>NC_072415.2:35843511-36486920 GCF_028858775.2 Pan troglodytes
TGACCTCTGCATAAATGTTGGGGGTATCATCATATGTCTGGATGTGGAGATCAAGGGCAGAAAATAGCCAGCAGTAAAATTCTCAGGACCAGAATTGGACACAGCCGCACATTTACCACATTGAATTTTCTTTCCTTAGTTTCTGTGACACAATTTCTCCTGGTTTTCTATCTCTTGATTTCTCACATTGTCTGACTAGTTCTTCTTTATCTACCCACTCCCTCCAAGTGTTTACATCTTCAAGGTTTCAGTCCTCCTTATATTTCAGGAACTCCCCTGGTGATATCATCCTCTCCCATGGCGTCAAATGTTACCCCTGTGTTTTATGAGATCCTATAGCTCCAGCCCATCCTATCTCTTTGATTCTGTACTTAGATTCCCAATTGACTATAAGCAACTCTAAATTAGCTGTCTCATGGGGTCATCAAACTTGAACCCTACACCTTCCCTCTAAAATATTTGCAAATGGCCGGAAGTTTATTAAAAACTTTTACCAAAAAATCCAAAATTCTACTCCTAGATATTTACTCCTATTCACTCCTAGAAATGAAAACGTATGGACACACAAAAGAATTTGTAAACAAATGTTCATAGCAGCATTATTCATAATAGCCTAAAACTGGAAACAATACAAATGTTTATCAGCTGATAAATGGAGAAGAAAAATGGGGTATGTCCATACAATGAAATATTACTCAGCACTAAAAAGGGGAAAACCATTACACACGACATAGATCAATCTCAAAATCATCATGCCAAGTGAAAAATTCAGAAACAAATGTTTACATACTGTATGACTTCAGTTAAATGAAATTTCTAGAAAAGGCAAAACTATATAGCAACAAAAAACAGATTTGTGGTTGCTGGAGCCAGGGATGGGGACAGGTTTTGCGTACAAATGGGCATGAGGAAATGTCTTGGACTGGTGGAAGTGTTCTAAGGTTGGATTGGTGATGACAGCTACCCAATTCTATGAATTTAGTAAAATTCATTGAGCAGTACACTTAAAATGTGTGAATTTTATGATATGTAAAGTATACACCAATAAAGTTGTTTAAAAGGAAGTTTTAGAGTAGTATGTAACGCACATAGCAGCACTAAATCGTTTAAAAAATAAACACAATGTAATATTTACATCTGTGTGAGCCCAGAAACAACTCTGGAAGGATACACACCATTCCATTACTGCTGATTAGCTCAGGGGTAAAAGGTGAAATGAATTATATTCTTTACACATATTTAAATATATTTAACAGTATAAATAACAGATATACTCTGCTTTGAAATTTATTTTTTAAAATAACAGAGGAAACTAAAGATTTAAACAAAACAGAAGGGCAGCAAGAGACTCAGGTCTAGCAAGCAGCAGTAGACACTTATATATAGTAGAAAGAGTAATATGGGCCAGGCATTGTGGCTCACAACTGTAATCCCAGCACTTAGGGAGGCTGAGGCAGGAGGATTGCTTGAGGCCGGAAGTTCAAGACCAGCCTGGGCAACATAGCAAGATCCTATCTCGACTTTTTAAAAGAGTAATAGAATCAATTGAAAAGGTGGACTGAATTGAAAATAACTCACTTGACCACTCCCTTGAAAGTCAGAGAGAAATCCAAATGAACATGAGTAGAAGTAAAAAAGAAAAGAAGAAAAGTGCTATTCTCACTACTGCAAGAAAAGCAGAAGAAAGGAATATTTCTGTGTTAAGTAGCAAAGCTTTCTCAAGTACTTGAAAAACCAAAAGCTGATAGAATTATGTGGCCAACCAAAAATAAATATATACAGTCAAAATAAGAATAATAGGAAGGGGGATTTGCCCTGCTAGATATGCATTCATTCATGTTTTCAGTAAACATTTATTGAATACTCGTATATACCAGGCTCTGTTCTGGGCACAGACACTGTAACTGAATACAAAGGAAAACAAAATCTCAGTTCTTGTGAAGCCTATACTCTAGTAGAGAGGAATAAGCAATAAATGAAACTCAAGATGTGTGTGTGTGTGTGTGTGTATTACAAGTTTATAATATAGTATGTGAGTTGATGATAATAAATTGGAAAAAAATTAAAGAGGAATATGGAGTACCCAGGGGGAAGAGGTTTCTATTTTAAATGGGTGGTCAGGGAAAACCATACAATTGAGGTGACACTGTGCAGAGACTGGAAGAGAGGAGAGTGGAGTGAGCCATGTGGATACCTATGGAAAAAGCAAAGGCCCCGAGACAGAAGTGTGATTGGCAAGTTCAAGAACAAACAAGGAGACATGTGTGACCTCCTTACATTAAAACATACTTTAAACCTAAAACATTTAAAGGGGTGGGCTTTAGGGCAAGGATAAAACAACAAAACAAGATAAATAGCCCAGAGAAAGACTTTAATATATGATAAAAGAAGCAATAATAAAACCAGAATGATGTCACGTAAAGGGGGCAAAGGGGAAAAAAAGGGAGAAAACAACTTTAAAATGTTAATGATGTTTATCAATAGATAGTGGAATTATAGACAATTTTAGTTTTCTTCTTTATGTTTTCTGTATTTTTGAATTTTTCTAAAATTAGCATGTATTACTTTAAAAATGTTTTTAAGGGCAATGAATTAGTCTAAATGTATTGGTTAATATATTTAAGGAAAAATTTTATTTAAAAATTACAGATTAAAGTTATATGTTTTAAAAATCTAAACATTATAAAACAAAGAAAACATAGGTAAAAGTTAAAGGGCTTTTCAAGCTTTCAAGCAATAAAATAGACATATTTGCCTGTATTAGATAATCAATGTTATATACACATAAAATACCAAAATGAAAAAACTACTTTTTAAGTATAAATTACTGCTTAATTAACTTATCCAAATAACTATATTACAAAAGCATGACTTATTATCTATTGAGCTTATCCAAATACATAAGGAACCATTTAAAACCAGTAAGCAACAGATAAATAGGCAGACATGAACAAATAAGGAAATACAAATGGCTAACACATAGAAAATACTCAATTCAACTCATACTAATAACCAAAGAAATAAATATTAGAATAAACTACCATTTTTATCTGTGAGATTAATGAAGACTTACTTTTAAAAAATGCTAAGCCAGGCCCAGTGGCTCACACCTGGAATCCCAATATTTTGGGGGGCAAAGTCCAGAGGATCACTTACGGCCAGGATCTCAAGATCAGCCTAGGCAACATAGGGAGACCCCCAACTCTACACACATTTTAAAAAATTAGCCAGGTGTGGTGGTGCACTCCTGTAGTCCTAGCTATTCCGGATGCTGAGGCAGGAGGATCGTTTGCCCCCAGGAGTTGAAGGCTGCATGAACTATGATCACGCCACTGCACTGCAGCCTAGTGACAGAGCAAGGCCTGTCTCCAAAAAAATGTTATTAGTTAAAAATTAAAAAATTAAAATGCTAAAAATTGACAAAGGAGGATTAATATATACTCAGTCTATTCTAGGAGTATAAATTAGTATAATCTCATTGGAAAGAAATATGGCAGTATTTATCCAGAGTGTCAGAAAATGTTTATATCCTTTGAGAAGATAATCCCATTTTAGGAATCTATCCTAAAGAAATAACCCCAAATAACAGTAATTTACTTATTTAGCACTTACCACATGCCAGGAACTACTATATCTAATGTATTAACATGCAATAACATTGAGAAATTTGAGTAATATATTAACTCATTTAATCCTTACAACCCTGAGGTAGGTAAGTATACTATTCTCTCTAGTTAGAGATACAGCAACTGCAGCATAGTTTCAATTGTTGCCCAAGGTTTCAAAACTAGTTAGTGATGAAACTAAAAAGGCAAGACTCAAACCCAGGCAGTCTGACTCCAGGTTCTATGTGCTTAATCACTCTGCTGCACTGCCTCTCAGGATAAACAGAAATACAAAGATGTTCGCCTCAGCAATACTGATGATAGGAATTTCCAGAAGAAAAGCCAAATATTCTACAATAGGGGAAATGACTAAGCAAAAGACAGTGTAGATAACATATTATACTTATTTTTTTAATATAGTTTTAAAATTATAGGTTATTATTTAGGTTATTATAGACTCTAAGAAACTTTATTAAGAAAATTAAAATGATTGTACTGAAAATGCAAATAATATGGTTTGGTTTTAAAAACACTTATATTGTTCTTCCTCTAGTCTAAAGCACTATCAATTATAAGAGTAAGACATATCATTATTTTATGTTATAAAGAAAGAGAACAAATCCCAATTTCAGAGATACTAAAATGTGAACTCAATGGATCTCAGATTTAGTTCCAACTAGGAGGTATTCTTTCTCTGAAGATAATTTTTGATCTGAGTTCCCAAATATGAAACTCAATGCAGTGTGGCTATTCTTTTAGGCCTGAATGTTTATACAAAGTCCTTTCTCCATTGTGGCAACCTTATTGATCCATTAGCCCAAATATGAGTCAACAGATCCTTCACATCAAGGAGCCCTTGCTATCTCTTTTGGCAAGAAGAGGAGAAATTATTACTAACAATTACACATGCCAGACCAGAAGCCCATCACTCCCACTGTAAGGAAACTTTATAGTAGAGGAACTTGAGAATTCTTCAAAGCCATAAAATATTAAAAAGAAAACAGGTTTAACAAGTGGCTTGAAAGAACACGGTTGAGTGAATACTATGCAGTAAGGAAAGCCATTTGGAATATCACAGATTATTTAGGGAGGATTATACAGAGGGATAGAGAAACACTGGGAAATAGAAGGAGTATTGTTAAGGTGGAACTGGCATGGAGCCAAGGCTATGAGAACATTGTGAAGCACAGAGGCAGAAGGAAGCTCATGATGGTAAGATTGTTACAGGTATCATATAGTTGTCTATACTGGTAAAAGAGCAAAATAGTGCATGCTTTCCTAGCAAGTCGGATTCTAATGGTTTAGCTCTGGGCACAGACTAGCAGAAAACAGACAGTAAAGAGAGAAAATGTTGTCATATATGTCATCGTTCCATCTGCATTCCCACAAAATATCTTCCACCAAGGAGACTTTTTTTTTAATTGAGGGGCAATGGGACAGTTAGCTATGTTTATCATTTTAATTATTGCAATGCTATGATTCATTAATAAATCACTGGTATGACCAAGCATCTACTCCAGACCTACTCAAAACGAAACGTACCCTTCTAGTATACAGCTTAAGTATAGACATTTATACAGGTTCACAATCTCCTCTCCAGCCTCGTGGGGCCAGATGTGTGCATAGGCAGTATATTACATGGCACCTCCAGGGGACGCTGAGTCAGATAAAGAGACTATAACCTCACCATTCAGACCAGGTTTTATAGCCAAATGACCTCAGGGCTGGTCAGGATTTTGGAATTTTGGCTAAGGCACTGTGGACTCAGGTTAAAGCCCTAACTTTTACCTCTAATCCATCTATTTTACTACTTCATTTTCAATGTATGAATCCTAAATGTCTATATATATCCTAATTAATAACATTTCTAATAATCAATATTTATGGAACTCCCATTACATAACTGGGCATTATTCTAGGCATCATTCTAGACATCAAGTGACTAGTAGTAGACAAAACAAAACCCCTGCCTTCGGGGAGCTTTCAATGACTCCCCTGGGACAATGAGAGAATTCATAAATGAGCTATAAATAATTAAAGAGTTCAGTGTTTCATTCCTAAATCTATTCATGGCTGCCAAAAAGACCAGAGACCACATCATATAACACAGCTATTTATATTTTATCATGTCAATGTCAAACACAAGAAATTCATAATCAAGCTTTCCATACAGCTTTTTTTGTACTATTCTTTTAGTAAACATTTAGAATATGTAGCATGTATGTAGTCACATCCCCCTGTCCCTCCCTAAAACTGCTTATTAAAACTGCCAGCCCAGCCGGGCACAGTGGCTCACACCTGTAATCCCAGCACTTTGGGAGGCCGAGGCCAATGGGTTGCTTGAGCCCAGGAGTTCAAGACCAGCCTGAGCAACATGGTGAAACCCCATCTCTACTAAAAATACAAAAATTAGCCAGGCATGGTGGCGCTTCCCTGTAATCCCAGCTACTTGAGAGGCCGAGGTGGGAGGATCGCTTGAGCTTAGGAAGCGATCGTCAAATTGCAGTGAGCCAGATCGCCACTGCACTTTAGCCTGGGCAACAGAGCGAGACGTCGTCTTGGAAACTGCCATGCCTGCAACCCCAGATGGGTTGACACCGGCCCGTGATCCCAGCAGGAGAGCCACAGGCACTCAACTACAACCCTACTATAACCTGACAGCTGCAATGTGGGCTGTGCCCAGCAAAGCCACGAGGGAAAGGGCGCCAGGAACTCCTGCCCCAGTGTGTCCAGAGGCAGTACTTTGAGTCAAAGATTATCCTGGGAATTTAGAACGTAATATTGTTTGCCCTGTTAGGGTTGGAACTTGCTTGAGAACTGTTACCCCTTTTTTCTTCCCTATTTCTCCCTTTTGTTATGGCGATGTTTATCCTATGCCTGTCCCACCACTGTATTTTGGAAATACACAACTTATTTGATTTCACAGGTTCACATATGAAGAGCAATTTGTCTCAAGATGAATTGTAACTTGGGTCTCACCCATATCTGCTTTAGATATTTAGATGAGTCTTTGGACTTAGACTTTAATGTTGATGTTGAACAAGTTACATTTGGGGCTACTTGGATGAAATGAATGTATTTTACATATGAGAAGGATATAAATTTTGTGGGGCCAGGGATGGACTGCTATGGTCTGAATGTTTGTTCTCTCAACATTCATGTGTTGAATTCTAATCACTAAGGTCATAGTATTAGAAGGTAGCATCTTTGGGAGGTGATTAGGTCATGAGGTTTCCCTCATGGGTGGGGTTCTGCCCATATAAAAGAGACCCCAGAGAGCTCCATCACTCTTTCCACCATAGGAGGACACAGACAGAAGGCCCCATCTGTGAACCAGCAATGGTGCCCTAACCAGACAGTAAATCTCCCTGCATCTTGAACTTGGACTTCCCAGTCTCCCAAACCGTGAGAAATAAATTCATTGTTTATAAGCCACCCAGTTTATGGTATTTTGCTATAGCAGCCTAAACAGACAAAGATTCTTGTGCCTTAATATCTTTTTTCTTGATCAATTTATTTTTATCTTTTAAAAAAACAGCTTTTGATGATCCTCTAATTTTTAAATTGTATTACTTTCTGCTTTTTAATAACTTCTTCAAAATTCTAATGTTTTATCTGCATTCAATTTTGGAATCCTCATCTATATTCCTGAGTTAAATTTCAGTCTTTTTTGTTTTTAAATAAAACCATTGAAAGCTATCAATTTACTTCTAAGAATTGCTATATCAGCATCTCATGTTTTTTCCTTCCTCTTTTTTACGTGTACAATATATTTTTGTTAACTATAGGCTACAGATACCAGTTTTGATAGAGAACTTTTATTGTATCTCATTTCTAAATTTCTGCTGAGACCTTCTTTAACCAAAAGCTGTTTAATCAATTTTGAAAGTTCTTAACACATGTACTACTGTTGTCAAAGAAAATGACTTATAGAATACTGACTGAACTTTGATCAGACTTCTTTTGTAAATTAGCACGAGTACATTTTTTAAAATTACTACATATACTTAAAAAGAATGGATATTCTGTCAGGTACAGGATTCGACATTCATTTTTAGATTTTCTGCATCAAAGCTATCCTGTATTCCACATCCACTGGCCATATGTGGCTATCGAGCACTTGAAATGTGATTAGTGATAGGCTGTAAGTATAAAATACAAACCAGATTTCTAAGGCTTACTATGAAAACAAGGATGTAAAGTGTCTCATGAATTTACATGTTGAAATAGCATTTCTGATATATTGGGTTAAATATATTATTAAAATGAAGTTTACCTGTTTATACATTTTTAAAACAGAGTTACTAGAAAATTTTAGCCTGGCAAGGTATCTCACACCTGTAATCCCAGCACTTCGAGAGGCCAAGGCAGGCAGATCACCTGGGGTCAGGAGTTTGAGACCAGCCTGGCCAAGATGGTGAGACCCCTGTCTCTACTAAAAATACAAAAATTAGTTGGGCATGGTGGCACCGCCTGTAATCCCAGCTACTCGGGAGGCTGAGGCAGGAGAATCACTTGAACCCAGGAGGTAGAGGTTGCAGTGAGCCGAGATTGCACCACTGCACTCCCGCCTGGGCAACAGAGGGAGACTCTGTCTCAAAAAAAGAAAAAAAGCATCCTTATTAGTGTTTTGTCTGTTTTAAACAGAGTTTCTGCTACAAATGGACTAAAATATTTTCATTATGATTTTGGAGTTTTAAATTTTGCTTATAATTCTCAGTTTTTGCTTATATAATCCAAAGTTATATCTTAAATACTTAGGATCCTTTCTTATCCCTATTAATGTTTTTGCCTCACAGTTTGATAATATACCTGTATCTAACTTCTAGATTTTTGTTGTATTTTTAGTAACATCTCTTAATAAGCAGAAGTTGGGGTCCACCCAACCTAATGTCCTTAAATGAGTTTAATCTATTTACATTTATTGTGATTACTGATGTATTTACACCATTTTATCTTCTTTTGTATTTCTTAACCACCTTCCTCACTTTTTTCTCCATTCATTCCTCCCATTGGATGAGTACATTTTCTCTATTCTCATGCTTTTTTCCTTTCTTCTCTTTACTGGCTCTAAATTTCTGAATTGTATGTCTTCTTTTAAAAATGACTTTTACATTTTATTATTATTTGAGAGAGTCTAGCTCTGTTGCTCAGGATGGAGCGTAGTGGTGCGATCTCGGCTCACTGCAACCTCCCACCTCCCAGATTCAAGCGATTCTCATGCCTCATTCAGCCTCCTGTGTAGCTGGGATTACAGGCGTATGCCACCATGCCCAGGTAATATTTTGTATTTTTATTAGAGACAGGGTTTTGCTACGTAGGCCAGGATGGTCTCAAACTACTGGCCTCAAGTGATCTGCCTGCCTCAGCCTCCCAAAGTGTTGGAATCACAGGTGTGAGCCACCATGCCTGGCCTACGTTTTGTTGTTTTACCTGAAAATTTTCCAACTAAGTTTTTCAGTTTTCCTATTCTCCTGACCATGAAAACCCTTTAGCATGTTAACCCTTTAGTTGCATGCATGCAACCCTTTATCATGACCTATAATCTATTCATTGGTCATGCTTCCTATCTTGTCATTGTATCTTAGTATTGTATCAGCTATTTATTGCCACAGTAATGCTGCATAACAAAGAACCACACACACAAACAAATCAGCAGCTTGTATAACAATAAACATTTATTTAGCTTAAGAGTTTGCATAGTCCAGCTGATCTGTGCTAGACTTGCTTATGCTTCTGCAGTCAGCAGGCTGGTTGGCTAGGTGGCTCTACTGATTTTGGTTAGGGGTTAGCTGGTGTTGGTTGTGCCAGTTCGGCTTTGCCCCATGTGTCTCTCACATTCCTCCAGCAGGTTAGCCTGGGCAGGTTTCCATGGCAAGGGCAGAGGTACAAGAGTGGAAGCAGAACTCCACAAGCACTTTTACAAACTTCCTTATGAGTCAACAACATACCCTTGGTCAAAGCAAGTTACATGGCCAAGCAGAATCAAGTGGCAGGAAAGTAAGTCCCACTCCTGAGAGAAACATATTTTAAAATCTGTCTGACTTTTATATAAAAAGGGGTCATGGACTTAGAGGGCTAAAAAATGAGGCCATTAATGGAACCAACCTATCACACTTAACTGTACCCTTTCTCACACCCAAAAAAGTAATGTTCCCTACCCATAATTATGTTTTGACAAATTTTATATAGTCTCTATTCTTGTTTACATCCTACACCTTTCTACTGTATTATTTTCTTTTGCTCCAGTACATCTTCCATGGATGATGAATTCTCTTGGTCTTTGCAAGCCTGAAAATGTTCATTTTGCCCTCACTTCAGAATTATATAAGTTGGTGCAAAAGTTATTGTGCTTTTTACCATTACTTTCAGTGGCAAAAACTGCGATTACTTTTGCACCAACCTAATAGTTTAGCTGGGTGTAACATTTAGACTTATTTTCCCTCAGTATTTAACTCTCCTATCTTTTGATTATTGCAGAGAATTCTGTCTAAATTTTCTTTATAGGTAATGTGCCTTTTCTTTCAGGTAGTTTTGAGATTTTTTCTTAACAGCAATATAATGTGTCTAAATATGGACAGGATTCATTTTTATTCACCCTCGTTGGAACTTGGTTAAGTTACAATCCGTGTATTCACAGACTCAGTTGTGGAAAACTGTGAGCTTTCATTGTTTTTTATATATATATATTTTTTTTAACCAATGCTTCAATTTCCTTTTGCTGAAGCTCCCATATTAAAACTCTGCACTCATGTCTTAATTTTTCCTTCACATATATATACATTTTTTAAAATCTTATTTCTTGGTGCTCTGGTATGGGGCAATTTCTCATACCTTCATCTGTTTCACAGATTTTCTTAACTGTGTCCAGCCTATAGTTTATGCCAATTGAGCTGGTCCAATTACTACATTTTTCACTCAAAAGCTTTTTTTTTTTTTTTTTTTGTAAGAGACAATGTCTTGCTTTATCACCCAGGCTATTCTGCAGTGGTGTGATCATAGATCACTGCAGCTTCACCTGCTGTGTTCAAGTGATCCTCTGGCCCCAGTCTCTGGAGTAGCTGGGACTCCAGGTGCAACACCCAGCTAATTAAAAACAATTTTTTTTTGTAAGTAGAGACAAGGTCTCACTATGTTGCACTTACACGATTTCCAAATGGTTTTTACACGTACCTGTTATTTCACTTGTTTTTGTTTTATAATATCTGAAAATCTATGTGGATGGATGGGTTATCTCTTTAAACATTCTAAAATACATTATTTTAAAATCTGTCAGACTTTTAAATAAAATGAGTTATGTGGTTTGAATGCAGGTTCCAAGTTAGTTAACATATTTTGAAAGTTTGGTTCATGGGCTTAAAGCAGGAGGTTCATTTTTTTTTTCTCTCTTCCCCACCCTTCCTGCTTCCTTCTGTGCATCCCTTTGTCTCCCAGATCCCAAATCAAGTCTAGAATCAAAACTTTGAGAAAATTTCTTCCTATTCTCCTAATGATTTTAGAAATTATTTAAAATCCAATACTAAGCTTCAAAATAGCTTGGTTTCGTTCTAGATCGAGAGGCTAAATATGTATCTTCTAGCATCATTATGTCCAGCTTCTTCAAAACAAGGCCCTAGGTGGTGGCTAGCAAGAAGGGAGCTTTTGTTAGTTTTCTTTTATAAACAGGAGGGAAAGTGGGAGAGAGTCACATTCTAGCCTCTGCCTTAAAGCAGCAAACCTGGCTCCATTATCTTATTATATGATTATGTATAGTATTTTTTGGCTCAATTACTCCACAGGAACCAATTTCTCGAGTTTCACTGTCAACTTCTACACTCAGAACCCAGGAGGCTCATGGTTTCTGCCTTCCCTATTTACATTTTTATTCCGCTTTTGGTCCATAGAGATGCTTACCTTCTTTGAACCTGACTCTCTGTACTTTAATTCTTCTTTGGTTGGTTTCTGTTAGTAGTAGCAGTATTATGTGTATGGTGGGTTACATCAAAGTATGATATAATGCCTTCTTGATCAGAAGTCTTTATATAGAATATTCAAATAAACACATACACCAAAACACACACACTTTCTGACCTTGAATGACTATTTGAAATAAAGAATTTATTAAGTAAAAATGTAAGATACACATTTTTAGTGATACTGACTAAACATGAACTGTTATTATCTTCCAATAGATTGTTGAAAATTATGGTTCAAAGCCACTTAATCACCCGAACATTCAGGTAGAATTTTATTTCACAGAACCAAAAAGAGTTAAGTGCCACTGATTTCCAGCTTGGAATTCAATTTCTTCTTATAAAAATCCCAGTTATAACTTATTAAAAATCAAAATGCTTTTTGGGGGGGTGTGGAGGATGAATAACTTTCAGACTAGCCCCAGAGTTGTGAATAAAAAAAAAAATGCTGTGTTTATTTAGAGAGTATTACCCCTTGGAGCCACCGTTTGCACTAATGCATTTAACATTAGCGTGCCGCATCAGGAAATCCTGACTTTTTGGTGCCAAGGGGGTAATTAATATCAGTTCATGTTTTCAAAATGGTTGTGTTTATGTGGGAATGAGGACTGAACACTAACATGTAGAGCTTGAAGTATGAAAGCTTGCTGTGAAGCAAGATCTTGGGAAAGAATGGAATACTGAAATTAATGAACAGGAAATAGGATTTCTTTGGAAAGAATATTAGTGCTGAAGAGAAAGCCAAACTACACTTCCTTGCTCTTAATTTTCAAGGCAATAACAGACAGAATTCCCTAGTATAGCCATATTGATAGAAAAGAAGGTAAAATCCTTGATAGCTATATGCAGTATTTTGGTCCACTGATACCAGAAGTCCTGATAAATATCATTTCTAAATATCATTCCATAGCTAATATAGTTACAGCTTCTGTAGACATAAAACTCTTTACATTTTACCTAAGCTGAATAAGAGCTATTAAAGTAAAATCAAAATACTTTTGGTGCATGTTTTTTTATCCTCAAAGAAAAGATGGCAGAGAAACTAGAATCAAAGTACACATGCCATAGAGTCAAAGTCAGAAAACTAAGGAAGCAGCAAGAAAGCATTAGAGAAAAAAATTCAAAGAATCGATTAAAGTGATAAGTCAAAACGAAGTTGAAATCTTGAGAGATTTTATGAGGTCCTACCTACAAAATGCTCAAAATAAGTACATAGAAAACATGATATTTATAAAGTTTATAATTATACATATGCCAAAAAAGATCAATATTAACTATATTACCAATACTTTCAAATTAACCAAATTTATTGTTATTAAATGTGGCATTCCCATTCATTCAACTGATGGAAAGCAGAGAGTGATTGTACAGAAAATGCTACATAATTTTGGCCTATTTCACTAGTCACAAACATGAAAGGAATTACTATAATGTATGCTAAACACACAGTACACTCACTTGTCATTCCTAAAAATTGATTCCATACAGAGCATATCATAGAGTAATATGAACTGGCCACTACTGCATCACCCTACATCAGAGTACAGGATTTGCTCCTATCACAAAGGGCTTAATAACATAGAAGTGTTACTTCTCTCATGTCGAAGTCCAAGCTGATAAGCGGGAGAGGAGAGGGCTTCATGACAACCATTTTCAGGGGACTTTTGCTTCTATCTACCTACACTGTCATTCTCTGGAGTATCTTTCTATCTATAAAGCCAAAGCTCCCTAACAATAGGTCATGTTCCAGCCCATGGAAAAAAGAAAAGAAAAACGAAAGCACCGTTTTAAGAATGTGGTCTAGAAGCTGTACACATTACAACTCATAGCCTCCTGGGTTGAACTTAAAGTCATATGACCACACCAAGCTACAAAGGAGGATGTTAAATGTCTCTAGGTAGGCAACCATGCACCCACCCAAAACAATAATGGAGGGGCCGGGCACGGTGGCTCATGCCTGTAATCCCAGCACTTTGGGAGGCTGAGGTGGGCGGATCACGAGGTCAGGAGATCGAGACCATCCTGGCTAACACCGTCAAACCCCGTCTCTACTAAAAATACAGAAAAAATTTAGCTGGGCGTGGTGGCAGGTGCCTGTAGTCCCAGCTACTCAGGAGGCTGAAGCAGGAGAATGCTGTGAATCCAGGAGGCGGTGCTTGCAGTGAGCTGAGATAGCACTACTGCACTCCAGCCTGGGCAACACAGCGAGACTCCGTCTCAAAAAATAAATAAATAAATAAAAATAATAATAATGGAGGAAAATCATTATTCCTAGGAGAGAACAAAAATGATAACCTTTCAGAACATTCAGGATTTCTTTTTCATCTATTTTAATATTAAATAATATTTTAATATACTATATCATGAGAAACCCTCTCAGGATGATATCACAGTTCAAAATTATAACATAAATGCATCAACTCACATATCTAAGTTCTTTTTTTTTTTTTTTTGAGACGGAGTTTCGCTCTTGTTGCCCAGGCTAGAGTGCAGATGGCACAATCTCAGCTCACTGCAACCTCCACCCTCCCGGGTTCAAGCGATTCTCCTGCCTCAGCCTCCTGAGTATCTGGGATTACAGGCATGTGCCACCACCCCAGCTAATTTTGGATTTTCAGTAGAGACGGGGTTTCTCCATGTTGGTCAGGCTGGTCTTGAACTCCCGACCTCAGGTGATCTGCCTGCCTTGGCCTCCCAAAGTGCTGAGATTACAGGCATGAGCCACCATGCCCGGCTCTAAGTTTTTAAACTACGGATCTCTATCAGGAAAAGACAAAATAAAAAATATATACTCATATATCTAACATATACGCATATATAATACACATATACACACATATATGCACCTGTATTTGTGTTTATATATGTAATGAACACACGTTTGTACATATATACATATGTGTGTGTATATATATGTAAAACAATCTCCCATTCTCAAGGTTATCAAATTGGGCAATAAATTACATTGTCACTCTAATTATAGGTCTTTATTAATGAAAATGATATTGCATTGTCTATTTCTGAGACTTCAATTTGTAAACAATAAAAGTTTTCTACTGATTTCTTTAGTAATCAAACAGAGATACTTTGGGGCAGCTAAAAAGACAGTCCATTAGCAGGGCACAAAAAAATTAAAGAGCTTTTAAACATCAACAAGCAAAAATCTCTAAAAGTTGTAGTCATTCTTTATAAAAACACACTTCAATAATTTTCTTACTATTAAGAAGCTAAGGGCCAGGCATGGTGGCTCATGCCTGTAATCAATCCCAGGACTTTGGAAGGCTGAGGTGGGCAGATAACTTGAAGTCAGAGTTCGAGACCAGCCAATATGGCAAAACCCCATCGCTACTAAAAATACAAAAAAATTTAGCCAGGCATGGTGGCATACTCCTGTAATCCCAGCTACTTAAGAGGCTGAGGCACCACAATCGCTTGAACCTGAGCGGCGGAGGCTGCAGTGAGCCAAGATGGGACCACTGAACTGCAGCCTGGGAAACAAAGCAAGACTCTGTCTTTACCAAAAACAAACAACAAAAAAGCTAGTGATTATGTATAATTTTGCAGATAACTTTTATCAAATAAAAAAACACTGTGTTAGAGAAAAACAACTCACAAGTTTATGCCAATTAGACAGTTAAATGCATTTAACTAGTCCTTGAAATGGAATACATAAAACATAAATAAATAGCTTTAACTATAATTAATTTTTTAAATTAAAGGAATAGAGTGGCTTCTCAAATCACTGGAAGAAAAATGATACAATAAATGATGCTTAAGCAATGTTATCCATAAGAAAAAAATTAATGTCCTAAATTATATCATGTACAGTAAGTTTCAGAAAAATGGAAGCAAATATGAGGAATATTTTTACAAATTTGTTAGTTGGGGGGAGTCATAAACCAAACTTTTGACTACATAAAATCTTAAAGCTTTAATACAGTGAAAGACATCATAAGTTACAAAATAATGGACAGAAGAGACCTGCAACAATAGAAGAGACAAAGGATTAACTGTGCAGGGACATATGTAATTTTACATGTATGTGCACACATCTCTGTGTGTGTGTGTGTAATTTCCTCTCTCTTACACAACAAACACCCCAACAGAAAAACAGACAAAGAACATTAAAAGGCATTTCATAGCCAAAAAGAAAGTGTAATAGGTACTTAAATTGATGCTCAACTTACAAATAAATGCAATTCAAATAAAATTCAGAGATAACATTTTAAAAAATTGATGAGAATTGCAAAAATTAGTAAGACTAATGAAACTGGTGTTGCCAGTGATATACCTTTTATGGTGATACTTTTTTCAACATCCATAGCCTTACATCTAAGATATTAAAAATTTACTGTAAAGAAATACCCCAACAGCACACAAAAAACCCCAAAAAAACAACTCTGCAATATAGCTTATAAAAGCTTTGTTTCTACAACAGTAAAAAATTAAGAGGCAACAAGGGAACAGGGAGCATTCAAGATATTTCTAAGTTAAAAAGAAAAGAAAGTTGCAGAATAGTATGTAGTATAATTCCGTTTTTGTTTTAAAAAACAACATATAGGTTGGCTTATTGTGTAAAGTTAAACTGGAAGAAAAGTACCAAATTTTTAATAATTGTGACTTTTAATGGATGAAATTATGAAAAATGTTAACTCTTTGTATAATGTATGTCTATTAATCTTTTATTTAACATGAATGACTTTTTAAAATGAAAGAAAAGGCAATGACTTATACGTACAAATTCTCAGATGGTTTCTAATTCAATGTTAACATTGAAAACACAGAATTTAGGAGCAAGAAGAATCTTCAAGTACTTTTAGATATGTTTACTGGAATATTTAAGTGATTAAATAATATAGCATTTGCTTCTATTTGGGGGTTAGTGTATGAACAATCAGAAGTTTCGCCATGAGTTGCTAAGTATATAAATTGGGTTACCATTACATGGGGGCCCATCGCACCATACTCTGCTCTACACTTGGGTGTATGTTTAAAAATTCCATTAAAAAATTTTAAGACAAAACCAAAAACAATGTGCCACCTGAATAATGCTACAGAATAATAACATATTCCCAAATAACAGAACTAACACACTTAGCATATTTTGAAATGTTTAATAGTGACCCCACTCTTTTCTTGGTAATACTTTGTTTCTGGAATTTTATGGGATAGTATGATATTATTACTTTGATAAAATGCAAATTTCAGTTGTAGAATATATAGTCTGTACAGAAATGTCAAATCTAGTAGACAGCTACTGGTAAAGTTATTCCTCTTACTAGGTATCAGAGGAGTAAGGTAATTTTTGTCACCACCAATTAAAAACTTTTACAAAATAGGACTGTTATAAAACAATTAAACCTTGCAAATGCACTAGTCTCCAGGAAGAAAGTCCTGGAGGAAATTCTGCTTATTAAAATTGCAATTTTAGTTTCCATTAAAAGGAGAATAAGACAACAGAAGATGGGTTGGCAAGACAAATTATTTCTTAATGTCAGTTGAGCTTATTTCAAATGAGATAACGTACTACACCAGGTTGGGTTCAGTACAATTTTGTCTCCTCAACTCATTTATCTAATTCAGTCATCTTGATTATAGCCTCATGGACTTCATTTTCGGAGAAAGAATTCTGTAACAAACAGCCTACACAACATGCTGATTACTGAACGGTTAATTCTAATTAACTTGGGCATGGCAAGAGAATTTTGATAAAGTCCTAGAATACAAATATAGTCTGCTTATACTGGACTAACTTATATAAAAACCCACAGCATAGTCTCCAGACAAGACAAGAGAGTCAAAGAGATCTAATTTAAAGAAACAAATGAGAAAATTAAAATCACAAATAATTTATTCTTCCGTTAGAGTTGATACAGTTTTAAATAGCAACAAAGTACACAGTGGTGGAAAATTGGCACAGAACCTACAAGCATTTCAATCACAATAAGGCTGTCCATGATTTATCTGTTCAAACTTGATGTCCATTTTCTACTGATCAAGTTGAAAGAAAAAACCTATTCTGGCCAGGCACGGTGGCTCACGCCTGTAATCCCAGCACTTTGGAAGGCCGAGGCGGGTGGATCACCTGAGGTCAGGAGTTCGAGATCAGCCTGGCCAACATGGCGAAACCTCGTCTCTACTAAAAGTACAAAAATTAGCTGGGTGTGGTGGCGGGTGCCTGTCATCCCAGCTACTCAGTAGGCTGAGGCAGGAGAACTGCTTGAACCTGGGAGGCGGAGGTTGCAGTGAGCTGAGATTGCGCCACTGCACTCCAGCCTGGGCGACAAGAGCAAGACTCCATCTCAAAAAAAAAAAACAAAGAACAAAAAACAAAAACAAAAAAACCTGTTCTGACCTTGAAACACACGAACACACACTCTCTCTCTCATACACACACAGAGACCCACTGAAATTCCTCCTTTTGATTACAGTATGTTGAGAACAGTATGTTCTGCTTATTCAAATTTATGACGCCCCTTCTGTTTTGTTTCCAGTTAGACGTGGGAAAAACCAATTCAATTATAAAGAATACATCTTATTCCCTGGGCATAGGCAACTGTGATGAAAATAGCAACTTACCTTTGGGCTAGATGTTTTCAGATTATGCTTAAATAACCGTGGTTAGAAATTTTTCAATGCATGCTTTCCTGCCCCACGCAATCTCCCTGAATTTAGCTAAAATAATCAGGCACAGGACAGTCTCAAATAATGATTAAAATATGCCATGCTAATAAACAAGGTTATCTAGAATGCAACCTCTGTGCTTTAAAAACAGATAGAATAAACCTCATCAATAAGCATTTTCCTAAATATCTCTTTGTGTTATATTAACCAACATAAAAAAGGGAAAAACATAAAAGTGTCCCTTTATAAATGATATTATTTCCAGATAAGAAAGTTGAAACAAAGGTTTGTAAAGTCTCCTGAACTATTCAGTTTAATAACCAATTATCCCTCAATGTTACAAAATAAAATGACTGGATCAATGTTGACTCTTCTTTGATATCATTTATAAAATGCTTTGATATTACTTACTAAGTTCCCTGATAACTCAAACAAGGTAAAATTAACACTTTCATTTTCAGTTATTGCTATTTTAGAAGAGGATTACCACTTTCATTTAGATGAAACCGTTTTACCAAAGCCTCCTCAGATCCAACACAAAGTAATTCTTATTGCCTCACATTTTAAAACAGTATTATAAATGATCTTTATAAAAAGGTTTAATCCACAAAACTGGAAGGCTTTTAAAAAATGTCTTTTTACTCAAAACTGTATCACAGTGCCCTTGATTATCTAATAGATAAAAGGGATTTGAATTTCCTCTATGAGAACAGAACAGTGGACATATGGTGTGCTTTGTCTTCCCCTCACCTTTATCTTTATAGCACACCATTTTGAGACCAAAACAATCAAGCATCTACCATGCTCCAGTCCACATTAACAGAGGATTTCTGATGCTGTCCAGTGCGTAGTGTACCGCCTTGCATATTCACCACATGAAATAAACATAATATACAAAATATTGCTGCTGTAAAAAGTGTACATTTCCCTCTTCCCCTTACAAAAAAATCTGTGGAAAAGTATTAAATTCCCTTACCCTTCATAAACATACAAAGCTGTTCACACCTTTCAGTCTGTAACAGTCCATTTGAAACACAGTTCCAAAATCATTACGAATTGGTTATGTCATTGCATTTTCTGTCCAATGTTGCCATCTAGAGTAGAAATGTGAAATCAAGAGTATTTTTGAGCTACTAAAGCCTTTTATAACTAAACCACAAAGGCTGCTTACTGATGAAACAGCCACTTATCCACAAGGTTTTTCCAAAAACTAGATGGAATGGAAGGATCTCTTCACAGGGAGGTGTCCACAGTGCTGAGGTGACAATATGGCTGCTAATAGATACTGGCTACTGGAATGTAAGTACTTTTTCACTGCTGGTAATTTCCATACTGTCCCTAAAAGATAAATTTAAAAATATAATTAGATAATAGTTTGACCATAACAGGCAAAGAAGATTACAAACGAATCATTTCTAACACTGTCATACCACAAAAAAGCAGCCATACCTACAATAAACAAAATTTTTTTATATCGTTAGGTATACAGTATCACCCTGTAATTTCTTCTGATATTATATTCAATTGCAAATGAATTTCATAGTCCAAAATATGCTAGGGATTAGCAAATGAGCCTAGAATAATACTTGTCAGAGTGGGAACTTAAATGTTTAGGAATTTTGTTGAATGAATTGAGCAGGCATTGAGTGAGAAGTTCTAGTTCTAAACTCTGATGTAATAATATATATATTAGGGTGTAAATCATATGCTAGTGTGACAACTTTGTGAGTGTTTAGCTTGTTATAATTATTACAAATGAACATCAAGGGTATTTGCAATAAGTGGCAAGTGAAAATGGAAAGGTATGTGGGACATAAAAGGTAAAGAATCTTCTATCCATACCAAAATAATTGAGCCTTTCCCTGAGGTCAACAAAGTTCAGCAGAGGTATTTAGACAGGCCACAGGGACATAAAATCAAGGAAAGTTGTTTTGTGTTGTCTGTTTTGTTTTCTTAATAAGGTAGACTTGAAGACCCTCAGGATGACAGGATGAGACAGAAAGGGAATATAGACAAAAGGGACATGATGAAGCAGCACGAAGGGACATGATGAAGCAGCACAATTCTGTGAGTGGGGGGGAAACAATGTCCAGTATACATCTGTTCAGATTAACTTTTGGAGAAGATAAGCAACATCTTTTCCTCTAAAACAGAAGGTAGAAAAAAAGAAAGACATACTATGAAATATGTATTTTATTAAAAATTTCTTAAATGTGTTTAAAACAGATGTTCATAAAAGCACTAATTTTCAAAAAGCATGACTCACTGGAAGCATATAATTAGTTAACTGTTTCCTTTGGCTAAACAACTCTCTCTCCACGTCACAACAATATAACTCAAAAACATTCTAGACTTGAAATACTTCTCTACCATAAGAAACGGTACCCTAAAAATCTACATTTCCACAGAAGTAAATACACATGATAATGTGTTGAATGTCACCATATATATGATGGAATAATGAATTAAACAGAATTAGGGATTTTATGGGCCAGGCATGGTGACTCACACCTGTAATCCCAGCACTTTGGGAGGCCAAGGCGGGTGATTCACTTGAGGTCAGGAGTTCGAGACCAGCCTGACTAACATGGTGAAACCCCGTCTTTACTAAAAATACAAAAATTAGCTGGGCGTGGTGGCGCACATCTGTAATCCCAGCTACTTGGGAGGCCGAGGCAAGAGAACTGCATGAACCCAGAAGGTGGAGGTTGCACTGCACTCTAGCTTAAGCAACAGAGCAACTCTGTCTCAAAAAAAAAAAAAAAAAAAAAAGAGAGAGATTAGGGATTTTACACTAGTGTGTTTTACATAGTTATATTCAGCTAAATTTAAATCAATGATCATCTTGAAGGATTTATGAGTAAAATGATATCACATCTAAGATTTGCTCTAAAATACTCTGAAAAAAATAGTGTAGAGGGGTAGATAGAACAACATTGGCAAAATGTTGATAAACTGATGAAGTTGGGTGATGGGTACACAGGGGTTCACTATATTACTCTCTTTTCTATATGTGTTTAAAATAAACATAATAAAAGGTTTAAAATAAGAAAGTTATTGGTTAGCATACTGGAGCTTATTATTCCATTGTTAGATTGTCTAAATACTAAATCTGAGTTTAAGTTCCAACTCTATTGCTAACTTCTTATTTGAGTCTAAAAAAACCTCTGTGAGACTCGGTTTCTTCAATCATCAGTGGGAGAGTAACATATACATCTCTGGATCACAATTTCCCTTCTGTTAATGGCTACATTAATTCCTGTACCTCATCTGTTTGTTATGATGCTTAAATAAGAGAGGACATGAGAAAGCGCTTTTTAGAATTATAAATCAGTGACTCTCAATGATGGAGGGAAATGCTCCCCTAGTCAATGTATAAAATGAGATGCTAATGATGAAAGTGAGTTGCAAATATAAATGATGTGAAAGCAAAAGAGAGGTTAAGAACCACTGTACCATAGTATATAAGCTATAATTTATCTACTGTATTATGAACTACTTGAAGAAAGAGACCAGGTCAATAATGTATACCAAATAAATTATATCCAAGCAACTGTGAACACTTATGGAACAAATACTCATCATCATCAAAAATATGGAAAACAGAGAAGACTCAGAAATTAAGGTATAATTACAAAACAGGTAAGTTCTCTAAGTCTTAGAAAACTTAAGAGAGTTCAGAAAGGAAAAGGTTAACACAGCCTAAATTAATTAGAAAAATATTCCCAAGAATGTGGGAGCCTTGAGAAAACAGTAAGATCTGAATAGCAGAAAAGAAGAAAAGAAAAGGGGGCAATTCAAATAGAAGAAATAGCTGAAACAAAGGCACGGAGGATAAAACATAGAATGCTTAGGGAAGTGGGAAGAAAGAATACGCAATAATGAGGAGTAGAAGCTAATAATATACCCTGATAATAATACCTCAGTATGTGTCACACATTGTATTAAATGCTTTGTGTCCATCTATATATAGTAAATATTACCTCCATTTTATAGAAGAAGAAATGGAGGCACTGAGAGTCTAAGTAACTTGGCCCATACTTGATCACAATGCTAGGACCAAACAAAATCACAATCATGCCTAAAAAGGTAGGCTGTGTATCTGCAACCATTAACAAATTCCAAGGTGGCATTAAGGATTAAAAGTACGGGTTTTGGAGCCAGAAACCAATTTCTAGTGCTAACGTCACCACTTAACAGCTTCTTATCCTTGGGCAAGTTGCTTAACCTCCCTTGAGTTTCAATTTTATCATCTGACAAGGGTAATTATAATCTCTATTTTAAAAAGTTATTCAAGAAGAAAAACATGAAAATGCTCTGTGAACTACTCAAGTACTCATTAACAGTATGGGTGGCAGCATGGTACAGTGAACAGAGCATGGGCTTTCAGCACTCAGCAGTAGTCATGCAGCTTCACCACTCCTGAGTTCTGTCATCTTGAGTAAATCACTTGAACACTCTAAGCCTCACCTTCTCTCTCTTTGCTTCTTCAATTTTTAAAAAAAATTCCTCTGACTACAGTATAAAGAATTTTAATGGGAAAGAAGACAGTATGGAAGATCCTACTGCGATGAAGACAGGAGATGAACATGGTCTAAACTAAGATAAGGGTGTAGGTTAGAAAGAAATGAATGGGTTCAAAAGCTTTTCAAAAAGGAAGATCAATAACATTTGTCATTTATTAGACGAGGGAGGAAAAGGAGGGACACTTAAATATCAAAAAGGCACTTGGCATTCTAGCTTGGTGATAGTACCCCTCTCTTTGATAAAGAACACAGAAAAGTTTTGGTAGAAAAAATTATAAATTTATTTTGTTTCTGCTGAATTAATACCTATGATACATCTAAGCAGAGCTGTCGAGTAGGCATCTAATTTCCAGAAGAGAGATTGAGACTATAAATAGAGATTTGGGAGTCAACAGCATGGTGAACTGAGA
This sequence comes from Pan troglodytes, assembly GCF_028858775.2. Classification (NCBI taxonomy): domain Eukaryota; kingdom Metazoa; phylum Chordata; class Mammalia; order Primates; family Hominidae; genus Pan; species Pan troglodytes. The sequence continues at coordinate 35,866,629 of NC_072415.2, forward strand.
TCTTGTGAATAAATGAGAATGCCTAGGGAGAGTATATTGAATGAGAAGAGTTCCTAAGGTAGAAATCTGAGCAATACCAAAATCTTTACATTTCTTTCCTTCATTCTATTTACCTAATCAGTTTAAAATCTTAACATTATTCCTTCACAACATTTTAGGGGTTTCCTCTTAACTCTGGTCTTGTGATCACGCATTCAAATCTAGAAAGTAATGGCCTTATTTACTCAGTTGTTTATACTTTATTCACCAATATTTACTGATTATGTGCTGTGCTCTACTAGGTGACAGAGACTCAACAGTAATAAAAACAGACAAAGCGATGCTTTTAAAGAGGTTACATTCTTGGGGAAGAAGAATATGACAATAAACAGTAACAAAATAATCTGTCAAATGAAGAGAAATGTTATGTTGAAAAATTAATGCATGTTTCTATTCAAGATGGATTTATCTGGCAGCCTGAAACAATAAAAAAAAAAAAAAAACTACACAAAGCATATGATAATCATATTCAGGACACACAGGACAGAGCCAACAAAGGACAATGATCCCTGAGACATGGTAAACAAATGAGGCCAGCCCTCTGACTACCACAGCTACTACCTTGAGAGTTTCCAGTCTGCAGTGCATGAAGGGGAACTGAGGCTGAGTCTGCCAGATGTTCTGACTTAAGGAGATAAGGCTTAGAGTCTGGAGAGAAAAAGGTAGCTAGAGTTAACAGGACAGAGTACCCTAGAAGAAATATCTGCCTAAAGAGACAACTGTGGAGATGTGCAGAGGAACCCTCCTCCTATTCAGCATAGTACAGATATGCAAATGTGTGAGGAAAATACCCAAGGCTGAGGCAAGAAACACCCAAAAGGATTAGGGGAAACAATACTTGTTTGTCACATAGGAACAGAAACAGTGCTTATTCCCACCAGCCAGAGTAAAAAGCCTTACAATTCAAAGGGCATTGGGCAAAACACCCAAAAGGCTCTTACCTTATCAGTGATGAGTATTTAGCCCAGGACTAAACACTGCTCTTTGTCCTGCCTAAAATATCTTAAAAGCAATTTCAGAAAGTTCAAACTGTTTGTAACTTATTAAACTGAATCCCAAAGCAAAGCTTAAGAATATCTCTAGGTATACATATATCTTCATCACCCAACATAAAATTCACAATGTCTGGAATCCAATCAAAGATTATCACGCACACAAAGGACAGAGAAAAAAAACTGATTAAAACTGACCCTAAAATGACACAGATTATTAGAGTTGGCAGAAGAGGATATTAAAAGAATTATATTTGTATTCCATATGTTCAAAACAATTAAGGACAGACACGGAAGATATTAAAAAGACCTAAACCAAACTTGTAGAGATGAAAATGACAAAGTCTGAGATAACACTCAACAAACTCCAAGCATAAGAAACATGAAGAAATCAACACCAATGCATGCTCTCATCAAATTGCTCAAAACAATTTGGGCAAGAGAGAAATTTCTTCAATCAAACAATTTGATAAAGGGAAAATCTTAAAAACAGAGAAAAAAGACATATTAACTACAAAAGAACAAAGATAAATGACAGCAAATGTCTCCTTGGAAGCAATGTAAGGAAGAAAAGAGTGGAGCATCTTTAAAGTATGGAAAGAAAACAAAAACAAACTGTCCGCCTAGAATTCTATACCCAGAGAAAATATCTTTCAAAAATAAAGGCGAAATAAACATTTTTTTCAGACATACAAAAGCTGATTATTACCAGTACACCTGCATTTCAAGAAATGTTAACATCCTTCAGGCAAACAAAAATGATACCAGATAGTACTATGAATCCATACATAAATAATGAAGAGTACCAAAAACGGTAACTACATGGGTCAATTTAAAAATTTTTTCCTTATTATTTAAGTATCTTTAACTGATTTTTTTAGACAAAAATAAATTCAATACACTGTGGGGTTTATAACATATACAGAAGTAAAATTTGTAACAATAACACAAAGATAGAGAAGAAAAGCAGACTACCTTAAGGTTCTTACACTATATATAGGCATACTATCACTTGAAGACACTGATACACGCTACACAGACGAACCTTGAAAATATTATTTTAAGTAAAAAAACAAAACACCAGTCACAAAACTCCACATATTGTATGATTCCATTTATCTTAAATGTACTGAATAGACAAATCTATAGAGACAGAAAGTAAACTACTGTTGCTGGAAAATCTCCAAATATTTGAAAACGAAATTACAGACTGAGTATTTAAGTATTTAAGGCTGAGTAGTTAAAGGGGAATGAGGAGTGACTGCTAATAGGTACACAGTTTATCAGGCTAGTGAAAATGTTTTAAAATTAGAGGGTGGTGATGGCTGCACTTTTTTTGGGGGACAGGATATTAGCTCTGTCACTCAGCCTGGAGTATAGTGACACAATCACAACTCACTGCAGCCTCGACCTCCTGGGTTCACGCAATCTTCTGCCTCAGCCTCCTGAAGAGCTGGGACTACAGGCACATGCCATCATGCCTGGCTAGTTTTTTGTAGAGGTGGGGGTCTCGCTTTGTTGCCCAGGTTGGTCTTCAACTCCTGGGCTCAAGCAATCCTCCTGCCTTAGCTTCCCAAAGTGCTGTAATTATAGGCGTGAGCCACCACCCCCAGTCTACCTTTTTGAATATGCTTAAAAACCACTGAATGGTATACTTTAGAATGGTGACTTGTATGATATGTGATTTATATCTCAATAAAGATGTTTTTGTTAAAAACAGGAGAAAAATCAAAGGAAAGCAGCAAAAGAGGAAAAGGAGAACAAAAACCAGATGTGACAAATAGAAAAAATAAAGATGATATACTTAATCATATCCATAATCACACTAAACATGTCAAAAACCCCAATTTAAAGGCAGCAATTGGCAGGCTGGATTTAAAAAAAGCAAGATCCGACTGACTACATATGCTGTCTACTTGAAATATAATTTAAATATAAAAACAAATAATGTTAAAAGGATGAAAAATATATTATTCTAATACTAATCAAAAGAAAAGTGGTATCGCAGTATTGATACTAGACAAACTAGATTTCAGAGCAAAAAATATTGGCAGGGATAAAGACAGTTATTTGATAATGGTAAAGGAGTAAATTCATCAGAAAGATTTGAAAATCTCCAAATATTTGAAAATGAAATTGCACACTTCTGATGTGTTGTGGGTCAAAAAAGAAATAAAAAGTGAAACCAGGATGTATTTTGAACTGATTAAAAATAACAGCATCAGATGCAGTTTAAGAGTACTTAGAAAGAAACATCTATATTAGAAAGAAAGACAGTTCTTAAATCAATGGGACTACAACTTCAATCTTAAGAAACTGGAAAAATAAGAACAAATAAAACCCAAGTAAGCAGAAAAAAAGAAATAATAAAGTTCTGGGCAGAAATCAAAGAAACAGAAAAGCAAATGGGCAAAAGGCAATAAATAAAATCAAGAGCTGCTTTTTGAGAAAAATGAATAGGTAGATTAAAACTAGCCAGATAAATGAGGACAAAGAGAGAATACACAAATTATTAATATCAGAAATGAGAGAGGTAATATCACTACAGATTATGGAGATATTGAGTGATGATAAAGAAATTATTCAACAACACAGATAAAATGGACAACTCCTATGAAAAACACACAAAACATTTACTCAAGAAAAAAATAGATAACCTGAATACCCCCTATATTTCATAAATTAAATTTATAATTTAAAAATTTCTCACAAAAAAAACTACAAACCCAGATGGCTTCACTGGTAACTTTGCACCAAACATTTTAGAAAGAATAATGCCAATTTTCTGAAGGGAGGAAATTCTTCCCAACTCACTCTATGAAACCAGTGCTACCTCAGTAACAAAACCAGACAAACACGTTACAAGAAAAAAAAAAACAGATTCCAAAATTTGTCATGAAAACACAGATGTTCCTTGACTTGCCATGGGGTTATGTCCCAATTAACCCACTGTAAGTTGAAAATATCCTAAGTTTTGCATACCTCATGTAATTTATTAAACACTGCACTGAAAATATAAAACAGAATGATTGTACAGTTACTGGAAGTAGAATTTCTACTAAATGCACACCACTTTTCACAGCATTGTGAAGTCAAAAAACCTAAGTTGAACCACTGTTAAGTCAGGACACATCTGACTGGGACTACAGGCATATGCCACCATGACTGGCTAGATTTTTATAGAGGTGGGGGGTCTTGCTTTGTTGCCCAGACTGGTCTTGAACTCCTGGACTCAAGCGATGCAGATGTAGAAATTCTTTTTTTTTTTTTTTTTTGAGACGGAGTCTCGCTCAGTCGCCCAGGCTGGAGTGCAGTGGCGCGATCTCGGCTCACTGCAAGCTCCGCCTCCCGGGTTCACGCCATTCTCCTGCCTCAGCTTCCCGAGTAGCTGGGACTACAGGCGCCCGCTACCACGCCCGGCTAATTTTTTGTATTTTTAGTAGAGACGGGGTTTCACCGTGTTAGCCAGGATGGTCTCGATCTCCTGACCTTGTGATCCGCCCGCCTCGGCCTCCCAAAGTGCTGGGATTACAGGCGTGAGCCACCGCGCCCCAGATGTAGAAATTCTTAACAAAATTTTAGCTAATCAACCCAATATATAAAAAGGATATATATCATGACCAAATAGATTTTATCCCAGGTATGAAGTTGGTTCACATTGGAAACTCAAACAATGTAATTCAAAAATTAGCAAACTAAAAAAGGAAAACCATAATTCCCTCAATAGATAAGGAAAAATCATGTGACAAAATTCAACATTCATTCCCAATAAAAATTCTCAGCAAACTAGAAATATAACACCTGATAAAGGACATCTACAAAAAACCCTACATGAACATCTTATATAAGGATGAAAAATGACAACTTTCCCTCTAAGATCAGGAACAAGACAAAAGATGTCTACTCTCACCATTTTTATTTAACATGGTATTGGAGTTTCTAGTTGAGGCAAGCAGGAGGGTGGGGAAGGAACATGGGGGAGCATTCAGATTGAAAAGGAAGGAGACTGTCTTTATTCACAGACAACATGATTTCTATGTTTGAATATTCAATGAAATCTACAAAAACACTACTAGATGTGATTTTAGTAAAGTTATAGTTTTGATAAAATATCAATACACAAAAATAAGCTGTATTTGTATATACTAGCAACTAATAACTGGAAACTAAAATTTTAAAAAATTTACAATAGCATCAAAACACATAAAATACTTAGAAAAATAAATGTAAGACCTATATAGTGAAAATTATATGACACTGTTAAAAAAATTTTAAGGGACATATGCCATGTTCATAGGTTGGAAGACTAAATAATACTGTCAGTTCTCCCCAAATTAATCTATAAATTCATGGCAATTACAATGAAACTCCTAGTAAGCTTTTACGTACAAACTGACAAGCTGATTCTAAAATTTATATGGAATCCAAAGAACTTACAGTGCCAAACAACTTTGTATAAAAAGAACGAAGTTCAAAAACTAATACTACCTGATTATAAAACTTATTTTAAAACTATAAAACTTATAAAACTATACTAATGACGACAGTGTGGTACTGGCATAAAGATACATAAACAGATCAATGGAACAGAATAGAGTTCAGAAACAGACACATGTTTATGGACAACTGATTTTTTGCAAAGGTAAAACGACAATCCAGTAGGTAAAAGATAGTTTTTGGCTGGGCACGGTGGCTCACGCCTGTAATCCCAGCACTCTAGGAGGCCGAAGCAGGCGGATCACGAGGTCAGGAGATCAAGACCATCCTAGCCAACAAGGTGAAACCCTGTCTCAACTAAAAATACAAATAAAAATAAATAAATAAATAATTAAAATTAGCTGGGCATGGTAGCGCACACCTGTAGTCCTCGCTACTCATGAGGCTAAGGCAGGAGAATCGCTTGAACCCGGAAGGCGGTGGTTGCAGTGAGCTGAGATCGCGCCACTGCACACCAGCCTGGTGGTGACAGAGCGAGACTCGTCTAAAAAAAAAAAAAAAAAGACAGTCTTTTCAACAAATGACGCTGAGAAAATTAGCTATGCATCAGAAAGAAAAAAAGCCATGCAAACTTTATTTCATACTTCACACCATACATAAAAATCAACTCAAAATGAATCATAGACTTAAATGTAAACTCTAAAATTATATAACTTCTAGAAGAAAGTACAGGAGAAAATCTTTGTGACCTTCAGTTAGGTAAAGATTTCTTACACATGATCCCAAAAGCATAATCCATAAAGAAAAAACTGATAAACTAAGCTTCATCAAAATTTAGACTCTCCTGTCTTTGAAAGACACTATTTATAGAATGAAAAAACAGACAGGATGAAAATATGTGCAAATGATACCTGATTAAGGACTTGTATCTAGGATATACAAAGGCCTCTTAATACTCAATAATAAAAAAAAAAAGAACCTCCAATTTAAAAATGAGCAAAAGATTTAAACAGACACTCCTGAAAAGAAGAAATATAGGGAGCAAATAAGTGAGAGAAGATGGTCAACATCATTTGTCCTTAGGGATACTCAAATTAAAGTCATGAGGTGTTATAACACACCTATTAGAATAAATAAAATTTAAAAGACTGATTCATACCAAATATTGGCAATGAGTTAGCAAGGATATGGGTGAAATCATACACTGCTGGTAAGAATGTAAAATGATAGGAATGTACAATGGTACAACTACTTCGGAAAACATTCTGGCAGTTTGTTGAATTAAATATATACCTATCATATGATCCAACCATTCCACTCCTACGTATTTACCCAAGAAAAATGTCCCCAGGGACTTGTCCATGAATGTTCATAGTACTGTGTCTGTAAACCCAAATGCCCCATCTCAATGGACAAACAAATAGCCATATAATGGAACACTACTTAGCAATAAACAATTACTGGCACAAACAACATAAGTATCAAAACAATTATGCTGAGTAAAAGAAGCCAGATAAAAACCAGAACATACTATATTATTCAATTTCTATACAATTTTGGAAAATGTAAACTAATCCACAGTTTAGTTAAAAGATCAGTAACAATGTCTGGAGAAGGGATGCAAGTGGAGGGATTTCAAAGGGGCACAGGGAAAACTTCTGGGCATGATAGATACCCCATTACTTCGATTCTGCTGATGGTTTCACAGGTGTGTATATACGTGTCAAAAAAGATCAAACTGTACACTTTTATTACATGCAGTTTAATGGTATATAAATTATACTTCAATTAAGCTGTTCAAAAAACTATGAAAAGGGTAGGGAAAAAGAGTGATGCAATGGAGGGTGTTATGTCTTACTTAGGTGGTCAGTGAAGGACTCTCTGATATGACATGATGACATTTAAGCAGAGATTTTAATAAAGTGAGGTTGGAGGCACTGCGGGCATTCAGGCAGAAAAAGGGGCAGCAAATACAAAGATTCTCAGGTAGAAACTCACTTGATGCATGTAAGGAACAGCAAATAGGCCAGTGTGACTGAAGCAGAGTGAATGAGGGCAGCAAGTGGTTGGGATATAAATATGCAGGCACAAGGAGGGTAGCATAGGAGGTGGGAGCACAAGTCCTATATGGCCTTGTAGGCCAGTATATCATATGGCTTTTACTTAAAACACCACAGGGTTGTAAGCAGAGAGGTGACTAATGTCTTTAAAACATTACTCTGGGTCCCATGTGCAGAGTATCTTGTAGAGGAGGCACGATAAAATCAAGAAAAGCAAAAAGGAGGATATATTGCAACAGTCCAGATGAGTGCTAGTTGTGACTTTTGACTTGGGTGAAAGGAGACTGTGAAAAATGGCTAGATATTAGATATATTTTGAAGGAAGAGGTGAAGGGGTTTGCTAATTGGATGTCTGCTTTGCAAAGAGGGGAGTCAAAGATGACTCTAGATTTTTAACCTGAGGAACAGGAAGAATGGAACCACTGTTTACCGGGATAGGGAGGACCGATGGGGAAGTATCCTAACAATTTCCACCCTTTTAATTTCTCCCCTTTTATCTTGCATATTGCTGTAAGATTCATCTGCCTAAACTACAACTATAATTATGTTAGTATTGGGTTTCAGAATCTTCGTTAGTTTTCCATTGCCTCAACCATCAAGAGGTGAACGAACTATTTTTCCTAAAATAAAGAGATCAATAGGTCTTTGGGTGGGGGCTAAAGATAAGGTTAAACATTAGGTTAATGTAGAAACACTACTGGCACTAAAATAGCTAAAATGGTCCCCCCCTCATATTCTTTTCTAGTGGGGAAGGAGAAGTGGTTGGCAACTACTCAAACACCATGAGTCTTTATCCACACAGTATAGTCCCAAATTCCTGAGAACTTTAGAGAGTGGAATAATTATGATGATAAAAGAAGTAAATCATGTATCTATCATAGCTACCAAGTGCTAGCCACTGCTACACACTTTATATACACTGCTTTTCAAGCTCCACACTGATGTCAGGATAAAGTTCAAGTCCCCTAATATGGCTTGTAAGAGCCTTCCTAAGCTAACTCCAACACCTCTCTCCAGTCTTGTCTCTTCTTCCCCATGCTTCTGCTTTACTGAACTACACATGGTTTAACACTAGTCCCTTTGTGAATGCTCTTCTTTCATCATCCACATCTACTTGGCTAATATTGGCTCATCCTTGGTACTTCACACTTATATATAATATTTCCGAAGGAATATTTCTCAAGATCTGAGTTAGAAGCTCCTTCCACATAAATCTTAGCTTTCCTTATCTAAGTACTTATCACACTGTATCATATCATATGTTTACCCGCCTGTATGCCATCTACACTTAAGTTCATAAAGGCTGAGTCCATGTCTATCTTATTTCCCAATATGTTCCCAATCTTAGCATGGCACTTGGCATATAATGGTTGCTCAATAAACATTTGCTTAATGAATGGCTTGAAGTTTAGGAGATTTGGAAATATATTGACTTAGAAAGGAAAATGATCAGTTTAGTCTACAACATGCTAAAGCTGAGGGAATCCAAAGACAAGAGATGTTCTGTACATTTGGATAAAAAGGAGCTGAAACTGGGTTGAGAAGTAAGAGCTAAGAATACTGAAAATAGAGGGCAGTATGATTCAGAGGCTAGAAAAAAAAATACAGAGTCAAGAATTGATATTACGGTAAAATAAAAAGGAAAACCAATAAAAACAATAAAGAATGAATCAATGTAAACGTGAGAGGAACAAAATGGTTCAGAAATATAGAAACTAAAGAAGACCATTTAAAAATGAAAAAGGAAAATGTGCCAATAGCTAAAGTGAGGTCAAGGAAGATCAAGACAGCTGGTTGACTATTTTACCTCCATAGGACCTACTGCAGTATCAAACACGTGGAGAATAAATATTTGTTGAGTGATGGAATACATGGACAGAATCTCACTTTTTAAAAAGTTCACCTGCAGATTACAATGAGCCTAAATTTTATCTGCTCAGGAATCCTGCCTTTAAATACTCACTAGCCATGACTTATTTCACTTCTAAAACTTAATAAAACCTCCAACTGATCCTTTTGTTTTGTTTGAGGATATTTTTGAAAAATATTACTTATCTGTTCTTACGCTTTTTGTATCTCCTTTGTCTTAAATAAGAAGTGTCAATACAAGAGGGTTGTAGGCATGAGAGAGGGCTGATAAAAGAAGTGCTCATGCCTCAAATTCTAGTTACCACTGCATCTGAGTTTTTCCTCAAACCAGATACTGACGTTGGCCCTGAAAGCCTAAACTGCATATTAAAGACAGTTCCATGTTAAAAAATAATTTATTTTAGATAGCTTAAGTGGTGAACAAACCAGACCACCTTCACTGAAAAGTGCAGACAAACCTGAAACCAGCCTAAAGGAACTGCCATAATAATAAATCATTTCCATAATAATTCAGAGTATATATGAGTACATTCATAAAACGATGACTGTGGTACAAGTCTGAGGAGTTTAATGACAAAAATAAGAAAGTTAAATGAACACTGGGTTCAAGGGAATACAGTCATCCTAGGATGAGATACACTTCTACATATCTGAAAGAAGAATGACAGGGGAGAAATAACAGTTGAAATAATAGTTACGTGTGTGGAAGGAGGCAACAGAGGGCGGAAAGTTTGAATTTAAAGAGATGAGATATTATGGGTGTGAAGGAAGTGTAGTGCATATGCTGGAGTGAAGTGGAGTGCTCATGAAAGCATCGACACAGATGGACTCCACATCTCAGTAGGTCAAGGCAAAGTCTCAGCAATAAACATCAGGGAGGATCATAGAAATCACTAAGGTTACCAGAGGTTGGGAAGAAAAGGGATGAGAAGGGATCACGGAGGGGGAACCAAATGAATTTATTAACGTTGAACTGTATGTACACTCAAAAATGGTAAATATGATAAACTCTCTATCTATACTTTACCTCAGTAAACAAAGTATGCCTGAGGGTAAAGACCACAGAGCAAGAGGGGGAGAGAGAGAGACAGAATATATATGTTGTTGTCTTATGATAAGGCCATGTTTTATATGATAGAGTAACTATGATCAACTTTGTTATTAAACAGCATGAATCTCAAAAGTGATACACTTTTTGTTAACAAATGTGCCATAAACATTCCCTCATGAGGGAAACATGAGGCTTCAAGTTAAATAAATTTTAAAAAAAAGTTCACCTAATCAAGAGTGAAGAAACAATGTGGCAATTCTGCAGCCGGTCAAACTACTTACCTGGTCATATCCATAAGGCCTCTGCTGGGGTGGCTGTGGTGGTCCAGGCTGTGTTGGTCTATATCCTCCATACTGCTGACCTTGTCCCTGTGGGTAGTTAGGATACTGAGGACCTGGACCACCCTGTGAAGGACCTGAAAATAATGTACACAACAAAAACCCACATAAAAAGGTAAGTCCCTAGAACTCAGGGAAGGATGTGAACTAGAGAGATGTTACTGTATTTTTCTATCTAAGCTAAAAAAAGATAGTTTGGTACCTTGATTTCCTCAAATGCTTTCTGAAATAAATCTGGATGGTAATAATAAGAGTAAAAATACCGTAATGTTACTTCACTATAATTATCGTACTATGCCCTAGCCATTACAAAATATATTTCAAAATGGGTAAAAAAGACTCAGGGAGTTGTAAAGCAGGTTAACTCCATGATGATAAGAAAATTAATCAATACGTCTGATAGCGTTAACCAGCACAAGCAAGAGGAAAAAGAGAAAGCAAGAGGCAGATTCAAAGAAAAATACTGAAATAACTTCTGAATAAAGTGGAGGAATAAACGATATTTACAACTGTATGACTCTAGATTTTTATTTGCAATCACCAAAAGTATATGTCTATACTATGCATTGACAAATTTATTACCAAAATATTTTAAAACAGAAACTAAAAACTTGAAAACCCACAGGTTACATGTGAAAAAACTTGATTCAAAAGTCACACTGAGAATTAATCACCTTTAATACTTTACCCATAAAAATGATTACAAATTCCAGAGATGGCAAGGGACCGACTTGGCTTGCTAAACAATATGTCTGTTTTATAAACTCTACTACTTTCCACTGTAAAGAATGCTTTAAAAAGCGTAAGTTGGGCTGGGCGCAGTGGCTTACACCTGTAATCCCAGCACTCTGGGAGGCTGAGGTGGGAGGATCACCTGAGGTCAGGAGTTTGAGACCAGCCTGACCAATATGATGAAACCCCATCTCTACTAAAAGTACAAAAATTAGCCGGGTATGGTAGCATGTGACTGTAATCCCAGCTACTCGGGAGGTTGACAGGAGAATCGCTTGAACCCGGGAGGCAGAGGCTGCAGTGAGCAGAGATCGCACCACTGCACTCCAGGTTAGGCAATAAGAGTGAAACTCCGTCCAAAAAAAAAAAAAAAGCATAAGCTGAAAAGCTTTGACACTTAAATGTTTTCTATCGTAGCCATTCAAAACCTGCCATAAAAACACTGATTTCAGAGAAAAGTGTCAAAAGAGAACAAGTTTTCAAGCTTAAATAAATTATATCAGCCTATTATTTATTATATATTCAATTATTAAAACTTTATTTCTAGTGGAAATAAAGTTTTTTTTGGACAACACAAGCCTATGGATAAACAAAATAGAAATTTCTCTTAGGATTCCTGATGTCTAACAAAACAGCATTTAACTATAATACTTCAACAAAAATTAAGCTTTCTTTCACCCTCTCTTACCATTGAAGGTATTTATCTTAACTCAATGAATTTACCTGATTTAGCTGCATTACATCTGTTTTCATCCAAAGGCAATAAAACCAGAATATTGTATTTATTCAAAGTATAAATACTAAGTAGTCACAAAATGAAAAGGCCATTTGGGAAGGGCAAGAAAGTTCCTTTATGAAAGAAAAAAAATCCATGGAATATTTCTAAAGTCACATCTAGAATCTGGAAATCAGAACTTGACATTTTTAGAAAAATACCTGACTCCCAATATCTGACTGAGTTTCAACACGTATGCTGAGGGGGCAAGAGAATTTCAGTCTGACCTGAGTTCTAAGATTTGCTATCACAGGTAGACAAAGATGTCCACAGCAATGGCAGAGCTTAAGTCAATGAATAAAAATAATAAGATATTACCGATGTGAAAGAGACCCTGTTAGGAAGAGACGGAGTCAGTATTCATAAGCAGCTACTTTTCTTTCAATAGAGTTGTATCTAAAGTGGTTATAGTAGCCTGAGAGTTAAGACTGAAATATCAGGTCCTCGTCATTCCCCACTCCCTATCTAAGAAGTTAAAGTCAGATATCCAGGTAGCAGGTATTATAAGTGAGTATATAATAGGAAAATATTGCTACACTTCCCCCAAATTCTGTATGATACACAGCTGCAATAATTCATCCCGATGGATACGTATATTGCTATTTAGGGAATGACAAAAACATTTTCTTTATGCATTCTGCATAGATCTCATTTGTACTCAAAAAAAAAATCAGTATGTCTTAAAAAAAACTGTATTGGCCACTAGTTTTTCAAAATAAATTTGCTAAGCAGATTATATACATATGGTCAATAATTACCCAATCATCAGTTTTCCCAGCACACACAGGGCTAGGCATGACAAATACGTCTGATAGTTCATTTTTCTTGTCTTTTAAATGACTCCACACATTACCTTTGGTCAATGAACCATCTCCAGTTTGTTGTTCTTTTTAAATGGATTACTAGTTTATCTAAGAGCAACATTTTAAACCAACATTTTAACAGTAGACTAGTCTAAAACTGAATTTTCAAGTGATAATTCTTGTAAAAGTAAGTATTAAATATCCACTTCCATATTTTAAAACAATCAGCACATTTTTTTGGTGATAAAAATACACTGTACAAAGCTTTACCGTAGCCCTGCTGCTGTCCTGGGTAACCTTGCTGCCCTGGGTACTGCTGCTGCTGGGGTGGATATCCCTGTTGTGGAGGTGGTCCCTGGTATGCATCTTGCTGTTGGCCATACTGTGAATTTCCTACAGGATAATTGGAGAAGAGGAAAAAAAACTGAGAAGTCTGCTTAAGTAACTTTTTTCCCTCTAAGATGCATAGCCAACAACACAAGAACAAAATGAAATGCCATATTGATTTTTAGAAGTTAACAAAACAAAGAAAAAACTCAAACCAAACAGAAGGATTTCGGCCAAACAAACTGCAGTTAAAGCCAATTTTGCAAGGTTGAACTGCAGCATTTTCAGCGTCTCTGCCATACGAGCATTACATTTACTGGAACATCACAGTCATAAGATCATGACTATGCTAAATAAAATAAAAAAGACAAAATTAAAGACAGCTACAAGAGCACACACTAGCTACACGAGATCAGCAAGCTGTTTCCTAAAGGCACTATACTTATATGTAAAATTATACATATGTAAACACACACGAGAAAAAAAAGTTTGATGGATTTATGTTCAAATAGAAAATTTCCACTGAGGAAAAAATTATCTTTAATGTTTTAGTCTTTTTATTATTGTTAGAAATGGCAAGTCATGGTTATACATTTTAAATATTTGTAAGGAAATTATTTTGATTGTTTTGGGCTCCCTGCAACTTTCAAGAAAGCCAGCAACTAGTATTCTACAAGAGCTTTGCATGGGTAGAAGTTTCTTATGCAAGAATTTTCATTCCTGTAGAAGGGGATATATATGTGTATGTGTGTGAAGGTATATAGATACCTCCTTCGTAGTAATGTTGTGAGGAATCCTCATAAGGCCTATCGTAGCCTTGTTCAGGATACGACGGTTGCTGATAACCGTAATCATTATGACCTACATCAATTCGACAAGAGACAGGAAGAAACGTTAATGGCCACTGAGTGAAAACCCTAAAAATATTTAAACTTTCAGATAAAATTGAAAAAAAAGAAAAAGAAATGGAACATAAAAAATAATTTCAATTGCATTAGCCAAAGATTTACCAATGTGATTGTTTTCATATTGAGATAACGTGCAAATTTTTTTAAAAGCAAAAAGCAGTAGTTTTAGAAACATTACACTTATTGTCTTAAATCTGATAATCCTCATTGAGGGAAAAAAAAACTATCTCCCATTAAAAAAAAAAAGAGAATAAAAGTCTTTCACATGTAAATAACCTAAATTAAATTAGAATGAACAAAGGAAGCAATTATCATATTTTGTCAAACACCTGTTCTGCTGGTCTCCAATTCCACAGCATATGCTAAAAACAATGCAAAATATAAAAGAGTTCCATAAGTTTTTCCCCTGAAAGAAACTGAAAAATTTTCAAGTTCTAACATTTACTTGCATAAAGTTAAGTATCTCAAAGTATCTTCAGATGCAAAATTATATATCTTAATGCTGCCATTTTGGAAATCTTTAGAAAATATTTCAAGTATCATAAACATACATCTTCATAAAATTAATATTGTGTTGACAGAGTATATCTTTAGTTTTAAAGCACAATAAATTTTACCTGCAAGATAATTGGACTCTAGTGAAAAATAATACTCTCACTCTTTTTTTTTAAGTTTCACTAAGAAAATGTAGGAAATAACCTTTTAGTTACCTAAAATCTAAACTCAATTTTACAAAAATGCCTAATTAAGGACACAGGAATAAAATTACAAATGAACATTATACTCAGTGCTCTAGTATTCTAATGTTCCCAAGCCACCTCATAAATACCTACATGAAGGGTTGGCAAACTATGGCCTGCAGTCTTAATATGGCCAGTGGCAAGTTTTTGTAAATAAAATTTTATTGGAATACAGTCATGCCTATTCATTTCAGTATTGTCCATAGCTGCTTTCATGCTACAATAAGAGTTCAGTAGCTGAGACCAAAACCATATGGCCCACAAAGACTAAAGTATTTATTATCTGGCCCTTTACAGAAAAAGTTTGCCAATTCTTAATCTATATATTTACTAACATAAATATCCGGACATGAGAGAAAAGAGCCAATGTTGTTTACAAATATTAATTGTCGACATAAATAGAATACTCTATGTAAATGTCAGATATAAAGTAATACACACCTATGCAAAAATGGTACCCTTCAAATTAAAATTCACTAATAAAATGAATTAAAGTAACCTTAATGTTTTGATATTGACAAAATAACAAACCAATATATTTTGAACAGAAAGGTTATAACAATACACATGTCACATTTCAAGAGATACCCAGGATCAAAACAACAATGTCAAGTTTAACTCTTTAAAATGTAATTAAAAATTAAAAAACAGAAACAATCATTTATTTTCAGCAGACTTCTTAATACATATAATTTAACAAAGTAGATTTCACGTCTTTAAAATACGTATAGTCTACAGCAATCTTACTAAAGTTTTTAATTTAAAAAAATCTTAATACCATGTTTACATATGAAAAGAAAAAACAAAACAAAAACCAATGTCCTTAAGTACAAATGTACCTTTATGTTTTATGTATTAACAAAAAATGACAGGTGAGATGTTTTTTCAAATATCCTAAATTGTATCTTCTTGCTAGCTTACATGGGCTGCTAGTCAATGGCTGCTAATACTTTAGCTTTAAGTTTCTTAGTTTCTCTGTTCAGTAATTTATATTTACATCAAAGGATCATATACATGAATAAGGCTTTTGGCAAATCCTAACAACCCACATCATTTTGTAATGTATTTCTGAATTATTTTTTCTTCTACATTGTATTATAAAATTTTCAAGCATACAGAAAAATTGATGAAACTGTACTGTGAAAACCTACTTGTATGCTTGGATTATTGCTATTCAAATTTTCCTAAAGTACAGTGCATCTTACTAACCAATTTTTCACAAGCCACCTTCTACAAAAAAACAAAAAACAAAAAACCCTAACTAAAAATCTTATTTCCAAATTGCCTTTCCCATTCTACTCAATCTCTATATGGCTATATTATGGATATAATTTAGTCTCCCAAATTTTTCTCAAAGGCAAGCACTAATGTAAACCTTAGTTTGTTGAGAAGTATGAAACATTAATTAAAATGATGAGACTTGGAAAAATAACTTAAGAACTATATACTCTATGTATTTGTACAATTAATACAAGTCAACTAATGGGTGAACTTTATGGCAGGTGAATTATATCTTAATGAAGCTCTTATTAAAAAAAAAGAGTAAATCAATAAATGTAAGCTTTGGCTGAAATCAAACAACCCTAAACATATTACAAAAAGATCCTCTTTTACATAAGGATTCCAATGACAGACTGTGATGCCTGATGGTACTAATGGAACACCTAAAATATACTTTGAATTAGATTATAAACTAATGCTATCATTGGTACTTTAGAGTACTGAAGTGTTTCAAAATTTAGAAGAAACAAATTGTTAGTTTCTTCGTCCTCACTGAAATGTTTTAAATAACTCTCTACATTAATATTAGGCAGGGATAGAAAATGGGAAAGTTAACATCAGGAGAGATTACCATCAGGGTAATATTGCTGGTTCATGCCTTCTGGAGGACCTTGTCCACCATGACTGTATTGGTCCCCGTAATAGTCTTCCTGGCCTGAGTACTGCTGTGGTGGGCCTGAAAAACCACAACCAGTCAAGATATAAATAATGAGTTCTCTATGTCATCAAAGGCTTTCTTTCTAATTTGATATTATGAAAGATTATTTCTCAACTATAGATTCCCATCTCATAATTTGGCATTTCAGATACTTTTAGCTATTCATATACATATGCATACATACACAGCAGCTCCACAGACCACATTTACTAAAATCAATGTTAACACCATACATGCAGTATCAAAAAATACCAACTCAGAAAAACAAATGCTAACTTCTTAAAAATAGGTTCAAACTAGTAGCAAATTTATTTCCTTTTAATTTTGATACTACAGTGCTGTGAAGTAAAATTGGGTTTATTCCTGACCCTTTATAACTTTTCAAAAACAGAACAGTATTTTCTGCTGTGAATTAGTGAGCTTTCGATATAAAATTGTATGGTATAACTTATTCCAGAAAATAACAGATAAGAAGTTCCTATCTTCTTCGTGACCCCTTTGTACCTACTAGAACCCTACCTTTTGTCAAAAAAAAAAAAAAAAAAAAAAAAAAAAGAAAACGCCCTGACTTTGTCTAGATTAAAAGGTCATTAAAATTTAAAGCCTTTCAATTACATTAAGTAGCAAATTTTCCAAATGGAATCTTACCCTGTTGAGGAGGTCTATAGGGAGGAATCTGTCTCTGACCCATCATATGATTGCCTTGGTTAACTTGACCCATCATTCCCATAGGTGGCTGCTGTCCTTGGTAATGCTGTCCGCCTCCCTGTGGCATATTGTATTGCTGAGAAGGAGGCTGCTGATGCATCATTGGACCTGAAACAAGACACAACATTATACACATAATTTTTTGTATATAACTTTAACATCTCAAGAGAAATAAGATAATCTTTTATCATATAGTCCCAAAAATATATAATTAAATGCAGTAAAAACTGATTTCAAATAATAAAAATAAGTCTTTGAATTAAAATTCACATGCCTAAAATAATCTGCAAACAAAAGAAAATAACCAATCCATGGTGGTGAACTTGAAATCCACTGGAAGATGATTCTTAGTCATTTTTTAAAATAAAATGCATACAATATATGAACATCCTGAATGTGTGTATTTTCCATTAAACACTATCTAGTATTTACCTATACCATCTTTCTTGTGAAGATATCATCCTTATGCTACACTGGAAAATACACCAAAAGTAAACTTTACAAAATCACACAGCAAAACAGTGGTCAAACTAAGGAAAAGAAACCAAATCTCTAGATTTTTACTTTGTTCTCTTTTTCAATACTCACTCATTATATAATGGTAGACAGGAAAACTACACAAACACCGAATAGAATTTCATAAGCTTTAATTTAGGACAAAATCTTAAAAAGTCTTCTTTCCCTTTCCCAACTACAAGATTTATAACCTAAAAAGGCCTCCTTGAAATCAAATGGCTATACTGCTTAATATGTTAAAAGACACATACATTACATAAAGACTCTCACACCTCTAAAAACAGGCAGAGACATGCAACAAGCTGTAGGCTAAGAAATCTGAACTACAGAGTTTCCAAAGTGAGCAATACTGGGGTAGCCAAACTACCACTGCTATAGTATCACACTGGCAACAGTAAAAATGTATCACAGGAAACAATAAACAATGGCCATAAAGTCCCACATTGCCATCTAACAATGTTAAGCAGCTCCTGAGAGGTTTACTGGGCCAAGTTACGGTATGGGGAACTCATCATTTTGTCATTATAACATTACTGTCTCAGAAGTATGGATGAGTCCTTTCCCAACTTGCTGCTTATATAGCTACATACTCCTCCTCCCCCTTGAGTGACATGGAGAAAATTTAAGTACAAAAGGCAAAGTACTAGACAGCCTGGAAAGGTTTCACAGATGAAACTGCCCAAATGAGCCAAAAGTTCACTATTTAATTACTTAACAAACAACTAAAAACAAAACAAGCCCACCTCTTCAAATATATTACTGACTTACAACAGCAGCAATGATGTAAGCAGAAAGACTTCACATTTCCAATCAGAAGAACTGTTTTATCTGAAGGAGTACTTTATCAGAGATAACTGTTTTTCTCCTATTTGCCTTCCGTGCTTCTGTTTCTTTTTTCCTTCTTTTCAATTTTATTCTCATAAATGTGAATGTAAGCCTCTCAAAAACTCTGGGACCTTTCTTTCAACAAGGAAATACAGTCTTAGTAGAGACAAAGTGGCTGGGTGAGAGTAGAGGTGAAGAGAACTTAATACTGAAGGTACCCTACAACACTGCCAGTTACATGGTTTCACAGTCATTTCCTACAAACTCCTAACAATTACCAGAGGTAAGGACCCTAATTCTCAATTTTTTTAGCCAAGGAATCTAAAAATCAAGATTACACAGCTAATAGATAAAAACTGAGAATAAGACAAACCTCAAATTTTATTTTGAAGCACATGTTTGTTCTATTTTTCATTGCCTCTATTAAAACATAAGCTATAACAAATTCGTAAGCCAGGAGTGGTGGCTCACACCTGTAATCCCAGCACTTTGGGAGGCTAAGGTGGGTGGATCACCTGAGGTCAGGAGTTCGAGACCAGCCTGGCCAACATGGTGAAACCCCAACTCTACTAAAATGTACAAAAATTAGCCAGGCATGGTGGTGCACACCTGTAATCCCAGCTATTGGGGAGGCTGAGGCAGGAGAATCGCTTGAACCCGGGAGGCAGAGGTTGCAGTAAGCTGAGATCATGTCACTGCACTCCAGCCTGGGCGACAAGTGTGAAACTCTGCCTCAAAAACCAAAACAAAACAAAACACAAAACAAATTCAGTAGTTCCGAAGCAAATAATTTGCAACAAAAAAGTTCCAAAACACTAGTTTAATAGCAGTTATAATTTTCAAATATATGTTGCATATACTAAACTATTAAACACTAACATTCATAATTTAATAGGTAACCTGATCGGACATTTATGTAATTCATTTTCAGTAAATGAAGGTTTTGCCTTTTCTTCTCCAACACTGTCTAAAGACCTCTTGTCTTAACAGAAGGTAACTATATAACTAAAACCTATAATATTAGAAACAAAAAGAAAGCAAAACCACAATAGCCAAAAGAAAAAAAAATCCAAAAAGATACATAACAAAACACTAAACCTTGCTCTAAAGGAAAGCAAAGTAATTGTAGCTTAAGCCCTAGATAGAAAAGACCATGCCACTTGTGCTTTATCTTTTGGGACTGTGAGCAGTTCCAATCCCGAAGAGTTCAATTACTACCCTTCTTTTACTGTCACTTCTCTCCCTCAGAGGATCCCAACATCATTCATGATCAAGCCTAAACCACAGAGAGAATGCAGTCAGCTAACACTACTAAAGCACAATACATTTCATAATTTTCCTTGAAGCCTTATCCATTAAAGAAAAAAAAAATTATGACTATGACTTCAATTCTGATTGTTTAGGAAGTATATTATTTTCCTTCTTAGGATAATGAAATTATCCTACACTGGCAATGTATATTATCTCTTAAGATACTAATGAAACTAAGAGAAGCAAACTCAAAAGGTTACCCCAAAATATGTTCTAAAAATTTGTACTGCAGAGTGAAATAGCATTATAAAATGCATCTTCTACAACCATTTTCTGCAAACAATGGTATCATACATTACTACAGACTTTAAGGTTATTCTTCACCTTTTACATAAACAATTTTGATGTTAAGACGCACTACAAAGCGTGATAATACATATGCAAAGACCCTACTGATGTCTTAATTACCCAGAATATATTTTTCCAAGTGTTTTGCAAGGGCATATAACAAACACTTATCATTAGCACATTATTTCTTCCCATTTTGAGTTTTATATTCTAATAGATATTCTATGAAAATAACATCCTTTATTTTAAACACATGTAAAAACCTCCCAAATTACCATATTTTATATTATTGGCATTCTTTTCTCCAATGAGATGGTTAATACTTAATTTTATCTTAAGTCGGTGGTCAAAAAAAAAAAAAATTTTTTTTTTGAAGTCAAGGATCAAATTTATTGAGTACTTATTAGGTACAACACCCCAGGCTAGGAGCCATGGTAATATAGAGATGTGATGAGCACTGTCACTGTCTATAGTGACATACAATTAGGTAGACTGAAAAAAATAATTTTTAAATACTTAACTATAAGGAAAACATTGTTTTAATCTGTCAATTCTGAATAATGTAATTTTACAAATATTCTATATATATAGAACATTCATACATATACACATGTATTTCACATCTTCAGATGCAAACCAATACACTAAAATTTTATAAAAATTGTATCATTAATCTACAAATTATTTTAAATAATATTGTTTAAAATGACAGCTAACATTTAATGAACACTTATTATTAGCCAGGCACTAAGCTAATAGCTTTACCTGTATTATTTATCTTCCCCAAAGCCCTATGAAACGGGTAGTATTATTATCGACTTCTTCACAGACAACAACATTTAAGGCTCACAAACATTAAGGACCTTACCCAAAGCTGTACTGCTACGAAAGGCTCTAAAGTAGCATAGCTACTAAATGGTCCAAAGCCCGTGCTCTTAATCACTATGTGTACTTCCTCTCCAAATTCAAATCGTACTTTTCCCATGCCACTATCTCCCATGAAAACAGTTCTGTATAATATATCTCTATCACTGTAATATAAAAACCTTAAAATATAAGAAATTTCTTCACCCCACCTATCTTAAGACCATGAAACTCCATAGATAATACCCTCCTCAGGCCTATTTTCACATTCATATTTCATCATTTACTGCTTACATTTTACTATTTGTTCCTTAACCATTTAATCTCAAACTAACCCAATTATAGCTCTTATTTGGAGTTATTTCTAATAATTTATTTGCAAGAATCCCTGTATTCCAAAAAACTCAATTAGCTAACTTACTATCTGCTTAAATAGCTGCTTAAAAAGAATAGGATTCTTTACTTACCTAAATTATACACCTGTCCACATCAAGAATTTTTAGTAGTTAATAAGATGTTTAGATACAATATCAAGGATAAAAGAACAAGAGCAAGTAAGAAAATGTAGGATGACTAGCCCAGTTCAGTAAGGTCACTGCAGCCAAGCACAAATTTAGCTGAGTTTCCAGCAACCAATGAAAAAATGGAAACATGATTCTAGCAAGTAAAGAGAACAACAGCTCATTAAAAGATACAAAATCTTTCATAACATTAGAACTTTAGAAAAAATCTCATAAAAGTTTTAAAAGGTATTAAAAATAATATCAATAACAATTTTGTTATTGTCATTTGTTTCTTTAGTGACACAGACCATCTTTACACACAGTTATTCATACTAACCATTTCTTCAAGCTGGTTATTCTCAACTGTGGGCAGTTTTGTCCCTCAGGGGACACTTACAGCAAGAGGATACCTATCTAGCTAATCAATCAACAAATAGGATAAAGCAGTGAACAGAATAAGACACAGTTCTTCACTTCATAGAACTCAGAGTCTAAAGAAAAATAATTAAACACATATTTTTTAAAATTATGTAATTATAAGTAGTACTGCTTAAAGGATTCTAAGTATAGGCTACTATACTTAAGTGAATTTGCCTAATAATTTAAAATATAGTGAAGTAAGAGGTGTTTTTTATTTTATGTTGGATGCTTTTAATATTTTTTTAGATTTTTTTTTTTTGAGACAGAGTCTTGCTCTGTCACCCAGGCTGGAGTGCATGGTACAATCTCGGCTGACTGCAACCTCCGCCTCCCAGGTTCAAGCGATTCTCCTGCCTCAGCCTCCCGAGAAGCTGAGACTACAGTTGCACACCACCACGTCCGGCTAATTTTTGTATTTTTAGTAGAGACAGGGTTTCATTATGTTGGCCAGGTTGGTCTCAAACTCCTGACCTCAGGTGATCCACCCACCTCGGCATCCCAAAGTGCTGGGATTACAAGCATGAGCCACCACACCTGGCCAAGATTTTTCAAATTTAACATTAGTTATTTTAATAATCAGAAATATTTACTGATTACTAAAATCAGAAAAAAATCAGAAAAATTTAGTAAATTTACTTAATTGGGATTTCCTGTAGCTCCTTTCATCCTGGATGGGGGTTTTGGGCCAAGCAGGAGGGTAAAGGATCGAGATTGGAGACTGAGATCAACCACATGGACAAGCGATTAATCAAATCTACATAATACAGTCCCAATAAAAACTCTGAACACTAAGGCTAAGGGAAACTCCGCTGGTCAGCAATATACCCTGTGTGTATTATCACACATCTGTGAGAGGAACACAACACATAGTGACTGTTCAAGGAGAGGACAACACAAACTTTGCATTTGTCCTCCACATTTGATCAGTCAGCAAATCCGCTCTACCTTCAAAATACATGGTAAATATCCCAAAATTGACTACTTCTGATTACCTCCATAGCTACCATACTATTTGAAGCCACGATCATCTCTTAAATACAACAAGAGCCTTTTAACAGGTCTCCCTATTTCACCCTTGCCCAATTACAGCCCATTTTCTATACAGCTGCCCAAAGGCATTTTTTGAAAACCATATATTCAGATCATGTTATTCCAGTGCTCAAAACTTTCCAGCAGTATATCTCCTTCCACAGAATAAAATCTAAAATCCTTATGGACTAAAAGACTTTCAAGGCCTAGCCTTCAACTATCTCTTGGACCTTATTTCTTATGACTTCCCACTTTCACTCACTCCGCTCCAGTTCGATGGGTCTCCTTGCTATACTTCAAACACACCAAGTATGCTCCAGTGCATACTTGCTGTTCCATCTGCCTGTGCCACATTCTTTTTCTAGGTATCTGCTCACCACCCTAAAATGGCATACATCCTTATTTTTCTTTTTCCTTTTCCTTTGCATATTTCTCTTCGTAACACATATCATCTGACATATTTGTATCTGAATCCTTAAGATAAATGAGGAGCTTTTAACCTTATAACATTCATATTGTTAGGAACTTACTAGCATTTCCCAAAGTGTCTATAAAACCTTATAGTCTTCACTTTGCATAGTAGGATCAGACCATATCAATGACCATGCAAGCAGAAATCATGCAAAACGATCTTAATAATCAGTAGGGAAAAAAATCATAATTATTCCATGGCCTTTAAAATTTTGGTCAAAACACTGAAAACTCTATTACTGTCAGTTAAAATACATAGGGAAATGAGAAAATATTTAATTCACTGTAATTTTAAACATTAGAAACATTGAGAATTGGCCAGATGTAGTGGCTCACGCCTGTATGTACTCCCAGTACTTTGGGAGGCCTAGGTGGGTGGATCACTTGAGGTCAGGAGTTCAAGACCAGCCTGGCCAATATAGTGAAACCCCATCTCTACTAAAAATACAAAAATGTGCTGGACATGGTAGCATGTGCCTGTAATCCCAGCTACTCGGGAAGCTGAGGCAGGAGAATCGAAACACTTGAACCTGGGAAGTGGAGGTTGCAATGAGCCAAGATTGCACCACTGCACTCCAGCCTGGGTGACAGAGGAAGACTCCGTCTCAACAACAACAACAAAAAAAAGTAGAAAAAAAAAAAAGAAACACTGAGAATTAAAGTGTTTCGCTTCTTTGTAAAAATCCTGTCAAGAATAATTTGAAAAGTAGTTCCCTTCTCCTAATGGTATGTATATATGACGATTTAGAGTAAGTCTCTTTTCCACGGCTTAGCAAATTGTCACACTCCTTTCTAAGTTTGGATTGGCATCCAACATTTTATCCTTTACACTTTCAAAGTTGTGAAATATTTCCAAGAATTTCTTTAATGTGAAATATTTTGCCAGTCTTGCTTCCTCTGGGACATTTTCATCCTTTTCATCACAACTACTTCTCTCATTTGTATCAATGAGTTCTCCTTCTTTAAGCACCTGCAGTGCATATCCAGATTCTCCGAAATGGCAGCAATGTCAACATTTCCACAGTCAGCAATTTCTTCAGTACTCCATTTACACTGAATTTGGGTTTCATTTCTAGCATTATCATTTTTCATTTCTTTGTTGCACTTTTATCTATGTTGGCCAAGTCCCTCTTTCAATTATCCAGGTTTGTAAAATCTCATATAGGTTTACTGCTGGGAGCCAAGGAAGCAACACAACAACAAGCTTTGCTGTATGTGCATGAACTGACAGATGCACAGTGACCAATCACTGACAAAATCTAAAAGTAACATCCATCACTTATCATGACAGGCATCTGTTATTTATGTAGTGATTTGTAGACTGAAGAAAGAGCAGCTAAGAGTTCATACTTTATACAATTACTCTTAATGTGCTATGGTAACTGAAATTCAAATGGTGGTGCTGGGGGAACAGGTGTTATTTAGCTTAACTGCAGTAACTGATATTCATGTATATCAGAATTGCATACAGCAAGGCCTGCCTGTATTTCCATAGGATGTCTGTTTCCTCATGCACAGAATGATAGTAATAGTACCTTACCTACTACCTCAAGGATGTGAGAATTAAAGACATGCAAAGCATTTTGATAGTTTTGTTTCTGTTAGCACCTGGCACTAACAGGTACTTACTGAATATTAGCTGTTACCTTTGGTAAGTAATATGCCAAAAAAAAAAAGAAGAAGAAGAAGAAAAGCTCCATGGTAATATACTCATGTTAACTGAAATCAAATCAGTTTCTTTAATAAAAATCTTCTCAGGCCTTTTAATAGTCTAATAAGCATGCTGAACCTTCCAAAGTATTTTACTAGTAATTAGTAAATCTATTAATACCATAACTTAGCAAATGCTGGGTCAAAGTTCTGATATAATTGGGAAATAATCACATTTTTTCATGAATATTACCATTTCAGAATCCTATCACTAAAACAAACTATTTTAAAAAGTTAAATTCCAGCCGGGCGCGGTGGCTCATGCCTGTAATCCCAGCACTTTGGGAGGCCAAGGCAGGCAGATCACAAGGTCAGGAGATTGAGACCATCCTGGCTAACACGGTGAAACCCCGTCTCTACCAAAAATACAAAAAAAATTAGCCGGGCATGGTGGCGGGCACCTGTAGTCCCAGCTACCTGGGACACTGAGGCAGGAGAATGGCATGAACCCAGGAGGCAGAGCTTGCAGTGAACCGAGATCATGCCACTGCACTCCAGCCTGGGCGACAGAGCGAGACTCCGTCTCAAAAAACAACAACAAATAAAAGTTAAATTCCTACCTCTTAAAACTAACAAAATGTTTTTACATGTGAAATTCACATAAGGCAAACAGACTTAACCTATAAACAACTCCTTCAATAACAGACAAACCACAGAATATATGACATGAACAGGCAATTCATAGAAAACATGCAAACAGCAAATAAACATACAAAGTTATGCAACCTGACTAATAATTGAAGAAATTAAGTTTACAGTTTTCCCCTACATATTTAGCAAATAGGAAGACTGTAACTGGGTATGTAGTAAAGTAAGCACTTTTATATGCTGTAGGAATGTGAATGTGGCCTCATGCAACCTTTATTGAAAACAATTTGGCAATGTCTCTCAAGTATTTCAAGTATTCATATATTTTAATAATTCTATTTCTAGAATTTATCCTACAAAAATCTTGTACAAGTAAACAAAGACATAGCTACAAAGACATTTTTTCCAGAAGTATTTGTAAAAGACTAGAAACATCTATCAAAAGTGAAAATGGCTTTGTTGTATTATAATACATCCATACAAAGAATGTTGCCATTTAAAAAATGAGAAAGATCTATATATACGAATAGCGGAGGTACAAGGAAATAAACTACCATGTAAAAATACATATGTAAAAGTAAATGCTAGGCCTATCTCAAGCACCTCCTTTTGGTCTCTCTTAATAATCCATTGTGTAATAGTAAGAGATAATAAGATAATAATAAGAGAAAACAATCTCAGCTGTGGCAATACATGTTCTTTGCCCTTCATACTTATATAACGAATGTGAACAGTTTAGGTACTGAAAGAAAAATCTCCTTCTACTTTCATGTCAAGCCTCTGGGTCAGTCTAACCAAAGAGTATACTGACAGAAAGCACAGTGTTTTGAAGATATTGTCATTTGCAACTTAGCCACGTGAATCAACACTTTCTTAATACTATTAAAACACCCAGAAATAAATTAGATGCTGTGGCTCAAATAAGACAGTAGCTGATAAACCAATCTCAAATGTTTTTGTGTTCACCTTTTTTAAAAAGCTTGATGATTGGCCAACTGATTTTATAAAAATTATGCAAATGATTACCAAGTCAGGATTTTTACATGCATCATTTCACTTAATCTTACTTGGAGAAATCAAGTAATTTAGTCAAAGGTCCCACATACAGTAAGCTACAGGGGGCCAAGACATATCCAAATCTAAAGAATTACACACATGGAACTTACAAAACATATTCTTTAACACAAGCACTGCAATTTGTAAAATTCTTTATATTTGAATATATAATTAGTAAAATTCTGTTAAATGTGGAAAGCTATAATTACTAATGACTGATAATGAAAAATACACAGATATCTGTCCAATATAACATCTTCAGAAATCCCTTCTACACAATTTGCCTTTTCATACACTGAATGTACTTGTTGCTTTATTAAATAAACACTTTTCAGACAGGTGATCATATAACACTTGCTTTTTACTGAAGAAATGAAAGAAATAAATAAGATTTTGTGTGTCCATCCTCAGACATTTTTCTAGGCACCTGGGATACAGCAGAGAACACACTTCCTGCTTTTATAGAGCTTGTTGAATTCTAGTGAAGTTTATGCTCTATATGCAAATAAGTTTATGCAGGAAGATGGTGGTTTACTCTGAAAACTGGAGTTACTCTTTTTGTTTTTTTAGAGACGGTCTTGCTCTGTCACCCAAGCTGGAGTGCAGTGACACCAGCAAACTCACTACAGCCTCGAAGTCCTGTGATCAAGTGAACCTCCTGCCTCCACCTCCAAGTAGCTGGGACTGCAGGCACAAGCTACCACGCCCAGCTAATTTTCACATTTCTTTTTGTAAAAAATGCAAGTCTCGCCATCTTGCCCAGGCTGGTCTTCAACTCCTGGGGTCAAGTGATCCTCCCATTTCAGTCTCCCAAAGTGTTGAGGTTACAAGCAAGGGCACCAACGCCCAGCCAGATCTTTCTCTTAAGGTTCAAAATGACAAAAAAATAAACTTTATCTGGGTAACAGTGATAATAACATGGGAAAATATATGTTGGATTGACTATTACACTTAAGCAACATTTTGCCAGCAGTTTAAGAAACAAATTAACATAAAAATTGGGCCCAGCGCAGTGGCTTGCGCCTGTAATCCCAACACTTCGGGAGGCTGAGGTGGATGGATGGCTTGAGGTCAGGAGTTCAAGACCAACCTGGCCAACATGTCTCTACTAAAATACAAAAATTAGCTGGGCGTGGTGGCAGGCACCTGTCATCCCAGCCCCTAGGAAGGCTGAGGCAGGAGAATTGCTTGAACCCAGGAGGCGGAAGCAGCAGTGAGCCGAGACTGCACTTCTGCACTCCAGCCTGGGCGACAAAAAGTGAGACTCCATCTCAAAAAAAAAAAAAAATTTGTGCTAAAGCGCTCACCTGGAAGCAATAGACCCTCTAAGAGAACACAGAGAAAAACATTTTGCAATACTAGCTTAGTTGCTGAATTAAAACAAATAAAAATAAATAATAATAAACAGAAAAACTTTCAATGTAAAATATGCAGCTTATTTTTACAAAAACTAAGAAAATGTTTTATAATGAAATGAATATTAAAACTTCATTAATAAAACTCTTCAATCATCCTCTAGCATCTAGTAAAAAAATTCATTAATAAAACTCACCATGAACTTCTTTATTAAAAGGTAACATATAATTAAAATGCTTTTATAAGAAACTCATATGATTAAAAAACTAGATGCTGCGAGAACACTGTATAACTTTCTTTTTTGGTAACTGTAATTTTGTGTTCTTTTGATTCTGAAATATCAAAATTTAAATGAAGATTTTTATTTGTCCTAAAGATATTTTTAAAACAATAAAGATTTCCGGTGAAACCCCGTCTCTACTAAAAATACAAAAAAAAAAAATTAGCCGGGCGTAGTGGTGGGCGCCTGTACTCCCAGCTACTTGGGAGGCTGAGGCAGGAGAATGGTGTGAACCCGGGAGGCGGAGCTTGCAGTGAGCAGAGATTGTGCCACTGCACTCCAGCCTGGGCAACAGAGCCAGACACCATCTCAAAAAAAATAAAAAATAAATAAACAAATAAAAATTTCCTCAATGATTTTAACCATATTTTCTTTTTGAAAATTGTCTTTAATCTCTTCAGATCTCTACCTGGTCATTTCTGTACAGCCTATTTTCTATTAAGAAGTTCATAAACTGACCAGGTGCAGTGGCTCATGCCTGTAATCCCAGGACTTTGGGAGGCCAAGGCAGGTGATCACTTAAGCCCAGGTGTTCAAGACCAGCCTGGGCAACATACCAAGACGTTGTTTCTATTCTTTTAACAAAATACAAAAAATAAAAATAAAAAAGAAGAAATTTATAACTATGAGAACAAGGCAAAAAGTGATATAACTACTGTACTATAGTAAAAGGAAGACCTACACATACTTACAAAATACGACATTTTTAAAAATAAAAGTTGGTCCCTAAGAACAAAAAATTTCTAAAAACACCTCAATACTTTTCTCCAAAAAGTCAATATGCACATTGCTATATGCATTATTTTTTTCTTCGAATCTTATTATGTCATATCAAACCATGCTGCAGCAACATCCATTTTTTGTACACACCATACCTTTTCTTAACTATAGGTTTCTAAGAAGTTAAGAAGTGTGCCATCATTAATGGAGTTGCTGTCAGAATCATCAATTTTCCTGTTCTCTCTCCTGGTAACCAAACTGTATAGAGAAACACATGAACTCCCTTCTGATCTAGCACTGACTGGATCTTGCTGTTGTTTGGACTTTTAATTGACCTAATAAAAACAAAAAAATAATTCTATCGTAAGCATTAAGTAACTTTGGGGGAAAAAAATGTAGCAAGTGCCAGTTTTGTGAAGCTACAATGATTGGCAATTTTTTCTATTATCTCCTTTTGCTTTCAGTATATCTCATGAAAATTATTAAAAATCTGTATTATTTTAAAATTATATTATTTCATCATAAGGAATTATCAACAGATTAACACTAACTTCTTTTATCTGGGTACATTTTAGTGCTCTGTTTATTTTATAAATCAAAATCTAGAAAATTTTATTCCAAATACATTTAATTCTATCTTACAGTCTTAACTTCATTACATTTTGTAACTGAAATAGCATTAACCTGGAAATAAGCCAAATGTTTTAACAGTCAATTAGCAGAACAGAGCGCCACTTACTGGCTTTTAGTTATTATTCACAGAATACTTAAAAGAGAAACATGGTACAATTTCATTCTGAGATTGGTAATAAACTTTAATGGACTTACATCACTCTAAGACAAGTACAGCAGCACCTCCACTGAACATTCTAATGGCAAATTATTTTAGAATTACCTTTTAACGCTGAAACACAGCATCAGAAAACATCCATATAAATCAAGGGGAATTCATATAAATTAATACATCCTTAATAAGTAAAATGAAGGAGCAGGTGTTTATTTTCTCAACTTTCTAGCTAAACCAAATGTTTGGTTCTTCATTGACTGGCTTTAAAAAACAATTCTCAACAATACAGAACCTCAAACAAACTGTCCAAAAGACATAAAAATAAATAAGCTTAAAAAGCTACATTGAGCAAAGAGATTTAAACTAGCTTCAAACTCAACATCTCCTTTTTATGGGCATGACTGTCACTCACTTTAAACTTTTATTTTTATGAACCAGCTAAGAACCTGACAACAATCATTTTACTTTTCAAAGGCTAATAGAGCACTCTAGTCAAGAAGGACATAAAGCTTAGTTACCTTGGTTTGGCTGCATATTCATATTTGGTCTGGGACCATAGTTTCCCATTGGTTGTCCCTGACTCATTGTCATCTGATTCTGTACTGGCATGCTCTGTGATGATGGCACAGAATGGTTGTAACCTCCCATGGATCCATGGCTACTTGAAGGCATATTCATGGAACTGTTTGTCATATTGAGTTGATTGGGTCCAGGTCCCTGCATAGGCATATGGTTAGGCCCTTTGAAGAAAAATGATGAGAAGCAAAATATGAAAGTTAAACAGATGGTCCATACAAAAGTACCTGGAAATAATTTTTTTTGCATTATTATAGTAATACCAAACAATAATTAATCGATAGCAAAGTAAATGGTTTATAGGAAAAGACAGCAAATACTGTGAAGTAGTTATTCCCATTTTTGGATTAAGAAATTGATGCTTTTGAAGTCAGGAGCACTCTGAAAAAGAAGGGAGGACTAGCTTCTTCATAAAAGAGCAAAACATATCATAAGGTTGGAGTAATTAACTATGAACATAAATGAACAGACTAACAGATCGATTGAACAGAACAGAGTCTAAAAGTAGACCCAAATACATAGCTGAGTAAATAATCACAGTAATATTAAGTATTAGTGAGCAATAGAAAACTAATTCAGTAAATGGTATTGTGACAACTGGGGAGCCATCTGGAAAAAACAAGTTGGATCACTATCTCATTTGTTCCACTAACTAATTCTAGATGAATAGAAAACTTAAACATTTAAAAAGAAGAAACCATAAAAGAATTTCAAAAAGGAGAATTTTAAAAATAATAATGGAAGGACCTTCTTAAGTATGCCAGAAAACCCTGAGCCATAAAACATTGATAAATTAGACTATACAAAATTTAAAAATTTGCACGACATAAAAAACTCAAAATTAAATAATAAAAAGGTAAATAAGAAAATATTATTTATAAGATAGATCGCAGACCCAGACCAAATTAATTACTTAACATATGAAGTAAGTAAAAGACCACCACCAGTAAAAGAATGGGCAAAGGACATAATGAGGGAATGACTAGTTCACACAAAAACTACAAAAAGGTTCATCAACATTAAAAGATTGATTGCTTCACTTAAAATAGGAAGGCAAATTAAAACTATGAGACCGAACTTTCACCTCTCAGATTCTCAAAAATCAAAAGTTCGATCTAACTATATTGTGAACAAAGAAGCACTTTCATCCATTGTTGAAGGAACAGAAATCTTACTTATATTTCATGGGGAATCAAGCTTGTGGAATCAAGGGTGGGATCAAGCTTGAGGAAATTTGTGATGACAAACAACAATTCAAATAAAGTAGTTGTCCCTCAATATCTGTGGGAGATTGGTTCCAGAACCACCCACAGATTTCAAAATCCGTAAATGCTCATGTCCCTGACATAAAATGACACAGTATTTCCACATAACCTATGTACATCCTCTCATATACTTTAAATCATCTCTACATTACATGTACTACCTAACACAATGTAAATGCTATGTACATAGTCACTACACTGTGTTTAGGGAATAATGACAAGAAAAAAAAAGTATGTACATGTTCAATACAGTCACAATTTGTTTTTCCAAGTATTTTCAATCCACTGTTGGTTAAATCCGTGGATGTGAAATTCATAAATGCAGAACTGATGGATATTACTATTTTTACACAAAGCAATTTGGCACTAACTGTCAAATTTTAAAATATATATACCTTTAACCCAGCAATTTCAGTTCCAGGAATTTATGCTAGAGATATACAAATTTTTGTGTGCATGTGTATTGACACACAGAACACATATATATGTGTATATATATTTTTACGGCAAATTCATGACAGTATAATTCATAATAACAAAAGACTAGAAGCCTATGTTTCCATCCTAAATGTTCGAATAAATTAAACTTGTAAAAAAGAACATGATAGAGACCAAAAAGAATAAGGCATCTATTTACATATGGAATAAAATAATGGTCTCCAAGATATATCTTTGAGAAAGAAAAGATACATAATAGTATTTAATGAGTGCTATCATTTGTACTTTAAAAAAAAAAAGAATAAAAATAAACGAAATATACATGCATTATTTTATATAGAGAAAATCTCTCTCTTTTTTTTTTTTTTGAGACGGAGTCTCATTCTTGTTGCCCAGGCTGGAGTGCAATGGTGCAATCTTGGTTTACTGCAACCTCCACTTCCTGGGTTCAAGCGATTCTCCTGTCTCAGCTTCCCAAGTAGCTGGGATTACAAGTGTGTGCCACCACGCCAGCTAATTTTGTATTTTTAGTAGAGATGAGGTTTAACCTCACTGGTC
The DNA here is from genome assembly GCF_028858775.2 of Pan troglodytes. Classification (NCBI taxonomy): domain Eukaryota; kingdom Metazoa; phylum Chordata; class Mammalia; order Primates; family Hominidae; genus Pan; species Pan troglodytes. The sequence goes on from NC_072415.2 coordinate 35,899,908, forward strand.
AGGCTGGTCTTGAACTCCTGACCTCAACTGATCCACCCACCTCAGCCTCCCAAAGTGCTGGGATTACAGGCTTGAGCCATCATGCCCAGCGAGAGAATATCTCTTGAAGGACAACTAGAAACCAATGCCTCTCTAGAACTGTCTGGAGAGGTGGCGGCTAGGCATCCTTTGGTATTCTTTGATTTTGGTCCCATAGGCATGTATTACCTAGTTTTTAAAAAATCAATTAATTTTTTAGGCTGGACTCGGTGGCTCATGCCTGCAATCCCAGCACTTTGGGAGGCCGAAGCGGGTGGATCACCTGATGTCAGGAATTTGAGACCAGCCTGGCCAACATGGTGAAACCCCATCTCTATTAAAAATACGAAAATTAGCCAGGTGTGGTGGTGTGCGCCTGTAATCCCAGCTACTCGGGAGGATGAGGCAGGAGAATCGCTTGAACCCGGGAGGCAGAGGTTGCAGTGAGCCGAGATTGTGCCACTGCACCCCAACCTAGGCGACAAGAGCAAAACTCTGTCTCAAAAAGAAAAAAATAGTAATTTTTAAAAAAGGGAACCTGAGGCTGAGTAGTGATTTGACCCAGATCAATGAGAACATAAGTAGCTCTAAAACTGAGTCTACATAATGAAATATACATTAAAAACCAAACTGAAATAGGAAACAGCCAAGATGCAAATTTGTGTGCATAAAAAGGTTGGCTAAATGCTATAAGGAACAAATAAAGAAAATATAAGTTACTGGCCTTCCAATTTCTCCTACACTTAACTGTAACTCCGTAACTATTGTTAGGAGAAATTCTTTCTGGGGTTTTTTTTTTTGTTTTTTTTTTTTATGGAGTCTCACTCTGTCGCCAGGCTGGGGTGCAGTGGCGTGATTTCGGCTCACTGCAACCTCCGCCTCCTGGGTTCAAGTGATTCTCCTGCCTCAGCCTCCTGAGTAGCTGGGATTACAGACGTGCAATACCACATCCAGCTAATTTTTTGTATTTTTAGTAGAGACGGGATTTCATCATGTTGGCCAGGATGGTCTCGATCTCTTGACCTCGTGATCCACCCGCCTTGGCCTCCCAAAGTGCTGGGATTACAGGCGTGAGCCACCGCGCCTGGCCTGGAGAAATTCTTAACTATTGTTTCGGAAGCTCTATAGTATTCTGAACAACCCAGGTCATAAGTGGTTGATAATAACTAGCTTATAAAAGAATATACTTCAGAAGGCCTTACACAAAACCAAAATGTCATGTTAACCATAACTGTACTGCTGCTCAAATGCTTCTTTGGCCTTAGGCTTCAATGTTACACAGAGAATTTAAGTCAAAATCCTAATTCAAAGTACCATCATAAAAAGTCACAAAACTCCTAAGTAGCTAACCTGCACTATCACTACCTTTCCAGTTCTAAAAACAGTGTGTCCTGGTGAACTAAATGTGGACTTGTCAAGAAGCTTTCTCTTGACTACAATATGACTACAAACTGAAAAGCAGTGATGTCTTTATTCCTACCTCCATACTGGATGTGTGCCATATATGTTGCAAGCCTTAGCAGGAAATAGGAGACAGCCACTGAAACACCACTGCCCTCCTATATGATCAGTCACACCTCAATCTTCTATAAGCCAGGCTACCTTACCTCTTTTGCTCTGTGCTCTCTTTTGTTTCCTTACTGCACCCATCATCCTTGGACACCAATGCTATCAATCAACACAATCGGCTACAGAAAACAGTATCCTAAAGATGCTAATTACTAATTTTAATAATTGTTCTGTTATTTTATTTCCATTACTGCTAGTTGTATAATGTCTTCTTTATCAATGAAAATAACTTTTGTCTTAGAAAGTAAAAATATTCTGATACCTAATGTAGATAATATTCTACCAAAAATTACGGCCATGGGTTGATGCTACTGTTACAAAAACAAAATAGTGTAAAGGTACTTGTATGATTAAAATTTCAAACCAGCCAAAGGTAACTAAATCAGCATCCAATGTCTTAAAACATATCAACCTAGTGACCCTACACTTAAAATTGACAAATAGAAAAGAGAATGGCTCAGTGTATAAATAATGTAAGGAAGTTTACATTATTTTTCAGCCTTTAATTTTTGCTTTAAAATCAATTCCAATATTTATGTTATGCTATAAACCTATGTATTAAAAAAATTTAGATTCAGCTTCAATATCAATAAGGAAATACTAAATACACCAGCACTTCAGAGACTGTTTTCTTTCCCCATGTGTTTTTCCCAGTGATACTGTTTCTGAGATCAATCAATATTTAAGTAAATAAAAACTCAGGGAAATGTTATAATATCTTTTTTAAACAGACTTTAATTCTTAAGCCATGGTGCAACGCCTTTTTTTCCAAAAAGCTTCTAAAGCCAACTGTATTGCAGTTTCAGACAGACTAAATTTAGCCAGTTCTGTTCATCAGAGGAATGGTGTGTGTCAGCTACATCAAAGCCCAAGGGCAGCCTGATAAACACTGAATACAGGTCACGTAGCTCTGTAGCTAACAAACTCTAAGAGAGCTTGTACTCGGGGGCATTCAAAGCAGTTTTGTCATCAACAATCTAGTATCCCTTGAGCCCCCATGTCGTTTCAGTTGCTAAGCAACTCTGGTGTTAATGTCTTAGAGGAGAAAAACTTACCAGGCATCTGGCCGTTCATCTGGTTCTGCATGTGCGGTGCAGGAGGACCCCCACCTACCATTCCATCTGAAGGCATGTTGTGAGAGCGTGGAGGTGGGGGAGGGCCGCTCTGATTCATCCCTCCAGGACCCATAGGCATATTCTGTGTGGGTGGCTGAAAGAAGACAGTTTAGTAAAACAAGAGAAACAGACTAATATACGAAAGATGCATAGGGTAAAAGAGTTGCTTATGTTACTAAATTGCAGTAAGAACAAAAACACAAATGCATTTCGAATTCTTCTAATGCATTTTCATCATGAACATAGTTAATAATCCCCAAAACTTTAAAGCATATTTACTTTATAAAATCTCAGTAGTGAAAATTAAAATGTTAACATTCTATACAAAAAATTCTCATTTATTTATATATTAAGCATTTCTAATGTGTCTATTATTATCTAAATTATGTGAAAAAAATTAAATGTCCTTTCATTATTGATGTATTGGATATACTTATTATTAATGATGGATTTTACCTAAAAATGTACAGTAACAAAAAATGATGAAAGGACTCTAAGTCCCAAAACGTGCCATATTTTACACTATTTCGGGGTGGAGGATAGTGGCAGCAGAGGAATGTTTTAAAACATGAAGACAACAGTTCAACATTTTTGTGCCGACTACTGCTATAGATTGGAAACATTACTGATGGCCTCCAAGGGTACAGAGACAGCTGCCTCAAAAGGATGCCCTTGGCAAATTTCCTAATGCAATTTTGAAGAAAACCACTGACTAACCTTCAGAGTTCACAAAAGGGCAAAAGGAAAAACAGATATGAGGTGGTCTGCCACACCTGGGTCCCTTCTTAGGGATATTTTGGTGGAGAAAGCAAACGGTTAGTTTCGCTCCAATCCCCCATTTTTAATCTTGTAGGAGGAGAGGGAGGCATTATTCTTTAGGAATCTATTTCTGCCTTCTTTCTGTACTCTGATGTTCTAAATGTAATGTCCATTCCTGTATTATCAGTTGTTCTCTTCCTCCTACATTTAAAAATGGCCAGTTACTGTATACCTTTCCATTTTGTGAACACAATTCTCTTTGGCACACTTAACAGATACACATTGTTATTTGGCCATCACATTTAAATACTCAAACCTCCAAACGGTTAATAATCACTAACATTTACAGAAATAAACAAGTCTACTCTAATAGCACACATTTTAAAATCAGAATTTTAATTTCTTCACAACTAAATCCAGATGAATGCTCTTATTTTCTCTTAAATTCTCATATTATTTCTCCAACTTGTATTCTTTAAACACTTAAAAACCTTGTTCAGTTTTCACCAAAACAAACAAAAAAACAAACAAAAAACACTAATTTGAGTCATATTATCTAACTTTTAATCATCCTTATTTATCATCCTTCAAACCTGGCTACCTTAGCCCTCTTCTGTCTGAAAACAGAAATCCTCCTTCCTCTATTCTTGTCCAAATTTTCTGTTAAAAATTCATGTTCTCACTCTTAATAGTGAGGTCATTTTCTTGTAATTCAACTAATAAAACATCATTACTGTTACCACCATGCTAGAATAACTTGTATCAAACTAACCCTCAGCTAAATAAAACTCATAAAATCTAGACAAAAAGTAAAAACTGTTTGAAGCCACTAAAGAGTGACTTACACAAAGAGGAACAGAAGGGGCTACAACTCCTGAAAGAATGGAAGCATGTAAGACCAGCTCCACAATTATCTTGGCTTTTTCCTTGAGTTTGCTGAGTAACAGGGAAATACAGCTCAAGTAGAAAGTGCAGTCCAATTGGACTAAGGAAAAAAAAGAATCAGAATTTTTGACTATCAAAGAGCTGGAAACTAAAGAATAAATTTCCAGAGAGAAAGGACCACAAGAGGGGAAACATTCAAGAAAACTAGTCGAAATAGCAGGTAGGAGGCTAAAGAGCTCAGCAGAGATTCCAGCTGCTGCTCACTGCTATGGAGACAAAGACTGGAGTGTAGGCCCCACCAAGTTAGAGGAGCCTTCATAAATAACTCCAACTCCCTGATGAGACTACAGAAGGGCCAGCTACTCCTTAAGAGTAAGGTCGAAATTGAAATAGATCAGCCCTAAAAAGTCTTATAAACAACCTTTAATAGATTCAAGGTAACCTCCTAGTACTTCACATACCAAAGGAAAACTTAATTCTCTTTGGAGCAAAGTAACACAAACTAGAGCTTCTATAATTGTTCAACCACAAGGTCTAACACTCTTAAAAATTGCAAGGCTTTCTAAAAAACAAAAATAAATGACCAACACCCACTTTGATAGCTGCAATAACATAAAAATTAAAAGTCCAGAAAAATAACAAGTGTTGTGAACAATGTATAGAAATTGCAACTCTCATATATGCTGGTGGAAATGTAAAAGGGTACAGCCACTGTGGAAAAGAGTTTGACAGTTCCTCAAGAACTTAAACAGTTACCATATGATGTAGCAACTCCATTCCTGGTACATACTAAAAAGAATTGAAAACATACATTCACACAAAATTTCTACACAAATGTTCACAGTGGCATTATTCATAATAGTTAAAAACTGGAAAAAACTCAAATGTCCACCTACTGATGAATGGATAAACAAAACGTGGCATATGAATACAATGGAATATTATTCAGCCACAAAGAAGAAATACTTATACATGCTACAACATGGATGCACCTTGAAAACATTATGCCAAGTGAAAGAAGATGGACACAAAAGGCCACATAAATTTTATGATTCTATTTATAAGAAATGTCCAGACTAGGCAAATTCAGAGAGACAGAAAGTAGATTTGCTGTTGCCAAGGGATGGGGAGAGGGGTAGAATTGAGATTGACTGCCAACAGTTTTCACTTTATTAGGGTAGTGAAAACATTCTGAAATTAGATAGTTATGATGCTTACATAATTGTGAATATACTAAAAACCACTGAATTCTGTACTTTAAAATGGTTAAAATGGTAAATCTTATATAAACTGTATCTCAATTAAAAAAAGAATGGACAACCAAGAGAAATAACAGAAAATTTAAAAAGACACCTAAGTCATTCAGATTTTGGAGTTCCAGGCCAGATGTGGTGGCTCATGCCTGTAATCCCAGCACTTTGGGAGGCCAAGGCAGGCAGATCACTCGAAGCCAGAAGCTCAAGACCTGCCTGGCCAACATGGTGAAACTCTGTCTCTACTAAAAATACCAAAAAAAAAAAAAAAAAAAATCAGCCAGGCGCAGTGGCACGTGCCTGTAGTCCCTGATACTTGGGAGGTTGAGAAACGAGAATCGTTTGCACCTGGCAGGTGGAGGCTGCAGTGAGCTGAGATCGCATCACTGCACTCCAGCCTGGGAGACAGAGCAAAACTTTGTCTCAAAAAAAAAAAAAAAAAAAAAAAAAACAGATTATGGAGTTACTAAAGACTTAAAATAACTGTGATTGGTATGTTCAAGAAATAAATAAGGCTGGACACAGTGGCCCACGCCTGTAATCCCAGCACTTTGGGTGGCTGAGGCAGGTGGATCACGAGGTAAGGAGATCGAGACCATCCTGGCTAACACGGTGAAACCCTGTCTCTACTAAAAATACAAAAAATTAGCCAGACGTGCTGGCGTGCACCTGTAGGCCCAGCTACTCGAGAGGCTGAGACAGGAGAATTGCTAGAACTCAGGAGGCGAAGGCTGCAGTGAGCCGAGATCGTGCCACTGCACTCCAGCCTGGGCCACAGAGCGAGACTCCGTCTCAAAAAATAAATAAATAAATAAACAAACACAGGACAGATGGAGAATTTCAGCAAAGCCCTGTAATTCTGTAAGAAAGTCAAATGACAATTCCAGAAAAGGAAAATATAATCATTGAAATTAAGAAATCATTAGTTTAGAAACAGCAAAACAGAGATTTAATGAAGTAATGAATTGAACCCAGATATATCAAAGTATTAAAAACTAAAGTCAGAAAAAATCTTAAAAGCAGTCAGTGAAAATAAGACATATCACCTGGAAGGGAACAGCAATAAAACTAACAACTAATTTTTCATCAGAAATAATAGAAAATGAAGATGACAAAATGACATCTGTAAAGTGCTAAGACAAAAAAAAAAGAAAATCAACCAACCAGCCCAGAATTCCACACTAAGAAAAAAATACCTTCTAACATGAAGATGAAATAAAAATAAGTTTAGATGAACAAAAGTTAAGAAAACACTTGTTATAAGAGAACAAAATATATCAAGCTAAAAGAAAATGGCCCCACATGGAAGCATAGAACTAGAGGAGTTAGTTAAGAGGAATGGAAAAGTATATGTGGATAAATATATATTAACATTTAAAATAACAGTAATAATGACTCTACTGGTTTAAACAAATGTAGAAAAATAAAGTATAGGACAAGACACACAAAAGACTAGGTTAGGCCGGGTGAGGTGGGTCATGCCTGTAATCCCAGCACTTTGGAAGGCCGAGGCGGGGGAATCCCTTGAGGCCAGGAGATCGAGGCCAGCCTGGCCAACATGATGAAACCCAATCTGTACTAAAAATACAAAAATTAGCAGGCGTGGTGGCAGGCACCTGTAATCCCAGCTAACTCGAGAGGCTGAGGCAGGAGAGATGCTTGAGCACAGGAAACGGAGGTTGCAGTGACCTAAGATCACACCACTACACTCCAGCCTGGGCAACAGAGCAAGACTGTCTAAAAAAAGAAAAAGACAGCGAGGTAAATGAAATTAAACCGTTATAAGGTTCTTGCATTTTTCAACAAGTGTTAAAAGTATAAATTTAGACTACAACCTGATAAACTAATATTTTAATATTTTAATGAAGAATATTTTAATCTCTAGGGCAACTACTTAAAAATACATGCACACATATTAAAGATGTACACTGTAAAATTATATGTAAAATCAAATAGAAAAAATTATGCTTGATTAAAGAAAGGAACAAATAGAAAAAAAATATCTGCCTTGTAAGACACAAATCCTACTATATCATGTTCTACATTAAATGTAAATGGACCCATCATTCCAATTAAATAACAAATACATTAGATTGGATTTCAAAACACACAACTATATTCTGTGTACAACACAACTACTTTAAAGTCAAGGGAACAGATATATTAAAAGAAAAAAATGGAAAAAGATATCATGCAAATACTAATTAACAGTATGATGATGTTGCTACGTTAATACTGAATACCTGGCTTAAATTATTAGGGATAAACAGAGATGCTTTATTACGATAAAAGTTCAACAGGAATGTTTAACAATCATAAATGTGTATACATCTCACAACACTGCTTCAAAAATTTATAAAGTAAAAGTTGACAGAACTAAAAGGAAAAACAGAATAATCCAAAATAACAGTTGGAGATTTTAAGATACTTCTCTCAGTAATTTATAGAAGAAAAAAAACCCTATGAATATAAAAAAATTTTGACATTACTAGTAACCAATTTGTTTGACTAATTTGTATTTACAGAATCCAATAACTGTTCAATACACATTGTTCTCAAGTACTCAAGGAATGTTGACTGAACTGAATCACATACTGGGCCATAAAGCAAGTCAATAAATATCAAAAGATTGAAATCATATAAAATATATTTTCTGAGCACAGTGGAATTAAATTAGAAATCAGTAGGCCGGGTGCGGTGGTTCATGCCTGTAATCCCAGCAGTTTGGGAGGCCAAGGCGGGTGGATCACGAGGTCAGGAGATCGAGACCATCCTGGCTAACAAGGTGAAACCCTGCCTCTACTAAAAATACAAAAAATTAGCCGGGCGTGGTGGCGGGCGCCTGTAGTCCCAGCTACTCAGGAGGCTGAGGCAGGACAATGGTGTGAACGCGGGAGGTGGAGCTGGCAGTGAGCCGACCATGCTACTGCACTTCAGCCTGGGCGACAGAGCGAGACTCCATCTCCAAAAAGAAAAAAATAAGAAGAAGAAGAAATCAGTAACAAAATTATTCATAAAAGAAGAAATCACAATGGAAATTTTAAAATATTTTTAATTGGTAATGAAAATGTAATATCAAAATTTGTGAGATGCAGTTTAAGCTATGCTTACAGGACCATTTATAGCTTTAAAATGCGTATTTACAAGAAGGAAAGTTGAAAAATAACACTATCATCCTTTATTTTCAGTAGCTAAAGATGGCAAATCAAACCCAAAGTAGTACAAAGAAGGAAATAATGTAAACAAGAACAAAACTCAATGAAATAAAAAGCATTAAGAGAAAATTAAGCCAAAAGCTGGCTGTTTGAGAATATTAATAATTAATAACCCTTAGCAGAAATAATCAAGAAAAGACAGAAATTTCAATTTTAGAAAAATTAAAAGGGGGGGCATCAGTACATATGCTATGGACAGTAAAAGGAAAATAAGGGGATATTAATATGGGCAGTAAAAGGAAAATGAGATATTAAGAACAACTTTATGATAATGTATTTAATAATTTAGGTAAAATGGACAACTTCTTTGAAAAACATAGCTTATAGAAACTGACACAGGAAATAGAAAACTGAAACAATCCTCTATTTATTAGAGAAACTGAATCCATCATTTAAAATCTTCCCTGAAGTAATCTCCTGACTCAGATACCTTCAATAGAGAATTCTTCTAAACCATTAAGAATAAATAATACCTCACACCAATTTTTTGTTCCAGAAAACAAAAAGAAGGGGATCAGTTCCCAATTCTTTATGAAACTACCAAAACCTGACAAGGACATAAGGAAAACGACAGGTCAAAACATCTCTCATGAACACAGACACAAAAATGTTAAACAAAATTTTAGCAAATCAAATCCAGACTTATTAAAAAGATAATACATTATAACCAATGAAATTTATTACAGGAATGTAAGTTGATTTAACTTTTGAAAATTAATCAGTGTAATTCACCAAATCATCAAAGTAAAATCCATATAATCATCTCAACAGATAAAGAAAAAGAACTTAATGAAATTCAATACCTACTCACAATAAAATCTTTCAGAAACTAAGAATAAAAGGAGCACTCTTAAAACAAAAATTTTACAGCCAATGTCATCTTACTAATGAAATACTGGATTCTTTCCCCTTGAATTCAGGAATAAGACAAGAATATACATCACCATTTCTATTCAACAAAATAAATAAACCAACACAAATCAATGGTATAAAGACTAAAAGAAAATAGAAAACAAAGTAAAAAGAAATAATGATTTAAAAAGAAGACTTACAATTGTCATTATTTGCTGATGACATAATTAAGTGCATAGAAAACCCAAGAGAACCTATAATAAACCATTAGAATAAGTGAATATAATAACTAAGGTCAATATATAAAGATCAACTATATTTCTATATATTTCCAAAAAACAATTAGAAAGTGAAATTTAAAAACTGATGGCATAATAGCATCCAAAAAAACTCAAAACACTAGGAATAAATCTAACAAATGTGCAATACCTCCACACTGAAATACTGTTGAGAGAAAGAGTTCACAAAATGGAAGGATATGCCATCTTTGTTGACTGGAAGATTTATTAATAATATTGTAGAGGATAATCAAATTCCCTGATGTTGACCTCAAGATTCCATGCAATCCCAATAAAAATTCCACAGACTTTTTGCAGACTCACAAGCCGATTCTAAACTTTGCATGAAAATGCAAAGGACCCAGAATGGCCAGGAAAATCTTGGGGAAGAACACTAGAATATACAAAGATTTATCACAAGCTACAATAAATAAGACATAATTAATACAACGACAGACAAACAGACCAACAGAACAGAGAATTAAGAAACAACCCACATATACTATCACAACGAAACAACTTACATTTAATCGTTAAAGAATGATCTTTCCAATAAATGGTGCTGGATCAACTAACTATCACATGGAGAAAAGAAGAAACTTGAGTCCTATCTCAGATTATATACAAATTTAATTTGCAATGGATCATGAATAAACTAACTTATACAAGAAAATATACATGTATCTTCATATTATCATGACTATGACACAGGAAAATATTTCTTTAACAGGATACAGAATTATCCCTTCAAAATATTGGTAAGTTGGACTTCATTTAAATTAGAAACTGTTCATCAGACACCACAGAGAATAAAAAGACAATTTTCAAACTGGGAGAAGATATCTGCAATATATATAGCCAACAAAAGACTTGTTCCAGAATATATAAAGAATGCCTACAAATCCATATATATATATATTTATATATATATGATCATTTAAAAATTTTAAGCCCTTTTTTTCAGTCTACATACACAGAACTTAATTTAAAAATGGGCAGAAAAGGGATATTTGGAAAACCTCTTGGGGATAAACATTGTTATCTTGATTATAGTGGTGATTACGTGGATTTGTCAAAACTAATCTATCTATATACTTAAAATGAATGAATTCTATTGCATGTGAATTACACCTCATGTCACTTTTTCCCTGAGCACCAGAATTATAAGGTCCCCAACTGTCTGCTCCAACATTTTCAGATATTCTTCCTTCATAACACTTACTACGGCTGTAATTTCAAATGTGTTTGTGTAATGATTTAAGGTATGTCTTCCCCGTTACAGGTTTAAGTTCTGTAAGGACTGCGCCCATGATTATATTTGCTTATTACTGGAGCCCCCAATCATCTAGTAGCAAATAGAGGTACTCAATAAATATTTGTTGAATGAAAAATGATTTTGCAGTATGAACACTTTGAGAATTAAATCAGGAGGCAGTATCATTCTGCCAACTTTCATGTTTTTTAATTATCAAAATTGCCTACTCCACCTTCACATCTCCATTTGAAGTCTATCAGACATGAAATCTCTGATATTTCCCTTCACCCTCAAGCCGCCTTATCCGTAGTTTCAGTGATGGTAATTCCATCTTTCCAGTTGCCCTTCTGAAAACCATGGAGTCATCCCTAATGTCAAAGGGACAGTCTTCCAGTTCCCTAGCATTTTTGCAAGTTACTTTCGCTGATTTTAATATAGTTCTGGAAATTTGTGCGCGCGCACACACACACACACATTTCTGTTCTTCACAGTAAGATATATTCAATCTCTTTACCTTTCTGGACTCAATTAGTCTTCTGAATTTTATATATACTGTCCAGCAAACAGTAAACATGATTTTTTTTCCTACGATATTTGAAAAAGAAGGTAGGCAATGATGTTGGTAAAATGCTCCGTATAGTATCAATTCAGAAAAATGTGCCCCCATAGACAAATTATCTATGAAATACAGGAATACTGCCTTTGTGGAACTTTCCATAATCCTTAACGGCAGAAGTAATCACATCTTCTGCTGTTTCAAATGTACTCTGAATACAAAGTATTTCTAAAACAGCAGGTTATACTGTAAAATAACTATTGAGTTGTCTTTCAATTATAGAATTTTTTGGTATATAAAAAGTTTTGTTATACATTCTTAAAGGAATCAATTATTTTTCTTTATAGTTTTCTCTTTTGCTTTTTATTCTCAACACAGCCTTCCTCACCTCAATATCAGAAAGATACTGATGTCTTAATTTGTACTAAAACTCACAAAAATAACACTTCAGAGACATTTCACCCACAGTCTTGCTTCCTGTTTTTAAATATCAAAATGTTTTAACTAGACACCTTTAATTGTGCAGCACCATGCTAGGTACCAGTGAAAGAAAAACACGTGGACACCAAGCTATGGCAGGTGAAAGAAAGGGGAGAACTCTGAGATGACCACCAAGCTTCTGACTAAGAGAACTAAGTGTTTTTAATACTACTTGCTTGAGACAGAAAATATGAAAATACTGGCTGTGAACTTTTTCCCCCTTTTTACAGCAGGGAACAACAGAGGGGGAACTGAGGAGAAATGAGTTTTGTCCATATTGTTTTGAGAGGCCTGTGGAATGTCCAAATGGGTATGTCTATTGGAAGCTGGATTCATGGCTCATACTCATAAAAAAGATCTGTATTTGGCAACCATCAATGTTTAGATGGAACACCTGAAGTCAAGAATATAGGAATCCATGAGTTTGGATAAAATCTCCCAGGAAGAGTGCATATAACGAGAAAATGTTCAAGAATGGAATAGCAACATTTAATGGGCGTGGTAAAGATGACGAGCTGAGCAGCCAGAGAGAGAAAAAGATAACTATCATGGAAGCTAAAGAATAAGTTTCAAAGGAGAAAATAGTATTATCATGCTTACCAAAAAGACCAGTGGTCCCCAACCTTTTTGGCACCAGGGACTGATTTTGTAGAAGGCAATTTTTCCACTGATGGTGGCCGGATGGTGGGAGGGGGAGGCGAGGGATGATTTCGGGATAAAACTATTCCACCTCAGATCATCAGGCATTAGATTATCATAAGGAGCATGCAACTTAGATCCCTTGCATGCACAGTTCACAATAGGGTTCACCTTCCTGAGAATCTGATGCTGCCACTGATCTGACAGAAGGCAGAGCTCAGGCAGTAATGCTCTCTCACCTGCTGCTAACCTCCTGCTTTGCGGCCCAGTTCCTAACAGGCCACAGACCCATATCAGTCCATGGCCTAGGGTTTGGGGATCCCTGAAATAAGATAACATTATCCTGTTTATCAAACACTGAAAACATTATTAAAATACGAAATTTTAAGAAAAGTTATTTCTATAACTTTAAATGAGAATATAGATGCTTTCTTTTTTTTACTGTAATTAAAAAACAAGGTACAGAACAGGGTACACGGCAAGTTCTACTTGTGTAGAAAACAGCAAGGTATATATTTATATTGGCTTTTATTGCATAAAAAGCAGGTGGAAGACAGAAGTGACAGTAGGTTTTTGTATGGCTTTTTGTAGTCCTTGGTGTTCTAACCATAACAAAGTTACCTATGCTAAAAATTTAGTAAATGTTACAAATGTAATACAACCTGCTAATCTTCAAAATGTTCCACAGCTCTAAGCATGTGTTCCTTCACCTTACTTGAATCATACCTGTAAAAAGGAAACTCTGTAAGATCAAATGTTAGTCAGAGAAGTACCTTAACAGATGCTTTGCCAGGACAGTTGCTGAACCTGAAGACTAATATTATCATCTTTACTAAAGCGTGTGGAAGAAACAGCTAATCACATGCTACCCAAGGGCTCTGCTCAGAATGTCAAATATGATGTTACCAAAAAAAATGCAACTTAATTTCAAACAATATATAAAATGTAAGACTACATAGCCTCAATCAATTTTTATTAACAGGTCAGACTTTTATTTTTTGTACAGATATCTTTGTAAAGATACTTACAAAAATTTTAAGTATATATTTAAATAAATTTAAAATTCACGAAGTATATTTGGCTAAACTGGGGATATTTCAAACGCAGTACTCATAATGAATTAAGTAAAAACAAGATAAGGAATTCCAATCAGCTTTCAGCCTTTTAAAATCAAGACATGCTTTTATGTACTCAACTTAGTGGATGGCATCACCATCAGTTGAGTCTCCAAACACTCTCTTCTACACTTTATATCTACTCAGTAACTGAATCCTGTTAGTTCTACTTCAAATACTCCAGAATCTAATGCCCCTTTCCATTGATATCCTCCAATGTGTACCTACATCTTTATTATCGTCATCATCGCCAATATTCACTGAGTACCTTTACATGTTGGACACCATGAACTGTTTTACAGCATTCTAATAAAATATATAATAAGTATTATCTTTCTCATATTATAAAAATGATTAATGTTAAACAGTATCAAATGAAGCTGACACCACAGGAACAGGAATTTTTTTCAGAATATTTTTCTGAAATTCTCAAAATGTCATTGGATACTCCATTTGAAAGGCAGATAAATTTAAGGTTCTTTATACCTAACTGTACATTAGAATTACCTAAGAAGCTTTTGAAATACTGCGACAGGTCTGCCACAAAGACCTACCAAAGTAAAAAAAAAGAAAAAGAAAAAGAAAGAAATACTGTGACAGGGCCCTCAGCCCAGATCGATTAAGTTACTGGAAGTTTTTTAAAGTTTTCCACATAATTCTAATGTGTAGCCAAGGCTAAGAAACACTAGACTATATGATTATCTAGGTTCTTTCTAGCTTAAAAATGTTTGATTATACAGAAATATTTTCAGACTGTGAGCCTTAAAATGAACTACCACAATAGAAAGAACTATTTTCTCCCCAAGTTTTTCTCAAAGAAACATTAATGAATAAAAACTTTTCTTGAATGAAATTGTTCTCTCATAATTCTTTTCTAAACAAATGGTGCCTACCACTTTGTATATGCTAATACTAGCAGATGATAAAAAATAAATTAACAGTAACTAATATGAAATTAAAACATAGAAATGCCATTTCTTCAAAGTATGTTTGAGAAGGAAAAATCTGCATACACAAAAAAATAGTCACACTTTCTACCGGTAAAATTGTTCCTAGGTGCGGGGAGGGGATGAGGATTGAAAAATGACCTATTGGGTACAGTGTTCCTTACTGGGGGTAATGGGTACACTAAAAGCTCAGCCTTCACCACCACACAAGAAATCCACGTAACAAAACTGCACTTGTACCCACAAACCTATAAAAATAAATTAAAAATGGTTCCTAATTATGAAAATAATTATGTCAATAGTTTGTTGTTTCAGAAAGTAAACACCAACTGAGAACCAACATTTAAATGATGCCTGCAAGGTTTACCAAGATAGGACCCGATCTATCTACACTAAATGGAGCCAGAGTAGTGCACATTTTGAATTGTCAGCTTTTTATAAATTTTATGTCTACTTCTATGCCATCTTGGCTGTCAGGTAACACTGCATGTATATATGTCTGCTTATAGAACAACTTCTCCCATTTTTGCTATTTGCTGTCTCCTGGCTTAAAATTAAGAAAACAAGTCTGTTAAAATATGTGTAAGGTGAAGAGTAGTTCCATTATAAAGTTATAATGCTTTGGCATTAAGAAAAAAGACACAAGGCTGAAACTAAGAAGTAAAATGCCTAAGTGTTAGTGCACTGGCATTAGAAGTTATTTTTCTCCTTTTATTCTCAGTGTTTAGATTCTTGACTTTTAGATTCTAGCTAGTGCTCGATCTTGGCCAGTTCCAAACACACGAAATAGAACTATAAATAAATAATTCTTCTCTTGAGATGACATGGGAAAAAACTGAAAGTTAAACTTATATATAATTATGAACACATTTCTAATTCCCACCCCATTCAACTGAAATGAAGTGAAAAACCCCATTCTAGAAAACTTAAGTAAAATCATCCTAAAACATAATAGTTCTTTTTCAGACTCAAGTATCTCAAACTATAGTTAGTAACATCCTCTCAGCAAAGAGCAGAAAATATTTTTAAAATGCCAGAGCAGATCTAAAAAAGAACTTATAGAAATTCTAGAAATAGAAAAATATATATTAGGAACTCAAGGGATAGGTATAACAGATTAGGCCCAGTGAAAAATGAACTGGAAAACTGGTCAGAAAAAAATATACTTAGAATGATAAATGGTTGGAAAAGTCTGAAGGGATTAAGAAACATAAAGATACAGTTACAAGGTCTAGTCTAAGTTTAACTGGAGTCTTATGGAAGAATTATTTGCTTGAAGAGATAATGACTGAAAACTCCCAAAACTGATGAAAGACATGAACCTACAGATGTCAGAAATCCCAACAGGCACCAAGCAAGATAATTAGAAAGAAATCTTCCAATATCTAACTACAGTGTGAGAAAAAAAAAAATTAAAGAAAACAGAAATCCACACCTAAACATACTAAAACCACTAAAAATCCTAGACAAAGCAAAACTCTTAAATGCAGTCAAATAAGCAGATTATGTTCAAAATATCAACAATTACATTGATATCTGAATTTTCAATAGATACAAGACAGAAAACAACGCAAGGATAAATGTAATGTGCTAAGTAAACAACAACTAACCTAGTATCTGTCCTTGGAAAATATCTTCTAAGAATCATCGTGAGCCAGGTGTGGTGGCTCATGCCTACAATCCCAGAACTTTGGGAGGCCAAGGCAGGAGAATCACTCGAGGCCAGGAGTTTAAGACTAGCCCGGGCGATATAAGATCCCATTTCTCCAAAAAATACAAAAATCAGCCAGGCATGATGGTGTATGCCTGTGGTCCTAGCTTCTCAGGAGGCTATGGCAGGAAGATTTCTTGAGCCCAAAAGTTCGAAGCTGCAGTGAGCTATGATCATGCCCCTACGCTCTGGCCTGGGTGACGGAGTGAAACGCTGTCTCCAGAGGAAAAAAAAAAGAATGATGGTGAAATAAAGGCATTTTCAGACCCAGACCAAAACAAAACAAAAATACTGAAGGTATGTCTCACCAGCAAAGCTGTGCTAAAGGAAATACTAAGGAATGTTCTTTAGGAGGTGAAAAAAAAAGTGATCTACGCTAGAAGGTCATAAATGAAAGGAGGAACAGAAAGCATCAGAAATGGTAAGTAACTATGTGGATGATCTAATGAATACTGACTTCAAAAAAAAGACAGTAATAACAACCACTTGTGGAAACATAAAGAGACTTAAAATACATTACAACAACAACGAAAAGGTCATTGAGGGAAGGAACAGAAATGAAGTATTTTATGGTCCTTTGATTGGGATGTATATTATAATCTATACAGTAACCACTAAAAGAATAGTAAATATGTAAGATTTCCCAACTAGAAAGAAAAAAAAGGAATAATAAAAAACAAATTAATTATTAGCCGGGCACAGTGGCTCACACCTGTAATCCCAGCACTTTGATTGCTAGACTGAGTTAAAAAAAAAAAAAATCTACATCCTACTCATAATATCGTATCTCTAACACAAGAAAACAGAAAGGAAGATAATACCATGCAAACACCAAAGAAAGCTTATTTAGCTATGCTAATATCAGATAAAGTAGACTTTAAAAGCATTACTAAGATAAGAAGGGATAATTCACAATGATGTTGCAGGCGGCACGCAGCACTTTGGGAGGCCAAGGCAGACGGATCATGAGGTCAGGAGATCGAGACCATCCTGGCTGACAAGGTGAAACCCCTTCTCTGTTAAAAATACAAAAAATCAGCCAGGCGTAGTGGCGGGCGCCTGTAGTCCCAGCTACTAGGGAGGCTGAAGTAGAAGAATGGTGTGAACCCAAGAGGAGGAGCTTGCAGTGAGCCGAGATCACACCACTGCACTCCAGCCTGGGCAACAGAGCGAGACTCCGTCTCAAAAAAAAAAAAAAAAAAAAGAAACCTTAAAAGAGCTAAAAGGAAAATCAGTCAGTCCACAATTTGACTTGTACATTTTAAACATACATCTCTCAGTAATCGATAGAACAAACAAACAAAACATTGGAAAGACTAAAAAAACAACAATCATTAAGGCTACAGAGGATTCAAACAAGATTAACACACTTGACCTAACCTAATAGACATATATAGAACTCTGCTCTCAGTGGCTAAACAATACATATTTTTTTTAAATACACATGAAACATCTGTAAAAACTGACCATATGCTGGACCTTGAAACAAATCTCAAGGAATTCCAAAGAACTCAAATCGTAAAATGTTATTTAACCACGATGCAATAAAGCCAGAAATCAAGAAAATAAAATATCCATGTTTGGAAATTAAGAAATGTATTTTTATCAACCAATGCATTAAAAAATAATTATGAAAATTAGAAAATATTTGGAATTAAATAAATATGAATATACTACATATCAGAACTATGATTAGAGGAAAACTTATGTCCATTTTAAATGCATCCTTAGAAAGGTGAAAATTGATGAAAGAGGCATTCATCTAAAACTCAGCAGAAAAAAATATATCAAAAGAAAGTAAAAGGGAGAAAATCATAAAGATCAGAAATTAATCATAAACAAAAACATACATGAGGTGCCCAAGGGCAAAACTATTTCCATAAGATGATGTTTGCCTTTTATGCTAAGTGCACATTTATAATGATGGTACAAAAGCAATAGTGGATATAATTGCTGGAACCTCATTATGAATCAAGGCAATGACATCAAACTATTATTAGTCAATGTATTACTGGCTGCCACACACTTGCAGTTGAAGAAAGAAAAAGATAGTTTCAGTTAAAAATGTGCTTGATGAAGCAGTAAAAATTATTTTGTAAATTCTCCATGTCTTGTAAATAAATATTCAGTGACAAAATGGGAAAATAAAAAACATTATCTGTCACAAAGTAAAATAATCAAGAAAAAGCAGTTTGTGATTGAGTTGCCAGCTGAACTAGGCACGGTTTTCACTGAATACCATTTTTACTTGAAAGAACAATTGTTAACTGTATTTATCTAGGCATGGGTATTTGGCAGACATTTTCTCAAAAACAAACATAGTGAGCAAGAAAATCAACTAATAACATTTGTTGCCAAGATCACATTTGAATTTCCAAGCAAGAACTTGGAATGTGCAAACTTATCTATGACCTTGAGCTTGACAGCATCCCCATACTTAGGCACTTTTCTGATGAGATTAGAGGTGATTTTAACCAATGTAGTCTTTGGTATCACACAGAAAAATGTTAATGTTTGGAAGAACTGTTTAACTCAGTAAACTTATACTTTCCAAATCACCAAAGCATGATGTTATAAAATTATACATGAGTAAAAATCTATTCAAAGTGTAATAAAGACCAATGGGCTTAAATGTACCAGAGTAAGAAAAATGTAATGATACAATTTAAGATTCCACACCACAACTAACCTTAAAAAAAAAAAAACTTACTGAGATCTGCTGTAATATCAAACAAGGTTATCCCCAAAAATCTGAAAAGGCTATTAAAATATTCTTCCCCTTTCTAACTACATGTCTGTGTGAGACTGCATTTTCTGCTACAACCGAAACAAGATACTACAATAGACTGAATGCAGAAGTAGATGTGAAAATATAGTGTCTTCTATTAAGCCAGACATTTAACAGAAACTTGCAAAAACGTAACATGACGCCATTCATCTCACAAAGATAGTTATTTTTCCTTTAAAGAATGTTATTTATATTAACATGCAATAAGTTTATTATTTTTAACAAATTTTTTAGATTTGTTTTAATTTCACAACTGAGAAAAATTTATAATTTATATTAACAATATAACCTACATCAAGTTCTTTTAAGTCCTCAGTAATTTTTAAGAACGTAACAGGGTTCTGAGACCAAAAGGTTTGAAAAATGCTGCAACAGAGCACAATCAAAACCAAAAGTTGATTCTTTGAAAAGACTTAAAAAACCCATAATAAACATCTGGCAAGAATGATCAAAAAATATTTCAAAGCAGAAGTCACAAATAATGACATTAAAAAGAAAATTATCACTACAGATAGTGTTGACATTAGGAAAACAAGATTATTTCAAGAGCTTTTACTTTATTTTCATGCTAATTAATGTTCAAATTTATTAAAATGCTAAAAACCACAACTTACCAAAATAGGCAATTTCTAAAATATAGAAATTGTCCTATAACAATTAAAGAAGTAAGTAAATAAAAACTTCCTTGCAAAGAAAACTTCAGATTCAGATGGCTTTTCTAAAGAATTGTACCAATCATTTAACAAAGAAATAGAAATATTATGTAAATTCTTCTGGATAAGAAAAAGTAGAAAATTCTCCAGCTCCTTTTATAAAGCTAGCATAGCCTCAAAATAAAAACCAGACGAAGGCATTATAAGAAAGAAAAATTACAGGTCAATCACACTCACAAACAAAGATGCAAAAATCCTAACCAAAATTTTAACAAACTGAATATAGCAATTTCTTTAAAAACATCATGACCAAGTGGGTCATCAACAAGTAGGTTAATTACAAGAATGCAAGACTGACTGAGCATTAAAAGTATATCAGTATATTTTACCACATTAACAGATTAAAGAAGAAAAAGTCTTCTAATCATCTCATTCGATGCAATAAAAGTACTTGATAAAATTTAACATCCATTCAAGATATAAATTTTTACTTAGCACATCAGAAACAGAAAGGAGCTTCCTTAATCTGACAAGTTATCTATGAAACACTACAGCAAACATCATACTTAATGGTCAAACAGTGAAAGCTTTCCCTTTGAGATCAGGAACAAGACAAGGATGTCCTCTATCACCACTTCTATTCAGGAATGTAATGGAGGTCATAGCCAGAGAAGTAAGGCAAGAAAAAGAAATAAAAGGTGTAAGGATTGACAAGAAAGAAACAAAACTGATTATTCACAAATGATATGATCATGAATACAGAAAACTGAAAGCATCTACAGAAAAACTCAGAAGCAAGAGTTGAACAAGAATGTGAGATTCAAATTAATTGCATTTCCATGTAAACAGCAAATGCAGCTAGAAAATAAAACTTAAAAGACAAAGATTCGATTTAAAATGGCCTCAAAAAATATAAAGTATTAAATATCTAGCAATAAGCCCAATGAGAGATGTGCAAACCATCTACAGGGAAAAATTATAAAACTTCATTGACAGACATTAAAGAACTAAATAAATGAAAATATATGCAATGCTCACGATTTGGAAAACTCAATTTTGTAAAGATATCAAGTCTTCCCAAATTGATTTACAGTCAAGGTAATCTGAATGAAAATCCCTACAGGATTACGTATATGTGTATATAACCTGACATACTGATGTTTAAGTGTATATGGAAATGCAAAGAACCAACAGCCAAGATATTCTTGGGAAAAAAAAAAAAAAGGAATAAGATTAAGTATAACAAGAGAGTGGAATTCATAAAAACAGACCAAGGAAACGATATAAACAGATCAGACACAGACCCACATATATACGGACACCTGATACAACATAGATTGCATGACAAAATATCTTGTTTTTCCAAGAAATAATAATGGGACAAAAAACCATCCACATGGAAACAAATGAAACTGAACCTATTCCTCACATTATTCACGAAAATAAATTCTACCTAGCTGGTAGTCAAGTTGATGACAACTGCCACATGAAGAACTATTTCAACTTCAAAACTAAATATACTGATTAAAATATCCCCAGTGGGATGTATCTTAGGGACAAGCATCTTATTGTTAGTGTTAGTTTTGGTACCATTACATTGTTATATGTTTTATATAAAGTAGCATACAGCAAATCACAAAAACAAAGAAGCTATGAAATACTTGAGTCATGTCAGAGGAACACAGGAGCCAAATGAAGAGGCTTCCATTGATCAGAGAAACAAAATTTCAACTTAACAAAGAATGACTGCAAGGGATTTAAACATTAAAAATCCAAAAATGTATTAAATTCAGATAATAAAAACAAAAATATTAAAATGGTAACCTACACAGGTTGCTAGAGACCCACTCATTCTGAAAATTGATAAAGGGACAGAATCAAGCATTTATCATGACTTTCCTATGGGGACTCTCTAGTTTCAGGATAACCAAATATTTAATGAAAGGAAGTTTATCTTTTTAAAATAATTACAGCTAATAAATGCAAGAGGGATTATAGAATTAGAAATTCACCATTCTGTGATCCCAAAGTGAAATACAGGATCTGGTCCACAAGCATCAATGACCATTAAAACCATTAAGTGATAGGTAGACAGAGAACTTTATAATGGATTGATCAGGCTGGTATCAAGTATACCCATTGATCAATCTTAACATTACTAAAAATGGAACAACCAAACATGTTCTTCCTGATCTGATATTATGGGAAATACAAAGCACCGCCAACAAAATACTCTTACCAAAAATCTAAACCTCACTAATTAAGCCTCTCTAATTACCAGTTTACATGAAATAAGAGAAACAAAGGAACACGTTAAAGGACCATGAGAATACAATTAGCCAAATGCAGAATGTTAAAAATTCTACACAATATATGACCCAGTTCCTTTAACAAATAAATGAAGATTTAAAAAGATAAAATGATACAGATTAAAAGAGACTAAGACACATATCAACCAATGCACTACGTGTACCTTGTTTGGATTCTGAGGCAAACAACTGTTTAAAAATTTAGAGTTTTTAATCGCTGCTCGGCCTTTTGGCTAAGATCAAGTGTAAAACATTTAGGTTTGTTTTAGATAACGGATAAAAATTGAAAATAGATTGAATATTGTAAGACAGAAAGAAATTATGGTTAACTTAGTTGGGTATGAGAATAGTCCTGTCTGACAGAGATGCATATGGAAATACAGTATTTACTGGTCAAACTGTAAGATGTCTGGGACTTGCTGTGAAACACTTCAGATTAACAAATTACTTGTGCAATTAAAAATTAAAATAGGTAGGTAGGTAAACAGGTAAACGAATATAACCTTCTCAGGGACAGAATCAATTTTAGATGAATTCAAATTAAATATAAAAGCAAAACAAAGCTTTTAGATAACATAGAATACTTTCATGTTCTCAGAGTAAAGCAGGATTTACTAAACAAAACTTAAAAATCATTCAACAAAAATGTGCCATACCATATGTAACTATAAAGATTGTCTACTTCACATGATTTTAAAGGTACTTACTGCTGGTAAAAGAGACTGCATATTTTGATTAGAATCTGCTATTGTAGCAAGGTATACCAAGTTTGTGTGCAACATCTGCTGATACCTATTAAAACAAAACAAGTATCAGTATTAAAAAATAATTTTCTTCCTACCTGCCTAAGTACAAACAGCACTATAATCATTTCTAAAGTTTCATTAAAAATTTGTTACCCGAACATCAATAGCACTTCAATTTTTCCTACACTGCAAAAGTTCCAAATAATAAATATTTAAATATAATGAGCTCAGAGATCTTGCCATGTATGCTAGTGTTATAATTTTTTATATGCATATATATTTCAATCCACAAACCAATACTACGAGGCAGGAGCTCTTTTCTCCATTTTACAGATGAGAAACTAATGTTTAGAGAGGTCGATAACTTGTACATGATTGCATAGCTAGTAGATGGAATAACTGACATATGTAATAGGCCCATACTAGTACACTGAGTTTTTTTTAAAAAGAACTAAATAAAGGAATCCAGTGAAATGTGCTTATCTCAGCTGGGCACAGTGGCTCACACCTATAATCCCAGCCCTTTAGGAGCCCAAGGTGGGCAGATCACTTGAGGTCAGGAGTTCAAGACCAGCCTGGCCAACATGGTGAAACCCCGTCTCTCCTAAAAATACAAAAATTAGCTGGGCATGGTGGCACACTCCTGTAATTCCAGCTACTCAGGAGGCTGAGGCAGGACAACTGCCTGAACCCAGAAGGCAGAGGTTGCAGTGAGCCGAGATCATGCCACTGCACTCCAGCCTGGGGAACAGAGTGAGACTCCATCTCAAAAAGAAAAAAAAGAAATATGCTTATCCCTTTCCTTCTGCCATTTTCATTTTGCTAAAAACCTCAAACCCAAGTACAGTCAATATGTTCTGCTAAAATTTAGGAAAGGAGGTGGGAACCACACCTTTTTTTCCTTTTCACTACTGTAGCAATGACCAACAACTTATGCCCACTGTGTTTATACTACCCATCTATCAGGACACAGCATATAGAGAAGGCAATGAATAGGCAATCTCCAACTACAGAAAAAAAGAGATATGCTAAAACAAAAGATGGAGGAAATGTTATAACACCAACAACACTCAAGATTAACTTTAAGAAAATAAAGCAAATTCATTATCAGCATTATGTGGTTAAACATGCTTATTGTAATCTTACCTATGAATTAGTTTAGCTAAGCTTCTCTTCACAATTTTAACAAATTAACTGACAAAGCCATATTAAAATTAGCAGTGATCCAATCACTAGTGTTTTGTCTCAGTGCAGCCATACAAGCCCCATGAGAACAAACTTAAAACCTGCATCAAATTGTTAGGCTTTCTTAAAATTTCATTTACTAAAAATGCTAAATACAAATTAAAATAATAAAAATAAGTTTTTTCAGCTAAAGTGCTCTAATTCAGATTCCAAATTAATTCATTTTCTAAAATAGACACCATAAAAGGAATCCGAGTTTTTCTTTTGTTCGTTTTTGGTTTTGTTTGTTTTTTTGAGACAAGGTCTCACTCTGTCGCCCAGGCTGGAGCGTGCAGTGGCGTAATCATGGCTCACTGCAGCCTTGACCTCCTGGGCTCAAGCAATCCTCCCACCTCAGCCTCCCAAGTAGCTGGGCCCACAGGCACATACCACCACACGGTGCTAAATTTTGCATTTTTAATAGACAGGGTTTCACCATGTTGCCCAGGCTGCTCTCAAACTCCTGAGCTCAAGCAATCAGCCAGCCTCAGACTCTCAAAGTGCTGGGATTACAGGCGTGAGCCACTGTACCCAGTCGAATCCTAGCATATTCTTTGCTACTTATTTTTCTCCTGTTACAAACAACAGGTTTCACAGCTTTTTTTTTTTTTAATAAGAAAGGAAAAAACACTATTTCTTGCTGACCTTAAAATAACGCTTTCACAAACAAGGCCATGCTTTTAATGCTTTGCGTCACATGGACGCTATGTTGCCCAATGAGACATGATACATCTTTGATAGTGAACTTCACATTAAATGGACAAAGTAATAATTATATTGTACTAAATTATACATAATGGTTAATTGTGTTGTTGAAATTCTTCAAGCAGCACTAACAGGGACCACTAGCTGGAACTATTTCATTATTCTGTAGAGATCTAGGAAGGAACTTAAAATATAGTGTTCCATATCTTGCCATTTTTTAAAAAACCAACCAGCCATTTTTAATTAGAACACATAACCTATTTCAGTCTAGGCCTTCAAGATTTCCTTTGCTTGGGTATTAGTATGGTTGCACGACATGAGATTTGCTGAGGACCACTGACCAAACCATACTAACAGATGTGGTTTATTCATGACCCTTCAAGAAAAAATTTTAGTATCATGTTGATTAGTACTTGACAAAGCCAGTGTGAAACTACTATTACATCTAATCTGCCACACTCTTAAGGTCTCATATGTAAAATAATGGAGTTAAAGCAGGACACTGAAGTTGCCTGCAGTTTTAAAATCTATAAACCCAGCATCTTTTATGAAGTAGTTTCATTTCAAGACATTTGCCCGACCTTCTCTCAACTGTCAAATCTTTTCAATTTTTAATTGTGAAATAATTTTAAACTTACAGAAAAGTTTCAATAGCAAAAAGTCTTGTATATTTTTTCTCCCAGATTCTCTAATGATTAGCATTTTACCACATTTTTCCTATCATCTCTAAATACACACACCAACACACACAGACACACATATGCACTCACTTTTTTCCAAAACCATTTGTGAGTCAGTAATACGTTACTCCTAATACTTCAGTACTGGCTTTCCCAAAACAAGGCTATTCCCTCATATAACAGGACAACCATCATGGGGAAATTAACATTGATATATCATTACTATTTAATCCACAGAACTCATTCAAATTTCTCCAATTGCCCTAATACCTCCAAGTCATTTTCCCTCATATAAGGAGGTAGGTAAAAATGAAAAATTTTAATTGGCCTTTTCTAACTTCAGTATGTTTATTTTCTGTAAAATTGCATTATTTTATAGCATTCATCAAATAAGTATATTCTTTTTTCTTTTGAGACAGAATCTCACTGTCAGCTAGGCTGGAGTGCAGTGGTGCGATCTTGGCTCACTTGTAATCTCCGCCTCCCAGGTTCAAGTGATTCTCCTGCCTCAGCCTCCCAAGCAGTTGGGATTACAGGTATCCACCACCACGTCCAGCCAATTTTTGTACTTTTAGTAGAGATGGGGTTTCACCATGTTGGCCAGGCTGGTCTTGAACTCCTGATCTCAGGTGATCTGCCCGCCTCGGCCTCTCAAAGTGCTGGGATTACAGGCGTGAGTCACCACACTCAGCCCAATTAAACATATTCTAAGATGACTCAAGGTTCAAAGATGAACATTAACAAAAAAGTAGTACTCATATTATTTTATAACTTTGTATATAGGTCACCTAAAAAGCAATCAGCAAATACTCTAGGAGAATCTGGACTCAGGTGACAATATTGAAATGATAATAAAAATGATATTAAATATATTTTCCTCAGAAACTTTGAATATTTTTATTCTATATATAGTTACGTTTCTCACTGAAACAGTTTACTTTCTTAATGTTTTATTCCTAAAACAGTATATGTTGTGCTGGGCACAGTGGCTCACACCTGTAATCCCAGCACTTTGGGAGGCTGAGGCAGGAGGATCGCTTAAGCCTAGGAGTTCAAGACAAGCCTGGGCAACAAAGTGAGACCCTATCCCTATGAAAAAGTGAAAAATTAGCTGAGCATGGTGGCACGCACCTGTAGTCCCAGCTACTTAGGAGGCTAAGGTGGGAGGATCACTTGAGAACAGGAGGTTGAGGCTGCAGTGAGCCATTATCATACCACTTGCACTCCAGCCTGGGCAAAAGAGTGAGATTATGTCTCGAAAAACAAAACAAAAAAAAAGAGTATATGTTGATATGAGGAAAAAAAGGAGTATATAAGCTAAGGGCTGTTATAAAATATATTTAGTATTTTATTTTTGATGATGGTACTGTCCTGGTAAATATGACAAATATTCTCAAATACTCATGATTATTAACCTATTAAAAGAGCCAGTTCACCTCCCACAGAGGCCACTAAGAGTAACTCATCAATTACTTTGAATAAAGTAAAATGGACACTCTATTTGTTAACATAATTACAAAATTAAGCTGGAAGTAATTTCATTTTATAAAATAAACCTTACCTAGAAGCTATGAATATTTATTAGACAACGGGAATGCACTTTATAGAATAAAAGTTACAGATTTAAACAACTCTTTTAAATTACGATGAATGATCGACACTAATTTTTTTTGTTGTTTGAGATTTATGCAACTCTGGAATAGTTTGGACTCACCCTAAAATGCAAAAAATAAGAAATGATTTAAGCAAACATAGGTTGATTTAGAAAATGCTCAAATTAAACATCACAGTGAATCAGTAACACATTCTCACATGTGTTACCAGAATTTAAAGGAAGAGGGTCCAGGCACATGCGCTCCACAAGTGATTCAGACCACTGACTCATGAGTGTAATATTTGAATTTGTGTGTGTCTGCAGATAGCGTTGATAAAGCAACATACACAAAGGTACTACCACTGAAAAGTCTTTGGGTAGTAAGAATATGGTATTCATTCTCTTATTTTTACATATTTTTGTTTTCTAATTTGCACATACTGCTTTCATAAAATACATAGTTATTTTTAATTTAAAAAAAACACAGTTTCAGGCAAAGTTATCACATCTTAAGGAGTTGTTAATTTAAAATTGGAGTATCAATTCCCAGATGGCTGTCATGTATTAACGTTTCTCTTTATTTTCCTTTTGCTTCTCCTACAATGAGAAACAAGAACACCTGTTAAGGTCGAGAGGAGGAGTTGTTTTTCTCTTTATTCACAAACCAATACTGACAACTTGAGAAAGAAAGAATATCTGAAGAACAAAAGAATAAAATTAAATCCACCAAAAAGGGCAGAATTTAAGATTCTCCCTAAGTCAGTTTAAGCCCTATTTGCTTAAATTGTTCACCAAGTATATGTGAGAAAATGAGATCTAATCCAATATGTAGAGAATGAGGGAAATGATCATATATATATATATTTGAAAAAGTTGAAAATTTTGCTGACTCAGTTGGTTCTAGACCTAAACATACACTATCCGTGACATATACTACCCTTGGCTCTGTGTGGAGTTCTTAAAAACCAAAGGTAAAAATAATTTCAGTTATTCATCACTTAACAATGGGGATACATTCTGAGAAATGTGTTGTTAGGTGATTTCATCGTTGTTGTGCAAACATCATCAAGAGTACTCACACAAACCTAGATGGTATAGCTTACTACATACCTAGGCTATACAGTATAGCTTATTGCTCCTAGGCTACAAACCTGAAAAGCCTTTTACTGTACTGAATACTGTTGGCTGTACTGAACTGAATGGTAAGTATTTGTTTATCTACAATTATCCAAATAGAAAAGGTGCAGTAGGAAGATGGTATTATAATCTTATGGGTATTATAGTACAAATATGGTATTATAATCTTTCGGTCTATTGTTGACCAAAAGAGCATTAGGTAGCGCATGATTGTATTCTAATAAGTGCCTCTAAGCTTTAACATTCCATGGCTGACTTGAGGAATTGATCTCCTTACTATCCACAGTTAAACCAAAGAAGTAGATCAGCTAGTTAATTTTTTAAAGAACATTCTCAAATATATGCACAAGATTCATCTAAGCAATAATATATGTAATGGAAACAATCATATAAAATGCAAAACATACAAGAGATTGAACAGTAAGATAACCTAGCACTCAGATCTTAGTTTCTGAACATCATTCTCCAAAAAAAGAACCAGGGCTTGGAGAAACGGGTGACTACCCACCTGCACAGGAAAAAAAAACCAGGATGAGCCTAGAACATTTTGTGGTATAAGAAAATAAGTAAATGTTCAAAAAATAATGAAGACATATCAAGAAGCCAGCTTGAGGGGCTCCCACTGGCCAGATCTGGAAGAATTAAAGAAAATAAATAATAAAGTAAGAGATTATAACCTAGAGAATACAGTAATAATGTTTAAGTCCATTTAGAGATAAATAAGTGAAGAATGAAGGAATAGGAGAAGAACAAATTTCTTCCTCACAGTAGGACTTAAGTAAAAGTAAAAGGAATGATAGATTTAGTCATCATTTGGTAACCACTTAAAGTGATAACTATTTTAGGCAAATCATTGGATTTTTAGTGGATGCTAAAATTAGTGTGTTGAAGTATGATGAGAAATAATGTAAATGTGCCTCAAGGTATTAGATACATATGAATTACAAGAAATAGCAACTTTATGGTGAACAAACCATAAAGTTATGATACCACCTTAGTTAAGATACCACCTTAACTAAGTCATCAAAGTTATCACCAATATTGGGACAAACTACTAACATATGGCTACTGAGGATGCACTGTGAAGGACACAATATCACGTCAGTGGTACTTTTGCTAAAAGTGTATAGTGTGAATTTAATCATGGGAAACACCAGTCATATCCTAAATGAGGGACATTCCACAAAACTACTGGTCTATACTATTCAATAATGTCGAAATCATGGAATATTTTTAAAAGACCCCCAGATTAAAGTATACTTAGGAGACAAGACAAATACAACACCAGATCCTGTACTGGACCCTGGACCAGAAAATATGCACTAATAGGACAACTGGCAAAATTCAAAAAAGCCCTAAATATTAGATAATAGTATTGCATTCTTGATTTTAACAATTATACTCTGGTAATTTAAGAATATGTGCTTGTTTTTAGGAAATACACACTGAGGTTATTAAAAGTAAGAGGGATTCATATCTGCAATTACTCTCAAATGTTTCTAAAAAACAATATGGGGGAGAAATGAATAAAAAAGCAAGTGGGCTATGTTATCGTTTGAAAAATTCAATGCAGCACATACAGGAATTCTTTGTACTATCTTTGAAACATTTTTGTAAGTGTGAAATTATTTCAAAACAAAAAGGCTTTTTGTTTTTTCTTGTTGGCGGCGTTAAGTAGAAACAGATATCACTGTTGCCCAGGCTGTTCTCAAACTCATGTCGTCAAAGCAATCCTCCCACCTCAGCCTCCCAAAGTGCTGGGATTTCAGGCATGAACCATCGTGCCTGGCCAAAACAAAAAGTTCTTTAAGACACCACTTTTCAGCAACTGGATATGCAAAAATATTTTAAAGATGTCTAATATCCACTGCTCACAGGGGTAGCTGAAAGCTAGGACTCTAAAAACCTGGCTGGGAGAAAGCAAACCAATACAATCTTTTTGCTGGCTAATTTGGCAACTTAGTATGGTCTTTAACCCAGTAATTCCATTTCTAAAACTGAACCTACATAAATATTAAAAACAACAATATCTATAAACGTGTATGCATAAATATGAATGCATATATGTAAATACACAGAAAAATGTTTGGAAGGATACATACTAAAGCATTAGAAGCAGTTACCCCTATGGAGGGGAAGGAGATAAGACAGTGGCATGTAAAAGGTGACTTATCTCCACAAACTTATACTTTATAATTTTTTTTTATGATAACCATATATGACTTTTTACATTTAAAAATACTTTTAAACAAAGGGGAAAAAGTAATGGAAACTTGGAATTAAATAGAGGGTAAATCAAATGACAGCAAGAGACCAATACAATGTGAAAACCAAACAAAGCAAGGGCCAAGGTTGGTGGGAATTATCTGCCTGAGGATACACCAGTGAAGTCTCTAGGAAAGACAGATGCATCCCAAAACAAGGGTGAGAATAAAATAGTCAGCCCTCAGTATCCACAGATTCCACATCCTTTAACCAACCATGCATTGAAAATATTCTGAAAAAAAAAAAAATGGATGGTTGTTACTGAACATGTAGGCTTTTTTCTTATTATTCCCTAAACAATATAGTATAACAAGTATTTACAGAGTATTTACATTGTATTAGGTATTATGAGCAATCTAGAGGATATTTAAAGTTTACAGGAGGACGTGAGTAGGTGATATGCAAATCCTACACCATTTTATATCAGGGACACGGGCATCTGGGACTTTGGTATCCATGGGGAGTCCTGGAATCGATTCACCATGGCTACCAAGGGTCAACTGTATTCTACAGCTGTGTTGACCAATATAGCAGCCACTACACACAGTAAAATATGGCTAATCCAAAATGAGATGTGTTATTAAAGCAAGATACACAATAGGTTTCCAAGATTTAGAACAACAAAGAAAAGAATGCAATATATCTCAATATCTTTATGCTAATTGTATGATGAAATGATACTATTTTGGAAATAATAGGTTAAATAAAATGTATTACTAATACTAATGTCATCTGCTTTTTACTCATTTACTGTGTCTACTAGAAAATTTAAAAATCACACATGTGGCTCCCATTTATATTTCTAATGGACAGTGCTGTTCTATTCTAATTACTTTTGATAATATATTCAACTTATTCTACCACATTAGATTCTATTAGGGCATATTATTTACTTCAGATACATCACTTCAAAGTAAGAAAGTTTGGCCCTTATGAATGACAATCAGTTCTCTATTTATTAGATATAAGCTTTGTTTTCACCACATACATGGATGCAACTCAATACCCTATATAAATGAAGATCTAACTTTCCCACAGATAAGACTATACATATATTTGAAGTCATTATTGTATAATGCAGGGTAAGAAGTATAAGAAACGAAGTGATACCCAATCTCCTCCCAAAGAAAGTTTTCTTTTATAAATTAACAAGTCATACAAAAGCTTGTACACAAATGTTCATAGCAGTATTATTCAAAATTAGTCAAAAGTACAAACAATGCAAATGGCCATCACCGATGGATAAATAAAATGTGGTACAGCTGCATAACGGAAAAAAATACTTGCCAATAAAAAGGAATGAGGTACTGAAACATGGTTCAACATGGATGAACCTCGGAAGTATTACACTAAGTGAAAAATGTGAGTCAAAACTGACCACATAGTATATCAATCCATTTATATGAAATGTCACAACAGGCAAATTCACACAGAGAGTAGATTAGTGGTTGTCACGGGGTGAGGGGTGGGGGACAGTGACTGCCAAAGGATACCCAGTGTCTTTTGGGGATGTTAAAAATGCTGTAAAACTGACTCACGTAATACCAGCACAACTCTATGAATATACTAAAAAACATTGAATTGTACACATTAAAATAGGTGAATTGTATGGTATGTGAATTATATCTCAATAAAGCTGTTAGTAAAAAGTAAAAAATTAACCAATACAAAAAACTGAATAAAAAAAAAGTTTCTTATCAATCTTACTGAGAACACTCTGAGGTCTTTCCTTTATTCTGAGAGTCCATTATACACTGAATAAGATGGTTATTGTCATCCAACATCTGAAACAGAATTAGAAAAGGTTTAGCATAAAACTAGTGCATCAAGTAAAATAAAAAACTAGAAAATTCAGAAAGGGAGGGCATTAGTAAATACTGCTTGTACAAGAACTCTAAAGCGTATCCCTTAACAAAATACTGTCCCCTGCAAACAATCATTACTATCATAAATCATTAAGCAAACATGGAAACACAAAAAAAACAAAATTTCCTTAAAATGACTTTCTGTTAATGTTGCTACCCGCTGTTACAAAGTATTTTAAAATTCATTTTAATAACAAATATAATTTAAAGCAAGATTAGTGTATCAGCAGCTCTCTTGCATAAAATTTCATTACGTACTGTTTAAATCTCTTGTAAAAATATGCCATGCACAGTTCATACGGACAATCTTTTCAATAACTGAGTTTTTTCCCTTCAGATTTCTAGAAATGTTTCATCTATACAGAAATTGAATCCCCTTGGGTCCTTTTAATATATATGACAGCTCACCGCAAAAAAATCTTATTTTTACACCTTTGGAATGATATCGTGTTTAATCAATAATGTTTTAATATTCCAATTATTCTCCCTCTGAATAAACAAGCCCAGAAGGGAAAATCTGAATTCTTTTATATCAAACATTTAATTACCTCTGCTATCTGTAATAGAAGCTTTAGCCAATTAAGACTAAAAGTTAAGAGTCCGAGTTGGTTTTTCATCATTCTAATGCTTTGGAACAGTAAAGAAAAATTCTGTCCTTCTCCAGAATGAAATAAATACATGAAAACTTCAGCCCAGGAGTCTTGATGAGGTAGCTGGTTAGTTTCCAAGTTTTATAACAGCATGGTTTTGTGACTCTCCAATTATGAGATAATAATTAAACATAATAATTTCTATGCATGTATATTTGTTACAGACTTTATGAGTTTACTTCATAATTATGCTGTCTCAAAAGTTTAAGAGGAAAAACATACCGATTTATCATTCTATCATCTTTTAACATTCAAAGCAATCTTGGCTTTGAGGGTTAAATAATTCATCTAAGTAAAGTGGAGCTGAAGAAAGAGTACTGATTGTAGCAATTAAAAGGCCAGTTAGTTTCAGTGCCAGTTTTGCCATTTTGAGCAAGTCACTTAAGTTTTCAGGGGCTGATTCAGCTGTAAGATCAAGGGACTCAGGAGATGCTCCTCCAGAACCTGCCCCACCCTACCAGTATTCAAAAGTATTAGCACAATACCATAATCACGCAATCTAAATAAAAGGAACATCCATTTAACATTAACTGTCACTTTTTTATGCACGTGAATCATAATCTTCACTTACTGGGGGAAAAAAAAACCACTAACATGATCTGCTAATAAATGCAGTTATTTCTTAAATAGAACCATTGGATGACCAAAAAAAGTCCTTAAAAAGCACGAATCCAGTCCTCAACCTAATGATTTCACAACTTATTATCTCCAGTATATTCCTCAAACTATTGAACTTCACCATTAAAATATCTGTCTCACATCTAATATCAATCTCTCCCATTGTAGAATAAGGCAATTAATTTAGAGCCCATTTTTCTGTTCAGCTGAGAATGGAAAATAATTGATCAGCATCCTCCGAATTAATCATTATCCATGATAAATATCTTCAGACTTATGTAACAGAAACTATAGAAAAAAAGAAAAACTCTGGACTTTTCCTGTGTACAAAAATAAAAAAGGTGAGCCCTCCAGAAACGCAGTTTTGCGTGAGTGCGTACTTGGAGCTGTTTGCCAGGCTGCAGACTTAACTCAGAGCACTATATGAAAGCACTGCATTTCCAGGCACTGCCAAGCCCGTTTGTTCATAAAATAAAGCAACAGTTGGGCAAATGTCAAAAGCCACACTACGAAGAACCTGACAGTAAACAAAAACCGATTAGCATAATCTACGTGGTCTGAGTGGTACTAAAACTTGACCTTTTTTCCTATTTTGATCTTTGCTACACAGCATAAAACAAAACAAAAATATTTAAAGTAAACTGCTAAATACAGCAGCAACTTCTGAAAGTCTAGGTCAGTAAAATTTAGAATGCTGCCTTGCTTGTAGGCAACAAGGGGTAGAGCACAATAAAAAACCTTTGTGTTCCGACTGGCAGTAACACAGCAGCGACTACAGCAGCTCTATCCTTTAAAAAGGAGGCAGCTCCCTGTGTATTTATCACGACTTACATTAACTGGTCACGACAGTCTCCACCATTAGACTGTAAGCTCCAGGAAGGCAAGGACCATGACTCACCACAGTAGCCTCAGCGCCTAAAATAGGCGCTCAATAAATATTTGCTGCAGAACAAATGAATAGGCGGCGATGCAGAAGGGAAGAAGAGGCTCTGGGGATAACCCCAGAGTCCATGGGGACCTTCCTTGCCCGCTCCTCAAACTCTATACTAAGGTTCCCTCCAGCGTTCCCCAAGTCCTCCTGCGAGCTCCCAAACTCGGCTGAGTTTGCAGGGCGGCGACCAGCGCTCCGACTTCCCCTCTGCCTGCCGCGACCCGCGGTGGGGTCCGCACGAAGCAGCCG
Organism: Pan troglodytes; assembly: GCF_028858775.2. Classification (NCBI taxonomy): domain Eukaryota; kingdom Metazoa; phylum Chordata; class Mammalia; order Primates; family Hominidae; genus Pan; species Pan troglodytes. Next base: position 35,934,969 of record NC_072415.2, read on the forward strand.
CGGCACGCGGGGCGGGGCGACGCCAAAGTAACTCCGGAGCAACGCGCGGGGCCGCGGGGCCGCCGGTCCGACACACGCCCTTCCCTGAGCGGCCGCCGCCGGGCGCACGCGCCCCGCAGCCCGAACACCGCCCCATCCCTAGAGAAATCAGGCGGCGGCTGTTTGGGCTTTTGTGTCTGTAGAAAAACGCGTAAATGCGTGAAAGACTCCGAGAAAAACCGGTTCACCCTCTTCCGCCACCCACTCAGGCACAGCCAGCAGTCCGTGTTCCCAAACACTGCTGATTCCCAGCAGGCCCGCCTCCGCCTCGGCCCCTGGCCCGGCCCGGTCGACTCCGGGCCCGGCCCTTCCCCCCGCATCTGTCCCTCCCAGAGGCGGGAAGGGCCTGGCATCCGCAACCCCGCGCGGTTTCACCTTCTGAATCGCAGCGGGAGTGATCTCCCCCTTGCCTCGCTGCCTCGGGGCCGCGAAAGCCACAGACATGTTGCCGCCGTCACCACTATCGGCAAGTCCCGAGCGCTCCGGGTGAACGGCAAACTGGGGGAGAGACGCCGGCCTCTCGGGCTGAACCACCTCGGGAATGCGGGGAGGGGGGATGCTCCGGGGCCAAGCGGACGGGCGGCGGGGCAGGCCTGAAGGAGGCACTCTGGCCCAGGGATGTCTCGCTTCTGCGCACTCTGGGGGACCCCTAGCCCTGGCCGAACTTTCTTGACCGTCCTCGCATCCCCCGAGCTCTCCTTATGGGCACCCCCTGGCCCTTTGCGCTAATGGTAGAGTCGCGCCCTAGTCCTCCCTCCGCTTCAGCGATTCAGGAAATGGTCCCGCCGCCGCGGGAGAAGGACAGGCTGGGGCAGCCCCTGTCACAGGAAATGCGAGCGGCCCAAGCCGGCCCGCCCCCTTCGCGCCGTTGCAACTTGCCTCCCTCTCCGGCCCTCTGAAGCGTCTCCCCGACTGTGTTGCAGAGCGTGCCCTAGACCTAGTTCAGTTTTTCCAACTTCATCCTTACTTACGCCTCCTGGCAAGAAGTGGCCGCCCCGAGTTGTCCCGGCAGCCCTGAGAGGGGAGGAAGGTCAAGACTCGGGAGTTCGTGCAAATCCGTGGAGCATCTGCCGAGATAGGGCAGAGGTGGAAGGACAAGGTGAACGCGGATTCGCTGGTTTAAATGGCTCGGCTACGCCCCAAATGCGCACCTCCGAGTCCACAGTCTCGCACGCACGCACAAAGTCGTGCCTAACAATTGGAAAGTAACCCTGACCCGAAACCGGGACACCAAGGTTGTGTCCAGTGCTCAGGGGCAATCGGCCAGCTTGGCTGGAGCGGACAGAGAAGAGCTCGCCTCTTGGGACAAACCCTTAGCAGGAAAGTGGGTCGATTTCGTCTGACTTGGCTCTTTGGAATTAAGTTGTGAAACAGGGCATCCTCACTCTCTGTTTTTTAAGAGAGTACTTACTTAGTGCCTTGTAAATTAGGCCCAAGCTGCCAGGCTTCAAGTCAGTGTAAGGGAAAAAGGCAAAGTTTTCAAATTATGGAAGGAACACGGACAAATGTGGGTTTTGTGTTGCCGTGGGGTTTTAAAGTATTCTGTAAATTTAGACTTCCATATAACACAAAGGGAAAGTTTATATAAAGTGTTACCCAACGTTAATGAATAATAAAAAATATTTCCATTTTTTATATAAATTGGAAAAATAAAGAAAAAATACATTATTTTAAAAATTTAATCACTTGAGGCCAGGAGTTTGAGACCAGCCTGGGCAACAAAGTGAGACCTCTGTCTCTACAAGAATTTTTTAAATTGGCTGGGTATGGTGGTGTGCACCTGTAGTTCCAGCTACTAAGGAGGCTGAGGTGGAAGAATCACTTGAGCCCAGGGGGTGGAGACTGCAGTAAGCCATGACTGCCCCACCACACTCCACCCTGGGTGACACAGCAAGACCCTGTCTCAAAAAAAAAAAAAAAAAAGAAAGAAAAATCAAGTATCAAATAAATGCTCTTCACAAAAATGTCAAGAATTTCATTGATTAAATGCATTGTTTGTTAGGCTTTATACTGGAAACCTAGGGTACGATTGTGAATAAGCTGGACATGGAACCTCCTCTCAAGGAGCTTATACACTAGTGGGACTAACAGACCAGAAACAAACAAATATGTATATATGCAAAGTCCCAAGAAAAACTAGCCAAAAAAAAGGGGGGGGGGGACTAACAGAATGACAGGGACACTTACATGAGTTAGTGTGAAAAGTCTTCCCGATTATATTTAAACTGGGACCTAAAGGATGAAGACTCAAGCTGTCATAAGAATAAAGGGAAGAAAGTTTATGCTCCTACTGACAGTAATTACTCTTAAAAATTTAATTGTTATCTTTCACTATTGTAAGCCTTGAAGAAAACACTCTGGTATAGCTGGACTTAAGGCAATCACACCAAATTGGAAAACTTCTGTCAAATTTGGAAACCAATACTTGTCTACCACTATCACTGTGCACTCAACACCTAGCATGCAGAGTCATGTCTCAATGCTTTACACAAAAGTACCTTAGTACTTAGTAGCTAAGAACAGTATTTCAATAGGAAACATGAATCGTAAATAGTCCTACTGCTCCAGTTCTGTGCATTTGGCAGATAGCACTGAAACTTCAAAGAGCAACATGAACCAGTAGGAACACTTGTCTAATTTCCATATCCCAGCAAAAAAATAAGTAGTCCAAGGGGGCTTCTATTCCAGGGAGGCACCTGGAGCTAGTTACCTTCTTTATTTAAATTACAGCTCCCCAAAGGTGAGAAAGGGAAATCCACTGAAAACAGGTTACAGTTGGCCTGAGATGTTTATTTCTTCAGAGTAGCAGGGTAGGGCCCAGAGAACCCATAGCCTGCAGGCATGGATAGCCACAGTCTTTTCTGTGACACCATGTATGCCATAAAGATACCATTATTTTCTGTGTCTGATCACATGAAATCAGTTGAAAAGCATTGTTCTATAAGTCCAGCCAGAAATACAAATGATCTCCTTGAGAGAGGATACTTAAAAAGAACTACTTCACCCTCAAGCTTCCTTGCTAAAACCCAATCAATCCAATCAGTTAGCCTGACCTGGAAAAATAGAAAATTCGGAAAGAGGAAAGATTGAGACTGAAGCCTGGAAGATCTTTCTTAAAATTTTGGGGCCTTTGTAATGTAAGAGTCCTGAGCTAGGGGATACTTAGGGGAACATAATAAGTCCCGTCTCACCTGACCACTAGTTTTAAGAGGAATCCCAAGGTAGACAGAGTGGCAGCAGAGTTGGTAGAAGGAGAATAAACAGTCCCTAGCATTTAGTTACGAAGAAAAGGAGAACAAATATGGGAAGTTGGCCTAAGACTGGGAAAGGACTCTAAGGACTTAAAGGTAAGCTACTCAGGCAACCATCTCCCCAACCAAAAAAATCAGTCCCACTATTTAAACTGCTCTTGAATGAGAGACATCTAAAGAAGGAATCCAACTCACATAACCAAGAGGTAGAAGGAGTTTGGAATCCTAAATTGAAGAACATATAGAGTGGGTCAGAATAAGAAAAATAATCTGTGTGAACAGTTAATTCTTGATTACTCACACTAATGAATATGAAGTAGGCAGATTTAACAAAGATTAAAAAAATAAAATTGTTCATGTTTGATTTTTTGTTTCAATTTTTAAACTGTTTTATATAAATTTGTACTCCTTAAAATACACCCCGCCCCCCATACACACGCACACATATATATTTGAGGCAGGGTCTCACTCTGTCACCCAGGCTGGAGTGTGGCACAATTTTAGCTCATTGCAGCCTCGACTTCCCAGGCTGAAACGATCCTCTCACCTCAGCCTCCTGAGTAGCTGGGACTACAGGCATGCACCGCCATGCCTGGGTAATTTTTGTATTTTTTGATAGAGACAGGGTTTCACCATTTTTTTCAGGCTGTTCTTGAACTCCTTTACTCCTGGTCTCGATCCACCCACCTTGGCCTCCCAAAGTGCTAGGAGAACAGACATGAGCTACCACACCTGACCGTGTATTCCTTAAATATATTTTTATGAATTGACAAAGTGAAGTGCTCCTGTAATATGTTCAATATTTAATGAAACTATATAATCATGGCATTAAAAATTATCTTAATCCACAAAAAATATGTACGAATAGGTAACTAAAATAATCTTGCTTTCATACAAGCATTTCTTTAATATGTATTGTTTTAGAATTAATAGAGTATCTGCACTACCAAATGTGCTGATATTTTAAGCCCCTGAGCTGTCATAAATTCTTAGAATACATTGAGAAGGCATAGACCAAGCCTGTCTGCTCATAACTGGGCTCAGAGCAAAACCCTTCAGGTAATATCTTTCAAAATATTTCTGTTCACAGTCCCTGTGGCATTTGATGAGTCAATTTGAGTTGTGGCTCCCACAGATTTCAAGACTGTAAAGAAAGAAGCATACATCTATATATTTATATAATCATTATTCAGGCAAGAACAAATCACCTTTCCCAATTCTCCGTAAAGGACTTTTATTTTTGATACTATGGAAGATTTCATTCAAAGTAGACTATAACAAAGCCTATTGGAGGCATTTTCATCTCCTCTTATAGTACCAAATACAGAATTAATTATGAACTGAATCAATTATATTTTTGGGTTTAATGATATAGAAAAGTATTGCTTTTTAAAAAAATTAGTTCCTATGGAAAGCTTTCACTCTTTGTGAAAGATGCATAGGTTTGGAGTTCCCAATTCTTCTACCCATGGCATAATACTGGACAGGTCATTTCTGTATCTCACTGGACTTCCTGAAAAACAGCTGCCATATCTAAAAAGCTATTACAAATAATGTTTTTTTATTTAGCATTTATTATGCACTAGCCTCTGTGCCTTACATTAGATCCCTTAATTAAACAATTACCTTCCATTAGATCCTTTAAGACTGTCTCAATTTTAACATATAAAATGTGTAAAAATTAATGGGATATTGTAAATTACTAAACAAGGACAAGATTTGCAATGTAATAATATAATTAGGAAAAATGGACATTTTAGGACTATAATCCAAAGTACTTGATAGGGCAGTCTACCCTTGGGAAATCTGCTGACCTTAAATATCAAATGTTCTTTTTTCACATTTAGCATGTTCTGTGCCCTTGGGCATGATATGCGGTTATTCTGCACTTAGTAAAAGAATATTACTGTTCTTGAACTAGTTCACAATTTATAGAGAGGATTATAATATACTATCTGTTAACTAATTTCGCTACGAATGCGTGTAGTAGGCAGAATAATTTCATCACCTTAAAAATGACGACCTCCTAATCCAGAACCTGTGATTATGTTAGGTTCCATGGCAAAGTGGAATTAAGGTTTTAGATGGAATTAAGATGGTTAATGAACTGACTTTGAGATACTGCGATTAATGTGGATTATCCAGGTGAGCCCAGTGAAATCATAAGTGTCCTTAAATGGGAATCTGTGAGGCTGAAGAGTCAGAATTAGAGGGTTTCTTGAGAGAAAGATTAAATCGGCCATTCCTGGCTTTGCTGACACCGTGACTTTCGCCCAGTGAGGCCTATTTCAGACATGTGACCTCCAAAACTATGATATTAATAAATATGTGTTGTTTTAAACCACTAAATTTGTCGTAATTTGTTAGATGAGCAATAGGAAGCCAATACAATGTTGTTTTCCAATATAACATTTATGTTTGAATTAGACATTATGCAGTAAAAATTGATAAATTATTAAATATATTACAAAATATGGTGTCTTAAACTAACCTAACAGTTATATTTATTATATGTTTTCCTTAAAAGAAAAATAATATAATATTGTGGAGATTATACCCTATAGAGATAAAACTCATGCTAAAGCCAGTACAAAACATAGAAGAAAATAAAATTGCACTGTTGGGTACAATTTTATTTATAAGTACACTATAATAAGTTCAATATGCACATTGCAAACCCAGGAACAGTGGTTCTCAAACTCTATGGTCTCAGAAATACTTTGCATCCTTAAAAATTATCATGTGCCTCAAAGCCCTTTTGTTTAGCTGGGTAATATCTCTTAATATTTACCTAATTAAAAATTAAAACTTGGAAACTTTTAAACATAAGCAGAGACTCCATTAGCTGTCAGGGGAATGAGATCATCACACATCATGTATACTCTGGAAAAACTATTGTACACTCATAAGAGAAAATGAATTTTAAAAGACAAAAAACCTCTATTGTCATTACAAAAATATTTTTAACCCCTTGGACCTCTAAAAGGATACAGAGGATCTCCAGGGACCCCAACATGATACTTCCTAGCATCAATAAACTTTAAAATAATCATATTTACAAACAAAACTGGTATAACTATTAAGTCAATAAGGAAGATAAAACAGAATACTAAGAAGTATTCAAATAACTCAAGAAAGGATAGGAAAAAAACTTTTATGAAACAAATACAAAAAAAGTAAGATAATAGATTTCAAGCCAAGCTATTGATATACTAAAAATAAATAGTCAAAAGACTCCAGTTAAAAGGCAGACATGGCTGGGCACAGTGGCGCATGCCTGTAATCCCAGCACTTTGGGAGGCTGAGGTGGGTGGATCATGAAGTCCAGGGATGAGACCATTCTGGCCAACACAGTGAAACCCCATCTCTACTAAAAATACAAAAAATTAGCCACGTGTGGTGGCATGCGCCTATAGTCCCAGCTACTCGGGAGGCTGAGGCAGGAGACTCGCTTGAACCTGGGAGGCAGAGGTTGCAGTGAGCAGAGATCACACCACTGCAGTCCAACCTGGGTGACAGAGCGAGGCTCCATCTCAAAAAAAAAAAAAAAAAAGGCAGACATTGGGAGAAGCACTTCTGATACCGGTGGAGGGTCTTGACTAGGAGTTGTCCAGGTTCTTGTCATGTTGAACAAAGAATTGAACAAAATGCACAAACAAAGCAATGAAAGAATGAAACAACAAAAGCACAGATTTATTGAAGTGAAAGTACACTCTACAGAGTGGGAGCAGGCTTGAGCAAGCAGCTTAAGAGCCCTGGTTGCAAATCTTCTGGGGTTTAAATACCCTTTAGAGGTTTCCTATAGGTTACACCCTATGTAAATGAAGACTTGGTTCATGATCAATCAGAGGCTGAAGTGAAGGTTCAGCTTCTGACCAATCAGAGGCTGAAGTGAAGTTACACCCTATTGCAAATGAAGACTTGGCCTGTGACCAATCAGAGGCTGAAGGCTCCCTGTTTCCAAACCCTATTCTCCTGCCTCACTTCCTAAATGTTGAAGTTAGAACTTTGCCTCAGTAAATCCAATGCTCCATAAAACAACAGGAAAACGGGGGAAAAAAGGTCTTTATAAACTTTTGCGGAAATCCTAAATTAACCAAAGTCTTGCAAAGCCTAGTGTATATTTAAGAAAATGGCTGAATCTCAGTAAGAATAGTGAGCTTTGTAACTTTTTAACTTGCCCTATACTCATCCATCTCTGCCAAGCTCCATGGCATACTTGAAAACCAGCAGACTCACAACCATGGTACTTGTAAAAATCAGCAGTATACCAGTCACTGGAGGGGACAGAACAGTGTTGGAATTAATAACAACAAAGCTGCATCCCCAGAGATCTGTCACTAGTTGACCTGTCAGGTAGGTCTCTGACAAAACTAGATTCGTAGGACATGTCTTTACTTGACCTAAGAATATACAGTGGCAATTGCTTAACATTGCAGCTGCCTGAGACAGAGATCCCATTTGGAGTAAACAAGAGACTGGTCCAAAAACTGAAAAAGAGGCCAGGTGCGGTGACTCACGCCTATAATCCTAGCACTTTGGGAGGACAAGGTGGGATGACTGCTTGAGCGTGGGAGTTCAAGACTAGCCTGGGCAACAGAGTGAGACCTTATCTCTACTAAAAATAAAAAATAAAATTAGCTGGGCATGGGGGCATGTGCCTGTAGTCCCAGCTACTCAGGAGCCTAAGGCTTCTTGAGCCCAGGTGATCAAAGCTGCAGTGAGCTGGGATTGCACCACTGCACTCCAGCCTGAGCAACAGAGCAAGACCTTGTCTCAAAAAAATAATAATAAGTTAAAAAAAAAAACTGAAAAGGAAAATTAGGGAAATGAGATGTACACAGGAGACTTGCTTTGAAAAGTTCTGTCATATTCTTGGAGATGTAAAAGGCCACGTGCATACGCAGAATTGTGCACATGCCCAGGTACAACCTGCAAAGGCCCTAATCTCTCACTTTTGTTTGACCCTGAGGATCTGAGAAAGCAGGAAGTTAAAATGAAAGCAGAGTTTTTAACTGATGGAGAATTGAAATTATGCCCCAACATATACATAAAGCCCTGGCAAAGGGAGAGAGATATATTGGTTCAAGGCATTTAAAAAGAAGTCTTAACCCACACATCACCTGATAACTAGCTAATGAAGTAGAAATTTCATATAGACTTTAGATAATTATCACAGCAAAGTCCTAATCGAAGAGCAACAACAAACGATGGAAAGGGAAGACTATGAGTTGCCATATTAATGGTACCATGAAATGTACGCTTGTCAACAAAAAAATTGTCAGGCAAAAAAATCAGGAAAGTGTGGCTTGTAAACAAGGGGAAAAAGCAATCAATAGAAACTGCCCCTGAGGAAGCCCAGATATTAGACTTGCTATACAAAGGCTTTAAATCACCCATAGTAAATATATTCAAAGAACTAAAAGAAATGATGTTTCAAGAATTAAAGAAACTTTTCCCCTACTTCCTGGCTGCCTAAGGATCGACTGCCATCACAAACAAAACAGTAACTATTTCAACGAGGAAGTTCATGACCTACCAACTACTTCAGAGGAAACAAATGGGCATCAGTGTCCTTCACCCTGGGAAGGCAACAGTACCTAAGACAGAAATTTGGGGGAAACTAGCCAAAATGTACAATACCACACTGGATGTCATCTTTGAATTTGGATTCAGAACCTATTTTAGTGGTGGCAAGACAACTGGCTTTGGCATGATTTTATAATTCTTTGGATTATGCAAAGAAAAATGAACGCAAATATAGACTTACAAGACATGGCCTGTATGAGAAGAAAAAGACCTTAAGAAAACAGCAAAAGAAATGCAAGAACAGAATGAAGAAAGTCAGGTGGACTGCAAAGGCCAATGGTGCCAGCAAAAAGTGAGCTAGAGATTGGGTAACAGTAGGAGTATGGATTCTGCAATGACTAATGACTTCATCTGTGCTGACTGCATGGATTTTTCACAAAAGGATTAATAAACTGAAAAAAACTTAAGAATTAAAGAAAAACATGAAAACAATGTTTCTCACCCCCAAAAATATTAAGATAAATATTATTAAAAACCACAAAAAACAAAAAAATCATTGAAATGCACAAAATCTGAAATAAAAAATTCATGAGAAAGGTTCAAAAGCAGATTAGAACTAGAAGAAAAAAAATCAGTAAACTGCAGATATGTCAAATGAGATTATATAGTGTGAGAAACAGAAAAAATAATTAGGAAAAAGTTAACTTCATTTAGCCAGGGATGCAAGTATGGTTCAACATACATGAGTCAATAAATGTGATATATCACATTAACAGAACAAAGACAAAAACCATATTATCATTTCAATAGATACTAAAAAAGCATGTGATAAAATTCAACATCCCTTCCTTCATGAAAAAAAAAAAAAAACCAACAAACTGGGTATAGAAGAAACATACCTCAAAACAATAAAGGCCATATATGACCAACCTGCAGCTAACATCATACTAAACAGGGAAAAATTGAAAGCCTTTCCTCTACAATCTGGAAAAAGACAAGGATGTCCACTTTCACTACTCCTATTTAACATAGTACTGGAAACCCTAGCCAGAGCAGTTACGCAAGAGAAAGAAAGACAGGGCATCCAAATTGGAAAGGAAAAAGTCAAATTATACTTGTTTGCAGAACCATGATTTTATATTTAGAAACATATAAGATCGAATACAGTAAAGTTGCAGGATACAAAATCAACATACAAAAAAGTAGCATTTATATATGCAGTGAACAATCTGAAAAAGAAATCAAGAAAACAATCCCATTCACAATAGTTACCAAACAAAACAAAATATAAGAATAAATTTAAGCAAAGAAGTAAAAAATATCTACAAAGAAAACTGTAAAACACTGATGAAAGAAATTGAAGAGAACACCAAAAAATGAAAAGATATTCCATGCTAATGAATTAGAAGAATTAATATTGTCAAAATGTCCATACTATCCAAAGTGATCTATAGATTCAATGCAATCCCCATTAAAATACCAGTGACATTCTTTACAGAAATAGAAAACAAACTGTATGAAACCACAAAAAGATCCTTAATACTCAAAGCAATCTTAAGCTTTGAAAGAAAAGAAAGAAAACCAAAGAAAGAAACCAAAAGAAAGAAACGAAAGAAAGAAAACCAAAGCTGGAGGCATCCCACTATCTGACTTCAAAATATACTATTAATACAAAATGTATTATTAATACTATTAATACAAAATATACTATTAATACAAAGCTATAGTAGCCAAAACGACATGGTACTAACATAAAAAGAGACATGGTACTAACATAAAAACAGATGCATAGACCGATGGAACGGAATAGAGAAGCCAGAAATAAATCCACATATCTACAGTGAACTCATTTTCAACAAAGGTGCCAAAAACATACATTGGGAAAAGGACATTATCTTGAATAAAATGTACTAGGAAAACGGGATAACCACATGCAAAATGAAACTAGACCACAATCTCTCACCATATACAAAGTCAAATCAAAATGGATTAAAGAGTTAAATGTAAGACATGAAACTACTAGAAGAAAACATTGGGGAACGCTTCAGAACACTGATCTGGGCAAGATTTTTTTTTAAATTTTTTTTTTTTTTGAGACAGACTCTGTTACCCAGGCTGCATTGCAGTGACATGATCTCGGCTCACTGCAACCTCCGCCTCCCAGGTTCAAGCAATTCTCCTGCCTCAGCCTCCCAAGTACCTGGGATTACTGGTACGTGCACCACCATGCCCAGCTAATTTTTGTAGAGACAGGGTTTCACCATGTTTGCCAGGCTGGTCTCAAACTCCTGACCTCGTGATCCGCCCACCTCAGCCTTCCAAAGTGCTGGGATTACAGGCATGAGCCACCACGCCCGGCCGGGCCAAGATTTTTTGGATAAGACCCCTGAAACACAGGCAACAAAAGCAAAAATAGACAAATTGGATTATATCAAGCTAAAAAACTTCTGCACAGCAAAGAAAACAATCAAGAGTGAAGAGTCAACCTAAGGAATGGGAGAAAATATTTGCAAACTATTCATCTGATAAGGGATTAATAACCAGAATATATAAGGAACTCAATAGCAAAAAAGCAAATACAATCCAATTTTAAAATGAACAAATGATCTGATAGGCATTTCTCAAAAGAATACATGCAATTGATCAACTCCACTAATCATTGAAGAAATGTAAATCAGAATCACAGTGAGATATTATCTCACCCCAGTTAGAATGGCTATTTTCAAAAAGACAAAAGATAATTGTGGTAAAGATGTGGAGAAAGGAAACTTACACACTGCTGAGGGAAATGTAAATTAGTACAGCCATTATGAAAAAAAGTATGGCGGCTCCTCGAAAAAAACCTAAAAACTGTACTACCATCTGATCCACCAATCCTATTGCTGGGTATATTTCCAAAAGAAAGAAAATCAGTATGTTGAGGAGATATCTGCACTCCCACATTTATTGCAGCACTATTCACAATAGTTGAGATATGAAATCAATGTAAGTGTCCATCAATGGATGAATGGATTAAAAAAAAAGTGTGGTGTGTATAAACAATCAAGCAGTATTCAGCCATAAAAAAATGAAATCCTATCCTTTGACACAACATGAATAGAATTGGAGGACATTATAATAAATAAAATAAGCCAGGCACAGAAAGACAAGTATCACTTGTTCTCATTCACATGTAAGAGCTAAACAAACAAACAAAAATTAATCTCATAGAGGTACAGAGTAGAATGCCAGTTACAACGGTCCGGGAAGCATAGAAAAGAGAGGAAAATGGACGGGCGTGGTGGCTCATGCCTGTAATCCCAGCACTTTGGGAGGCCCAGGCGGGTGGATCACGAGGTCAGGAGATCGAGACCATCCTTGCTAACATGATGAAATTCCATCTCCACTAAAAATACAAAAAATTAGCAGGGCATGGTGGCGGGCACCTGTAGTCCCAGCTACTCAGGAGGCTGAGGCAGGAGAATGGCGTGAACCCGGGAGGCAGAGCTTGCAGTGAGCCAAGATCGCGCCACTGCACTCCAGTCTGGGGGGAGAGAGTGAGACTCCAACTCAAAAAAAAATTAAAAAAAGAAAATAGAGGAAAATGAAGAGAAGCTGGCTAATGAGTACAAAATTACAGTGGAAAGGAAGACGTTCTAGTGTTCTATAACACAGTAGGGTAAATACATTTAACAATAGCTTATTGTATATTTCAAAGTAGCTAGAAGAGATTTGGAATGTTCCCAACACAAGAAATGATAAATGCTTGAGGTGACAGATATCCCACTTACCCAGATTTGATCATTATACATTGTATGCATGTGTCAAAATACCATATGTAAACCAGAAATATGGGCAATCATTATGTATCAATTTTTAAAAATTAACCGTATTTAGAACCATAGAGACCTGCAGGACACCATCAAGCCCACCAGCATACACATTATGGGAGTTCCAGAAGAAAAAAGAAGAGAAAAAGAAAGATTATTTGAACAAATAATTCCCATAATTTCTAAATTTGATTTTTAAAAATTAAACTGTGTATTCAAGAAGCGCAACAAATTCCAAGTAAAATAAACCCAAAAGAGATCCATGCCTAAACATGGTCAAACTGTTGAAAGACAAAGAAATAGCCTTGAAAGCAAGAAAAGAGCTCATTACATACAAATATATATATATATATTTTTTTTTTGAGATGGAGTCTCGCTCTGTCATCCAGGCTGGAGTGCAGTGGTGAAATCTCGGCTCACTGCAAGCTCTGCTTCCTGGGTTCACACCATTCTCCTGCCTCAGCCTCGAGTAGCTAGGACTACAGGCGCCCGCCAGCATGCTCGGCTAATTTTCTTTTGTATTTTTAGTAAAGACGGGGTTTCACCGTGTTAGCCAGGATGGTCTTGATCTCCTGACCTCGTGATCCACCCGCTTGGGCCTCCCAAAGTGCTGGGATTACAGGCATGAGCCACCGTGCCCGGCCAGGATTCTTAATAAGATTAACAACTGACTTCTCATCAGAAATCTCAGGGGACAGAACAAAACTGCCAACAGCTCTCCAATATTTGGGTTAATGCTGAAAGATCACCCAGGACAGTTATTCCAAAACTTTAGGTTTCAAAATGTCTGCTATTCCATGTTTATAGGAGCATGCAGTTGTAGGCAGACATGTAGCTAAGGGACATTTTAAGGACCTAGGATGCTTCTTCTAGCACTAGCATAAGAGGGAATCATATATATATATATATATAATGTGTATATATATATAATGTATATATATTATGTATATACATGACATTATGTGTGTGTGTGTGACACACACACACACACACAAATGTTCTTGTGAGGCAGGAGAATAGGGTCTAGAGACAGGAAGCCTTTACTTCAGCCTCCAATTGGTCGCAGGCCAAGTCTTCACCTGCAGAGGGCGTAACTTCACTTCAGTCTCTGACTGGTCCAGGGCCAAGCCTTCACATCAGCCTCAGATTGGTTGAGGGCCAAGTTTTCATTTGCGTAAGGTATAACTTCACTTCTGAGTCCGACTGGTCATGGGCCAAGTCTTCATTACTTAGTAAAAAATAGCAAATCTCTAACGGGTACTTAAACCCCAGAAGATTTGCAACTGGGGCTCTTGGCTTGTTCAAGCCTGCTCCCACCCTATGGAGTGTACTTTCACTTCAATAAATCTATGCTTTCGTCTCCCATTGCTCTGTTTGGTATTTTGTCCAATTCTTTGTCCAACACACCAAGAACCTGGATGACTCATAGTCAAGACCCTCCACTGGTAACACTTACATTTACTAAACACATTTCTCTTGCCTCAATTAAGGGCTAGAGTCTGCTGCCAGGGTCCTTTTAGAGTATTTTCCACAATGATGATGATATTAGTAGGGATGATGTCATCATTATAGTCAGGGCTAATATTACTAACACTTAAGGACAGGACCACACTTAACTAAATCCCTCCCAGTGATTGCAGTAGAGTCCTCAGGGGAGATCAGGAAATGATGTTATAAACTCTCATACATTATATAGACAAGTACAGGTTCTCAATATCTTCCCCCATCTCCCCATGTGAGGGGAGTAAAGAAAATTTAAGCAAGGCCCCTCCTCCAAATGATACAACCCACCCCCTATGACTCCCTACCCAGCCAGATGTCCCCAGACAGATTAGGAGCAAAAAAATCCCTTTTATAAACTGAGAAACAGTGACAGTAGGAGCAGAAGCAAATTCCTCATTCTTTACCGTCAACTAAAAGATGGCAGAAGAAAAATTGCCATAAAATGTGAAGCCTCTTTCTAGAGCTTGTAAATTCCTTTTTTATTTAAAACAACTTATGTTTTTAAGGTAAACATCAAACAAACTGCATGTTTTAAATGCTGTTGTAATGGTTTTTAATATCCTTTATTGTCCTTACTGGTTGCTATTTTGTAAAATAAGGAACAACTTTGACAAGTTTTGTAGGAGTTTTAAAACACATTTTAAAATCTTGAACTTTTTTTTTTTTTAATAAAATAGAGATGAGGCCTCACTATGTTGTCCAAACTGCTCTTGAACTCCTGGCCTCAAGTGATTCTACCACCTCAGACTTGCAAAGTGCTGGAATTACAGGTATGAGCCACTGCACCCAGCCTTCGACTTCTATTTTCATCTTTAAGATTTCCATAAACCTTTTTTTAAAAAAGCTAGAGGCAGGTAACAAGTATGGGGAAAAAACTGTGCCTTATATCAACAATTTTGCTAATGTTAGGCTGAAAGACGGTGGATGCCTAGAGTTTAAATTATGTTTCATCAAAATCAATATTTCTCAAAAAAAAGAAAAAATGTTAACAAAGAATTTGATACGCAGCAAAACTATCCTTCAAAAAAAGGGAGAAATTAAGATATTTCCATATAAACAAAAACTGTGAGGATTTATCACTAGCAGACCTGTCATGAAAGAAATACTAAAGGGAACCCTTCATGCTAAACTAAAATGATACTAGAAAGTAACTTGAATCTATACAAAGAAATAAAGAGTACTGGCAAAGATAACTACATAGATAAATATAAGAGGCAGTATAAATATATTTTTGTTTGTAACTCTCTCCTCTTCTCATATTAAAAGACAACTACATGAAGCAACAATTATAAAGCTATGCTGATGGGCTGATAAAGTATAATGATGTAATGTGTATGACAAAAAGAGTACAAAGAAGTGGAGAAAGACAAGCTACACTGGAGCACACATAGGTGTGCTTTGAAACTTAGTTGGTAGTAAGCCAAACTAGATTCTTATAAATTAAGAGGTTATTTGTTATTCCCAAGGAAACCATAAAGAAAATGACTTTTTAAAATATATTAAAGAAACAACAGAGGGTTAAATGGCACAGTAGAAAATTTCTCTCTCAGTTCAGGTTACTATAACAGAATACCATAGACTATATAGTTTAAACACTAGAAATTTATTTCTCACAATCTGAAGGCTGGAAGTTTTGAGATCCAGCATGATGGAATTCTGGAGAGAGCCCTCTTCCTGGTTCACAGATGGCCATCTTTTTGCTGTGTTCTCACGTGTCAGATAGTAGAGATAGAGTGCAAGCTTTATTTTGTAAAAATTAACAAACTTATTATGAGTTATTTGGCAGCTGTTAAGGGACCTAAAATCACCTGAACAACTTCAGAAAATAAAAACAAAGATGAATACCACTCTATTTCAAGTACAAAACAGACCAATGAACTTTAATGTAACAGAATACACACACAAAAAAATCACTGATAAGGTTTCAGATTACATACCAGAATACACCTTTTAAAAAGCCACCACTTGTACATAATTCCATTGAGAAAGAACAGTCTTGTCAAGAAATGGTCCTGGGCAACTGAATACCCATGTACACAAGAATGAAGGTGACTTTTACCTAATACCATATGTAAATATAAACAAAGACCTATATTTAAGAGCTAAAATTGGCCAGGTATGGTGGCTCACACCTGTAATTCCAGCATTTTGGGAGGCCGATGTGGGCAGATGGCTTGAGCCCAGGAGTTCAAGACTAGACTTCAACAATCCAAACTTCAGCTTTCTTATCATTCTCTATTGTACACTTTTTATTTCATTTTATCTACCCTTATCTTTATTTGTTTTTTTTGAGACAGAGTCTCAAAAAATGTGTGACGTGTATAAACAATCAAGTAGTAGTCAGCCATAAAATTGTCACCCAGGCTGGAGTGCAACGGCGTGATCTTGGCTCACTGCAACATCCGCCTCCCAGGTTCAAGCGATTCTCCTGCCTCAGCCTCCCGAGTAGCTGGGATTACACGTGCAGCCACACCCACACTGAGCTAATTTTTGTATTTTTAGTAGAGACAGAGTTTCACAATGCTGGCCAGGCTGGTCTTGAACTCCTGACCTCAGGTGATCCACCCGCCTCAGCCTCCCAAAGTGCTGGGATTACAGGCATGAGCCACCACGCCCAGCCGATCCTTATGTTTATTATTTCATTTCTTCCACCTTTCTTGGGTTTAATATCCTGGGTTTGGGGAGGTTTTTGTTTTTTAGTTTGTTTTTTGTCCTTTCAAATGTATCTTCCTTTTTTTTTTTTTAACTTTTGTTTAGGTACATGTGCAGGTTTGATATGTAGGTAAACTGTGTATCATGGTGGTTTGGTGTGCAAATAATTTCATCACCTGTGTAATAAACATAGTACCCAATAGGTATTTTTTCTTTCTATTCCGTCTCCCTCCTCCCACTTTTCATACTCTGGTAGGCCCCAGTGTCTGTTGTTCCCATCCTAGTATCCATGTGTTCTCATCGTATAGCTCCCACTAGTAAGTGAGAACATGTGGTATTTGGTTTTCTGTTCCTGTGTTACATTGCTCAAGATAATGGCCTCCAGCTCCATCCACATTACTGCAAAGGACATAATCTCATTCTTTTTTATGACTACAGAGTATTCCATGGTCTACATGTACCACATTTTCTTTATCCAGTTTATCACTAATGAGCATTTATCATTAATTAGCATTTCCATGTCTTTGCTATTGTAAAAGATGTGCTACAGTGAATATACATCTGCATGTGTCCTTCTGATAGAATAATTTAGATTCCATTGGGTATACAATCAATAATGGGATTGCTGGGTTGAATGACAGTTCTGTTTGAAGTTCTTTGAGGAATCACCATACTGCTTTCCACAATGGCTGAACCAATTTACACTCCCACAACAGTGTATAAGCATTCCCTTTTCTCCACCAACTTGCCAGTACCTCTTATTTTTTACTTTTTCACAACAGCCATTCTGGTTGTTGTGAAATGGTATCTCATTGCAGTTTTGATTTGCATTTATCTAATGATTAGTGATTTTGGGCATTTTTCATACACTTATTGGTCACATGTATCTCTTCCTTTGAAAAGTGTCTGTTCATGTCCTTCGCCTACTTGTTAATCGGGTTGTTTGTTGTTTTCTTGTAAATTAGTTTAAGTTCCTTACAGATGTTGGATCTTAGTCCTTCATTGGATGCATAGTTTGCAAACATTTTCTCCCATTCTGTAGGTTGTCTGTTTACACTGTTGATAGTTTCTTTCCATGTGAAGAAGCTCTTTAGTTTAATTAGATCCTAATTGTGAATCTTTGTTTTTGTTGCAATTGCTTTTGGCATCTTCATCATGAAATCTTTGCCCCATTCCTATGTCCAGAATGGTATTTTCTAGGTTATCTGCCAGAATTTTTAAAGTTTTAGGTTTTACATTTAAGTCTTTAATCCATTTTGAGTTGATTCTTGTATGTGATGTAAGATAGAGGGCCAGTTTCAATTTTCTCCATATGGCTAGCCAGTTATCCCAGCAACATTTATTGACTAGGGACTCTTTTTTTCCCCATTGTTTGTTTTTGTCAGCTTTGTCAAAGACCAAATTGTTGTATGTGTGTGACCTTATTTCTGAGCTCTCTATTCTGTTCCATTGGTTTATGTGTCTGTTTTTGTACCACTACCATGCTGTTTTGGTTACTGTGGCCCTTTAGTATAGTTTGAAGTTGGATAATGTGATAACTCAGCTTTGCTCTTGTTGCTTACAATTGGCTTAGCTATTTGAGTTCTTTTTTGGTTCCATCTGAATTTTTAAATAGTGGGTTTTTTTTTTTTTTTTTTAGAAACAGGGTTTCACCATGTTGCCCAGGTAGGCTCTCAAACTCCTGAGTTCAAGTAACCCACTGGCTTTGGCCTCCCAAAGTGCTGGAATTACAGGTGTGAGCCACCATCTGTTTTCTAATTCTGTGAAGAATGTCACTGGTAGTTTGAAAGAAATAGCACTGAATCCTCTAAATTGCTTTGGCAATATGGCCATTTTCACAATATTGATTCTTCTAATCCATAAGCACAAAATGTTTTTCCATTTGTTTGTGTCATTTCTGATTTCAGTAGTGTTTTTTAATTCTCATTGTAGAGATCTTTTACCTCCCTGGTTAGCTGTATTCCTAGGTATTTTATTCTGTTTGTGGCAATTGTAACTGGGATCACATTTCTGATCTGGCTGTCAGCTGGGATGTTGTTGGGAGAAATGCTATTGATTTTTCTATGTTGATTTTGTATCCTGAAACTTTGCTGAAGTTGTTTATCAGATCAAGTAGGTTTTGGGCAGAGAATATGGGGTTTTCTAGATATAGAATCATGTGGCCAGGTGTGGTAGCTCACGCCTGTAATCCCAGCACTTAGGGAGGCCGAAGTGGGCAGATCACGAGGTCAGGAGTTCAGGACCAGTCTGGCCAACATAGTGAAACCCCAAATATACTAAAAACAGAAAAATTAGCTGGGCATGGTGGTGTACACCTGTAGTCCCAGCTACTCGGGAAGCTGAGGCAGGAGAATCGCTTGAAACCAGGAGGCAGAGGTTGCAGTGAGCTGAGATCACGCCACTGCATTCCGCCTTGGGCAACAGAGTGAGACTCCATCACAAAAAGAAAAAAAAAAAATTATGTCATCTACAAACAAGAGTATTCTGACTTCCTCTCTTCCTATTTGGATGTCTATTATTTCTTTCTCTTATCTGATTGCACTGGCCAGGACTTCCAATACTATGTTGAACAGGAGTGGTAAAAGAGGGCATCCTTGTCTTTTGCTGGTTTTCAGGGGGAAATATTTCCAGCTTTTGCCCATTCAATTCACTGTGGATTTCTCAAGATGGCTATTGTTTTTAAGTATGTTCCTTTACTACCTACCTTATTGAGGATTTTTGACATAAAGGAATAATGAATTTTATAGAAAGCCTTTCCTGCATCGATTAATCATGATTTGTTTTTAATTCTTTTTTTATTTTTATTTTATTTTATTTTTTGAGACGGAGTTTCACTCTTGTTGCACAGGCTGGAGTGCAATGGCACAATCTCAGCTCACTACAAACTCCACCTCCCAGGTTCAAGCAATTCTCCTGCCTCAGCCTCTGAGAGCTGGGATTACAGGTGTCTGCCACCATACCCAGCTAATTTTTTGTATTTTTAGAAGAGATGGGATTTCACCATGTTGGCCAGGCTGGTCTCGAACTCCTGACCTTAGGTAATCCATCCGCCTCAGCCTCCCAAAGTGCTGGGATTACAGGCATGAGCCACCATGCCTTGACTGTTTTTAATTCTTTTTCTGTGGTTCATCAAATTTATCAATTTGCATATGTTGAACCAACCTTGCATCCCAGGGATTAAGCCTAATTCATTGTGATGGATTAGTTTTTTGATGTGTTGTTGGATTTGGTTTGCTAGTATTCTGTTAAGGATATTTGCATGAATTTTCATCAAGGATATTGGCCTGAAGTTTGTTTTGTTTTGTTTTGCCATGTCTCTGCCAGGTTTTAGTATTCAGGATAATGCTGGCTTCATACGGTGAGTTGGGGAGGAGTCCTTCCTCCTCAATTTTTTGGAATAGTTTCAGTAGTAAAGGCACCAGCTCTTCATTATACATTAGGTAGAATTTGGCTGTGAATCCTTCTGATCTTGGGCTTTTTTTTTTTTTTATTGTTGATAGGCTTTTTATTACTGATTCAATTTTGGAACTTATTATTGATCTGTTCAGGGATTCAATTTTTTACTGGTCCATTCTTGGAAGATTGTTTGTGTCCAGGAATTTATCCATTTCTTCTAAGTTTTCTAGTTTGTGTGTTTAGACGTGTTCATAGTAGTGTCTGATGCTTTTTGTATTTCTGTAGGATGAATGGTAATGTCCCCTTTATCATTTCTAATTGTGTTTATTTGTATCTTCCCTCTTGTTTTCTTCATCAGTCTACCCAGCAGTCTATTGATCTTACTAATTTTTTCAAACAGCCAATTCCTGGATTCATTGATCTTTTCTGTGGTTTTTCATATATCAATTTGCTTCAGTTCAGCTCTGACTTTAGTGATTTCTTATATTCTGCTAGCTTTGGCATTGGTTTGCTCTTGCTTCTCTAGTTCTTCTAGTTGTGATGTTAGGTTGCCAATTTGAGATCTTTCTAACCGTTTGATGTGGGCGTTTAGTGCTATAAACTTCTCTCTTAACACTGACTTAGCTGTGTCCAAGAGATTCTGATATGCTTTATCTTTGTTCTCATTAGTTTCAAAGAATGTCTTGATTTATGCCTTAATTGTTCAGCCAAAACTCACTCAGGAGGAGGTTGTTTAATTTCCATATAATTGTATGGTTTTGAGTCATTTTCTTAGTATTAATTTCTGTTTTTATTGTGCTGTTGTCCAAGAGTGTGGTTGGGATGATTTCAGTTTTTTTGAATTTGCTGAGTATTATTTTACGTACAATTGTGTGGCCAATTTTAGAATATGTCCTATGTGGCAATGAGAAGAATGTATATTCTGTTGTTTTGGGGTGGAGAGTTCTATAGCTGTCTATTAGGTCAATTTCATCAAGTGTTCACTTCAGGTCCTCAATATCTTTCTTAATTTTCTGACTCAATGATCTAATACTGTCAGTCGGGTGTTGACGTCTCCCAACATTTTTGTGTGGGAATCAAAGTCTCTTTGTAGGTCTCCAAGAACTTGCTTTATGAATCTGGTCACTCCTGTGTTGGGTGCATATATATTTAGGATAGTTAGGTCTTCTTGTTGAATTCAATGCTTTACCATTATGTAATGTCTTTCTTAGTCTTCTTTGATATGTTTGGTTTAAAGTCTATTTTGTCTGAAACTACGGTTGCAACTCCTGCTTTTTTTATGATTTCCATTTGCTTGGTAGTTTTTCTCCATCCCTTTATTTTGAGCCAATGGGATATCATTGTGTGTGAGACAGGTCTCTTGCAGAGAGTATACCATTGGGTCTTCCTTTTTTGTTGTTTGTTTGTCTGTTTTTGAGAGAGGGTCTTGCTCTGCCACCCAGGCTAGAATGCAGTGGTAAGATCACAGCTCACTGCAGCCTCGACTTCCCAGGCTCCTACCTCAGCCCCCCAAATAGCTGGGACCACAGGCACATGCCACAATGCCCAGCTTAATTTTTCTATTTTTTTGTAGGGATGGTGTTTCACCATGTTGCCCAGACTGGTCTTGAACTCCTAAGCTCAAGCAATCTGCCCACAGGATCAAATCTGCAGGCTCAATCTGTGCATATCAATACTAATCTTGAATATAAATGGGCTAAAGGCCCCAATTAAAAGGCACTTGTGTTGTTAACTGGTAATATTATATAGACTTGTTTGTGCATTATAGTGTCACTGGTCTGTGTACTTCAGTGTATTTTTGTAGTGGCTGGTAATGGTCATTCCTTTCAATATTTGGTGCTCCTTTCAGGACCTCTTGTAAGGCAGGTCTGGTGGTAACAAGTTCCCTCAGCATCTACTTGAATGAAAAGGATCTTATTTCTCCTTCACTTATGAAGCATAGTTTGGCTGGATACAAAATTATTGTTGTTGTTGTTGTTGTTTTAAGAATTTTGAATATAGGCTACTAATCTCTTCTGGCTTGTGGTGTGGTGTTTCTGGTGAAAGGTCCACTGTTAGCCTGATGGGGTTCCCTTTGTAAGTAACTTGCTCCTTCTCTTTAGCTGCCTTTAACATTTTTTTCTTGTATTTCAGTCTTGGAGAATCTGATGATCATGTGTCTTGGGAATGGTCTTCTTGTGTAATAACTCATGGGTGTTCTCTTCACTTCCTGGATTTGAATGCTGGCCTCTCTAGAAAGGTTGGGTGAGTTTTCATACATGAAATCCTAATATATGTTTTCCAAGCTGCAAGCAAGTTTGCTTTCTCCTCATCTCTTTCAGGGATGCCAATCAGTCATAGAATTGGTCTCATTACATAAACATGTATTTCTTGGAGGTTTTGTTCATTCTCTTTTACTCTTTTTCCTTTATTTTTAACTGAGTAAATTATTTCAGAGAGCCAGTCTTTGAGCTTGGAGATTCTTTTTTCAGCTTGGTCTATTCTGCTGTTAGTACTTACAATACATTATGCAATTTTTATAGTCTGTTTTTCAGCTCTATCAGATCAGTTTGGTTCCTTTTTATAATAACTATTTCATCTATGAGCACTTGCATCATTTTATTGTGATTCTTAGCTTCCTTGAAATGGGTTTTGACATTTTCCTGAATCTCAAGTATCTTATTGTTTAATATAACATCTTCAAATTGATACTGAGGTAATTGATTTTTAGTTTTTCTTCTTTTCTAATGTGTGCACTTAATGCAATCGTCTTCTTCCTGATCATTGCTTTGGCTGCATCACACAAGTTTTAATACATTATATTTTTGTTATGATCCAGTTCAAAATATTTTCTAATTTCCATTGTGAATTCTTCTTTGACCCTTGGTTATTTCAAAATACATTACAAATTTTTCAAATACACTTTGAAAATGTTGTGGGCTGGGCATGGTGACTCATGCCTATAATCACTTTGGGAGGCCAAGACAGGAGGATTGCTTGGGCCCATGAGCATTTTTTTCAACTAAGTGGGCATGGTGGCATGTGCCTGTGGTCCCAGCTACTTGGGAGGCTGAGGTGGGAGGATCACTTATGCCCAAGAGTTCGAGGCTATGGTGAGATCTGACTGTACCACTGCACTCCAGCCTGGGTGGCAGAGTAAGGCCCTGTCTCAAAAATAAATGTTATGAAACAATTTCTAGTTATGGTGCTGGTAACTGATTCCTGGCTTAACTGCACTAGGGGAAGGGATGCAAAAATTCTATATGCATTTAATGCTTTACAATTTGCAAAACTTGCCTCATGGTCTACCATATATCCAATTTTTGTAAATGTTCCACATTTGCTCAAAATGTATGTTTAGTCCACAGTTGTTTGGGGTATGTGTGTGAGACAGAGAGATAGACAGAAGTGAAAGAGATGCCAAGTTTATTAGTTGGGTTGTTTAAATATTCTATACGGTTTTAATTTTTTGTCTGCTTATTTTATCAATTACCAAAAAAAACCACTTTGTTAAAATCTCCTACAACAAGGATTGGAACTAGGTACAAATTAGGAATTGTTAGGTATCCCAGTAAACTAAACCTTTTATCATTACAAAATGTCCTTCAGTTTCTCTTGCTATGCATCTTGATCCAACGTCTACTTTGTTATACTAGCTTTCTTTGTTTAGTGTTTGCATGATGTATCTTTTTCATCATTTTACTTTCAAAGTTTCTTTACTCTTTAATGTTGTTTTGTTTTGTTTGACACGGAGTCTTGCTCTGTCACCTAGGCTTGTGGAGCTGCCCAAGGCCTTGGGAGCCCACCCCTTGTATCAGCATGCCTTGCATGTCAGACATGGAGTCAAAGGAGATTATTTCACAGCTTTAAGATTTAATGACTGCCCTGCTGGGTTTCAGACTTCCATGGAGACTGTAGCCCCTTTATATTGGCCAATTCTCCCATTTGAAATGGGAGCATTTACCCAATGCCTGTACCCCTGTTGTATCTTGGAAGTAACTAAATTGTTTTTGATTTTACAGGCTCATAAGTGGAAGGGACTTGCCTTGTCTCATATGAGACTTTGGACTTGGACTTTTGAATTCATGCTGGAATGAGTTAAGACATTGAGGAACTGTTGGGAAGGCATGATTGTGTTCTGAAACATGAGAAGGACATGAGGTTTAAGGGGGGCTGGGGTGGAATGATATGGTTTGGCTCTGTATCCCCAACTAAATCTCATATTGATTTGTAATTCCCACTTTTGGAGGAAGGACTTGGTCAGAGGTGACTGGATCATGGGGGCGGATTTCCCCCTTGCTGTTCTTGTGATAGTGAGTGAGTTCTCATGAGATCTCATGGTTTAAAAATGTGTGGCATCCCCCCCTTCTCTCTCTCTCTCTCCTGTCACATGAATACGTGTGTGCTTCCCCCTTTGCCTTCTGTCGTGACTGTAAGTTTCCCAAGGCCTCACCCAGTCTTGCCTCCTCTATAGCCTGAAAAACTGTGAGTCAATTAAACCTCTTTTCGTTATAAACTACCCAGTCCCAGGTAGCTCTTTATAGCAATGTGAAAATGGACTAATACACTTGGTTAGGGGTATTCCTAGGTATTTTATTCTTTTTATAGCAATTGTGAATGGGATTGCATTCCTGATTTGGCTCTCAGCTTGACTGTTGAAAGCTGGAGGCATCATGCTACCCAACTTCAACCTATACCACAGGGCTACAGTAACCAAAATAGCACAGTACTGGTACAAAAACAGACACATGGACCAATAAAACAGAATAGAGAGCCCAGAAATAAGCCTCATACCTAACATCCATCTGGTCTTCAACAGCTGACAAAAATAAACAATGGGGAAAGAAATATCTGTTCAATAAACACATCTGACAAAAGTCTAATATCCAGCATCTATGAGGAACTTAAATTTACAAGAAAAAAACAACCCCATTAAAAAGTGGGCAAAGGACATGAACAGACAGTTTTCAAAAGGAGACATACACGCAGCCAACAAGTGTATAAAAAAGCTCACTGCTGGCCAGGTGCAGTGGCTCACGCCTGTAATCCCAGCACTTTGGGAGGCCGAGGCAGGCAGATCATAAGGTCAGGAGATCGAGACCATCCTGGCTAACACGGTGAATCCTCCTCTCTACTAAAAAAATACAAAAAATTAGCCAGGCATGGTGGCGGGCGCCTGTAGTCCCAGCTACTTGGGAGGCTGAGGCAGGAGAAGGGCATGAACCTGGGAGGCAGAGCTTGCAGTGAGCCGAGATCTCGCCACTGCACTCCAGTCTGGGCAGCAGAGCGAGACTCCGTCTCAAAAATAAATAAATAAATTAATTAATTAATTTAATTTAATTTTAAAAAGTTCAACATCGCTGATCATTAGAGAAATGGAAACCAAAACCACAATAAGATCCCATCTCACACCAGTGAGAATGACTATGGTGAAAATGTCAAAAATAACAGGTGCTGGCGAGGCTGTGGAGAAAAAGGAGAGCTTATACACTGTTGGTGGGAGTAGAAATTAGTTCAACCATTGTGGAAAGTAATGTGGCAATTCATCAAAGAGCTAAGAACAGAGCTACCATTAGACCCAGCAATCCCATGAATGGCTATATACCTAAAGGAATATAAATCATAAAGACATGTGCACATATATATTCATAGCAGCAGAAGTCACAGCAGAAATGACAGGGAATCAACCTAAATGCCCATCAATGACAGACAGAAGAGAGATAATGTGAAACACATACACCATGAAATACTATGGAGCCATAAAAAAGAATGAGATTATGCCCTTTGCAGCAACAAAGCCAAATACCACATGTATTTATAATACTTATAAGTGGAAGCTTATAAGTGGAAGCTAAATGATGAGAACACATACACACATAGAGGGGAATGACACTGGAGCCTACCAGAGGGTAAAGGGTGGGAGGAGGGAGAAGATCTGGAAAAATAACTAATGAGTACTAGGCTTAATACCTGGGTGATGAAATAACCTTACAACAAAACCCCCCATGACTTGAGTTTACCTATTTAACAAACCTGCACATGTATCCGTGAACTTATAATATAAGTTTAAAAAAACTCATTCCATTATAGAGAATATAAATATTAATATAGCATCTTTAAATCCACTATAATACTATTGGCTATTATCCAAGTCTCTTATTGTTCCTTTACCTCTCTTCTCATGTGTTCTTTAGATTATTTTATTATTTATGATTATACATTCCTATACGATTCTTTTTTTTTTTTTTTTGAGATGGAGTCTCGATCTGTCACTCAGGCTGGAATGCAGTGGCGCAATCTCAGTTCATGCAACCTCGCCTCTCGGGTTCAAGTGATTCTCCTGCCTCAGCCTAAGTAGCTGGGATTACAATTGTGCACCACCATGCCTGGCTAATTTTTTGTATTTTTAGTAGAGAAGGGGTTTCACCATGTTGGTCAGGCTGGTATTGAACTCCTGACCTTGTGATCTGCCCGCCTCAGCCTCCCTAAGTGCTGGGATTACAGGCGTGAGCTACTGGGCCCATTTTTTTTCTTTTCTTTTTTTTTTTTTTTTTTTGAGACAGAGTCTCGCTGAGATGCCCAGGCTGGAGTGCAATGGCATGATCTCAGCTCACTGCAACCTCCGCCTCCTGGGTTCAAGTGATTCTCCTGTCTCAGCCTCCCGAGTAGTCGGGACTATAGGCGCACACCACTGCGCCCTGCTAATTTTTGTATTTTTAGTAAGGACAGGGTTTGACCATATTGGCCAGGCTGGTCTTGAACTCCTCACCTCAAGTGACCCGCCTGCCTCGGCCTCCCAAAGTGCTGGGATTACAATTGTGAGCCACCACGCCCAGCCAACGTTCTTATATGATTCTCTTAGTGGTTTTCCCAGAGATTACAACATGCCTTCTGGACCACTTGAGTTGAATATAAATTAGAAGTTTTACTACTTACTGCAATAATGAAAGGAGGTTAGAACATTTTAACTCCATTTGCCCCCTTACCAAATTTACATATTATTTTGTCACAAATGTTAATACTCTTATAAACCCATGAGTTTATTTAATGTTTATTTGAATTTGTGCATGTACATTATCCTTAATGCTCTTCATTTCTTCTTGCATCTCCAAACTTCCATCTTTGATCATTTTTTTCTGTCTAAAGAAGATTCTTTTGTGTTTCCTTTACTGAGTGTCTATCGGTGACTGGTTTCTGCTTTTGAAAAATACCTTAATTTTGCCTTGTAATTTGGAACATTATTAAATACAGAATATCATGTTTGCATTTATTTCATTTTAGCAAGTTGAAGATAGAATTCCATTGTAACCGCCTGGATATCATCTGACAGCCCTATTGTGGCTCCTTTTTTGGAAATATGTCTATTTTTTTCCTTTGGATAGTGTTAAGATTTTCTCATTGTCTTTGGTTTACAGCAGATTTATTGTGGTTTTTCTAAGTGTGAATTTTATTCTGCTTGGTGGTAACAGTTTTTCCTGAATCTGTTGCTTTATTCTTTTGTCAGTTTTGAAAAAATTCTAAACCAAGTATCTTTTAATGTTGTTTCTACTCTATTTTAAAATCTCTATTCTTCTGGTACCCCAACTATACATACATTAGATTTTTCAACACATCCAATATGTTTTTTTTTCAGTGTTATCATTTTATCTCTGGCCGCTTTGATACAGTTTTTTTTTTAACTATCATCTAGCTCTTCACTTCTCTCTTCAACTAGGTTGACCCATTTTAAAATCCATTCATTGAGCTCTCAATTTCCATTAATGTAGTTTTCACTTCTACAATTTCCAATGGACTGTTTATTGACACTTTTAGTCCCTGCTGAAAATCTCTATCTTGTCTTTAATCCCTTGAATATAATTATCTTAATTGTTTTACAAATATATATCTGATAAATTCATTATCTGAACTTTATATTCATCTCTTTCTATTGTCTATTGTTTCTCTTGTTGTTTGGTGATAACATGTCTTTTGTGTGCATGGCTATTTTTGATGGAGCAGAACATATTGCATATGAAAAATTGCAACAATTATTTGAGACTCTGCATGATATTATTTTCCTGTACAGAGGATTTACTTTTGCTTCTGGAAGGCAGTTAGTCATCCAGGGACACTAGCAATGCTTTATCCTAGTGCTTTAAAGCTTTTGGTCTCAAGAACACTTTGCCTCTTTAAAATTATTGAAGACCTCAAGTAGCTTTTTTTTCCCCTCATGGGTTCTATCAATATTACCAAAATAGAAATTAAAAGATACTTTATTTATTTTTTTATTTTGAGACAGAGTTTCGCTCTGTCACCCAGGCTGGGGTGCAGTGGCGTGATCTCAGCTCACTGCAACCTTTCCATGCCACTTTGAAGCGATTCTCCTGCCTCGGCTTTCTGAGTAGCTGGGATTACAGGCGTCTGTCACCACACCCAGCTAATTTTTGTATTTTTAGTAGAGACAGGGTTTCACCATCTTGCTCAGGTGGTCTTGAACTCCTGACCTCAAGTCAGACCTCAGTCTGAATGTCTGCCTCAGCCTCCCAAAGTGCTGAGATTACAGGCGTGAGCCACCACGCACAGCCTGATATCTTACTTATTAATTAATGAAAAAATAAACTCATTACATATTGGCATATTAATGTATTTCTATTAAAAAACCTATATTTTCCAAATTAAAAAAAAATAGTGAAAAGAGTGACATTGCAAATCTCTTCAATGTCTAGCTTAATAGAATACAGCTGAATTCTCATATCTGCTTCTATATTCAAATGGCTAAAATGTTACTTTAGTTGAAATATGGGGAAAAAATCTAGCCTCACAAAGATATATATTAGGAAAGAGAGGAGTATTATTTAAGTAGCCTTTTTAGATAACTTCAGATCAATCATTCAATGATTTCAAATCACTGGATATTCCTTGATACTAGACCAACACTCAAAAAGTGGTAGTTTCTTTAAGTTAAAATGTATAACTTAGTTTCAGTGGGGTCAAGATAGTCAATTAGAAGCAGCTACCGTGCTTGGCACTCATGGAGAGTACCAGGGTCAGAGAAAGCAGAAAGAAACATGAAAATGGCTCAACAGACAAAGACAGATTTCTTTTGGAGAATAAACCTGAGAGGGGCTTCCGGCCGATTTAGGTCAGGAGCATCTCTCTTACAGACTAAGTGTATTTAAGGCTTTAAGGAGGAAGAGCTTATCGCAGGCTCGGAATGTTTCTGGGTGGAAGGGAATTTATCTCGGGGTTGGAATATTTTTGGTCGGAGACGTCTTTGTGGTTTATGGTCATGCTGACATTAGCCATTAGGCTGATGTGTTTGGGGCCGGATTTAGGCAGTTTTTTAATCAAAGGGAACTTGAAATGGTGCTGTTTGTCCAAGATGGCAATGCTCCTGCTGTGTCAGAGAGGAATGAAAGGGGTGAGTAAATACAGCACCTTCGACTGAAACATCCAGGTACTCACATTGGGACTGATCAGGGAAACAACTCGACCCACAGAGAACAGAGAAAAGCAGGGCAAGGTGACAGCCTACCCAGGAGCTACACAGAGCCAAGTGAACCCCTGGCCTCAGCCAAGGGAAGCGGTGAGTGAATGTGTGACCCAGGAAACCACACTTCTTTCATGGATCTTTGCAACCCTTGGATGAGGAGACCCCCTCGTAAACCCACTCCACTAGGGCCTGGGGGTCCAACACACAAAGCTGTCTAGAGCCTCAGCAAAGCAACTGCTCAGGCACTCACAAAGACCCAGGAGCTTTACATATTCCAGCCCTGGGATCTCCAGCAAAAATGACTGCAACTCAGGCAAGGTGGGAGGTCGGTACATACCCCTAGGAAGAGGGCTGAATCCAGGGGCCCTCACTTCCACAGCACTTCATATGACTGACTGGCTTGGAATTCCAGCCAGCCACTGGCAACAGGGTAGCCCCTGCCTGAGACAGAACAGAGCCGGGACTGGGTGGGGGCAGAGGTAGGGGGCTGGGGACGGACTGCCATCTTTGCTGTTGGAGACTCAACCGTTCCAGCATGCCTATGGGCTTTGGAGAGTCCAAACGGTCCAGACAAGAAAGGGATCCCCCAACATAGCACAGCTGCTTTACCAAAACATGGCCAGACTGCTTATTTAAGCAGGACCCCGATCCAATTCCTCCTCATGGGGCAGGATCTCCTAGCCAGGGCCTTCAGCCACCCCCACCCATATTCTATAGACAGTGCTCTGATCTCTCGCTAGGATGGAGTGCCTGGGGGAAGGGGTGGGCCACCACCTTTGTTGATTGGACCACACAGCCATTCCAGCCTGCCAACTTTGGGGCATCCAAATGGTCCAGACAGGAAGGGACCCCCAAGCACAGCACAACTGTTTTCCCAAAGTATAGCCAGGCTGCTTCCTTAAGTGGGACCCCGATCCATTCCTCCCCATTGGGTAGGATCTCATAGCTGGGGCCTCCAGCCTCCCTTGCCTATATTCTATGGACAGAGTTTTGATTTCTCCCTGGGACGGAGTACCTGGGAGGCGGGACAGGCTGCCACCTTAGCTGTTTGGGCAACTTGGCTATTCCAGCCTGCAGGATTTGGAGGGTCCAAGCCAACTGAGGCATAGGTCGTTCCCCAGCACAGCACGGCTGTTTTTTCAGTGCATGGCCAGACTGGTTCTTTAAGAAAAACCCTGATCCATTCTTCCTCACTGGGCAGGTCCTCCCAGCTGGGGCCTCCAGCTATCCCCCACCAGTGTTCTACAGTGAACAGAGGTTCTAATTTCTCCCTGGGATGGAGTGCCTGGAGGGCAAGGAGGGCCATTACCTTTGCTGCTATACACCTCAGCTGATCCAGCCTGCAGTTCTTAGAGAGCCCAAACTGATCAGGGGCTGAAGGGATCCCCCAACACAGCACAACTGTTCTACCAAAATGCAGCCAGACTGCTTCTTTAAACAGATCCTTGATCTCGTTCCTCCTGGCTGGGTGAGACCTCCCAACCGGGGTCTCCAGCAACCTCCTACAGGTGCATTTGGGCGGACAACAGGTCAGTATCCCCTCTACAATGAAGCTTCCAGAGGGAAGGGGTAGGCTGCTACCTCAATGGTTTCATAGCCTTCACTGGTGATACCTCCAGGTACTGGAAAAACCAAGGTGACTAGGGTCTGGAGCAGACCACCAGTAAATTGCAGCAGCCCTACAGAAAAGGGGCTAGACTATTAAAAGAAAAATAAACAAACAACAACAACAACACAAAAATCCCATCCAAAAGTCAACAACCTTAAATACTGAAAGTCAATAAGCCCACAAAGATGAGAAAGAATCAGCATAAAACACACTTAAAACTCAAAAAGCCAGAGTGCCCTCTTTCATCCAAATGACCACAACACCTCCCCGGCAAGGGTTCTGAACTGGGCTGAGGCTGAGATGGCTGAAATGACAGAAACAGGCTTCAGAATGTGGATAAAAATGAACTTCAGTGAGCTAAAGGAGCATGTTGCAACCGAAGGCAAGGAAGCCAAGAATCATGATAAAACAATGCAAGAGCTGACAGCCAAAATAGGCAGAATAGAGAGGAACATAACTGACCCGATAGAGCTGAAAAACACACTACAAGAACTTCACAATGCAATTACAAGTATTAACAGCAGAATAGACCAAGTGGAGAAAAGAATCTCAGAGCTTGAAGACTGTCTTTCTGAAATGACAGGTAGACAAGAATAGAGAAAAAAGAATAAAAAGCAATGAACAAAACCTCCAAGAAATATGGGCTTGTAAAGAGACCAAATCTACAACTGACTGGGGTACCTGAAAGAGATGGGAAGAATGGAATCAATATGGAAAACCTATTTTATGATATCATCCAGGAGAACTTCCCCAACCTAGCTAGACAGGCCAAAATTCAAATTCAGGAAATCCAGAGAACCCCAGTAAGATATTCCATGAGAAGATCATCCCCAAGGTACACAATCGTCAGATTCTCCAAGGTCAAAATGAAAGAAAAAATGTTAAGGGCAGCCAGAGAGAAAGGCTGGGTCATCTACAAAGGGAAGCCCATCAGACTAACAGTGGACCTCTCTTAGCACAAATCCTACAAGCCAGAAGGGATTGGGGGCAAATATTCAACATTCTTAAAGAAAAGAAATTCCAGGCCAGGTGAGGTGGCTTACATCTGTAATCCCAGCACTTTGGGAAGCTGAGGTGGGCAGATCACTTGAGGCCAGGAGTTTGAGACCAATCTGGCCAAAATGGTGAAAGCCTGTCTCTACCAAAAAATACAAAAATTAGCCGGGCATGGTGGCACACTGCCTGTACTCCCAGCTACTCGGGAGGCTGAAGTGGGAGAATTGCTTGAACCTGGGAGGCGGAGGTTGCAGTGAGCTGAGATTGCGCCACTGCACTCTAGCCTGGGCAACACGGCGAGACCCTGTCTCCAAAAAAAAACTCCAGCCCAGAATTTCATATCTGACCGAACTAAGCTTTAGAAGCAAAGGAGAAATAAGATCCTTTTCAGACAAGCAAATGCTGAGGGAATTTATTACCACCAGACCTGCCTTACAAGAGGCCCCGAAGGACTAAATATGGAAGGGAAAAACTGTATCAGCCACTACAAAAACATACTGAAGTACACAGACCAGTGACACCATGAGGCAACCGCATGAAGAAGTCTGCAAAATAACCAGCTAGCATCATGATGACAAGAAAAAAAAAGAAAAAAAAAAAAAAAGAGCAGGGGTTGCAATCCTAGTTTCTCACAAAACAGACTTTAGAGATCAAACAAGATAAACAACGGCATTACATAATGATAAATGGTTCAATTCAACAAGAAGACCTAACTATCCTAAATATATATATGCACCTAATACAAGAGCACCCAGATTCATAAAGCAAGTTCTTAGAGACCTTCAGAGACTTTATCTCCCACACAATAATAGTGGGACACTTTAACACCCCACTGACAATATTAGACAGATCAACAAGACAGAAAATTTACAAAGATATTCAGGTCCTGATCTCAGCTCTGGATCAAATGGACCTGATAGATATCTGGAGGACTCTCTAACCCAAAACAACAGAATATACATTCTTCTCATCACCATATGGCACTTACTCTAAAATTGATCACATAATCGGAAATAAAACACTCCTCAGCAAATGTAAAAGAACCGAAATCATAACAAACAGTCTCTTGGACCACACCAGAATCAAATTAGAACCCAAGATTAAGAAATTCACTCAAAACCTTACAACTACATGGAAATTAAACAAGCTGCTCCTGAATGACTTTTGGGTAAGTAATGAAATTAAGGCAGAAATCAAGTTCTTTGAAACTAGTAAGAACAAAGACACAACGTATCAGAATCTCTGGGACGCAGCTAAAGCAGTGTTAAGAGGGAAATGTATAGGACTAAATGCCCACATCAAAAAGTTAAAAAGATCTCAAGTTGATAACCTAACATTGCAACTAAAAAAACTAGCTAACCAAGAGCAAACAAACCCCAAAGCTAGCAGAAGATTAAAAAAAAAAAATCAAGGTAAGAGCTGAACTGATGGAGATCCAGACACAAAAAAAACCTTCAAAAAATCAAGAAATCCAGGAGCTAGTTTTTTGAAAAAATTAATAAAATAGACTGCTAGCTAGAAAAAGGAATGTTTTTACACTGTTGTTGGGACATGTAAATTAATTCAACCATTGTGGAAGACAGTGTGGCAATTCCTCAAAGATCTAGAGACAGAAATAGTATTCAACCCAGCAATCCCATTACTGGGTATATGCCCAAAGAAATGTAAATCATTCTATCATAAAGACATAAGCATGTGTATATTCATTGCAGCACTATTCACAATAGCAAAGGCATGGAATCAACCTAATGCCCAACAATAATAGATTGAATAAAGAAAATGTGGTATATATACACTATGGAATACTATGCAGCCATAAAAAGGAATGAGATCATGTCCTTTACAGGGACATGGATGGAGCCAGAGGCCATTATCCTTAGCAAACTAATGCAGGAACAGAAAACCAAATACCACATGTTCTCACTTATAAGTGGGAGCTAAATGATGAGAACACATGGACACATTGCGGGGAACAACATACACTGGGGCCTATTGGAAGGTTGAGAGTTGGGAGGAGGGAGAGGATCATGAGAAAATCAGAACAGCTAGTGGATGCTGGGCTTAATATGTGGGTGATGGGATGATCTGTGCAGCAAACCACCATGGCACACATTTACCTAGGTAACAAATCTGCACATCCAGCACACATACCCCTGAACTTAAAATAAAAGTTGGAAATACAAAGAAATGTGTAATGTAAAAGGATATCTATGAACTTTTAGTACTTTTTTACATTAAAATACATTGTTCTGGCTGGGTGCGATGACTCATGCCTCTAATCCCAGCACTTTGGGAGGCCAAGGCAGGCAGATTACCTGAGGTCAGGAGTTCAAGACCAGCCTGTCCAACACGGTGAAACCCCATCTCTACTAAATAATACAAAAATTAGCCAGGTGTGGTGGCATGTGCCTGTAATCCCAGCTACTTGGGAGGCTGAGGCAGGAGAATTGCTTGAACCTGGGAAGCAGAGGTTGCAGCGAGCCGAGATCACGCCTCTGCATTCCATCCTGGGCAATAGAGTGAGACTCTATCTCAAAAAAAAAAAAAAAAAATTAAAATACATTGTTCTATCTATGTGAATGTCTCTTTAACTTATGATGCATAAGTGTGTATCATGCTTTGGTTATTGGAAAATACTGATTCAGAGAGTTATGCATATCTTCTAAATGTACTATATCGAAAATCACATTTATAAATATCAGTATCAGTCTGATCTCTAAAGTAAAGTAAGTATTCAGAAGTTGTCAAGCCTCATCATGATGAATAAAACTCTTCAAAACTTTCTTACTAAAAACTTGAATTTTATCCTAGGAAACTGATAAGACCTGTTTTGTTTCTTTTTTAAGTGACAAGCTCACTTTGTTCATTTTCAAATGTCTGCATAAGTATCTAACTCTAAATAACCAAAATTTGTTCATTTTTTAAATTATTAATTTTTTTTTAGAGATAGGGTTTCACTCTCTCAGACAGGCTACAGTGCAGTGGCACAATCATAGCTTACTGCAGCCTTGAACTCCTGGGATCAAGCAATCTTTCCAAGTAGCTGCAACTACAGATGCATACCTAATTTTAAAAAAATTTTATGTAGAGATGAGGTCTCACTTTGTTGCCCAAGCTGGCCTTAAACTCCTGGCTTCAGGAAATCCTCCACCCTGGCCTCCCAAGATGCTGGGATTACAGGCGTGAGCCACCATGAACAGCCTGTCCATCATTCTTTAAAGTACAAATAGTGTTCCATGAGAAAGGGAGATGGTTCAGCTAGCAACGCAAAGATTCACACAACTACTTTTTCTTCAAGCTAACCATCTTACTTTGAAGGCAGCAGCAGAAGTGCTTTATGTGTACTTCTCATTTTGTCATTCTGAATATCAAAAAAAATAGTTACTCAAAGTCAAAACCGAATATAATAATTTACTATGTATACAATGACCTTCTAGAATTAAATTGGCTTTTTTTCATGAAAATGAAAAAGTGGTAAAGAATATAATGTGTATTAAAGGTGGAATACCCTAATCCAAAAATACAAAATCTGAAGTGCTCCAAAATCTGAAACATTTTGAGTACTGATGTGATGCCACAAGTGGAAAATTCCACACCTGGCTTCATATGACAAGTTGCAATCAAAACACAGTGCACAATACAGTTTATTCAGTGTTTCCAATGGAAAAAATTCCTCTCAGCCCCCTTCAGCTATATTTTTTCCACACACGCCCAGATTCCCCACCCAAGCACGATCACAAATAATAATAAAATTGCACATATGCAGGCCAGATGCACCAATACCAGGTACCCCACCGTGCTCTACATGGGCCAAGATCTATGTGTATTACCCACTGGTTTTTGTTTTTGTTTTTTGCTTATTCTCTCCTCTGTGGTACAAAAATATTACAGAAAATGTCAAAAAAAAAAAAAAAAAAAGCATTTATGTTTATCTATAGCATAAAAAGTCAAACCGTTGGAAAAACTGGACAGCTGTGTAAGTGTTAAATGAATTACAAGAGTATGGTGTTGGAATGACCACTATCTATGACCTGAAGAAACAGAAAAATAAACTGTTGAGGTTTTATGCTGAAAATGATTAACAGAAGTTAAACAAAAATAGAAAAATGCTACATAAAGCTAAAAATGAGGATCACAATTATGTATTGAAAGAGTGGATCCACTGGTGTGGCAGTAAACACATGCCTCTTAATGGTATGCTGATCAGGAAACAAGCAAAGATCTATCATGATGAACTGAAAACTGAGGAGGACTGTGAATACTCAACAAGCTGGTTGCAGAAATTTAAGAAACAACATGGCATTAAAATTTTAAAGCTCTGTGGTGATAAAGTATCTGATGACCACAAAGCAGTGGAAAAAATCATTCACAACTTTGCCAAAGTCATTGCTGATAAAAATCTTATCCCAGAGTTACTGCTGATGAAAATCTTATCCCAGAACAAGTCTATAATGCTGATAAAACATCATTGTTTTGGCATTACTGCACCAGAAAGAACCTGATTATAGCTGATGAAACAGCCCCTAAAAGAATTAAGGATGTCAAGGACGAATAACTGTGTTGGGATGTGCTAATGTAGCAGACATATATAAATATAAACTTGACGTGATAGACAAAAACTTGTATTCTTGCTGTTTTCAAGGAGTGAACTCTTACCAGTCCATTATTATGCTAAGAAAAAGTCATGGATCACCAGAGACATCTCTTCAGATCGGTTTTACAAACATTTTGTACCAGCAGCTCATGCTCACTGCAGGCAAACTACACTGAATGACAACTGAAAGTTTTTTTACTCTTTGACAACAGTTCTGCTCATCCTCCAGTTGAAATTCTCTTAAAAAATATGTATAGCCAGGCGCAGTGGCTCACACCTGTAATCCCAGCAGTTTGAGAGGCCAAGGCAGGTAGATCGCCTGAGGTCAGGAGATCAAGACCAGCCTGGCCAATATGGCGAAACCTCGTCTCTACTAAAAATACAAAAATTAGCCCGGCATAGTGGTGCATGCCTGTAATCACAGCTATCTGAGAGGCTGAGGCAGCAGGAGAATCACTTGAACCCAGGAGGTGGAGGTTGCAGTGAGCTGAAATTGCGCCACTGCACTCCAGCCTGGACAACAGAGACTCTGTCTCAAAAAACATAGTAATAATAATAGTATTTATGCTATGTATTTTCCTGCAAATGTGACTTCATTAATTCAGCCATTTGACCAGGGTATCCTTAGACCAGTGAAATATACATATTTTAAAAACACTTTCTTGAGCAGCATGCCAGCAGCAGTGAACAGAGTCATGGGTTAGGAAGGTTTTCAAAGGAGTTTAGCATAAAGGATGCCATACACGCTGTTGCCGACGCTAGGAACAGTAACTGAAGACACAGTTGTGCATGCCTGGCACAACCTGTGGCCTGTGACTATGTTCAGTCATGATGATGAACAAAATAGTGACTTTGAAGGGTTTCATATGTCAAGTGAGGAAAAAAATGACATCTGCCCTCCTTAGATATGCAAAAATACATCTTCAGAGTCCATCACTGGTACGGTTTGGATCTGTGTCCCAGCCAAATCTCATGTCAAATCGTAATTTGGAGGTGGGGCCTGGTGGGAGGTGACTGAATCATGAGGGTGGCTCCTTCATGAATAGTTTAGCACCATCCCCTAGGTGCTGCTCTCATGACAGCGAGTTCTCACGAGATCTAGTCATTAAAAAGTGTGTGGCACCTCCCTCCTCACTCTCTCTTGCCCCTGCTCTTCTTATGTGAGACGCCTGCTCCTCCTTTGCCTGCCACCATGATTGGAAGCTTCCTCAGGCCTCCCCAGAAGCAGAAGCTGTTATGCTTCTGTGATGGTTAATACTGAGTGTCAACTTAATTGGATTGAAGGATACAAAGTATTGATCCTGGGTGTGTCTGTGAGGGTGTTGCCAAAGGAGGTTAACATTTGAGTCAGTGGGTTGGGAAAGGCAGACCCACCCTTAATCTGGATGGGTACAATCTAATCACCTGCCAGCATGGCTAGAATATAAGCTAAGCAGGCAGAAAAATGTGAAAAGAGGAACTGGCCTAGCCTCCCAGCCTACATCTTTCTCCCATGCTGGATGCTTCCTGTTCTTGAACATCAGACTTCAAGTTCTTCAGTTCTGGAACTCATACTGGCTCTCCTTGCTCGTCAGCCTGCAGATGGCCTATTGTGGGACCTTGTGATCATGTGAGTTAATACTTAATAAACTCATATATACATATATATACACATATACATATATATGTTATATATATATATAATATATGTATTAGTTCTGTCCCTCTAGAGAATCCTAATACAGCTTCCTACACAGAACCTAGGCCAATTAAACCTCTTTTCTTTATAAATTATCCTGCTCGGGTATTTCTTTATAGCAATGCAAGAACAGCCTAATACAGTCACTTAGCTGGAAGAAGTGGATATCAAAGAAGTTTTTAACATTGATAACGAGGCTCCAGATGTTCATTCATTGGCTAATGATAAATGCTAAATGGTTCTGAATCAAGGTGACTGTGATAACAGTGACGAAGAAGGTGATGTCGTTAACACTAAAGAAAAAGTGCCTGTAGACAACATGGTGAAAATGTGTAATGGGCTTATTGAAGAACTAAAGCAGATGCATTCATAACAGAACAAGAAGTCATGTCCGTTTATAAAATCAAAGAGAGACTTCTAACACAAAAACAGTTATTAATGAGGCAGATGACTCTGGAGGAAACCTTTTTAAAAAGCATCCAGCAGAATGCCTCCTTATTCCTAGAGGACCCACTTCCTGGTCCCTGAACTGCTTCTGACGTTTCTTCTCACTTAAAA
Organism: Pan troglodytes; assembly: GCF_028858775.2. NCBI lineage: Eukaryota > Metazoa > Chordata > Mammalia > Primates > Hominidae > Pan > Pan troglodytes. The sequence continues at coordinate 35,974,034 of NC_072415.2, forward strand.
AAAAAAAATTACAGTGCATTGTAACCTTTCAGTCAAATCAGAGCATAGCAGGTGGAGATTGAAAGCCTGTTGTTGTTTGTTGTTGCTGTTGTTTGACAACTAATGGGCATTCTGGTAATGATACTGTGCTGATTCATTGCCCTGAAAGCGTTATTTTTTCACTGTATTAATGGTATGTCATATTGTTTATTGTTAATTACTTTTATGTGAATACGTGTAAGAAAATGATTGCTCATCAGTAGCATATAAATTCAGTCAGGAATGCTGGGGGTGTCAAACAACCAGATTGTCCAGTCTGAAATAATGACATCTTTGCTTTCTTATGGCTCAATATACACAACATTTGTTTTATGCACAAAATTATTTTAAAATATTTTATAAAATTACCTTCAAGCTATGTTTATAAAGCATAATAAAAATGAATTTCGTGTTTAAACTTGGGTCTTATTCCCAATATATTTCATTATGTATATACAATTATTCCAAAATATGTAAAAAATCCAAAATCTGAAACATTTCTGGTCCCAAGCATTTTGGATAAGGAATACTGAACCCATAGAATAAGTTTAATGCTACTGCCTTGAGTTATATTAAGGTTTCAGTAGCTTTACCCATCATTGCTTTTGCACTGTCCATGCAAATATCCGCACAGTGAAAAGGGCAAGTACTGTCTTAATATTTTTACTATAGTTTTGTCATTGTCAATCCCTTGAAAGGTTTTTGAGCACCTCCAAAAATGTGTGGGCCACAGTTTGAAAACTACGGCTTTATTCCAATTATGGATTGAGATTATTTAAAACTGGGTATTATTAGTACCCATGAGAATAGGTCTATTTTTTTTTGAAGAGGCTAAATTTTATTTAAGAAATTGTGTATACAAATAACTAAAATCATTTTTTAAAGGCACTCTGATTAAACTGCATTTTTCAGCATTACAGGACACCTTGGACAGTTTTTACTCTAGATTTCAACATCATCCCACCCTGCTTCTTCCTTCACCAATACTGAAGGAAGTTCATTTTGCTCCCTGCCAGTCAGACAGGCAGTTAGGAGAGGCAGGTATAGACTTTGTTTTCAATAGTTCTTGATTCTTTGATGTGAAGAGTAGTAGCACAGTCATTTAAACTCAGTCCCACTTCTCTGCATCTTATAAAGTAAAACAGCTAAAAGGAGTAAAATAAGAAGGCAATGCTTGTGGGATGTAGCGTATATTGGCAGCACAGTCCTCATTACTATTTGCATAATTGTCTCTCCTGTATAATCATTTCTTTGGAAGGCAGCGGATTTTAGTCTTGTTTTTGTTCTCTTCAATTTTTACTTACTGAATTTATCAATCTCAGCCATACTGGGTTTGTCACACGTGGTCAGAGAAGAAGCAGAGCAAGGTGCATGAGTGAGTAGAGGCTGATCTGTGCAGAGACCACAGCCAAGTGTAGAATAGATCTATTTTTGGTTCAATCCTACTTCTGGGCTGTGGCTCTTTGGGTTCTAAACAAAAACTTAGACATTTACCATCACCCCTATACCATAATAGGCTTTGAATTCCAAAGGTCTATGAAAGGTCTGCTTTACTCCTCACTTAACCTTCTGGGTTTTCCTACTTTTCTTTATCTTGGCACCACAAACCCTCATTCCTTGTTAGTTCTTTACAGTCAGCATATACATTTAAAAAATATATCTTAGACAAGTATTTCTAGTTGTTTTCAATGGGAGATTTGGTCCAAACTATCAAAAGTGCAATCGCTTGCAGCTTCTAGGCATTAAACTGTTTCTTATGGTTTTTGTTAACTATAAAAATAAACAATGCTTGTGGTAAAAAAAAAATTAAAATAATACAGATATAAAGTTTAAAATGGTAACTTCTCTGTCCCTACCATGTCGTCCCATTTTCTAATTCCTGGCCTCCTGCAAAGAAATGCACTTTTATAAATTTGGTAAGTACTTTCACTCTTTATACATTTGGATACACATATTTTTAAAAATACACATTTTCTAAAGTATAAATGACTTCATGCTACATTTTTACTTTTCCTAATTTCTCTCTTACAGAGTAATCTTTACTTTTTCGTGAACTTAATGATAAATAACAATAGTTAACATTTTTTTAAGTCGTTACTCTGTGTCAGGCACAGCCATGGGTGCATTAATGGACTATTTCATTTGTTCTTCACTACAATCTTGTGAAGATAAGTATTATCACCATTTTGCAGGTCAGAAAACTGAGTTTTAGTGAAGTGAAATATACCTACCCAAAGGTACACAGCTGTTATATTTTAGTGAGGATGTTAAATCTGAATGTGTTAATTAAACTTTGTCAACATTTTAACGCTATCATATTTCTGAAGTGTATACTATCATACAGTGTGACATTTACAAAACGCCTTCTAATGGTATAAACATGCTCTATGCCAAAGTCAGTTTCCTGGTTTTTTACTGTATCAGATGTAACAAATTGCAGAAACTAAGTGTAGGGTATGAGGGGCCATTCTGTACTGTCCTGTCAAATTTCTGTGAGTCTATAATTATTTAGAAAATAAAAAGTCACTAAAAACTTACATCAGGTATGATTCCATTTATGTAAAATTTTTGAAATGGCAAAATTATAGAGATGGACAACAGATTCGTAGTTGCCAGGGATGGTAGAGGGAGAGAGAGATGGGTATGTCTTGTAAGTCAACGCCACAGATCTTTGTGGTTGTGAAACAGCTCTGTATCTTGATTATGATAGTCATTATACCAATCTATACATGATAAATTGCATAGGCCTCCCTGCCACATACACACAGGTGTGTATATAAAACTGGCAAAATCTGAAAAAACTCTGTGCATTACACCAATGTCAGTTTCCTGGTTTTGTTACCATATTATACGTACATAAAATATTACCATTGGAGGAAGTGGGGTGAAGGATATAGGAGACCTCTTCTTACCGTATTTGAAACTTCCTGTCAATCTATAACTATTTCAAAATAAAAAGGAAACATAATTTAACGAGTACACCAAAACACTTCTCAAGAAACCACTTTGGACAAATGTTGGTTTATCATAATAATGTAAAGTAACCAGTTAGAGTGAATTGTTTTCATTAGGAATTACTGGTTTTTTGCAGTCAAACCAAACTTGTCAAGACTGTAATACTGAAGAAAAGCAATGGAGGGGCAATAAGTACAAACTGCTTCAAGAGTCAACTAAAGGCCAGGTGTGGTGGCTCACACCTGTAATCGCAGTACTTTGGGATGCCAAGGCAGGAGGATTGCTTGAGACCAGGAGTTTGAGACCAGCCTGGGCAACATAGGGAAACCAAGTCCCTACGTTAAAAAAAAAAGTATTAATAATTAAATAAATTGTTTAAGTCAATTAAAATTCTGATTTAAGTATTTGGAATTCAGGGAATCAAATTTTTCCTCTTTTGAGGAAATCATTCTTTTTTTCTTTTTTTTGGTTAAAGTTGATTTCACCAACTTTAAGATCCTCCCCAGTGGAAAACTGCATATATTAAACAACACATGGAAAGCAATAATAGCTAAACTTACCTGGCTATTACTGCCCACCAGGCACCACTTTATGTAATTATGCCCATAAACACATATTAAGCTCAGAATACTCTGCTGCAGATTTTTTAATATTCCCATTTTATTGATAAGGAGAAAGCGACAGAGTTGTTTCATAGTTAGTAATGTAGCAAGTTGTAAAGAGTTTCTGCTATAGCTAAATTTCCAGACATCTTTTAAGTCTCATACTTTGGGCTTTTACAAAATTTCTCCAATTAAAAGAATATTATCTGGGCCGGGCGCGGTGGCTCACGCCTGTAATCCCAGCACTTTGGGAGGCCGAGGCAGGCGGATCACGAGGTCAGGAGATCGAGACCATCCTGGCTAACACGGTGAAACCCAGTCTCTATTAAAAATATAAAAAATTAGCCGGGCGTGGTGGCGGACGCCTGTAGTCCCAGCTACTCCGGAGGCTGAGGCAGGAGAATGGCGTGAACCTGGGAGGTGGAGCTTGCAGTGAGCCGAGATTGCGCCACTGCATTCCAGCCTGGGCGACAGAGCGAGACTCCGTCTCAAAAAACAAAAAACAAAACAAAACAAAACAAAAAATAAAACAAAACAAAAAAAAGAATATTATCTTAATTCTCATCATTAGCTTAGTTTGATGGACTATTTGCTTTATTTAACGGACCATTTGCTCATCTGCTCTATTTTGCTCACAAGGCAGAAAATATCAGAAGCAACAATATTTTGAAGTGTGCTTTCTTTCCTTCGGTTCAAATAACAAGAGTTAACCTGAGAGAAAGAAAAAGTAGGAAATTTAGAATTTGAAACCAAAGGGAAGGGACTGATATTTAACTTACCACAGTTTCTCCAACATGTATGCGATAACAAAAATATCTGATATTTGAAGACCTCATTTTTAAGCCCTAATCTTTGATATTATTTTTATAACTCGAGTGCCGTGACACCATCCCTGGGGCAACACGGTAGTGGGGAAATGGAGATATGCGATATGCGTCAGACATGAAGGGTAAGGGAAGAATGCCGTCAACTCACAGGCACTGCTTGGGTGACAAAGGCTGGCAAGCGCGAGGACATCCGCAGGCAGCCACAGGAGCAAGGACTTCCGTGAAGCAGCCGAAGCGCGGGCGCGGGGACTTCCGGGAGGCAGCTTGAGGCGCGTGTGGAAGCGCTTCCGGGCGGTAGCGCGCTGTGTTGGCGGCGGCTCCCCGCATGCCTCAGGGGCAGCAGCGGGAAGCTCGGTGGCAAGCCCTTGTAGTCCTGTGCGATGGCGTCTCGATATGACAGGGCGATCACTGTCTTCTCCCCAGACGGACACCTTTTTCAAGTTGAATATGCCCAGGAAGCGGTGAAGAAAGGATCCACCGCGGTGAGGAAGCAAATATTACCGGACTATTCCCCGCTCTGACCTGTCAGGCCATCGTTACCCTACTGCCCCAGCCCACCCTTCCATCCTTGGAGCTCAAGAGAGGAGATTCCCACACTTGTGAAAATTACTTTGTTCTTTTTATTTAGGGAGACAGACTTCTAGATTTGGGCCGGAAGTGGGCAGAGTAAAAGTTAGTAGATTTCCCCTATCTCTGCTGTTCAACTGCCCCTGTTTCATGGTAGCTACAGACGCAAAACTAGGGTGTGTGTGTGTGTGTGTGTGTGTGTGTGTGTGTGTAGGGACGTTAATGATGTGATTGACAATAGGGAAAGCTTCTAATCTGTAACAGCCTACCTATTGAACGCTCGTGGTCCAGTTCCTTGGTAGTTCAGAGACCCCTGGAAAAGTTAACAGTTGCTTCATGTTGGGAACTGTTTTTTAATAACAGTTACAATAAAAAATAAAAGTTGGCCACACCTGCTCCCCAAATACGGACTAAATCAATATAAAATTAAACTTTTGTTGATGAAGAAATGATTAAAAACACAGTTCAAACACACGCGTTAAAAATATCCCAAAATTGCTGGGCGCAGTGGCTCACGCCTGTAATCCCAGCACTTTGGAAGGCCCAGGAGGGCGGATCACCTGAGGTCGGGAGTTTGAGACCAGCCTGACCAACACGGAGAAACTCCGTCTCTACTAAAAATACAAAATTAGCCAGGCGTGGTGGCGCATGCCTGTAATCCCAGCTACTCGGGAGGCTGAGGCGGGAGAATCGCTTGAACCCGGGAGGCAGAGGTTGCGGTGAGCCGAGATCGTGCCATTGCACTCCAGCCTGGGCAACAAAAGCGAAACTCCGTCTCGGGAAAAAAAAAAAAATCCCAAAATTGTCCCAATATTTCCCAGCCTTGTAGAGGCTCAAAAGCCCAAGAACTTCCACTTTTTTGGCCACTTAAAAAATAATGCTGGAAGTTCCTTGAGAGATTACACCCTACCTTAGATTTATGTATCCACATTACTGAAAAACTTAACAAATACTCAGGGTAGGAGTAATACTGCTGCCAAGTTTTAACTACGTTCAATAATTTTAGTGATTTATAAAAATTAAAGAGGACAAAAGTGCCCTAGTTACACAAGATCTATTACCCCAAATCTTCTAAGGCCTAGCCTATGAATTCAAAGGATCGGATATTTTTATTCTTTCAATTTCATGAGCATGTTTGTTGTGTACTTTGGAAATTGAGACAGTAGCTATGAGAATACACGGTACGTTTCTAAGTCTAGCAGTGTCTATATTTTCTGACTTTCTTTGTTAAAGAAGGAAATAATTCACTTTCGTTATAAATCTAACAGATGTAAGTGGTAAAAAAAAAAAAAAACACTAGAAGAAGAATCGTTTTAAAAGTATTTTTCTATTTAATTGGGCCCACTAGTTTTGCTTCTGTTTTGCAAGTAATTTTTTTAGAATTATAAATTTAAGGAAAGCCTGATGTAGCTTAAACCAAAAGGGTACCATTTTGATAAAAACAAAAAGTTATATAATCCCCAGCATAGCATGTAGCATATGGTTAGAAAATAATGGCCAAGTTTTAGAGCCTAAAATAAAGGGAGTAATAGGAGAAGACTAGGGTGTAATAAGAAACCACATTGGCTCATTTAACATGTTTTAAGAGTGCTGTAGAACTGATTGATTGTTCCTTTGTAATGAGCGGTAAAAGGGTAAGGATATAAAAATACCTATAGTGGGCATTTTTAAAGATACATTGGAAGAATGAGACACTTTTGTCTCAGAATTCTGAAATTATAATTTGCATGTTTGCATGGAGTTATTCATTGTGTTTCCTTGAGGGTGCTGTGACCTTTTACATAGGGTAAAGTTTTTTAATGGCACTTGATTATTAAAATATGTCACAAAATATTCTGTCTAGAAGTGAAATTTGATATTATGAGTTACAAATAAGCCAAGGTTGACCAGTTTTGACCAGTACGTAGATGTGATATTATTTAGTAATATAAAAGTTATATGGGCCACAATTAAAGGCTTTGTGTTCTACTTCCTTGTTGATGATTATCTTATAGCATGAAAGGAGACAAGAGGCTTGTTTTCTTTTTGCTTCAGTTCCCTTTTCTGTAAATGCAAATTTGTTTGAATAACATTTTGGAGAAGTAATACCTTTCTTCTTAGGGAAAAGAAATGAATCCTTCACAATATTCCCATGAAAACGATAAGATTTATTATCATTCCTCATTTTGTCCTTTCTGTGACCCCAAACTGTTATTAGCTCTGTATTTCCTACTTTATCAAATCTCAGCTCCACAATGTAGCCATCAAAGTCTTCCATAATCCTATCCACCCTCTTAATTTAGGAGGCAGCTTCTTGGTTTCACTAATATGTGTTTGTGCCTACAGAAAGGGGAGAGAGGAAAGGGGAAAACACCTTTCTTTCTGCTGCTCTGCATCTTATTTATCCTTTAACAATCTCTGCACACTTGTCCTCTATAATGAAGCCTTCTCTGATCCACTCCAGTCATCTTGGATCTTTGTCTTTTCTGAATTTATAATCTGTACCACAGAATATTGTACAGTATTTACTATTTGACCTGATATTTTCTTTAATTTCAGGTATATTTAATAATCTCACACCAACTGGATAGTAAGATCTCTGAGGATCTAGATGGTATAATTCCTTTTTCTATTTCTACTACACAATATACAGTAGAGGGGCTAGGAAGGCAGTAACTAACATTTAAGAAATACTTTCACCAGGCATTTTGTGTATATTATCTAACATTAGGGACAGTGTTTAATCCCCTTTTATTATATGTGAAACTGTGATTCGGAAGCATTTATAGCTTGCTGAAAGTACCCAGCTGGAGAGTGATGGAACCCATATTTATAATTATTTTCTTCTAGTTCTAAAGCCCCTGCTCCTTGCATTGTAGCATGAAATTTGTTCAATAAATGTTTGTATATTAATTAGCTTCCATTATCATGAATGTAGAAATCAGATATGTATCACTTAAGGCAATTCACTAAGCTTCAGTTTCTGTAATAGTAAAAGAGGCATCAAAATAGCACTTGTGGCTGGGCGTGGTGGCTGATGCCTGTAATCCTAGCACTTTGGGAGGCTGAGGCGAGTGGATCACTGGAGGTCAGGAGTTTGAGACCAGCCTGGCCAACATGGTGATGCCCCATCTCTACTAAAAATAGAAAAAATTAGCTGAGCATGGTGGTGTGTGCCTGTATTCCCAGCTACTTGGGAGACTGAGGCAGGAGAATTGCTTGAACCGAGGAAGCAGAGGTTGCATGAGCTGAGATTGCACCAGTGTACTCCAGCCTGAGTGACAGTGAGAATCTGTCTCAAAAAAAAATTGCACTTGCTTCAGAGAGTTGATGTGAAAGTTGAATGAGGTAATAATGCATGTGAAGCATCTTAAACAGAATCTAGTTCACAGAAAGTACTTAATAAATTGTAGTTATTATTATTTACTATTCTTTGTTTTCTCTTTTTTTAAAATTTTGTCTGTGGTGCTTCTCACACATTCATTTATTATTTCAAGACATTTTTGTTGAATACTTACATATGCTAAACATGATGCTAGGTCACATACAAGATAGATAGCATCACATACAAAATAGATTCGATCCCTGTCCTTAGAGATCCTACTATCTATCAGGAAAGTTAGATAATTACATAAATAGTCCTAAGAAAACCTGAATGAGTATTAGAGTATGAGGCACTATAGGAACCCCAGGTGTTGGGGAGGTCCCTCTGAAGAAATAATACTTAAGTGGACATCTGAAAGATGAGGGGCTGTCAAGTGAAGAAGTGGAGAGGGAAAGAGTGAAGAGTATTTTTGACAAAGGAAATAGCTTGTGGGAAGGCAAGTAGAAAAAGTCAGCTATGTTCTGTGAACTGAAAGGCATTCAGGATTGTTGAAGCAATGGAAAAATAGAAATAGATGAAGCTAGAAACTGGTGCCAGATCATGGAATGCCATTAAACCATGTAAGTGAGGATATACTGAATGAGAGACCTTGAAGTGTTTTGATGTGGCTACTGTCAGTCTCCAGATTATTGCTCTTCTGTCATTCTATTAACAGACTACATTTGTCCAACAACAGAGATACTCACATGACCTAAGTAGAATCATTCATAATTTCTAACTTCCTGGCCACAGTGATGAGCATGTCACTCAAATCTAGCCAATGATAAGTTCACCCTTAACAACTCTTTTGACTAGAGACAGTGGTAGCTTTTATTCTCTGGGAGAACTGTTGGGATGTGGGTCCAAGGTTCCTGGTGGCCATGTTTTTACTGTACAGAGAAAGCCTTTCCACATTAGGAAAGTGAAAAGCCAATATGCAGAGAGTACATATTAAAGTCCCTAGATCCTTTTGTCTCATGTCTAGCTCTGTGCTGTGTTGATTTGCTTAGTGACAGATGGTCCCTTTATAAGCTTTAAGTAAAGGAATGCCACATTCAGACTTTATTTTCTTCTTCTTCTTTTTTGGTCTTCATTTTATTTTCCAAATATTTCTCAGGCTACCTACGGTCAGTGAATTGGATGAAATCAAGACTAGAAACAGGGAGACCAGTTAGTATTCTGTGGAAATAGTCTAGATGAAAGATGATAACTAGCTTTTACTAGACTTGGGGGGAAAGTAAAAATAAGGTGGATTCCAGAAAAACATTAAGCAGTATACTTGTTACAATTTGATGGTGATATGGATGGTGTTGACAGAGGTATAGAAGAAGGAGGAATAAAAGTTGGTGTCCCTGTTTCTGGATGTGCCTGCTAAGTAAATGGTACTGCCATTTACTTAGAGAATGTAAGCACTAAGTTTTGGGGGAAGATAACTGTTTTGGACTTGCTGAGGTTGAGATGCTTATGGAAACTGTAGCAGACAGACTTTAAAATGGCCTCCAGTGATCCCCACCTTCTGGTGCTCATGCCCTTGTATAACCTTCCTCCCTTGGATGTGGGCTGAACTTAGTGACTTGCTTTTAAGGAATGGAATAGGTGAAAATGACGAATGTCACATCAGGGATTAGGTTGCAAAGAAATGGTGACTTCATTTTATTCATCCTTACTTGCTGTTTTGCTTGCTTACTCTGGTGAAACCCAGCTGCCGTGTTGAGTTGCCCTCTGCAGGGCCCAATGAGGCAAGGAACTGAGGGAAACATTTGTTCAAAATCTAGTAGGGAACTGAGGTCCTTAGTCCAACAACCCAGGGGAACTGAATCTTGCCAACAACAATGCGAGTGAGCTTGGAAATGGATCCTTCCCCAGTTGAGCCTAGAGATGCGTGCAGCACTGATAGACAACTTGATTGCAGCCTTATGAGAGACCCTGAGCCAGAGGACTTAGCTAAACTGTGTCCCGATTCCTGAACAGAGACTGTGAGGCAGCTGAAAAGTACATGTTTGAAATTTAAGAGATTGATCTTGGCTGGAAATAATAATTTTGAAGTGCATTCTTTCTCTCCCCTGTTAAAAACCTATATTGAAGGTCAAGTAAATGCATACTCTTGAGTACCCTTCTCTGTTCAATAAGACTAAATATAGACTATAGACTAAGCCGAGGATAGTCTACAACTGAACCTTGAGGAACCTTAATGACCTTTGTAATTACCTTGACTAAACTCTGAGAGAAGAGGGATAGAAACCAGATTGTTGTGGGCTGAGGGATGATGACAATATTTGACTTGAAGGGCTTGAAAGAAAAAAGGTGGGATTAAAGCGGAATGGTCTTAAAATTTTAAGATAAAAGAGACTAACATAGGTTTCTGTCTGTTCGTTGAACTTCTCAATTTGTTCGCATAGTGTTTTCCTGATCTCGCTTGTTTATCTCTGTACTCTTGTAGCTTACTGAGCTTTTAAAAGATTGTTACTTTTTAATTCTTTGTCAAGAAATTCATAGATCTCCATACTTTATTTTCTTCCTTTGGTAGTATCATGTTTCTCTGATTGTTCATGATTCTTGTGGCCTGGCATGGATGTCTGCACATTTGAAAAAGTAAGTACCTCTTCAGATTAGCTTCAGCAGGAAAAGTTCTTCACCAGTTAGCCCATCCAGAGATTTGGGGTGGGCCTGCCACTAGAGTCCTTTGGCAGGCTGGCATGATGCCTAGGTCAGCAGGCAGGCTGGCTTGGCACCACAGGTGCCAGCCTTGTACCAGGGCTCACTGGGGTGGGCCTGGAACCTGAGTCCACAGGAGCAGACCTGGAGCTTGGATCCATGGGGTCCATGGAAAAGTCAGATACCCACGTTACTCTCCTTACCACACATGGATGGTATCTCTCTCTGCACTGTGTTGCTGGGCCTTGAAGGACAGGTGATGTGGATAATGTCAAATTGTCTTTCTCACTCTCTTCAAAGTGTCTTTTCGTATTTCTGTGCTTTGGTCTCTCACCTGGATTATTTTCTTAGGAAGTATTTTCACACATAGTAGTACAAATTGGTATTTCTGCTGGGACATGGGCATGGGAAACTCCTATTCTGCCGTCTTGCTGATGTCATATTGTTTTGAGATTTTGGCATCAGCTTTCATAAATGAGGAATTATTGGTACTTTTATTTATTTAGAAAATGTTATATTTGCCAGACTTTAACATCATTACATAATTTTACTAAAGAGTTAGGAACATACCCGCTTTCATCTGCATCATAGAATAATTTAAATAGCACAGGAATTACTCATAACAAAATTAGCAAGAATTCATCCATGAACCCTCTAGGTCTGACACTTGTTTTTGAGGATTAGTTCTTTTCTGAAATTATTGCATGTTTGTTAGTGAAACAGAGTTTTTTGTCTTTTCTTGAATCAATATGGCCAGTTTTAAATTTTTCTACTCCGTAATATCTTTCAATCAGATTTTCAAATTTATTAACTTAAGGTTATAATTTTAAAATTGTTACTTTTCCACACTTGTATGTATTTCTTTCACTCTATCCCTTTCCTAATGAGATTAACTGAGATATACATTTTAATTATTTGTTTAAAATAACCAAATCTTGGTATTATTTATCAGTTTTGTTGTTTTCTCCCTAACCATTAATTTTTGCTTTTTTCTTATTTTTCCCCTTAAGCTTAGCTGCAATATTTTTATCCCTTTTTGTACTTACTGATTTCTTAATTCATTTTTAATATTTTTTCTTACTTGATTAAAAAAATAAAATGATAAATTCTCTCCTGAACATAATTTTGACCACACTCAAAATACTTTGATATTAACATATTCATTATCAACATTTTCTAGTCTATGTTGGTACTTTTAATTTCTTTACTAAGTCAAAAATTATTTATGAGAGTTATAAATTGTTGTCTTGTGACCAATAAATTTAACTTGATTTATTTCAATTACGAGAATATTTTGAGATTTTTCTTTTAGTCCTAATATATGTTAAATTGTTACAATATCCCATGGCTTGTTAAGAAGGCATATTCCCTATAAAGTTTAACATTTGTTCATTTGATGAGGATAGGATAGGGAGGGAGGATGGCTGATCTGAAATATAATGTTTAAGAAAGGGTACTTGGATAAACTGATAAGAAATGAAAGAACAATAAGAACAAAAGCGTAGTTCTTTTTTTTCTTTTTTCTGTTTCTTTCTTTTTTTATTTTCTTTTTTTTTTTTTTTTTTTTTGAGAAAGAGGCAGTGGCATGATCATGGTTCACTGCCTTGAACTCCCAGGCTCAAGCGATTCTCCCACCTCGGCCTCCTGAGTAGCTGGAACTACAGGTGCACACACCATGCTCGGCTAATTTTTTTATATTTTGTAGAGATGTAATCCCACTATGTTGCCCAGGCTAGTCTGAAACTCTTGGAATCAAGTAATCCTCCCACCTCAGCCTTCCAAAATGCTGGTATTACAGGCATGAGCGACCATGCTCAACCAGGCCTAGTTCTACATTTCATCTATTGTGTATTTTCACTTCAATAATGCTAATTTTTTTTTTTTTTTTTTTTTTGAGACGGAGTCTCTCTCTGTCGCCTGGGCTGGAATGCAGTGGCACGATCTTGGCTCACTGCAAACTCCTCCTCCCGGGTTCACGCCATTCTCCTACCTCAGCCTCCCCAGCAGCTGGGACTACAGGCACCCGCCACCACGCCCAGCTGATTTTTTGTATTTTTAGTAGAGATGGGGTTTCACCGTGTTAGCCAGGATGGTCTCTATCTCCTGACCTCGTGATCCACCCACCTCGGCCTCCCCAATAATGCTACTTTATAACACATATTTTTCTACAGTGATATTGTATAAATCAGTATTAATATCACACTTGACTACAAAGCAATTATAAACACCAATACCTATGTTAAAATTTTTAGATTACCCCTGTAATACAGAACCAAAATTCTAAACTTTCCTCTAAAAAAGAGGAGAGAAAAAGGAGCAATAGTCACCCTACTTGTATTCTTCTTGTTTGAATAGAGGCTTTCTTTATCAGTAATGTAGGATAAGGACATTTGGTTTTTCTCTTGGCTGCTTGTAGCCCCTGTCTTAACTTAGATTATTTGAGCTGCTAAAACAAAAGACAATAGACAGGGTACTTTATAAACAACAGAAATTTATTTCTCACAATTCTAAAGACTGAGAAATCCAAGATCAAGGCCTATTCAGTGTCTGGAGAGTACCCATTTCCTAGTTCATAGTTAGAACTTTCTTGCTGTGTCCTCACATGGTGGAAAGCGCAAACAAGCTCTCTTGGGCCTCTTTAATAAGGGCACGAATCCCAGTCAACCGTCACGACCTAATCACCTCTCAAAGGCCCTACCTCCTGATAGTATCACCTTAGGGGTTAGGATTTCAACATACGAATTTGGGGGGAATATAAATATTCAAACCACAGCAACTCAATCCCTATCCCTCCAAATTGTGAAATACATGGGAAAACTTTTACAGAATTTTATCTATTTAACTTTCTTTACTGCCATTAATACTACCAGCACTAGTACTGCCGCCTTTATAAAGAATCCACATGGATTCCCGGCATCTTCTTTCATTTTGCTTAATTTTGCACTATATAGCAGATTCTCAAATAACATTGTTTTGTTCAACATTCTTTTGTTATAACATTGATGAGAAAAAAAATCGATTCCCACTGAAGGCCACTCTATATGGAGTTTGTTAGTTTTCCCCGTGTCTGCCTGAGTTTTCTCCATGTACTCCAATTTCCTCCAACATCCCAAAGATGTGTGCGTTAGGTTAATTGATGTGTCTAAATTGTCCCAATCTGAGTGAGTGTGTGTGTGTATGAGCAAAGCCTATGATGGAATGGCATCCTGTCCATGGTTGGTTCCTGCCTTGTACCCTGAACTGCTGCAATAGGCTGCAGCCACCTGTGATCCTGAACTTGGATAGGCAGATTGGAAAATGAATGAATGAATACAAATTATTATAAAATAAAAATTTATAAAGTATATAATAATCATACAGATGCACAACAGTAAACAACGAGGTATGAAAGCACTTAGTGAGCTTGTCATAGACCTTATTGTTTGTTTTTGAACTGAATGGTGGTAGGAGATGCTCTTTAAAATTTTTGCTTTGCAAGCGTTTATTCTTTGATTTAACCCACCACCACTGTGACTGCTGTCACTCATGGATTCACCAAAAATTGGATAAATAATTATCATACTTTCTTTTTTTTTTTGAGCTTGAGTCTCGCTCTGTTGCCCAGGCTGGAGTGCAGTGGCGCAATCTCTGCTTACTGCAAGCTCTGCTTCCTGGGTTCCAGCGATTCTCCTGGCTCAGCCTCCTGAGTTGCTGGGACTACAGGTGCCTGCCACTATGCCCGGCTAATTTTTGTGTTTTTAGTAGAGACGGGGTTTCACCGTGTTGGCCAGGCTGGTCTCGAACTCCAGACCTCAAGTCGTCCTCCTGCCTCAGCCTCCCAAAGTGCTAGGATTATAGTGCTGTGAGCCACCGTGCCCAGCCTTATCATACTTGTTTTTGTTAGTGTTTGTTATATATACAGCTCACATTTATTTCAGTGTTTAATATTAGAGGTGTTTTAGGTATTTGTTTAGAAGTTTAGGGATGTTTTTGTGACCCGAAATATTTCATATGAACCTAACTCCTGTTTATATTAATTGGGGTGTGATAAAATTGGTTTCATTATACATCGTTTGCTTATAGTTGCAATTTTCAAGAACCTGTCAATGACATTGAGAACTTATCGTATTTAGATAGTGCTTTTTTCAGGTGTATTGTATGAGATTAGGACACTCATAATTTCAGCATTGGTGGTATTTTCTTTGCAATTTCTACCTATTTGTCTTCCTTGCTTTGAGTCTGGGGAATGGATCTCCAGTAAGCCTATACCTATGAAGCTGTTTTCTAGAAAGTTACTTTTCTTGTTTTTATTGAATACTTAAGGAGAAGTCATTTCCCCTAAGTCATATGTTAGAATAACTTGGTTTTATATTTTAAACTGACATCTGAATATATATGTATTTTAATGACTTGACAGGTCGGAATTCGAGGTACCAATATAGTTGTTCTTGGGGTAGAAAAAAAATCTGTTGCCAAGCTTCAAGATGAAAGAACTGTGAGGAAAATTTGTGCCCTTGATGACCATGTCTGCATGGCTTTTGCAGGTACTTAAGGTCCTACAATAATGATGCATAGTGTCTTACTGTAGTAGGGCAACACAGTTAACCTCAGTGCTGCAGTTGTGCTATATTTATAAAACATGTGGAGTTGTTCTACAAACAATATATCCTACATTTTAAAGCAAATACTAACTTTGTGAACCAGGATTTTTGATAAAGTACAAATGTTAAAAGATATATATTACTTTACTTCAAAATTTAGGTAGCTATTTTCTTTTCAAAACTTTTTATTTTTAAATAATTACAGATTTAGAAGAAGCTACCAAAAACATAGAAAGTCCCCTTTACACAGTTTCCCTAAATGGTAACATCTTCAAAACCAGTAAATTGACATTTGGTGAGAGTGTATTCAGATTTTGCCAGTTTTACATGCATTCACTTGCATGTTCATGTACATGTATGTAGTTTTTTGTTTTTGTATTTGTTTTAATTTTTGAGACAGAGTTTCACTCTTGTTGCCCAGGCTGGAGTGCAATGGCGCGATCTCGGCTCACTGCAACCTCCACCGCCCGGGTTCAAGCAATTCTCCTGCCTCAGCCTCCCGAGTAGCTGGGATTACAGGCATGCATCACCACACCCGGCTAATTTTGTATTTTTAGTGGAGACGGGGTTTCTCCATGTTGGTCAGGCTGGTCTTGAACTCCTGACCTCGGGTGATCCACCCGCCACAGTCTCCCAAAGTGCTGGGATTACAGGTGTGAGCCACCGCGCCCGGCCTCTGTGTGCAGTTTTATTACACTAACCACATATGTAGATTCATGTAGTCATCACCACAGTCAAGATACATAACTCTTCCATCACCACAAGGCTACCTCATGCTATTTCTTCTCACCATCTCCACTTTCTGGAAACTGCTATCTATTCTGTATCTCTATAATTTTGTCATTTTGAGAATGTTATATGGATAAAGTTATATAATATATAACCCTTTCAGATTAATCTTTTTTATTCAGCATAATTCCCTTGCAGTTCATGCAAGTTGTTGCATATATCCATTCCTTTTTATTACTGAGTAGTATTCCATGGAATAAAGGCACCAGTGGGTTTGTTAACTCTCCTATTGAGGGACATTTGGGTTATTTCCAATTTTTGACTATTGTAAATAACGCCTCTATGAATATTTGTTTACAGATTTTTGAGTGAAAGTAGGATTTCATTTCTCTGGGACAAATTCCTAAGAGTATAGTTGCTGGATTATATGATAATCCATGCTTAGTTTTATGAAACACTGCCAGTCCAGAGTGGTTATACTATTTTAAATTCCAACTAGCACTGTATGAGTGATTCATTTGCTCTGTGTTATCAGCATTTGCTATTGTTGCTTTTCTTCATTTTTTATATTCTTATACATGTGTACTGATATCTAATCGTAAGTTTAATTTTTATTTCCCTCACGGCTAATAATTTTGAACTTGTTTTTATGTGCTTATTTGCCCCTATACAGCAAATAAGACATGCCTCTTGTCTTTTTTTTTTTTCCTCATCTTCTGATTGGGTTTTTTTTTTAACTGTAATTTTATATTGAAGTTTAACAATCTCATTCAAGCCACACATGATGGTGCACATCTGTAATTGCACCTACTCAGGAGGTCGAGGCAGGAGAATTACTTGAGCTTAGAAGTTTGAGTTCAGCCTGGGCAACTGAGCAAGATACTATCTCTTAAAAAATAAAAAAATTAAAACCTCATTCAGAAAAACAAAAATACCTTTATTGTACTGTCTTTAAAAAGGAATTATCTTTTCACAAAACAAGTCTTAATAAATATAAAAACATTGAAGCATCCAGGCATGGTGGCTCATACCTGTAATCCCAAGATCTTGGAAAGCTGAGGCAGGCAGATCATTTGAGCCCAAAAGTTCGAGCCTGTCTCAGCAACATGGTGAAACTTCATCTCAAAAAAAATGCAAAAATTAGCTGGGGATGGTGGCGTGTGCCTATAGTCCCAGCTACTTGGGAGGCTGGGCTGGGAAGATCCATTGAACCCAGCAGGTTGAGGCTGCAGTGAGCTGTGATCACACCACTGCATTCCAGTCCAGGCAACAGAGTGAGACCCTATGTATCAGTCCATTCTTGCATTGCTATAAAGAAACACCTGAAAAACAACAACAACAAAACAGAAATACCTGAGACTGGGTAACTTATAAAGAAAAGATATTTAATTGGTTCACAGTTCCGCAGGCTGTACAGGAAGCATAGCAGCTTCTGCTTTTGGGCGGCCTCAGTAAGCTTTCAATCATGGTAGAAGGCAAAGGGGGAGTGAGACATCTCACATGGCCAGAGCAGGAAGAAGAGAGAGAGAAGGGAGAGGTGCCAAATACATTTAAACAATCAGATCTCGTTAGAACTCTATCACAAGAACAGCATTGGGGGATAGTGCTAAGCTAGTCATGAGAAACCATCCCCATGAGCCAATCACCTTATACCAGGCCCCATCTCCAACTTTGGGGATTACAGTTATACATGAGATTTGGGTGGGTACGGAGATCCAAACCATATCACCCTGTCTCAAAAAAAAAAAAAAAAAAAGAAGACTGAAACCATACAGAGTATTTTTTTCTTATCAAAATGGAATGGAACTAGAAATTAATAGTGGAAGGAAGACATGAAAATCCACAAACACGTGGAGTTAAGCAATATATTCCTAAATCACCCATGGGGCAATGAAAAAAATCACAAGGGAAATGAACAGATATCTTGAGAGAAAGGCAAATAAAAGCCCAACATATCAAAACTTGGGGAATGTATTGAAAGTATTGCTAATAGGAAAATTTATAGCCATAAACATTTACATTAAAAAAGAAAGATCTCAATTCAACAGCCTGCCTTTATACCTTAAAACTAGGAAAATAAGAATAAACTAAGTTTAAAGCTAGTAGAAAGAAGTAATAAATCCCTGATGACTCTTTCCCCTAGATTGTATATCATATTGTTTGTTAGCATGTAGTGTTTTCAGCTTTCTACTGTTATAAAATATTGTAGTGCTAAATTTGAGAAAAAGAAGTATAAAGATCAGAACATAGATAAATAACAGAATAGAAAAACAAAAGAGAAAAATAACAAAACCAAGAGTTGGTTCTTTGAAAAGATCAACGAAACTGACAACTCTTTAGCTAGATTGACTAAGAAAAAAAGAGAGAAGACTCAAGTAAAATGAGAAATGAAGAAGGGGACATTAGTGCCAGTTTTACAGTTTTAATTCTTAAAAACAATTTTAAGAGAGTACTGTGAACAATTGTACATAGACAGAATTCCTTGAAACACACCTTGCTCAATAAGATATATTAATAGAAAATCTGAACAGACACAATAAGACATTGAATGAGTTATCAAAAACCTCCCAACAAAGGAAAGTCTAGGATCTAACGACTTCACCAGTGAATCCTACCAAACATTTTAATGAAGAATTAATAGCAGTCCTTCTGAAACTCTTCCAAAAAGTTAAGGAGTAAACACTTCCAAGTTTAATCTATGAGACCAATATTAACATAATGCCAAAGCCAAAGACATTACAAGAAAAGAAAACTATAGACAAATATCCCTTATGAGCAGTGAGCAAAAATCCTCAACAAACTAGTAGCAAACCAAATTCAGAACTTTAAAATAATAATACATCATGACCAATTTGGATCTATTCCTGGAGTGCAAGCATGGCTCAACATATGAAGATCAATCAATGTAATATACCACATTAACAGAAGGAAAGAAAAAAACTATATAATTATATAAATTATATAGAAAATGCATTTGACAAAATTTAACACTCTTTCTTGGTAATGGCACCCAACAAACTAGAAATAAAAGGAAATCACCACAACACAATTCAGGCTATCTATGTAAAAAATTCACAGCTGACATCATACTCAGTGGTGAAAGATTGAAAGCTTTCCCTCTAGAACCAGGAACAAGATAAAGATGCCCACTTTTGCCGCTGCTATTCAACATAGTAATGAAAGTCTTAGCCAGAGCAGTTAGGAAAGAAAAATAAATAAAGGTATCCAAATTGGGAAGGAAGAAAAATCATCTCTGTTCACAGAAGACATGATCTTATATAGAATACTAAAGATTCCACCAAAAATGTTACAAATAATAAACAAATTGAGCAAAGTTGTAGGACACAAAATCAACACCCTGGAGTAATTTCTTTCTTTTTCTTTTTAATTTGAAACAGGGTCTCACTCTATCACTCAGCCTGAAGCACAGTGGCATCACCATAGCTCACTGCAGCCTTGAACTCCAGGGCTCAAGCAACCCTCCCACCTCAGCCTCCTGAATGCAGGTGTGTGCCACTGCACCTGGCAATTTTTTTTAATTTTTATTTTTGTAGAGACAGGATCTCACTATGTTTCCCAGGCTGGTCTCAAACTCTTGGCCTCAAGTGATCCTCCCATCTCAGCCTCCCAAAGTGTTACAATAAAGGTGTGAGTCACCACACCAAGCCCCAAATCATTTCTATGTACTGACAATGAACCGTCAGGAAAGGAAACTAAGTAAAACAATTCCATGTCAATAGCATCAAAAAGAATAAAATACTTATTGGGAATGAATTTAAGGAGGTAAAAGATTTGTACTCTGAAAAATGTAAAACATTGCTGAAAGAAATTGAAAAAGACACAAATGGAAAGACATCCCGCATTCATGGATTGGAAGACTCAGGATTATTAACATGTCAATATTATCCAAAGCAATTTAGATTCAATGTCATCCCTAACAAAATTTCAATGATTTTTTTAAATAAAAAAGAATTATGACATTCATATGGAATGACAAAACAATTTTGAAAGAGAAGAGCCAACTTGGAGGTCTCACATGTCTTGTTTTTGAAAGCTACTACAAAGATACAGTAAGCAAAATAGTTTCATGACTGGCTTAATGAAAGACATGTAACTAATGGAATTGAATAGAGAGCGTAGTAATAAATCCTTGCATATATGATATGGTCAAATGACTTTTATCAAGGATGCCAAGACTACAGTGGGGCAAAAGACAATCTTCTAAACAAATGGTGCAGGGGAAACTGAATATTCACATAAAAAGAGTGAAGTAGGACTCTACCTAACATCACATACAAAAATTAACTCAAAATGAATGAAAGACCTAAACATAAGAGCTGAAAATATAAAGCATAGTGGGAAAGCTTCATGAGATTAGATTTGGAAATGATTTCTTGAATATGACACTAAAAGTACAGGTGAAAAAATAAGTTGGACTACAAAAAAATTATTTCATGTACCATGTGGAATTCCACTTAATAGCAGAAGTTTTACATTATGATTGTATCCTCAATATAAAATTGTGGTACAGGTTGAACACACCCAATTGGAAAATCCAAAATGTTCCAAAATCTAAAAATTTTTGAGCACCAACATGATGCTCAAAGGAAATGCTCATTGGAGCCTTTTGGATTTTTGATTTTCAGATTAGGGATGCCCAACCAGTAAGTATAACGCAAATATTCCAAAACCTGGAAAAACATCTGAAACACTTCTGATCCCAAGCATTTTCAGATGAGCGATGAGGGATACTCAACCTGTACATATTTCAGAGCACTAGACTGAATACTCATTTTTTTCTGTAGATTGTTTATTTTTAAGCAAAGTGAAATTGTAATTTTAAACTTAAATTTTAATTTGATTCCTTTTTTTTTCTTTCAGAGACAGGTTTTCACTTTGTCACCCCCAGTGGGAGTACAGTGGCACGATCATAGCTCACTGCAGCCTTAAACTCCTGGGCTCAAGCAATCCCCCGGCCGCAGCCTCCCAAGTAGCTAGGACTACAGGCATGTGCCAGCATGGCCTGCTAGCTTTTTAATTTTTTTGTAGAAACCGGGGTCTCTCTGCGTTGCTCAGGCTAGTCGCAAACACCTGGCTTCAAGCAAGTCTTGTGACTCATTAAATGTAAATTTTAATTGTAATTTGTTAAAATAGAATTTGTTCTCTGCTAGCCAATTAATAATAATCTTGCTACTTATTGAAAACAGACATACACATAACTATGTTGCTCATATACTTTGACAAACTTATCACTATTTTTTCCTCGAATCAATTATATTACTACTTTCCTAAGTATGTTACTTTTGTTTCCTCAGGCTTGGATGGTATTTACATTGTAAAGGGGAAATACTTTGTTTAATCATATTTCAGATTGAGTGACGTTTTCATCCATAGGAAAGACTATAAATACATATTCTGTTTGATCATATTTCAAATTGAGTGATGTTTTCATCCATAGGAAAGACTAAATCAGTTTCTTGCCATTTCTTTCTCATAGATAACATTTGCAAAGGGAAAAAGAGAATCAGTTTCTCTTCATTTAACTGAGTATCTGATTACAATTTCTACCCAACTATGAGTGATGGTTAAGAGTAGCATATTCATATTAACTATCTTCAGGGACTGAAGATTCTTCCAGGTTTGTAGAAACAGGATTAGAAATGGTGTGGAAGGGAAACAAGAATTTGTGACAGCAAAAGACCAGTGATTTTGTTAGAAATGACTACGCTTCCAAGATTTTGTGAATGCACTTTCTTGGCAATTTAGTTAGTATTAAGAGAGGAGGGAAAGAAACAAAGTGGACATGGAAAAGTCAAATGCCAAAGTTTAATAGAAATGTTTGCAACCATTGCATCAGTTAAAGTTCATGGTCAGTTTGTTGCTCTTTTGATAGAAACACATTCTGTCTCCTTACAGAAGTGTTGAGAATTAATCACATGATAGTTTGTTATTGCAAGAGCAAGGTCAAGTGTTTTCTATTTTAGCATTCTTCATTTTCAAACTCGTGGTTTTATACAAAAAACTGAGAAGTGACATGTCACAGCTTTGTTAATGTAGTTTGAATTCAGTGAATATATGATAATTAAGTAATATTATTGTTTTCATAAGAATAAATCAAGTTTACTATTATTCTTTAAAACATCTTCTATAAAAAACAAATAAGAATGGATCAACTTAAATCTTGAAATAAATCAGAATGTAGGACAAATGACACTTTATCTTACAAGTCTTTTAAAATGAGCATGTATTGAGAAAAAAGGGATAAGAAAGATTTCATTGTGAATAAAACCCATTTGACAAGGAAAAATGTATTGTAAAAAATATGTTTTTGTGGTTTTTGTGAAGTTTTGACAATTTTTGTAGGACTTACTGCTGATGCTAGAGTAGTAATAAACAGAGCCTGTGTGGAGTGCCAGAGCCATAAGCTTACGGTTGAGGACCCAGTCACTGTAGAATACATAACTCGCTTCATAGCAACTTTAAAGCAGGTAAGCTAATATTCTAACATACTTTGTTAAGCTTTCTCCTTTTTCATCATTATAAGTCCTATCATAGAAGTACTACAGTTACTCCAACCATGTAGTCTATTAAATATATTAAATTTCTTATTTCTCACACTTACTTTATATTCATATTTTTATTCCAGTAAAATGGATTGATTTAATCACTAGAAATCTGGATCAGTATTAATTCTGGGAATTACATTCAAATTAAAAAAAACAGTAAGTCTGATCTTTTAAGGAGATTTCTACACTTCTGGAGATTAATACAAAGAGTTATTTGAAGTTTTCCAGAGAAGTACCTTTTTTGTTTTGTTTTGTTTTTGTTTTTGTTTTTGTGTTTTTTGAGACAGGGTCTCACTTTGTTGCCCAGGCTAGAGTGTAGTGGTATGATCTTGGCCCACTGCAGCCTCGACCTTCTGGGCTCAAGCAATCCTCCCACCTCAGCCTCCTGAGTAGCTGTGACCACAGGCATAAGCCACCATGCCCAGCAAATTTTTGTATTTTTTGTACAGATGGGGTTTTGCTATATTGCCCAGGTTGGTCTTGAACTCCTGAGCTCAAGCAGTCCGCCCACCTTGACCTCCCAAAGTTCTGGGATTATAGGCATGAGCCACGGTGCCTGGCCTGCATTATTCTTTTACCTGCAACATTGCTATGGTTTGAATGTGTCCCCCAAAAGTTTGGGTTAGAAACTTAATCCCTGATGTCACAGTGTTGAGAGGTGGGGACTAATGGGAGGAGTTTAGGGTTCCACCGTCATAAATGGATTAATACCAATTATAAAAGGGCTTAATCTTTTATAATTATACCAATTATAAAAGGGCTCAATCTCTTGCTCTCTCTCATCTCTCTTGCCCTTTCACCTTCTGTGATGGGATGACATGGCATGGCATGAAAGCGGCTAGATGTACCCTTGTCAGTCTTGGACTACTCAATTTCCAGAACTGTAAGAAGCAAATGTCTGTTCTTTATACATTACCTACTCTCAGGTATTCTGGAATAGCAGCACAAAATGGACTAAAGCAAAACCTAAACATAACTGATCAGATATGATTTCTCCTCAATCCATGCATAAATACATAGCTTAACATTAAGTATAATCATGATGTCTACAACTTTTTTTTAACTAATTTTAAGTATATTTTATATATGCAACATTGTCTTTTTAGTTATTATTCTAACAATGTAATACTGTTTCTAGTTGCTATGTCATAATTTAGTTACATTGTTCCTGGTTTCTTTCATTTTTCTTCTCTCTCTTATTCTCTCTCTGCTGCTCTAATGATAATACTCTTTCCCACAGCTTTTGTTTTTATTTTTGGAATTATATTGTTAAATTTATTTTTTAGTATGGGATTACGAGATTAAAAATTGTAATTGGTTTTCAGATTCTTTTTATATGTAGCTAAATTGCTTTAGAAAGATTGAAACAATTTTTATTGTACAGCTAGCAATGTATAAATGTATCCTTGAAGAATCATCAGCATTAGGTTTTTCATTGTTCTTTTATTTTGCAAATAAGTATCACACAGTACTATAATAGTTGTTTTAATTTGTGTCTTATAATTAGTGATGAGGTTGAACTTTTTTTCCACCTATTGGTTTGCTGATTTCATTTCTCCTTTTGTAAACTATCTTTTGACATGTACTCAAGTGGTTAAGAGTGTGCCTTCAGGAGCCAGAATTTTGGAGTTTAAATCCTGGCTTTGCTACTTCTTAGTTAATGCCTTGGGCAAACTATTTTCCTACTTTGCCTTTAATTTTTTTTTAATTTGTAAAATGAGCATCACTATAATATGAACTTTGTTGGCTCGCATTATAGAGTAAATGATTTAAGACATTTTAGGTTTTTAGAACACTTTTTGGCATGAGTTTTACCATTTGTTTTATTTTTTTTTATTTTTTTATTTTTTGAGACAGACTCTTGCTCTGTTGCCCAGACTGGAGTGCAGTGGCCTGATCTCAGCTCCCTGCAACCTCTGCCGCACAGGTTCAAGCAATGCTTATACCCCAGCCTCCTGAGTAGCTGGGATTACCGGCACATGCCACCACACCTGGCTAACTTTTGTATTTTTTGTACAGATGATGTTTCACCATGTTGGCCAGGCTGGTCTCGAACTCCTGAGCTCAAGTGATCTGCCCGTCTCAGCCTCCCAAAGTGCTGGGATTACAGGCATGAGCCACTGTGCCCAGTCAAATTTTACCATTTGTTTTTATAGAGATTTTTAATAAACTCATTATGTATCCTATATATGTAAGTTTTAACTGATTAGCTTATAACAAAATTGCCCTATTTTGATTTCTTGAAATTTGTTAATGCAGGTTGCAAGGAAGTCCAACATTACATTATTCTACTTATTTTATTTGCTTCGATTTTCCTAATCATTAAAAACACATTCACCAAATACAAGGAACAGAACATTGTATACACAAAATTCCCAATTGTAGTTTTTAGGTTTTCTTCCAGAAATATCAAGGCTATGCAGAGTGTATTTACGGAAACATAGTCATAAGAATGGAATTACCACCGAGAAGGCCTGGGGCTCTCCGGCAGAAGATCGATATCTCATATGCACCTTTTGTAGTTTTGTTTTTTTTGTTTGTTTATTTGTTTTTTGTTTGTTTTGAGATGGAGTCTCACTCTGTCACCAGGCTGGAGTGCAGTGGTGCAATCTTCTCGGCTCACTGCAACCTCCAACTCCCTCGTTCAAGTGATTCTCCTGCCTCAGCCACCTGAGTAGCTGGGATTACAGGCACGTGCCACTACGCCCAGCTAATTTTTGTATTTTCAGTAGAGACGGAGTTTCACCATGTTGGCCAGGATGGTCTCGATTTCCTGACCTCGTGATCTACCCGCCTCAGCCTCCCGAAGTGCTGGGATTACAGGCGTGAGCCACCGCGCCCAGCCTACTTTTTTATCTTAAGAAAATGATTCATTAGTCTAGGCACGGTGGCTTATGCCTGTAATCCCAGCACTTCGGGAGGCCGAGGTGGGCAGATCACTTGAGCCCAGAGCCCAGGAGTTCAAGACCAGCGTGGGCAAAATGGTGAAACCTCATCTCTACAAAAAATAAAAAAAACAGCTGGATGTGGTAGTGCGCACCTGTAACCCCAGCTACTTGGAAGGCTGAGGCAGGAGAATTGCTTGAACCCAGGAGACGGAGGTTGCAGTAAGCCAAGATCATACCACCATACTCCAGCCTGGGCGACAGAGTGAGACTCTGTCAAAAAAAAAAGAAAAGGTTCATTAAGGAAATAAAATAAAAGAGTCTTCCCTCTAAGGTATATTTACAACAGCTACTTTATACCTAGGTGTGAACTAGGACATTAGGAAATAGTCAAACCAATTTTGAACAAAAAGAACAAAGCTGGTGCCATCACACTACCTGAAATCAAAATATATTCAGAGATACAGTAACCAAAATAGCACGGTGCTTTTGTAAAAAGCAGACACATAGGCCGATGGAACAGAATAGAGAACCCAGAAATAAATCTACATACATTCAACTGATTTTCAGCAGAAATGTCAGAAACGTACATTGGAGAATGGACAGCCACTTCAATAAATGGAGCTGGGAAAACTGGATATGCATACAAAATGAAATGAAACCTCTGTCTCTCTCTCATCATATACAAAAATCTACTTAAAATGGACTAAAGACTTTAACGTATGATCCAAAACTATAAATCTACTAGAAGAAAATATAGAGGAAATGCTTTAGGACCTTGGGCTAGGCAAATATTTTTATGGATAAGACTTTAAAAGCACAAGCACCAAAAGCAAAATTAGGCAAATGAGATTATATCAAACTAAAAAGCTTCTGCACAGCCAAAGAAACAGTCAACAGAGTGAGGAGTCCATCTGCAAAATGAGAGAAAATATTTGCAAAATATTCATTTGACAAGGGATTAATATCTGGAATGTACGAGGAACTCAAAGAACTGAAAACCAAACAAACCCAAATAATCTTCCTAAAAAATGGGCAAATGAACTGAGTAGACATTTTGCAAAAGAAGAAATACAAATGGCCAACATGTATATAAAAAATGTTCAACATCACTAATCATCAGATAAATGCTAATCAAAACCACAGTGATGTCATCTCACCTCAGAATGGCTATTATCAAAAAGACAAAAAATAACAAATGCTGGCAAGGATACAGAGAAAGGGGAACTCCTATACGCTGTTGGTGGAAATGTAAATTAATACAGACATTATGGAAAATAGTATGGAGGTTCCTCAGAAAACTATTATAGAAGTAGAACTATCCTCTAATCCCACAATCCCACTACTGGTTATGCATCATCCAAAGGTAAAGAAATCAGTATATCCAAGAGATGTATGCACCCCTGTGTTTATCACAGCAGTATTCACAATAGGGAAGATATACAACCAGCCTAAGCATTCATCAACAGATAAATGGATAAAGAAAATGTGGTATAGATACACAATTGAATACTACTTAGCCATAAAAAAGAATGAAATTCTGTCATTCGTCATAACATGAATGAGCCTGGAGGACATTGTGTTATGTAAAATAAGTCATGCAGAGGAAGACAAATACTGCATGTCTTTATTCATATGTGGACACTAAAAAAGTTGTGTTTGTAGAAATAGAGAATAGCATACTGTGTGTGTATATATATTTTATATATATAATAGTGTGTGTGTATATTTTATATATATTATATATAAAATATATATACAATATATATACAGTGTGTGTGCATATATTGTATATAATATATACACATACAGAGTATGCTACTCTATATAGATTTTGTTGTTGTTTTTTTGAGACAGGATCTCACTCTGTCACCCAGGCTGGAGTGCAGTGGCATGATCTCGTCTCACTGAAGCCTCAACCTCCCAGGCTCAAGTGATTCTCCCACCTCAGCCTCCCCAGTAGCTGGTACCACAGATGCACACCACCATGCCTGGCTAATTTTTTATTTTTGTAGAGACAGGGTTTCCCTATGTTGCCCAGGCTGGTCACGAACTGCTGGGCTCAAGCGATCTGCCTGCCTTGCCCTCCCAAAGTGGTGGGATTACAGGCGTGAGCCACTGCATCCAACCTAAAAATAAATAAATATTTTTTAAAATACATATAATAAAATTGGAAAATAAGAAAATAGATATGATACATAGGCAAGACCAGGAAGAAGGCTGATGTAAAGCTATTTCAAGCCACAGTTACATACAGTTATATACAGCCACAGAATTATTTATAGTATATGAAGTTGCCTAAAAATTTAGTCCTTAGACCGGGCGCGGTGGCTCATACCTATAATCCCAGCACTTTGGGAGGCCAGGGCAGGCAGATCCCCTGAGGTCAGGAGTTCGAGACCAGCCTGGCCAACCAACATGGTGAAACCCTGTCTCTTAAAAAAAAAAAAAAATTAGTCCTTAGCTTTCTGTCAGGAATGCTTCTTTGCATGACTTTTGGGGCACGAGTCTCAGTGTGAATTCTACTCCTTAGAGCACAAATTCCAGGAAGTTCCCTACCACTAAAGTAGAAATACATACAATTGGTTTCCAGTGACCCATTGTCTGTGAGGAAACAGCATGCTCTTCTTCAGGATAAACAAAGGTTTTCTTGTTTTGGGAATGAAAGAAATGTTTTACTTGGGTTTTTAATTAGAGATAACCTAGTATATAGTGAACAGAATGTCCTTGATAAAAATAGTGTCAAGTAAGAATACTTGATAATAATAGTAACATTTATAGCGTCCCTCAAGGTAAGCTGAGGACATGTTTCCAAAGCACAGCTTATTGAAATCAACTTTACTAAGAACCAAAATGCATGAAACAGGTCTCTGCTATATTAGAAATTACAGTCTAGTGATGTTACCAAACGTATACAAAGCAACAAGAAAGTGATTTTAAGACTATATGTAAATAAACTTCTGATTTTATTGTATAGACTGTATAGCATAATTTTTTAAAATTTCATCATGAACTGAGATTGCTCCAGAAAGGGTTAGGAAAAAGATCATTAATATATGTAGAATAAGAATTAGGGAAGTGGATCATTTGGGCAGCAATGCTTTATTATTAGAATTTTTATTTTGTAAGTAATAGTTTTATTCTAAAAATACATTTTATTTTTCTAGAAATATACCCAAAGCAATGGACGAAGACCTTTTGGTATTTCTGCCTTAATTGTAGGTTTTGATGATGATGGTATCTCAAGATTGTATCAGACAGATCCTTCTGGTACTTATCATGCTTGGAAGGTGAGTCATGAATTTATTAATACTTTTTTTAGAAGTTTAGTAAATATTCAATGTAAATGCTTTATTGCTTTGAGAGACATGACAAAAGTATGTTGCATTAAATATTGATATTGGTAAAATGTAACTATTCAGCTCGTCAGAAACTACAATGATTTTGGTTGGATAAAGAATCACCTTAATTTTGTAAGCACAAGGTCTTTTGAAAAGATGTGACCAAAGTAAGTGTTTATAAATGGCCAAGTAAGAGAAATATCCAGTTCCTATTTATTTATTATTCCAAATTAATATTGTACTATATAGACGCTTGCTTCAAGCAGAAATAGTCCTTCTTCTTTTAACAAAGAATTAGATGGACATTTAAATTCATACTGAAATATTTAATTCATCTTCTCCATTCTAGGAGAGTCAGAGCACCCTAAACTATGAATCTATACTCATGTGCTAGTATGTAGCAATGATCTCTACATAATTCCTAGCATATAGTTTGTTTTCTGGATAAGCTGTTATTCTTGTTTTGACACCCAACTACAGTAATGACTTTGTTTAATGGTGCACTCAAATCCAATACAAAAGTATAGGGCTCAGCCAGGCACGGTAGTACACACCCATGGTTCCAGATACTTGGGAGGCTGAGACAGGGGGATTGCTTGAGTCCAGAATTTTGAGGTTACAGTGAGCTATAATCGTGTCTCTGCACTCCAGCCCAGGTGACAGAGCAAGACCCTGTCTGAAAAACACCAACCAAACAATGCCCCCCTGCCCCCCGCAAAAAAACACTGCCACATGCCAGAGAAACCTAGCTTCCAGGAGTGAATTTTTGTATATTCCTGTATATAAGAATAAGACTACACTACAGAATCCAATATAACTGATTTTGACTTTATTAAAAGTTAAATACCCAGATTTTAAATAGTTTTCTACAAAGTTGATTTTACTATTATTAAGAGCCAAATAAATTAATGGAGAAATATTGCCTTGGTCTTTATGCTTGTGTTAAATAAAGAATTTGATTTGCACTGACCATACTCATAAGATACTGTTTTGTAAACCGTTAACCAGGCAGTAAAGCAGTGGATTATTCTTACAACAAATATCAGAATACTTATGTCAGTGGCACATATCCTTTTAATCTGCCTGAGTAATCTAATTAGTAATCAGAAGGTATAGATTTACGTGCTGCAAATATCAGACCATTTTTTCCTGTCAACTAGAGATCTCTTACCTGTACTAGATTTCTTGTCTCCTAAATCTGTGCCCTAAACAAACCAAGTTACCACACTCAATCTTTAAATATTTTAAAGCCTGCCATCTTCTGTTTGCATTTATCATTACATCATTACCCTTTGTTTCTATATCGTAACACAACATTTTCCAGGTTTACATAATTTTTCTGTTTTAATTTGATTGCTTCTTAGGGACGTACAGAGAAGTATTTTATTTTATCTCAGTCAGGAAAATTATGGAATTTTTTAGTTGTTGAGAATTTTGTTGATCATCTTGGTCTGAAACTCTGCTCTGCTCTGGTGTCTTCAGTTCTCATGGTGGGACAGGAGGATATAAGCACGGCGCACTCGCTTGCATACACGTGGATACCCCACTGATTACATTTTATGTAGTGCACTTTCTGGTGGGATTTTGGTTGAGGGAAATATTACGCAGCTTTTAAAAAAAATCATCTTTAACAAAAAACATTTGAAAACCTTTTTTATTTTATGTATTTGGCAGCTGAGATTTAGGGGTTAAGTGATTTTTGTTGCTGTTGTTAAGTTTACCTTCCCAACCTAGTGTGGTAGCTCACTTCTGTAGTCCCAGCACTTTGGGCAGCCAAGGCAAAAGGATTACTTGAATGCAGGAGTTCGAGACCACCCTGGGCAATGTAATAAGACCCCACTTCTACAAAAACAATTTAAATATTAGCCAGGCATTGGTGGTGCACACTTGTAGTCCCAGCTACTTTGGAAGCTAATGTGGAAGGATCACTTCAGCCCAAGAGTTTGAAGCTGCAGTAAGCTAGGATCATACCACTGCACTCCAACCTGAGTGACAGAGTGAGACCCTGTCTCAAAACAAAAAAGTTCACATTCCTAGTTAATAGCAATACTGAATTAGAACTCAAGATGTTCTATTTATTTCATTCTATGTTGTTTGCATTACATCATGCTACTTCCTTTAGACCAGATTATTTTCTGTGTATGTTATATAAATTCTAAAATCCATTCTTGGAAGGTAGAATAAAATCTTCTCACTTGATTTCTAATTCTGGGAACTATAACATTTTAGCTATGAGATCAAGTTTTTCTTTTTTTGTTTTGTTTGGATCTGTGTTTTATTTTTTATGTCTGTTTGTTTTTTACTCTGACATACTATACCAAGTAACCTGATAAATGTTGCAATGGACTATTGAGAACACAGCTATGGTACTGAGCATATTTTGCAATGCTATTTTGTAGGCTTATGAGGTATAGGTAGAGGAAAAGATAGAATGGGTAGGAGAAATAGGAAGTTATAAACATAAACTGTCGCCACATGGCCTGTTGCAGAAATGAGAATAGAAATAGCTAATACCAGCAGTTTGGTTTTTTGAGGTTCTCTACCTGGCATGTAACACAGATTTTATTTATGAGGACTGGGCCTTTAATGATCCTGCCATAATGGGTAATAGTGCCTTCCATTAAGTTATTTCATTTTACAGGGGAATGCTAAGAGAAGCCTCCAGAAAATCCTTTGAATTTTAGATACCTCCTCCCTGGTCCTATTGTATAATGGTAACTTTATTCCCATTGATGATGAAAACAAATCATACTGTCATTACAGTAACCCCTTATTTGCCTGTTGGTTCAATAACATGAGGAGTCCAAAATGGCCAAGTGGCAATCTCAGCTTGTAGTTCCGTGAAATTATTATGTCCCCTGATAGAAACATCCTCCCCACTTATCTCCCCTTCTTTTTCTTGAGAACTAGAACTTTTAAACTAGCAGAACCAAGTGGGGACAAGAGACAAAGATTTACAAGTGGGCCATTAAGGATATTCATGAGACACATCTATTCCTTAGTTCCTAGATTTGTAGGCATGTGAAAAATGAATTACTAGTTTATGGCTCAGGGTACACACAGGATCTTATAGAACAGAACCCTAGCCCTGTAAGATGTCACACAGCTACTGCTATTACTGAGTCTTCATAGCCTGTTCTAGAATTACTATCAGGCTGGCTAATTCAAGGTGATGAGAGAACATAGTAAAACCAATGAATCTCATGAACATAAGCCAATTCCCCTACTTCCTCACAATCAGTTCCTTGCTCAGAGGCTATGTTTTCTAGAATACTATGATGGTGAAGAAAGCTATTCAGGTCAGCTAAAGTGGTGCATGGCAGTAGTCCTAGCTACTTGAGAAGCTGAGGCAGGAGAATGGCTTGAGCCCAGGAGTTCCAGGCTGTAGTGCACTATGATCATGCCTGCAAATAGCCACTGCACTGCAGCCTGGACAACATAGACTGTTTCTAAAAAAAATGCAAGGAAGTATTCAGTTAAGTCCACAGGTGGGAGAGCTGACAGAAGCAGTTGGCACAAGTAGGGGAAACTTATATCCTGGGTGAGTTTCTCTTCCATTGAGGGCAAGCTGCTGCCCTTTCCATGGCAGAAAAGTCCAACAAACTCAGTCAGCCATGTTGGCAGGTTGCCATGAAGCTCTGCCAGTATCCAGATTAAAAAAACAGGGGTACAGTAAGGAAACACTCATTTTTAGATTTTTTTCTTTATACATTTTTGTACTGAAGAAGATATTTAGAAAATTTTTGACAGATGAAAAAATTCTATATATTTATGGTTGTAAATGTGATGCTTCAATGTGTGTGTACATTGTGGCATGATTTAAATCAAGCTAATTAATATACCCATCATCTCACATACTTATTTTTGTGATGAGAACATTTAAAATCTACTCTCTTTAAGCAATTTTCAATATACAGTACGTTATTAATAACTGTAGTCACCATGCTGTACAGTAGATCTCCAGAATTTATTTCTCCTGACTGAAACTTTGTACCCTTGAACTAACAACTTTCCATCCCCTTTCCCTCCTCCGCCCTCCCCTGTTAACCACCATTCTATTCTCTGCTTCTATGAGTTCATTTTTTTTTTTTAGGTTCCACATATAAGTGAGATCATAAAGTATTTGTCTTTCTGTACTTGGCTTAAAAGAAAATTTTTTAGTGGAGTAACAGGTTCTGGCATTTGGCCAATTACATTAAATTAACTAAAAACTCTCCTTCTATAAACATCTGCAGGGCTAGAATGATTATTAACATTTTTAATGCATAGCTAAATACAAAAATAAAATCCTGGCTGGGCGCGGTGTCTCATGCCTGTAATCCCAGCACTTTGGGAGGCCGAGGTGGGCAGATCACAAGGTCAGGAGATCGAGACCATCCTGGCTAACACGGTGAAACCCCATCTCTACTAAAAATACAAAAAAATTAGCCGAGCGCAGTGGCAGGCACCTGTAGTCCCAGCTACTCAGGAGGCTGAGGCAGGAGAATGGTGTGAACCCAGGAGGCGGAGCTTGCAGTGAGCCGAGATCACACCACTGCACTCCAGCTTGGACAACAGAACAAGACTCCGTCTCAAAAATGAAATAAAATAAAATAAAATCCTAAAGGTCCAGAAATAAGGAATTGAATACCAGAATAATAAGCATGTGAGTTGATAACTCTGTACTTAGGGATGTTATAGTGCAGGATTCCCAAAGATTATTCACCATCAAAAGTATAAAATATATAAACAGCCCATCATTTAACAAGTATTCAGTCTATAAATACTGAATTTTTATTACATATTAAATACTGTTCTAGGTTATGGGAATATAGAGGTGAACTCAACAGATGAAAATTCCTGCCCCTATGAAAAAGGGAGGACAGACAATATAAAAATCTAAATATGACAATATAAAAGGTGGTGTGTGTTTATGTGTATATATATATATATATATATATATATGCTGTGAGTAAAATGAGACAACAGGGTTAGGAGGATAGAGAATGACTGATATACACAAGGTGGTCAGGGAAGGTCCCTTTGAAAAGGAGACATTTGAACAGAGACCTGAAGAAAGTGAAGGAGCAAGCCAGCCAGTTATTTGCTTTGGTGTTCCAAACACAGAAACAAAAGGGCAAAATCCCAAGGCAGTAGCATGTTCCATATTTATAAAAAATAGCAACTAGGCTATTATAGCTAGATTTCTATGCTAGAGCATACAGGCTAAGCATCTATAATCCAAAAATTAGAAATCTGAAATGCTTCAAAATCTCAAACTTTTTGAGCACCAACGTGACTACGCTACAGCAAGTCAACAAGAAATACAGTGGTAAGAAATGAAGTATTCAGAAGTAGGGGGCTAGATCTTGTGGGGCTAGATCTTGTAGGGCTAGAAAGCCTTGGATAGGACTTAAATTATTATATTAAATAAAGTGATGTAGAAAGCCATTTGAAGTTTTTACATATTGGGATAACACAATCTGATTTATACTTTTAATGTGTCTCTCTAGCTGCTATATTGAGAATAGATGGTAGAGAACTTAGGGTAGAAGCAGGGAGATAAGTTACAGGCTATGTTCAATAATCCAGGCAAGACCTGATTTAGATTAGAGGCATTGGGCCAGGGAAAGGTTGGGAAGGACCCAGCATAGTCTACAAAGGAGGAGAACTCGGAGACAAGTGTTCTGGATCCCAAGTGAAAACAGTGTTTGAAGAAAGAGTTATCAATTTACTCAGTTCCATCAAGTAAAAAGAGGGCTGTGAAATGAATGGATTTAGCAGTGTGCAGGTCATTGGTGACCTTTACAAGAACAGTTTGGATGGAGTGATGGTGATGAAAGCATGACTGGAGTGGTAGAAGAAAAATGCTCAGACCTGTAATCCCAGCACTTTGGGAGGCCAAGGTGGGAGGATCACTTGAGGCCAGGAGCTCAAGACCAGCCTGGGCAACATAGTGAGGCCTTGTCTCTACAAAATTAAAAATAGATAAATAATAAAAGAAAAGGGTAGAGGGACGATCAAGAATCATTAAGGGGTGCCAAAACCATCAAGTGAAAGATGGCTGGGAAAAGGATATTCACGTGGTGCCACATATTACTTGTTAATCACAAAGTTGTGGCGGACACCACCATCACCATCAAACTTAGCATCTCCTATAAGAGGATAAACTGGCATTATATGCCTCCTGCTGTGATGCAATGGAAAAGAAATAACATGACCTTAGTAGTATTATTGCCATTGGATTTAACCTAAATCTGATTGAGGGAACAATCAGCTAAATCTCAGTTGTAAAGCATTCTACAAGATATTTCAAAAATGTTAATGTTAATGAAAAACAAAATAAAGGCATGGAAACTTTTCTAGTTTAAAGGACACTAAAGAACTTATGCAATCCAGGATTTTTGACTGTATACTGGATGTGGGAAAAACAGATGCAAAGGACATTTTGAGGACAACCAGAGACACTTAAATATGGATTGTATATTAGATAATGTTGTGTCTGTTTTAAATTTTCGGGATGTGATGATTATAATGTAATTATATAAGAGAACAACTTTGTGGGTTTTTGTTGAGGGGGGAGGGTTGTTGGAGTTTTTGGTTTTTTTGTTTTGTTTTGTTTTGTTTTGTTTTGTTTTTTGAGACGGAATCTCTCTCTGTCACCCAGGCTGGAGTGCAACTGTACCATCTCGGCTTACTGCAGCCTCCACCTCCCAGGTTCAAGCGATTCTTCTGCCTCAGCCTCCCAAGTAGCTGGGATTACAGGTGCCTGCCACCATGCCAAGTTAATTTTTAGGAGAGATGGGGTTTCACGCTGTTGGCAGGCTGCTCTGGAACTCCTGACCTCAAGCAATCCACCCACCTCAGCTTCCGAAAGTGCTGGGATTACAAGGGTGAGCTACCACACCTGGCCGAGAACAACTTTGTTTTAAAGAGGTAGATGCTGAAACAGTTAAGGATGAAATATAATGACATCTGCAACTTCAGCATTAAAATGTGTGTGTATGCGTGCCCACGCATGCACCCACGCCTGCATCTAAATTGAGAGAAGTAAAACAAATACCTCAAAATGTTAATAGTTCATGAATCCAAGCAAAGAGTGTGGTGTTAGTTGTTCGTTGTACTTTACACTTTTCGTAAGTTTAAATTTTTCCAAAATAAAAAATTGAAGAAAAGGAAATAGAAAGTAAAGATAGTGCTTTTAAGAAATTTGGCTATAAACAGGAGCAGACAAACGAACAGTAGCTAGAGGAGAATATAGGTTCAAGGGAATTTTTTCCCCCCCAAGATTGGCAACGCTATAGGATTCCATCATTCAACAACAGTATTAAGCTCTTGCTATGTACTAGGTACTCTTCTGGACACTGGGGATAGCAGTGATAAAAAAAAAAATCTCTACCTTTTAGAGATTAGAGAAAGATAAGCAAAACATATGGTCTTTAGATGGAATTAGAATCTACCCAGATGATTCATTTGACCTACCAGATTTGCTACTCATTGTTTAAATTTGAAAAACTATGGCCAGGCATGGTGGCTCACACCTGTAATCCCAGCACTTTGGGAGGCTGAGGCAGGTGGATCACCTGAGGTCAGGAGTTTGAGACCAGCCTGGCCAACATGGTGAAACCCCATCTCTACTAAAAAAAAAATACAAAAAATTAGCTGTGCCTCGTGGTGTATGCATGTAATCCCAGCTACTTGGGAGGCTGAGGCGGGAGAATTGCTTGAACCCAGGAGGCAGAGGTTGCAGTGAGCCAAGGTCCTGCCATTGCATTCCAGCCTGGGCAACAGAGTGAGACTCTGTCTCAAAAAGAAAAAGAAAAAAAGAAAAGAAAAGAAAAACTGCAACATTATGAACTTTCAAGTAGGTCTGTGTGGAATCCTTATTGTGTATGGGTTGCTTGGCTTTATACGCTTAAAGGATTTGGCCAAATATGATATACAGTAAAAAGTGGCAGATTTCAAAATGTGATCTGCAAATCCCTGACCCATTAGGTAAAAACTGTTTTCCTAATAATACTGAGACAATATTTCCCATTTTCACTGCATGGACACATACACTGATGGCATAGAAGTGATCATGGATAAAATTGCTGATATCTTGGTACACAACTGTGTTAGTTCTCATTTTTTTCTTTACCACCATACATTTGCAATTAAAAACTCAATAAATTTGACTTTAACATGAGTTCTCTTTGATGAAACCATAAAGATTGTTAGTTTTATTAAATCTTGACTCAGGTATACATCTTTTTAACATTCTGTGTGATGAAATAGAAGTACTCATAAACATGTTTGCTGCAGGTATGGTGAATGTCTTGAGGAAAAGCAGTTTTGTGATTGTTTGAATTGCAAGCTAAAACAGCCCATCTTTTACAGAACTTCATTTTTACTTGACAAAACAATAAATAACCATGGTTATTAGGACTTGGAGATTTGGCAGGACATATTCTCAAGGATGAGCAAACTGAGCCTGTTACTTTAAGGAAACAACTGACAGTTGTTTCCAGTGATTTGTTGCCAGTGATAAAATTCAAGTTTTCAAGCAAAAATTATAATTTTGGAAAACATGTATTTGCCACAATGAGCCTGACAGTTTCTTTGTGAAAAATTAATAAGCATGATTATTTAATGTTTTAGAAATCACATGGGTCAACATTTAGAAGATCTGCATAATTCAGTAAACCAGTTTTCCAAATGAGCAAGCATGACATTACAAAATCTTGCAAAATAAAATACCTATTCAAAGCAAACATTATGTAGGTTTTACCAATCCCTATTGACTATTAGAAATTAAAACTGAGAAATTTTAAAATATTAATGTATAAAAAGCCAAGAGACTAATATAACAGTAAAAAAGTTTATGGGGTTGCAGATTTTAATTTGCAATTAACTACCACCTGTTGAGTGGAATAGCCACACTTTTCTGAGAAGGGTGTTAAAATATTCCTCCCTTTTCTAACTACATGTTTGTGTAAGGTTATACTTCAGCCATAATAACATATTGCAATATGTTGAATGCAAAACAGATAAAAGAATTCAGCTTTCTCTTGTGAAGCCAGAGAGTAAATATATTTGCAAGACAAATATATTGTAGACAGGAAGTATATTTGTACCACTCTTCTCAAAAAAATAGTTTTTCTTTTAGAAAATATAATTATTACATAAAACATGTTTATATTAACATGTGTTATAGATGGAATTGGGTCCCCCAAAATGCATACATTGAACCCCTAACCCCCAAAAATAGGGCCTGTAGGGAGATAATTAAAGTTAAATGAGGTCGTAAGGATAGGACCCTAATTCCATAGGATCGATGTCCTTATAAAAAGAGACAGAGACACCAGAGAGCTCTCTCTTTTGCATGAACATGTATGTGTGCACACAAGAAGAAAGGCCTTGTGAGGACACAATGAGAAAGCAGCCATCTGCAAGCCAGGAAGAGAGCCCTCACCACAAACCAAAATTGCTAGCACCTTGAGCTTGGACTTCTAGCCTCTAGAACTTTGAGAAAATAAATTTCTGTGGTTTATGCCACCTGGTCTGTGGTATTTTGTTATGCCATACCAAGCAGACTAATATAACATGTAATGGGCTTATTTTTAAATGAATTAAATTTTTAAAAAATTTTCTGAGTTTCGGCCGGGTGCGGTGGCTCATGTCTGTAATCCCAGCACTTTGGGAGGCCGAAGTGGGTGGATCACTTGAAGTCAGGAGTTTGAGACCAGCCTGGCCAACACGGCGAAACCCTGTCTCTACTAAAAATACCAAAATTAGCCGGGCATGGTGGCAAATGCCTATAATCCCAGCTACTTCGGAGGCTGAGGTGTGAGAATTGCTTGAACCTGGAAAGTGGTGGTTGTAGTGAGCTGAGATCGTGCCACTGCACTCCAGCCTGGGCAACAGAGTGAGACTCCGTCTCAAAAAAAAAAAAAAAAAAAAGTCTTAGTTTCAGTTTCTCATTATTGGGTCTGGAATTTGATTTTACACTACTTACATACTAATAAAATTAGCCTGTTGCTGTTTCATGGATACTGGCAGAAGACACAAGACCCTCTGGGTCAGAAACAAAGACTTTATTACTCATGGCACATCAAACAGCATGAGTATCAGCATATGTGCATAGATTCCCGTTATCCTCAAGACCCACAGAGTTGATGTAATATGGCCTGGTTGAATGCTGTGAACAAAGTTGGTTTGCTTCACAGCTAAGGAACACCAAGCATGGAGAGTCTCCTTGTTTTGTAGCAAGCAATAAGGTAGCCTGCCCTTTATCTGAGGAATGACATCTTTATCTCAAGATTACCAGCTGCATAGACAACCCTGAAAAACAGAGCCTTGTCTGACAGCCCAAGGCACATGACATCTCTCAACAATAATACAGTAAATACCAAAAAGTATAACACAAACAAAAGCACTTTGGAGTTCCCAATAATTTTTAAGAGTATAAATTGCTGATCTGTAGCAGGGATCAGAAAACTTCTTATAGGGCCAGATGGTAAATATTTTAGCCTACATGGGTAGGCATTGCAATCTCTGTTGCAACTACTAAACTTTACCATAGTAGCATAAACTAGAAATAGACTGGAAATAGATTTACATAAATAAATGGGCATAGTGATGTACCAATAATGCTTTGTTTACAAAAAGAGGGAACTGACTTGCAGGCTATAATTTTCTGACCCCTAGACTACATATAGCATTGGTTTATATGTATGTAGCAATGTGATACAAACCTTATAGAGGAGGTTTCCTGAGCACAGGGTTAAGCTGCATATGGAAATAATTGGTCTTAGAGACCAGTTGAGAAGCCATATGCCACTTGGGATATCCAATCCATTATTATTTAATAATAAATCCATTTAAAAAGTACAGCTACATTCTCTTAAAAAAAAAAAAGAAAAGCCTCTGTTGGTCACACATTGCTTCCAACTACTACCTCATTTTGCAGCAAACAGCATGCATTTTGTGATGGTGCCAGTTCCTTATGCCTGCCAAGTGCCATTGGTGGCACAGAGGAAGCAGGTGGATATGATGGGTCTTCTTAATAATAGCTAAGAAACCCTGAACTTGGGGAATCTACCACTTTTGTAATAGGCAGTGCACAAGCTTCTTCTTTTTCTGCAGAAAGACGTGACCTTATTCCTCAGGGTTGTTGGCCACTAATACAGTCCTGAGGAATAGCCCCGTCAAGAGTGGTCAAGGCCATACGTTCTTGGCACACCCAGAAAGAATGTGCACTCTAATTGTCAACAGTGTGATTCTGTTAAAATTTAAGTCAGATCAGGTCACCCCTCTGTTCAAAATCCCCTCTTGCCTCCCAAGTAAGTCAGAGTAAAAACCAAAGCCCTTACAGTGGTCTAATCTTATCTGGCCCCCACCTCAACTCTCCAACCCGAAGGTTATTAACTCCTCCGTTGCTTTCCTACTCAGCCACACTGGCCTCTTTACTGTTCTTCAGAGGCCAGATGTGTACCTTCCTCAGCGCTTTTAACTTTTGTTCTTTCTTATTGTTTCCTCTGCCCAGAGCTTGCATGATATCTGCATGGCTACCATCCTCACCCTCTGAGTGAAGCCCCTCCTAACTGGCCTTTCTAGCACTGTAGCCCATTCTCAATGCTCTTTATTTCCTAT
Source organism: Pan troglodytes (assembly GCF_028858775.2). Classification (NCBI taxonomy): domain Eukaryota; kingdom Metazoa; phylum Chordata; class Mammalia; order Primates; family Hominidae; genus Pan; species Pan troglodytes. Next base: position 36,014,715 of record NC_072415.2, read on the forward strand.
CCTGGCTTTACTTCTCTCATAACAACTAATGTACTGTTTATTTTACATATTTCCTTGTTTACCTTGGTTATTATCTATCTCTCCCCCACTAAGCTTTAAGGTCTATGAGTGCAGGGATTTTTGTCTACTTTTTTTTTTTTTTTGAGATGGAGTTTTGCTCTTGTTGCCCGGGCTGGAGTGCAATGGCACGATCTGGGCTGACTGCAACCTCCACCCCCCAGGTTCAAGCGATTCTCCTGCCTCAGCCTCCCAAGTAGCTGGGATTACAGGCATGTGCCACCACGCCTGGCTAATTTTGCATTTTTAGTAGAGATGGGGTTTCTTCATGTTGGTCAGGCTGGTCTCAAACTCCTGACCTCAGGTGATCCACCCACCTCGGCCTCCCAAAGTGCTGGGATTACAAGTGTGAGCCATCACGCCCGGCCTTTTGTCTGCTTTTTGTACTGTTGACACACTAGTGCTTAGAATTGAACCTTATATACAAGGTGGTCATACGTATTTAACAAATAAATGAATACTAGATAATAACATAATGCTGTCTACTTGATTCTCAGCTAGAAATATTCTCTCCCTTTGAACTTTTGAAGCATTAGTAATTCTTACAGCTTTTTAAAATTGTTTCATTTCTTCTGTTGACAATTTAGTAAGGGAAGTTTGTGTTTTAAGCATTCAAGTTTCATTTTACAGCAAACACTAATCCTATATTTTAGAGTGAAAACGTAATATTTATAGCATTCGGATCATGAAATGATGCTTCTAAATGCCTACTTTGACTATAATCCTATTTTACTGATTTTTCAAAATAATATTTTATAGACATTTAGTGGCAGGAATTGAATATGTTCTTGCTTATTAGTTCTAAGATATTGGTATTTAAGTGTGTATCTAAGAAGTTGTACACATTTTTTAAAATATTCTTCCTTTCACTTACAATATAGCTTGTAGATTTGTAGGAATGCCAGTCTGGCCATTAGCACTCAAATTTTATATTCAAAACTTTGTTTCAGTTTACTGTGTATTTCTTGAAAAGCTTGCATTTTTTAAGTTTTTAAATAAAATTAGCTCATAAAGAACATTGATGAAAACTGGCATCTAATATGCTGTGCATTGAAGTGGTTACTTAATTTAAAAGCTATTCTATACTATTTTAAGGAGACCCACCTGCATAGACTTAAGCCCCACCCTGATTAATGATGTTAATGATTAAGGGGCATGTTTTGCTCTTGTCAGTATGGGCCATAATGTTTCAAAATGGTAAGAATGTTAACTATGTCGTATACTTCTGAGCAATGTTTCTCAAAATGCATTTCTTTTCATGTTAACAGGTATTAGGTAAACAAGCTCTCTAGCTAAGTAATTTTTTTAGCTATTTAAAGAAATTTAGTAAGTTTTGTTACCAAAGTACATCTGGATCTGCTAAAAAGCATTTAAATCTTCTAGAAGCAGGTAAAATAGTAGTCCCCAAGATTACTTGAACGTAGAGCCCTTTGATCATAGATCCTTTCTCTACTCTGATGTTTTGTGGGATTCACTTTGGAAAACGCTGCCATAAAAACTAAGAACCTCAGGGCTGAAAAGACTTTAAAGGCTGTTTAATATAATCCTCCAATTTATTGTTTCTGACAACACTTGACCAGTTTTGCCTTCTGTTGTTTATACTTCAAAATAATGGAAATTGTGATTTATTTATTGTGAGTAGAGTTTTTTGCTCATTTCCACATCTCTTTTTCTTAGTGTGGGAGAGCTCATTGAAGATTTACTCCAGAAGTTAGCAAGCCTTCAGATGAGAAAAGCTGCTTTGCACTTGTCAGCAGAGACCTTGTCCTTCCTTAGGGTCACATAGCCTCATGGGAAGATTATTATTTTATAAGATATTAGGAAGTGCCATTGGTATCAGCATTTGTTGAAGGGAAGGGATCAGGATGGGGCAGAGGGAGACATTGGGCTGCATTGTAGTCGCAATAAAGGCTTCAGTTGACACCATGGAGTGCTCTGGATCTGTAGTGGCTCATCAGAGCTGTTCTAACTTGGGGTGAAGGGACTGCACATTGATACTCTTCATCACTGAGTCAGTGTAGGCTGGCCCTGGAAGAGCACATGACCTTACCTGAGGGAGCTCTTGTTAACCAGGGAACCTTCCCAAGGGAGTTAAGAGCTGAGGGCTGTCTGCCATTACCACTTCCAGTAGCCACAGGAATAAGGTTTTTGTTTCTGGAGGTGTATGGGGCAGTGTGTCACAGGATGCACTTCCAAGGTCTGTCAAGTGAGATTGTTTTTATCTCCTAACAACAAAGACCTGATGATGCTTAACACTTAAGATTGATTTTTCTCACATAATGAAAAGTCTGAAAGTAGGCAGATGCTGGTATTTGTCTCTTTTAGTCTTAGTCTTTTTCCATGCTCTCAAGATAGCTGCTAGACCTCTAGCCAATATGTCTGCATTCTAGGCAGTAAAGGTTCCTAGGAGCTTCACCCAGTGACTTCCACCTGTGTATACCTATTTGTAAGAGAAGCTAGGAAGTGACATTTTTCAGCAGTCACATTGCCTAGAGTTCTGTCACAAAGGAAGAATGGATATTAGGGTTGTCAGCTAATAGTCTTTGCTGCAGAAAATCATCATTAATCTGAGGAGGCAGGTAGGAAAAGCATTGCAAAACTACCAGTCATTATTGAAGTGGACTGGGGTGGGTGATGGGGCAAGGGAGGGTGGGGATCTGAGTGTGGCAAGAACAGGATAGATTTTAGAAAACAAGTCAGGTGGGTAAGAGTTAAAGATTTTGACATTAAGAATTGGAAGAAGTGGATAGGAAAGTCACCAGAAATGTGCAGGGTGACTTTAAATGCCCAGTGAAGTTTTTGGATAAACCACTACCTGAAGCCACTAACTATGTACTTCCTCTCTGGGTAGCAACTAGTTACCAAAAAACAAACAAACAAACCTAGTAGCAAATAGATTTCAAAGTCATGCCAGGCTGAAGGCTTTACCTTTGATCTTGGTGAAATTTCAAGGCCACAAAATTTAATTTAGAAGTTTCAACAGCTACTTATATTAATCCTCTGAAATATAATGGCATAGAAAAGTTATATAAAGTAAAAAGAATCTTTTGCTAACCAGAATAGTATATTGTTATATAATGTAATATAAATGGTGTGTTTTCATGTTTATGTCCTAAAATCTCCTTTGAGATCTCTTTCCCATAATCGTAATACTAAACAGTTGGCCAGGCACAGTGGCTCACACCTGTAATCTCAGCACTTTGGGAGGCTGAGGCAGGCAGATCACCTGAAGTCGGGAGTTTGAGACCAGCCTGGCCAACATGGTGAAACCCCATCTCTACTAAAAATAAAAATATTAGCTGGGCATGGTGGCAGACACCTATAATCCCAGCTACTCGGGAGGCTGAGGCAGGAGAATTGCCTGAGCCCAGGAGGCAGAGGTTGCAGTGAAACGAAATCACGCCATTGCACTCCAGCCTGGGCGACAGAGTGAGACTGTCTCAAAAAAGAAAATAATAATAATAATACTAAACAGTTATAACTGAGACATTCCCCCATTTAATGCCAGTGAAAGGATAGGCCTTTCTGTTTGTTCTTTTTACTCTGTAATCATCCTAGGAAAGGGGCATGTGGCAGCATAGTGTATCAAGTTAAAAGCTTGGCTTGTTGATTCAGACCACGGTTTCAAAGCTTAGCTCTTCTGCTTACTCTCTGCATGATCTTGGCCAAGATTACTTGAGTCAGTAATTCACCAACAGCTGATTTTGTCCCACCTAAAAGACATTTGACAATGTCTTTGACAAGAGATATGTTTGGTTGTCACAACTGGGGTGGGAGTTGCTGCTGGCATTTAGTTTGTGGAGGCAGCTAAAAATCCCACAATACACAGGACAGCCCTCACAACAGAGGATTATCTGGCCCAAAATGTGAACAGTGATGATATTGAGAAAGCCTATTTTAACCTTTCCAAACCTCCATTTCTACATCCAAGAATTGGGGTTAGTAACAGTACCTATTTAATCATTTTTGTGATGGTTAGATGAGATAATCCATGTAAAATGCCTAACCTAGTGCCTGACACATAAGTGTTCTGTTAATATAAAATTTAAAATCTTATTATCATCAGGAGTACTAATCTGGATATTTAGGCTGAATTAAAAGAATATGCTGCCTTCTACCCATAGCCACGCAGCCAGGAAAATCATTTGCATTTTTCCTTCATCTGATGAAAATGTGTAAAGAACAAAGAAAAGAGGAAAGGAATAGAAGCCCTTCTTGCTTAAGAGTCAAAGAAGATAACGAATCAATTAGGTTACCACTATACTTATTCTAAAATCTACAAAAATGGTGCTCAGCCCAACTTAGGTAAATAGCTTTCTTCATGTTGATGTCATTTTTTTCCCCTCTCTTTGCTTTCTTCTTTTTGTGCCATATTGTAAAGTTATAGCTCCTTGCCTCTCCACATCTTTTCAAGTTTCAGCTTTTTAAAATCTTTTCTGAGCCAGTCACAGTGGCTCATGCCTGTAATCTCAGCACTTTGGGAGGCCAAGCTGGGAGGATCACATGAGTCCAGTAGTTCGAGACCCGCCTGGGCAACATAGCAAGACCCTGTCTCTAAAAAAAATTCTTTTTTAAATTAGCCAAGTGTGGTGCCACATACCAATAGTCCCAGCTACTTGGGAGTCTGAGGTAGGAAGATACCTTGAGCCCAGAAGGCCAAGGCTACAGTGAGCAGTGATCATACCACTGTACTCCAGCCTGGGCCACAAAGTGAGACTCTGTTTCAAAAAAATATATAAATAAAATAATTTCTGGTTATCAAGGATTTGGGAGACATTATATTAATAGAAAGTGTTAGCCAGGACAAAGCATTGGTATATTTAAAAGAAAAAGTTGGCCAGATGTTGTGGCTCACGCCTTTAATCCCAACACTTTGAGAGGCTGAGACAGGAGGCTCACTTGAGGCCAGGAGTTTGAGAACAGCCTGAGCAACATAGCAAGACTACCAAAAAAATAATCAGCTGAGTGTGGTGATGCATACCTGTAGTCCCAGCTACTCAGGAGGTTCAGGTGGGAAAATCACTTAAGCCCAGAAGATCAAAGCTGCAGTGAGCTATAATTGTGCCACTACTGCACTCCAGCCTGGGCAACAGAGTGAGATCCGATCTCTAAAACAAACAAAAAAAGGAAAATAAAAACCATGCCACCATTACAGACTATTCTGATAGTAACCAAATGAGCTACTGAAATGTTTGCTATGTTTTCAAATCTGTAATTTTCATTTGGTAATTTTATTAAGGTATACTGGAGTAAACTCCAAACCTCTAAACTTTACTTAGTAACCATAAGTTCATTCCTACTGTAGTGATATTAATAAATTAACTTTTATTTTTCAAGGCAAATGCAATAGGCCGAAGTGCTAAAACTGTTCGAGAATTTCTAGAAAAGAATTACACAGAAGATGCCATAGCAAGTGACAGTGAAGCTATCAAGTTAGCAATAAAAGCTTTGCTAGAAGTAAGTGATCTAATAAAGCATATTCAGGAAATCATGAATTTTTTTTCCTCATCCATTTTTGTTTATTAAACACAAAATTTGCTGAAATAATTCTAATAGTGTACTTGTTCTACATTAGGTTGTCCAGTCTGGTGGAAAAAACATTGAACTTGCTATAATAAGAAGAAATCAACCTTTGAAGGTAAGTCATTAACCAAAGAGGAAAAAGTATCTGTAGTATAAAGTATTTTGACAAAAGTTAAAAAGTTGTTGGCCTCTAGGCTTCCGATATAATGTTATCCTTCATTAATGTCACTCATTTCTGACCATCTACCGGTTTTTTGTTTGTTTGTTTTTTGTGTTTTTTTTTTTTTTAATAGAGACGGGATTTCACCACATTGCCCAGGCTGGCCTCTAACTCCTAGAATCAAGCGATCAGCCCGCCTTGGCCTCCAGTGCTGGGATTACAACTGTGAGCCACCGCAGTCGTCCTGTCTACTGATTTTTATGTATTTCCATTACTTTACATTTGAAAGTGCCTTGAGCGTCTTGTGAGACTTAAACTTTAATACGTAGCACGATAACCTTTCCATATTTCTTTGTGGCAAGTCTCATGTTATTATATGTATAACGTCTGTCAGCCATTATGGGTTAAAACTGCTGGACTACAAAATAAAATGTTCAGGATATTGTGATAGAGGACCCACTGGCTAAAGAGCATTTGAAATGTAGTTCACTATTGTACATTAGATAGAACCAACTGTACGACATAGTTTGCCAACTAGCTCTCTTTAGCTGAGATTGTAAAAAAGCACTCAAAATTTGGGAAACTGTATTAGAAATATACTTAAAGGATTGTTTTATACTCAAATATGGCAGTGTACGCCTGTAATCCCAGCTACTCGAGAGACTGAGGTGGGAGGATCACTTGAGGTCAGGAGTTCAAGACCAGCCTTGGCAAGGTAACAAGACCCCCATCTCTATGAAAAAAAAAAAATTAAAAATTAAATTAAAAAAAAAAAAGGATTGTTGCCAGACGCGGTGGCTCACACCTGTAATCCCAGCACTTTGGGAGGCTGAGGCGGATGGATCACTTGAGGTCAGGAGTTCAAGACTAGCCTGGCCAACATAGTGAAACCCCGTCTCTACTAAAAATAAAAAAAAAATAGCTGGGCGTGGTGGCAGACGCCTGTGATCCCAGCTGCTTGGGAGGCTGAGGCAGGAGAATCACTTCAACCCGGGAGGCGGAAGTCGCAGTGAGCTGAGATTATGCCAGTGATCTGGGCAACAGACCAAGACTCCATCTCAAAAAAAATTATTTTGAAGATTGTTTTACATATATCTTTTCTTTGGTTTTAAGGAAAATATTTCAAGTAGTGTTAAAATTAGTGCCATCTGCAGCAGTGGGGTTTTTTGTTTGTTTGTTTCTGTTTTTGTTTTTGTCATCATGGTTGCTTTGACATCAATTTCCTACCCTTTATTATTCAACTAACAGATGGGATATGAGAATAAGACAGCAGCAAAGTTTCAATAAATAAGAGAAATGGGGACAAGACAGTGGAGCTTGCCCCTGCAGAGCCCCACATAAATCACAGAGTGCTGAGCACAGAGTGTGGAAATGGGTATTATCCAGGTTTTTGTCACCCCTGCTGCTAAGAGCCCAGGGACAGATGCAGCAACACCACAGGGGCACAGAAACCACTGAGGCCAGAGTTTGCCTCTTCTGCTCCATAATATACCTATGCGTATACAAATAGACATAGACACACACACACACACACACACACACACACACACACAGAGTTATATGCATATTTTTGCTTTTGAGTGATAGAATGGTATGCTTACTGACAGCAGTGTTATACTGTCTTCCACGTGATACTTTAGGATAGGCTATGTAGGGAATAGAACACACGCTTTGGAGTTGGTAGACTAGGATTAAGTTCCAGCAGATACATTTGTTTAACAACATGACCTTGAGCAAATTGCTCTCATCTTCAGCTTTCAGTTTTCTTCCCTGTAAAATGAGTCTAACGATACCTTCATCAAAGGGCCGTTGTGATAAGTAAATGAAATGGTGTGAGGTGGTAGTATCCTTTTATAGTAAGTGCTCATTAAATGGTGTTTTACAGATTGCAGGTTTGTGGCAACCCTGTGTTGAGCAAGTCTGTCAATTCCATTTGTCCAACAGCATGTGCTTACTTTGTGTCTCTGTCACATTTTTGATAACTCTCAGAATATTTCAGACTTTTTCATTATTATGATTATATGTGTAATATAGTGACAATGTAATTATTATATAATGGTGATCTGTGATCAATGATCTTTGATATTACTGTGCTAATTGTTTTGGAGTGCCATGAACTGCATCCATATAAAACACTGAGTGAACTTAATCAATAAATGTTGCATGTGTTCTGACTGCTCCACTGACCAGCTATTTACCTGTGTCTCTCCCTCTCCTCAGGCCTCCTATTGCCTGAGGCATAACAATATTGAAAATAGGCCAATTAATAACCCGATAAGGGCCTCTAAGTGTTCAAGTGAAAGGAAGAGTCTCATGTCTGTCACATGAGTTTTAAATAAAAAAACTAGAATTGTTAAGCTTAGTGAGGAAGGCAGTCAAAAGCCAAGACAGGTGGAAAGCTAGGCCTCTTGTGCAAGTTATTCAAATTGTGAATGCAAAGGAAAAGTACTTAAGAAAATTAAAAGTACTTAAAGAAATTTAAAGTGCTACTGTAAGGGAACACGTGAATGATAAGAAACTGAAACAGCCAGGCCAGGCGTGGTGGCACGCACCTGGCCAACATGGCAAAACCTGTCTCTACTAAAAATACAAAATTTAGCCACGTGTGGTGGCACGCACCTGTAATCCCAGCTACTCGGCAGGCTGAGGCAGGAGAATCGCTTGAACCTAAGAGGCGGAGGTTGCAGTGAGCTGAGATGGCGCCACTGCACTCCAGCCTGGGCAACAGAGTGAGACGCCATCTAAAAAAAAAAAAAAACCAGTCTTGTTACTGATATGGAGGTTTTAGTGGCCTGGCTGAAAGATCAAACCAGCCACAACATTCCTCTAAACCAAAGCCTAATCCAGAGCAAAGTCCTAACTTTCTTCAATTCTGTGAAGGCTGAGAGGGGTGAGGAAGCTGAAGAAGAAAAGGTTGGAGCTAACAGAGGTTGGTTCATGAGGTTTAAGGAAAGAAGCCCCCTTCATAACATAAAGGTGCAAGGTGAAGCAGCAAGTACTGATGGAGAAGCTGCAGCAAGTTATCCAGAAGATCTAGCTAAGACATTTATCTTCAGTGAAGGTGGTTATACTAAACAACAGATTTTCAATGTAGATGAAACAGCTTTCTGCTGGAAGAAGATACCATCTAAAATTTTCATAGCTAGAGATAGGAGAAATCACCTCACTGCCTGGCTTCAAGAGACAGACTGTCTTGTTAGGGGATAATGCAGCTGGTAACTTTAAGTAGAAGCCAGTGCTCATTTACAATCAATGGATGACAGCACATCTATTTATAGCATAGTATACTGAATATTTTAAGCCCATTACTGAGACCTAACACTCAAAAAAAGAAGATTCCTTTCAAAATGTTACTGCTCATTCACAGTCCACCTAGTCACCCAGTAGCTCTGATGGACATGTACAAGGAAATTAATGTTTTCGTGCCTGCTAACACATCCTTTCTGCAGCACATGCATCAAGGCGTAATTTTGACTTTCAAGTCTTATTATTCAAGAAATATGGCCAGGCATAGTGGCTCACACCTATAATCTTGACACTTTGGGAGGCCAAGGCAGAAGAACTGCTAGAGGCTAGAGGTTTGAGATCAGCCTGGGCAACATAGTTAGACTGTGTCGCTACCAACATTGGCTAGGCACGGTAGCTCATGCCTGTAATCCCAGCACTTTGGGAGGCCAGAGGCAGGTGGATCACTTGAGATCAGGAGTTCAAGACCAGCCTGGCCAACATGGTGAAACCCCGTCTCTACCACAAATACAAAAATTAGCTGGGTGTGGTGGGGGGAATCTGTAATCCCAGCTACTCAGGAGGCTGAGGCAGGAGAATTGCTTGAACCCAGGAGGTGGAGGTTGCAATGAGCCAAGATCATGCTATTGCACTCCAGCCAGGGCAGCAGAGCGAGACTCTGTCTCAAAAAAAACAAACAAAAAGGCCGGGCGTGGTGGCTCATGCTCGTAATCCCAGCACTTTGGGAGGCCAAGGTGGGTGGATTGCTTGAGGTCAGGAGTTTAAGACCAGCCTGATCAATATGGTGAAACCCTGTCTCTACTAAAAATACAAAAATTAGCTGGGCGTGGTGGTGGGCACATGTAATCCCAGCTACTCAGGAGGCTAAGGCAGGAGAATCGCTTGAACCTGGGAGGCAGAGGTTGCCGTGAGCCAAGATCACACCATTGCACTCTAGCCTGGGTGACAGAGCAAGACTCCATCTAAAAAAAAAAAAAAAAATTAACAAACAAACAAAAATATCAACATTAACAGGAGTTTAGAATAAGTTGATTCCAACCCTTATGGATGACTTTCAGGAGTTCAAGACTTTAGTGGAGGAAGTCACTGCAGATGTGGTACAAATAGCAAGAGAACTAAAATTAGAAGTGGAGCCTGAATATGCAACTGAATTGCTGCAATCTCGTGATAAAACAGATGATGAGTTGCTTCTTAAAGATGAGAAAAGAATGTGGTTTCTTGGATGAAATCTACTCCTGATTATGATGCTGTAAACATTGTTGAAATAACAACAAAAAATTTAGAGTGTTACATAAATTCAGTTGATAAAGCAGTGACAAGGTTTGAGAGGATTGACTCCAGTTCTGAAAAGTTCAATTGTGAGTAAAATGCTATCAAACAGCATCTCATGCTATAGAGAAATCTTTTGTGAAAGGAAGAGTCTATCAATGTGGCAAACTTCATTGTTGTCTTATTTTAAGAAATTCCCACAGCCACTTCAACCTTCAGCAACCACTACCCTGATGAGTCAGCTCCATCATCAAGACAAGACCCCACCAGCAAAAAGATTACTACTTGCTGGAGGCTTACATGATTGTTAGCATTTTTTAGCAATAAAGTGTTTTCAAATTAAGATATGTTGATTTTTTTAGACATAATGCTATTGCACACTCAATAGACTACAGTATAGTGTAAACATAACTTTAATATGCACTGGGAAACCGAAACATTTATGTGACTCAATATTTGCCTTACTGCTGTGGTCCTGAACCAAATCCACAATTTTTCCAAGGTATGCCCGTATGTGTATTCATAAACAGAGAGAGAATATCAATGTGTAGTCCGTTTTAGTCATTTATTCTGGCTTAAAGCAGCTGTGTCTTTTTACCTTAGATGAAAAATTTAAAAAGAACGTAAAGAATGTTATGTAAAGCTTGTCATTTTCTACAACTATAAACAAAAAATTTACCTTTCACTGTAATCTTAGGCCACCAAAATATGAAGAGAAGTGAGTTTGTCAGTAGTAATATTAAGCACTCTTTCTCCTTCCTCTATTCCTTCTCACCTGGTTTTTGAAGATCTATTAGAAGTTGTTTTTGGCCGGGCGCGGTGGCTCATGCTTGCAATCTCAGCACTTTGGGAGGCCGAGGCGGGTGGATCACCTGAGGTCAGGAGTTCGAGACCAGCCTGACCAACATAGTGAAACCCCATCTCTACTAAAAATATAAAAAATTAGCCGGGCATGGTGGCATGTGCCTGTAATCCCAGCTACTCAGGAGGCTGAGGCAGGAGAATCGCTTGAACTCAGGAAGCAAAGGTTGCAGTGTGTCGAGATCGTGCCACTGCACTCCAGCATGGGCGATAGAGCAAGACTCTGTCTCAAAAAAAAAAAAAAAAAAAAAGTTGTTTTTGGCAGCCGGGCACAGTGGCTCATGCATGTAATCCCAGTACTTTGGGAGGCTAAGGCGGGTGGATCACCTGAGGTTAGGAGTTTGAGACCAGCCTAGCCATCATGGTAAAACCCTATCTCTACTAAAAATACAAAAAATTAGCCAGGGGTGGTGGCTGGCACCTGTAATTTCAGCTATTCAGGGGGCTGAGGCAGGAGAATCGCTTGAACCGGGAGACAGAGGTTACAGTGAGCCAAGATCATGCCATTGCACTCCAGCCTGGGCAACAAGAGCGAAACTCCATCTCAAAAAAAAAAAAAAAAAAAAAAAAAACAAGTTGTTTTTGGCAGACATTTGAAAATTGTTTCTACTGAAAACTGAAAATTCTCCTTGGAAAAAAATTAGTTCCTATTGACCTGAGGAGAAATTAAGCAGAGGTTAATGTGTTAGAACAAATGCTTTTGTCTATAAGTTAAAACAAAAAAACTCCAACTCATAGTGACTTAAAGAACAAGAAATCGTGTTTTCTCACAGATGAAAGTATAAACCTGCTCCAGACACAGTGTGTTTAACAACACAACGATATTCTCATGGATCTAGATTTTTCCTGTCCCTCCACTCCGCAACTTTGAATATTGGCTTCATCCTAAAGTTAGTTTGTTCTAGTAAGGTTGATTCCTCTCATGACCACCAGAGGCAATCAGAATGATTTATTTTCCTGTTAACCTTTTATAGGAGAGGGAGAACTTCCCTAACTTTGGAATGTAAGTCCTTCCCTTCAATCTGATTGGAAGACTGAAGACATCCTTAGAACAGTCTCCAGAAGATTCTGTTTGCTGGTTGGCTAATGTTAAGCACTGGTATAGAATGGATGTTTGGGGAATCAACCATAATGTATTCTCTAGAAAGTTTTTCAAATGTCTTCACAGTCTGAAATTGCTTAATTGAAAATTATTTTAAAATAGACTTGTGTCTGGTTTTAAACCAGTTTTGCCAAATTTCAATGTATATAGAAATAGTTTCAATTTTGTTTCTTTACAGAGTTTTAATTTGTGGATCTTGAATAACTTATTTGTTTTCATTTTTAATGGACTCCACATGAAAATATTATAAATCCTATTGCATTCTCAATTTTGATAAATCTTTGTGTGGGATACAGTTCAGTGAAGTGATCAAAAATGGAGCTCTGGATGGGCATGGTGGCTCATGCCTGTAATCCCAGCCCTTTGGGAGACTGAGTGGGTGGATCACGAGGTCAGGAGTTCAAGATCAGCCTGGCCAACATAGTGAAACCCCGTCTCTACTAAAAATACACACACACACAAAAATTAGCTGGGTGTGTTGGAGGGCACCTGTAGTCCCAGCTACTTGGGAGGCTGAGGCAGGAGAATCACTTGAACCTGGGAGGCAGAGGTTGCAGTGAGCTGAGATCACACCACTGCACTCTAGCCTGGGCAACACAGGCAGACTCTGTCTCAAAAAAACAAACAAACAAACAAACAAAAAAACGCAAAGTGAGGCTCTAGAGCTACCCTAGTTCAAATTCCAGCTCTACCATTTCCCAGTGTAAACAAATTACTTCTCTGTTTCTGTTTTCTTATCTGTGGATTAATAGCCTTTCCACATATGGTTATGATGAGTACTGTATTATTAAATTAGAAAAACACATAAGATATAAGAAATTTACTGAGTAGTGTAAACCTTTATTATTTGATGCCTCTACCCCTTATTCTTAAGCTGATTTTAGAGGTGGACCGGTTTTCTAGTTATTCTCTGACCTATCCTTGGCAATTCCAGTTGTATCTAAGTTACTAAGAAGTAAATAGTATTTACTAAATATGAAAAACATAAAATCTCTTAATTTTACAAATGTACTTCTTAAATCACTGACTATGTGCTGAAATTTTAACACTTTGACAGGAAATAGCTTGACTTAAGGTATATAAGTAGACTTCTACAACTTCAGTTTCTGGCATTATGCTGGATTAGATAATATAAAAACTCTTCTGCTGTAAAACATGAGGACAATTCTAGATGAAATATAACTAGTTTTTTAAAGACATAGCTGAGCTTCTGCAAGAACTAAAAGAAAATCCCCAGGGACCAAAAATGAAAACTACACTGAAAGCCAGAGGTAAACATTTGGATTAAACTGCCCTAGAGAAGGATACTTGTCTCCCTAGCCTAGGAAGTTAGATATAAACACCTACTTGGGGCCAGGAATCAGTAGAAAGGTAGAACTTAAAACATTTTCTCATTTAATGCCAGGATTCTTCCATGAAAGGATGGACCAGGCTGGGCACCGTGGTTCATGCCTGTAATCCCAGCACTTTGGGAGGCCAAGGCGGCCAGATCACCTGAGGTCAGCAGTTTGAGATTAGCCTGGCCAACGTGGTGAAAACCCATCTCTACTAAAAATACAAAAAATTAGCTGGGTGTGGTGGTGTGCACCTGTTGTCCCAGCTACTCAGGGGGCTGAGGCAGGAGAATCGCTTGAGCCTAGGGTGGCAGAGGTCGTAGTGAGCTGAGATCACGCCACTGCACTCCAGCCTGGGCGACAGAGCAAGAGTCTGCTTCAAAAAAAGTGAGGTCTGAGCAGTGGCTCACACCTGTAATACCAGCATTTGGGGAGACTGAGGCAGGAGGCTAAGTCCTTACTTATCAATAATAACATTGAATGTAAGTGGACTAAACTCTCCAATGAAAAGTTATAGAATGACTGAATGGATTTAAAAAAAAAAGACCCAATGATCTGTTGACTACGAAAAACATACTTCACCTATAAAGACAAACATAGACTGAAAAAAAGAGATGGAAAAAGATATTTCATGCCAATGGAAACCAAAAAAGAGCCAGAGTCACTATACTTATATCAGACAAAATAGATTTCAAGGCAAAAACTATAAGAAGAGACAAAAAAGGTCACTATATAATGATAAAGGGGTCAGCTCAGCAAGAAGATATAATATTCTTAAATATATATGCACCCAACACCGTAGAACCTAGATATATAAAGTAAACATTATTAGAGCTAAAAAAAAAACAGATAGATTCCAGTACAATAATAGCTAGAGTCTTCAACACCCAATTTTCAGCATTGGACAGATCTTCCAGACAGAAAATCAGCAAAGAAACATCAGACTTAAACTGCACTGTAGACCAAATGTATCTAATAGATATTTACAGAACATTTCATCCAACAGCTGCAGAATATGCATTATTCTCCTCAGCATATGGACCATTTTCAAGGATAGACCATATTTAGGTCACAAAATAAGCCTTAAAATATTCAAAAAATTGAAATAATATCAAGCATCATCTCTGACCACAGTGGAAAAAAAAACTAGAAATCAGTAACTAGAGGAATTTTGGAAACTATACGAATACATGGAAATTAAACAATATGCTCCTGAATGACCAGTGAGTCAATGAAGAAATTAAGAAGAAAATTGAAAATTTTCTTGAAACAAGTGATAATGAAAACCTAACATATCAAAACATATGGAATACAGTGAAAGCATTACAAAGAAGGAGGTTTATAGCTGTAAGTGCCCACATCAAAAAAGGACACCAAAAAACAAAAAAAAAATAGAAAGGTGTTCCATGTTCATGGATTGGAAGAATCAATGTTTTTAAAATGTCCATACTACCCAAAGTAATCTACAGATTCAATGCAATCCCTGCCAAAATACCAATGATATTCTTCACAGAAATATAAAAAAAATCATAAAATCTATATAAAAACCTCAAAAGACCCAGAAGAGCCAAAGCTGCCCTAAGCAAAAAGGACAAAACTGAAGGAATCATATTGCCTGACTTCAAATTATGCTACAGAGCTATGGTAACCAAAGCAGCATGGTTCTGGCATAAAGACAGACACATAGATTAATTAAACAAAATGGAGATCCCAGAAACAAATCCACATATATATAGTGAACTCATTTTCGACAGAGGTGCTAAGAACATACACTGGGAAAAAGTTTCTTCAATAAAGGATGCTGGGAAAACTGGATATCCATATGCAGAAGAATGAAACTAGACCCCTATCTCTCACCATATACAAAAAATCAAAAAAGAATGGATTAAAGACTTAAGCCTGTGACCTCAATCTATAAAACTACTACAAGAAAACATTGGAGAAAATCCCCAGGACATTGGTCTGCGCAAAAAATTCTTGAGTAGTACCCTACAAACACAGGCAACCAAAGCAAAAATGGACAAATAGGATCACATCAAGTTAAAGAACTTCTGCACAGCAAAGGAAACAATCAACAAAGTGAGGTGACAGCCCACAGAATGGGAGAAAATATTTGCGAATTTACCCTTCTGACAAGGGTTTAATAACCAGAATGTATAAGGAGCTCAAACAACTCTATAAGAGAAAAAACAATAATCTGATCAAAAAATGGGTGAAGGATTTGAATTTGTATGTCTTCTTTTCTCAAAAGAAGACATACAAATGGCAAACAGGCATATAAAAAGGTGCTTGGGCTGAGCTCTTGCTTGTAATCCCAGCACTTTGGGAGGCCAAGGCAGGAGGATCGCTTGAGCCTAGGAGTTTCAGACCAGCCTGGACAACACAGTGAGACCTTGTCTCTACAAATATAATAATTTAAAAATTAGCCTGATGTAGTGGTGTGCTCCTGTGGTCCCAGCTACTTGGGAAGCTGAGGTGGGAGGATCACTTGAACCTGGGAGGTCAAGGCTGCAGTGAGCCATGATTGTGCCACTGTACTCCATCCTGGGCAACAGAGCAAGACCCCATCTCCAAAAAAAAAAGGTGATCAACATCATTGATCATCAGAGAAATGCAAATCAAAACACAATAAAATATCATCTCACCCCAGTTAAAATGGCTTATATCTAATAGACAAGCTACAGCAAATGCTGGTGAGGATATGGAGAAAAGGGAACCCTCATACACTGTTGGTGGGAATGTAAATTAGTACAACCACCATGAAGAATAGTTTGGAGATTCCTCAAAAAACATAAAATAAAAGTACATATGGTCCAGCAATCCCACTACTGGGTGTATACCCAAAAGAAAGGAAATCAGTATATTGAAGAAATAGCTGCACTCCCATGTTAATTGCAGAACTGTTCACAATAGCCAAGATTTGGAATCAACCTTAGGGTCCATCAACAGATGAATGTATGAAGACAATGTGATACTTACACACAATGAAGTACTGTTCTGCCCCCCCAAAAATAATGAGATACTGTCATTTGTAATAACATGGATGGAACTGGAGATCATTATGTTAAATAAGGCAGGCATGGAAAGACAGACATTGCATGTTTTTACTCATTTGTGGAATCTAAAAATCAAAACAATTGAACTCATGGAGATACAGAGTAGAAGGATGGTTACTAGAGGCTGGGAAGGGTAGTGGGGGGCAGGGGCAGGTGGGGATGGTTAATAGGTACAAAAAAATAGAATTTATAAGACCTAGTATTTGATAGCACAACAGGGTAACTATAGTCAATAACAATTTAATTGTACATTTTAAGATAACTAAAAGAGTATAATTGGATTGTTTGTAACACAAAGGATAAATGCTTGAGGGGATGGATACCCCATTCTCCATGATGTGGTTATTATGCATCACATGCCTGTATCAAAATATCTCATGTACCCCATAATATATATACCTACTATGTACTCATAAAAATTAAAAATAATTTTTTGAAAAGGCTTCTTGAGGCTGGGCGCAGTGGCTCATGCCTGTAATCCCAGCATTTTGGGAGGCCGAGACAGGCAAATCGATTGAGCCCAGGAGTTTGAGACCAGCCTGGGCAACATGGCGAAACCCTGTCTCTACAAAAAATACAAAAGTTAGCTGGGCACGGTGGTTCACACCTGTAGCCCCAGCTACTCCGGTTGCTGAGGCGGTAGGATGGCTTGAGCCCAGGAGGCAGAGGTTGCAGTGAGCTGTGATCATGCCGCAGTGCTTCAGCTCTAGGCAGCAGAGCAAGACCCGGTCTCAAAAAGGAAAAAGAAAGTGAAAGACACTTTTTCAAAGGAGGAAATTATTTCTTCCCCAAGTAATACCACATCACTTTATTCAGGTTTGTATTGTGATGATCTATTTATATGCCAGTTTTTTTCCACTAAACTGTGGACTCCTTAATAGCAGGTAAGAATTATATTCTTCCACTTTCAGAGCCCATGGAACTCCTAGTAATTGCTTGATGGGTAAATTCATTTCATAAAACGTTCAAATAATATATTTTATATAGATTATTGACAAATACAGATTTTGTGACACACATCTTTATAGGTGAAATGGAAAGAGTTCTGGAGTTGAAATAAGAATCAGAGACCTAATCTTTAATCCTTCTTTAATCTTTGGCCAAATATAATTTAGCTTTGTGAATCTACGTTTTCTTATATGTAAATTCTAGTGATGGACTAATAGCTAAAATCCTTTACATCTCTAATATCTTTGAAAATTTGCCTTTCCATAAAGTTGATCATTCATTTATCAATTTAATAGATACCTCTTTTCAGTATTAAGATCATTACATTTAGATTTTTGTATATAAATGTATTAACTTCACTGAAGTTAATAATTGCTGTCTTGGCCAGGCACGGTGGCTCAGGCCTGTAATCCCAGCACTTTGGGAGGCTGAGGCGGGCAGATCACTTGAGGTCAGGAGTTCAAGACCAGCCTGGCCAACATGGCAAAACCCTGTCTGTACTGAAAATGCAAATCTCTCTACTAAAAATAACAAAAATCAGTCAGGCATGGTAGCACACACCTGTAGTCCCAGCTACTGAGGAGACTGAGGTGGGAGAATCGCTTGAACCCGGCAGGCAGAGGTTGCAATCACATCACTGCAGTCCAG
This sequence comes from Pan troglodytes, assembly GCF_028858775.2. Classification (NCBI taxonomy): domain Eukaryota; kingdom Metazoa; phylum Chordata; class Mammalia; order Primates; family Hominidae; genus Pan; species Pan troglodytes. The sequence continues at coordinate 36,032,919 of NC_072415.2, forward strand.
CCTGGGCGACAGGGTGAGACCCTGTCTGAAAAAAAAAGAAAAAGAAAATGGCAGCCTGGTCTCGAACCCCTGACCTCAACTGATCCACCCACCTCGGCCTCCCAAAGTGCTGGGATTACAGGCCTGAGTCACCAGGTTTGGCCAATAATTGCTGTCTTATAGCCGCAAGCATGTAACCTTGGATCTACTTGTGAACAGTACAACAGAAAATCAAACTACACTGCAAATTCTTAGAAAAATAAAACCTTTTTTGCTTTCTACTTAGACATAAAGTAGCATAAATTATCTTTTCCCATTTCATTTCGCTATTCTATAAACTGATCAAATTATTAAACCCTATCAGAGAATCACACAGTCGGGTGCAGTTGGGAGAGTTAAATAATGAGTCTTTGTTCATGAATAAAATTAAGTCTCGCATTAAAATGTTTTTGGGGTTATATGCACATATAGGATATATAACGCAATATCACCTTTTGTCCTGCTTTCTTTTTTAGCACAGTGATAGTAGAAATGTCAGAGATCTGGTTTTGCCCATAATTGTTATTGCTCTTAAACCTCTTGAAATGCTTCATTGTATATTTGAAGTTACAAAATATAAAGTTATACATAGAAAGTATAAATTTATTAAATATTGGAATTCTTCATATTGTAAATATTTAGATATTATTCGTATAACTGACATTTGATCTTTAAATTTTTTTCTCTTTTCAGATGTTTAGTGCAAAAGAAGTTGAATTATATGTAACTGAAATAGAAAAAGAAAAGGAAGAAGCAGAGAAGAAAAAATCAAAGAAATCTGTCTAATTCTTAGGATGACCACTGGGAGGTCTTAATGTTTTGTTTTATTGTACTGTCTGAGGTTGTTTAGTGAAATTTTAGAGGAAAACAGTTATTTTGCAGCATTACATGCAGTACTTGTGTGATGTTTTGAGAATGCCAGATCTGTGGCTGTCTTCATTCTATTACATAGTCAAACATAGGTTTATGTGAAGATTTTCTTTGAAAGGGGATTTCAGTAATTGTTGAGAGCAGTCATAATTCCACATAAGCTTGAGACTCTATAATTTGTCCAGTGTCTTACTTACCTTCATATATGCAAATATAATTTTAAAAAATTTTTTTAATTAAAAAATTTAATAATTTGGTGATGTTTGAATATTGACTGTCAGTTAAGGACATAGCTATTCCAAATAAACTAAATATAATATTGAGCTGCATTTCTCAAAGAATGACAAAAGCATCCTTATACTGATGAGTTCTTAAAATTTTGTCAGAGCCTTCTTCATTTTACAATATTTCGTTATTTTTATTTTACCTTTTTCATTTTACAAGTTGCAATATATTGTTTCGTTCATGGAACAAATATAGGCTGAATTCAAACATGCAATTAAAGCATGGGAAGAGCTTCTAAGGGCATCTTAACAGGATGCTACATGAAAATAAGGAAAGAAATTAATACATATCACTTTTAGTTTAGATTTTTATTTTATCTCAAGTATGTCCAGTGTGTTCGGTTTGTTACATATTCCATGAAATATCTGAGTGTGTATTTTATGATTGGTATTATGGAAGGCTTATTGGGGGAACAAGAAAAATATAAAAAGTGATCTCTGCCCACGGAAAAGATTTAATCCAAATGGTCCACAAGAGGAATGTGCTTAATTCCTACAGTGAGTTTATATTTTTGAAAATAAAAGCTAGTAAATATTCTTTCTGTTGTTTTAATTAATTGTTTATTTATTTCAGAGATGAGGTCTCACTATGTTGCCCAGGCTGGTCTCAAACTCCTGGCTTCAAGCAATCCTCCCACCTCCACCACCCAAAGTGCTGGGATTACAGGCTGAGCCACTGCACCTGGTCTTAATGTTCTTTTTTGAAAACGAGGGGAGAGGTTAAGTTTTTGCAGAGGAATGAAAATAGGAGGGGAAGGCCAGGTGTGGTGGCTCATGCCTGTAATCCCAGCACTTTGGGAGGCTGAGGTGGGCGGACCACTTGAGGCCAGGAGTTCGGAACCAGCCTGGCCAACATGGCGAAACCCCGAGTGGGGTGGGGTTGGTTTTGGGATGAAACTGTTCCACCTCAGATCATCAGGCATTCGATTCTCGTAAGGAGCCCGCAATCCCTTGCATGTGCAGTTCACAGCAGGGTTCACACTCCGATGAGAATCTTTTTTTTTTTTTTTTTGAGACGAGTCTCACTCTGTCACCCAGGCTGGAGTGCAGTGGCGCAATCTCGCTCCCTGCAACCTCCGCCTCTCAGGTTCAAGTGATTCTCCTGCCTCAGCCTCTCAAGCAGCTGGAACTACAGGCATGTGCTATCACGACCAGCTAATTTTTGTATTTTTAGTAGAGTCGGGGTTTCGCCATGTTGGCCAGGCTGGTCTTGAACTCCTGGCCTCAGGTGACCACCCGCCTCGGCCTCCCAAAGTGCTGGGATTACAGGCGTGAGCCACCGTGCCCGGCCTCCTGTGAGAATTGTTACTGCCACCACTGATCTCACAGGTGACGGAGCTCATGTGGTAATGCTTGCTCCCCCCACCCCCCTACTCACCTCCTCCTGTGCAGCCGGGTTCCTAACAGGCCACAAGCCGGTACTGATCCACGGCCCTGGGGTTGGGGACCCCCGATCTAAGGGATATGGTTGTAATTCCATCCCTTATTTTTTTACTTGACAAGTACTCATACAATACCACAGTCACTGCATGCCAGACACTGTTTAGATTTCTTGCAAATATTAACATTTATCTTAACAACTCTGAGACAAGTTTTATAATGTATGCCCATGGTGCTGATGCTTATAGTGCTTTGCCACCACAAGTGTCCATCAGAATGGAAACATTTCTCATTGCTCACCAATCTCTCCCTCACAAGGATGTATCATGAGAGGCAAGAGGTTTTTTTGAATCTGACTAGCTTTATTACTCCTGTGACTCAGTTCTTCTTAGTTATCAGAGTCTAATTGGTTTTAGCTCAACTGATTTATTCTACTTTGGAAATCATAGCATTATTTTGGTCAGGTTTCACTGATCCATACAAAATGATTTTCTATTTAATGTGAAGTTCTTTTGTTTGTTTGGTTTTTTGTTTGTTTGTTTTTAGATGAGGCCTCTGTCACCCAGGCTGGAGTAGTGATGCCACCTTGGCTCACTGCAACTTCTGCCTCCCAGGTTCAAGCAATCCTCCCACCTCAGGCTCCTGAGTAGCTGGGACTACAGCTGCTCGCCACCACACCCTGTTAATTTTTTGTACTTTTTAGCAGAGACAGGGTTTTACCATGTTGCGCAGGCTGGACTCGAACTCCTGAAGTCAAGAGATACACCCAACTCGGCCTCCCAAAGTGCTGGGATTACAGGCATGAGCCACTGTGACCAGCCCTAATGTGAAGTTTGAACCAAAAAAAATTCAAACGTTATTGCTATTTAAAATGTTACTTTGGCTGAGCGTGGTGGCTCACGCCTATAATCCCAGCATTTTGGGAGGCCAAGGCGGGTGGATCACCTGATGTCAGGAGTTCACAACCAGCCTGACAAACATGGTGAAACCCTGTCTCTACTAAAAATACAAAAAAAAAAAAAAAAAAAAATTAGCCTTGGCCGGGTGCAGTGGCTCACGCCTATAATCCCAGAACTTTGGGAGGTCGAGGTGGGTGGATCACCTGAGGTCAGGAGTTCGAGACCAGCCTGACCAACATGGAGAAACCCCTTCTCTACTGTCTCTACTAAAAATACAAAATTAGCTGGGCGTAGTGGCACAAGCCTGTAATCCCAGCTACTAGGGAGGGTGAGGCAGGAGAATCGCTTGAACCTGGGAGGCGGAGGTTGCAGTGAGCCGAGATCATGCCATTGCACTCCAGCCTGGGTAACAAGAGTGAAACTCCGTCTCAAAAAAAAAAAAAAAAAAAAGCCAGACCTGGTGGCGCACGCCTGTAATCCCAGCTACTCAGGAGGCTGAGGCAGGAGAATCGCTTGAACCCAGGAGGCAGAGGTGGCAGTGAGCTGAGATTGCACCACTGCACTACAGTCTGGGCAACGAGAGAAACTCCATCTCAAAAAAAAAAAAAAAAAAAGTTACTTTTACTGGCCAGGCAAAGTGGCTCATGCCTATAATCCCAGCACTTTGAGAGGCCGAGGTAGGTGGATCGCTTGAGGTCAGGAGTTCAAGACCAGCCTGACCAACATGGCGAAACCTCATCTCTACTAAAAATACAAAAAAATCAGCCAGGCATGGTGGTGCATGCCTGTAGTCCCAGCTACTCAGGAAGCTGAGGCAGGAGAATTGCTTGAACACAGGAGGCGGAGGTTGCAATGAACCGAGATTGAGCCACTGCACTACAGCCTGGGTGATAAAGTGAGACTCTGTCTCAAAAAAATAAAATAAAATAATACAGGGTGCGGTGGCTCACACCTGTAATCCAGCACTTTGGGAGACTGAGACGGGTGGATCATCTGAGGTCAGCAGTTCAAGACCAGCCTGGCCAACATGGCGAAACCCCATCTCTACTAAAAATTCAAAAAATTAGCTGGGCACGGTGGCGGGTGCCTGTAATCCCGGCTACTCGGGAGGCTGAGGCAGGATAATTGCTTGAACCCGGGAGGCAGAGGTTGCAGTGAGCCAAGATTGTGCCACTGCACTCCAGCCTGGGTGACAGAGTGAGACTCTGTCTCAAAAATAAATTAATTAATTAAATGAAATGTTACTTTTATTTTATTGAGAGAAAAAAACCCCAATATTCAAGTGCTTTATGTTTTTTCTCTCTCATGTCTCCACAGTGAGATGATCACAAATACTTGATTTTAGGAATTACCTAAACAACTTATCTTTCCAGCATTAGATTATGATTAAGTAGGTAGACAGAAAAATCTGTCACTATAGGGATGGAAATGCTGGATAACATCTAACAAATATGCTTTTAAATACATAGGTAAGGCCAGGTGCAGTGGCTCACACCTGTAATCCCAGCACTTTGGGAGGCCAAGGCAAGAGGATTGCTTGAGGCCAGCAGTTTGAGACCAGCCTGGGCAACATGGTGAGACTCCCATCTGCACAAAAAAATTAAAAATTAGCTGGGTGTGGTGGTGCACATCTGTAGCTCCAGCTACTTGGGAGGCTGAGACAGGAGGATCACTTGAGCCCAGGAAGTGGCTGCAGTGAGCCATGATCCTGCCACTATACTCCAGTTCTGGGCAACAGAGTGAGACCCTGTCTCAAAAAAATTGTAAATACATACAGATGTACATACATATATATGTACATAGGTAAACTCACAAGAAGGGATGGGAAATCAGGGACTGAAAACAGAAAGATATGAAAATCAGAGAAGCAGTTGAGCAGATGCTGGTGCTGCTGTGTATACGGTTGTGTTGGCACAGGGAATAAGCATAATAGAGACTAGAAACACCCAGACGCTTACTGGATACTTGGTTTATGGCAGTTAGCATTGCATCAGTGGGCAAAGGATAAGCTCTTCAATACACAATGATAGGACAACTGGTTATTCATTTGAAAAGAAAGAAAATTGAACCTCTGGCCAGGTGCAGTGGCTCATGCCTATAATCCCAGCACTTTAGGAGGCGTAGGCGGGCGGATCACCTGAGATCAGGAGTTTGAGACCAGCCTGACCAACATGGCAAAACCCCATCTCTACTAAAACTACAAAAATTAGCTGGGCTTGGTGGCAGGTGCTTGTAATCCAGCTACTCAGAAGGCTGAGGCAGGGGAATCGCTTGAACTTGGGAGGCGGAGGTTGCAGTGAGCTGAGATGGCGCCATTGCACTCCAGCCTGGGCGACAGAGTGAGACTCTGTCTCAAAAAAAAAAAAAAAAGAAAGAAAGAAAGAAAGAAAAGGGCCGGGCGCGATGGCTGATGCATGTAATCCTAGCACTTTGGGAGGCCGAGGCGGGCGGATCATGAGGTCAGGAGATCGAGACCATCCTGGCTAACGCGGTGAAACCCCGTCTCTACTAAAAATACAAAAAATTTAGCTGGGCGTGGTGGTGGGCGCCTGTAGTCCCAGGTATTTGGGGGGCTGGGGCAGGAGAATGGCGTGAACCCTGGAGGTGGAGCTTGCAGTGAGCCTAGACCGCGCCACTGCACTCCAGCCTGGGCTACAGAGCGAGACTCCCTCTCAAAAAAAAAAAAAAAAATTTAACCTGTACTTAATACTATTTTAAAAAATCAATTTCAGGTAGATTAAAGACCTAAATATAAAAAATTAAACTTTAAAACTTTAGAAGACAATATAGAAAAATATCTTTACGATCCTAGAGGTAAGGACAGATTGTCTAGACAAGATGAAAAGCGTCAATACTTAAGGAAAAGATTGATAATTTAACTACCTGAAAATTAATGTAAATTTTTCTACATCAAAAGAGACCATAACACAAGTGAAAAGACAGGCTACAAATAGGAGATGTTTGTAATACATATAAATGATAAAAGATGTGTGTCTGGAATTTATAAAGAGCTGTTGATTGAAAGAAATACACCATACAACAGAAAAATGAATCATGCATGTAAACAGTTCACCTCTAACAGTTCAAACATTATTCCTATTTAAAATGCTACTTTTATTTATTTTACTGAGAGAAAAATCCCCAATACTCAAGTACTTTATGTTTTTTCTCTCTCATATCCCCAAGGTGAGATGATCACAAATATTGGGTTTTAGGAATTATCTTAACAACTCATCTTTCCAGCATTAGATTATGGTTAAGTAGGTAGAAAAAACTTTCACTACAGGTATAGAAATGCTGGATAAGATCTAACAAATATCCTTTTAAATGCATAGGTAAGGCCAGGTGCAGTGGCTCACACCTGTAATCCCAGCATGTTTGGAGGCCAAGGCAGGAGAAGAAAAAACCTAAATGATTTTCTCTTATAAGGATCCTATTAAATATTAAATGTTGTTCTACCAGACTAATAAAGGAAATGTATATTTATACCTAAGATGAGATACTCTTTTACAGCCATCAGACTGACAAAAATTAAAATGACTGTATAAAGTATTTGTGAGCATGTGGAGCCAAAAGAACTCTTATCTACTGCTGTTAGAATTGTAGACTAGACAACTGCTTTGGGCAGCATATGAGTGATACCTAGCAAAGTCAAAGAGGTATGTGCCTTTTAGCTGGCAATCCAGCTCCCAGATATGTAAGCCTACAGAAATTTGCAAACTATCTCACACAACAGCACAACAAGTTAATACAAAAGACTCTTTGTGATCCCCAAATATATGGGAATTTTCTCATCACCAGCAACCAAGCAATCAATTCTGCAGCAAACATCAGTTAGGCATCCTGCAATTCCATTCCTACACTATCTACCTGGAAACAATGTCAGATCCCACAGGTTGAGGGCTCAATTCCCAAGACTGCCCCCCACCCCATTCAGATACCAGTTGCAAGTCCAGGCCTCCATAACTTCTGACCAACCCGTCGTTTGTGGTTCCTGCAGCCCTCTCTTTGGGTTCCATTAATTTGCTAGAGTGGCTCACAGAACTCAGGGAAACATTTCCTTACATTTGCCGATTTTTTACTAAGTATATTTTAAGTATATGTAAGTATATTTTAAAGGATAAATAACCAGATGAAGAGATACATAAGATGAGGGCTAGGTACAGTGACTCACAGCTGTAATCCCAGCACTTTGGGAGGCTGAGGCAGGCAGATCACTTGAAGTCAGGAGTTGGTGACCAGCCTGGGCAACACAGGGAAACCCCCGTCTCTACTGAAAATACAAAAAATTAACTGGGTGTGGTAGCACACACTTGTAATCCCAGCTACTGAGGATGCTGAGGCACAACAATCGCTTGAACCCAGGAGGCCGAGGCTGCAGTAAGCTGAGATCACACCACTGCACTCCAGCCTAGGCGACAGAGCAAAACTGTCTCAAAAAAAAAAAAAGGTCGGGTGCAGGGGCTCACTCCTGTAATCCCAACACTTTGGGAGGCTGAGGCTGGTGGATTACCTGAGGTCAGGAGTTTGAGACCAGCCTGACCAACATGATGCAACCATGTCTCTACTAAGAATACAAAAATTAGCTGGGCGTGGTGGCGGGCACCTGTAATCTCAGCTACTCGGGAGGCTGAGGCAGAAGAATCGCTTGAACCCGGCAGTGACCCGAGATCGCGCCATTGATTGCACTTCCTCTGGGTGACAAAGCAGGACTCCATCTCAAAAAAAAAAAAAAAAATGAGAGATACATAGGATGAGGTCTGGGGGAAGGGGCGTGTACCGTCTAGGAACCTCCATGTGTTCAGCTACCCAGAAGCTCTCCAAACCCAGTTAATTTGGGTTTTTATGGAGGCTTCATTACATAGGCATGATTGATTAAACGATTGGCCATTGGTGATCAATTTAATCTTCAGCCCCCTCCCCTTCCTGGAGGTCATGTGGTAGATCAGAAAGTCCCAATCCTCTAATCCTGCCTAGGTCTTTCTGGTGACCAGTTCCCATCCTGAAGCTGCCTAAGAGCTGCTAGCCATCAGTTAATCATTAGCATACAAAAAGATATCGCTGTGGAGGTTCCAAAGATTTTAGGAGTTGTACCCCAGAAAGGGAGATGAAGACCAAATATTTGACAATGAAACAGGAGGCATTCAGACACATAGCACCTACTTTAGAGGCTGAGGTGGGAGGATCACTTGAGCCCAAGAGATGAAGGCTGCAGTGAGCCAAGATCTCATTACTACACTGCAGCCCGGGTGACAGAATGAGACCTCTGTCTCAAAAATGAAAATAAAAAAATCCCAATATAGTTTTGCTTTTCATTTTTCTTACTATAGGTGATGCTGAGCATCTTTATGTTTGTGTGAAAGCCTTTGAATTCTCCTTCTGTTAGTGATTGATATCCTTTGTTTAACTTTCCTGTGAGTTTTTGTTCTTTTTTCTTATTGATTTGTAAGAGCTTCTTTTTTCTTTTCTTTTTTTAAAAATCCATTTCTTTGTAAGAGCTTTTTATTTATTTGGGAAATTACCCTTTTGCCTATGTATTAAGGTAATGCTAGCTACTGTAATAGATTAACCTACACAATGGAAGTTTATTTCTCAATATGAAATCCTATTGCTGGTAGAGAGAAATCCTCTAAGCCAAAATCTAGGAAATGCTCCCCTTCCATTTTGTGGCTCTGCCATTTTCTTTTCTTTTCTTTTCTTTTTTTTGAGATGGAGTCTTGCTCTGTTGCCCAGGCTGGAGTGCAGTGGCACAATCTCGGCTCACTGCAACCCCCACCTCCCGGGTTCAAGCAATTCTCCTGCCTCAGCCTCCTGAATAGCTGGTACTACAGGCGCCCGCCACCATGCCTGGCTAATTTTTTGTATTTTTAGTAGAGACACGGTTTCACTGTATTAGCCAGGATGATCTCGATCTCCTGACCTCGTGATCTGCCTGCCTCGGCCTCCCAAAGTGCTGGGATTACAAGCATAAGCCATCGCGCTTGGCTGTGGCTCTGCCATTTTCAAACATTCATGAGATTTCTGTGTCTATCTGCATTAAGCCACCAGATAGGAAAAGAGTTTGGAGGATCAATTGTGACTTAAAACAAACAAACAAACAACAACAACAACAAAAAACAGTCAGTTAAAGAGAGAACGGAACTTCCTCAACATCATAAAGGACATTTTTGGCAAGCCCAAAACTAACATCATACTCAATGGTGAAAAACTAAAAACTTTTCCTATAAAATAAAGGATGCCTGCTTTTGCCACTTTTATTCGTCATAGTATATGATGAATAGTATAGTAAATTCTATCCAAAGTAATTAGGCAAGAAAAGAAATAAAAGACATCCCAATTGGAAAGTAGGAAGTAAAATTATTTACAGATGATATTTGTTTATTAATTCTAGTACTAATAGACAAATTCAGCAAAGTGACAGGATACAAAATCAACATGCAAAAATTCGTTGCATTTCTATACATTAATGATGAGCAATCCAAAAAGGAAATTAAGAAAGCAATTCATACTTGGGAGGCTGAGGCAGGAGAATCACTTGAACCTGGGAGGCAGAGATTGCAGTGAGCCTAGATTGTGCCACTGCACTCCAGCCTGGGTGACAGAGAGATTCTGTCAAAAAAAAAAAAAAAAAAAAAAAGCAATTCCATTTATAATAGCATAAAAAAATACTTAGGAATAAACTTAACCAAGGAAGCAAAAGACTTACCCACTGAAAAATACAAAACATTGCTGAAAGAAATTAAAGTAACCACAAATAAATAGAAAGATGAAGGGGTGGGTTGCCCCCCCACACCTGTGGGTGTTTCTCGTTAGGTGGAACGAGAGACTTGGAAAAGAAAAAGACACAGAGACAAAGTATAGAGAAAGAAATAAGGGGGCCCAGGGGACCAGCGTTCAGCATATGGAGGATCCCACCAGCCTCTGAGTTCCCTTAGTATTTATTGATCATTTGTGGGTGTTTCTCTGAGAGGGGTATGTGTCAGGGTCACAAGACAATAGTGGGGAGAGGGTCAGCAGACAAACACGTGAACAGAGGTCTTTGCATCATAGACAAGGTAAAGAATCAAGTGCTGTGCTTTTAGATATGCATACACATAAACATCTCAACGCTTTACAAAGCAGTATTGCTGCCCGCATGTCCCACCTCCAGCCCTAAGGCGGTTTTTCCCTATCTCAGTAGATGGAACGTACAATCGGGTTTTATACCGAGACATTCCATTGCCCAGGGACAGGCAGGAGACAGATGCCTTCCTCTTGTCTCAGCTGCAAGAGGCATGCCTTCCTCTTACACTAATCCTCCTCAGCACAGACCCTTTATGGGTGTCGGGCTGGGGGACGGTCAGGTCTTTCCCTTCCCACGAGGCCATATTTCAGACTATCACATGGGGAGAAACCTTGGACAATACCTGGCTTTCCTAGGCAGAGGTCCCTGCAGCCTTCCACAGTTTTTGTGTCCCTGGGTACTTGAGATTAGGGAGCGGTGATGACTCTTAAGGAGCATGCTGCCTTCAAGCATCAGTTTAACAAAGCACATCTTGCACCGCCCTTAATCCATTTAACCCTGAGTTTGACGCAGCACATATTTCAGAGAGCACGGGGTTGGGGGTAAGTTCATAGATTAACAGAATCTCAAGGCAGAAGAATTTTTCTTAGTACAGAACAAAATGGAGTCTCCTATGTCTACTTCTTTCTACACAGACACAGTAACAATCTGATCTCTCTTGCTTTTCCCCACAGAAAGACATTCTGTGTTCATAGGTATTGAATCTGTAGATTGAATCTGTAGATTCAATACCACCCCTATCAAAATCCCAGTGATGTTTTTGCAAAAATCAAAAAATCCATTCTAATCTGAAAATTAAGAAAAAGTGCTGGCCTAGCGTGATGACTCATGCCTGTGATTCCAGCACTTTGGGAGGCCAAAGCAGGCAAATTGCTGAGCCTAGGAGTTTGAGACCAGCCTGGGGAACATGGCAAAACCCTGTCTCTACAAAAAACACAAAAATTAGCTGGGTGTGGTGAAGTGCACCTGTAGTCCCAGCTACTTGAGAAGCTGAGGTGGGAGGATGAGGTGGGGGAATCACTTGAGCCTGGGGAGGTTGAGGCTGCAGTGAGTTGTGATTGCACCACTGCATTCCAGCCTGGGCAACAGAGTGAGACCCTGTCTCAAATAAAAATTAAAAACAAATTTAGTGGCTGGGCATGTGACTCATGCCTGTAATCCTAGCACTTTGGGAGGCCAAGGCAGGCGGATCACTTGAGGTCAGGAGTCCAAGACCAGCTGGCAACATGGCAAGACCCCATCTCTACTAAAAATATAAAAATTAGCTGGGCATGGTGGCACATGCCTGTAATCCCACCTACTCAGGAGGCTGAGGCAGGAGAATCGCCTGAATCCGGGAGGTGGAGGTTGCAGTGAGCCAAGATCATACCACTGCACTCTAGCCTGGGTGACAGAGTGAGACCTTGTGGCAAAAAAAAAAAAGAAAGAAAGAAAAGAAAAAATGCTAATGATGGCTTCCTATTTCTCTGTAGAAGAAAGCTAACTTACATAATCTAAACTAGTGCTTTTTATACTTTAATGTATATACAAATGTCTGAGGATCTTGTTTAAAATGCAGATTCTGACTCTATAGACCTGGAGTGTAATCCAATAGTCTTTTCTGTTAAGCTCCCGGATGATACCAAGGATGCACTAGCATCACCTGCAAACTTACTAGATCTCATTAGCTAAGTATTTAGGATAAATCTACATGCAGCCTGTACTTCGGCCTTTGTGATCTTGTCCACCCCTTTGATACACACACACCTCTTTGTTTATCTCTTGTCATTCCTCCTCTCCCTCCCTCAGCTGCAGCCACACTGGCCTCCCTGCTGTTCCCTGCTCCCTGAGGCATGCTCCTGCCCCAGGGCCTTGGCACTGTCTACTCTGCTTGGATCACTCTGCCTCACCCCATACTGGCATGACTTTCTTTCACTTGTTGCACAAATATCACCTTATTAGACAGGATTTTTCTGACCACAATACATAAGATAGACCTCGCATCCCCCAATACCTAATAACACCTGAAATATGTGTTTGTGAAATACATGTATGCATGTGTTTACTGACTATTTCCCCCATTTCAACTGTAAGTTCCATGTCATTTTATTCACTGGTATATGGCCAGTGCCTGGAAGAGCTCCTAGCACATAGTAGACACTTAATAGATACTCATTGAATAAATAGCAGAAAACCATTCATTTAGATTAAAACTTAAAAAATTCAAAATCAGGCTGGGTGTGGTGGCTCACGCCTGTAATCCTGGCACTTTGGAGGCCAAGGTGGGTTGGTCACCTGAGGTCAGGAGTTTGAGACCAACCTGGCCAATATGGTGAAACCCCATCTCTACTAAAAATACAAAAAATTAGCCAGGAGTGGTGGTGGGTGCCTGTAATCCTAGCTACTTGGGAGGCTGAGGCATGAGAATTGCTTGAACCCAGGAGGCGGAGGTTACAGTGAACCAAGATTGTGCCTCTACACTCCAGCCTGGGCGACAGAGCAAGACTCCGTCTTAAAAAAAAATAAAAATTCAAAATCAGATGCCAGCTGCTTTATGCCTCTCACTTAAAAAATGTATGAAATTACTGGCTAAGAAGATTTATTTTTTAATCTATTGTAGCACTTATATTTATTTATAATGGAGAAAACAATAGGAAAAGAGGTTTTGAAAAGTTCCCCAAATAGGTGATTCCGTCCTGAGCAGCTGCTCTCTGGAGCAGTAGTCGTTTATCTCTGTCCATCTTCTCTCCCCACTAAGTGCACGCCTCCACCCCATGGAAGATTCGATGGACATGGACATAAGCCCCCTGAGGCCCCAGGACTATCTTTTCAGTTGTGAACTAAAGGCCGACTAAGTGATCACTTTAAGGTGGATAATGATGAAAATGAACACCAGTTGTCTTTAAGAATGGTCAGTTTAGGGGCTGGTGCAAAGGTTGAATTGCACATTTTTGAACCTGAGGCAATGAATTACGAAGGCAATCCCATTAAAGTAACACCGGCAACTTGAAGTGTATATACAGCCAACGGCTTCCCTTGGGAGCTTTGAAATAACACCCCCCCATGGTCTTACATTTGAAGTGTGGACTTTGAAATAACACCCCTCCATGGTCTTACTGTTGAAGTATGGACTTTGAAATAACCCAGCCATGGTCTTTCAGTTGAAGTGTGGTTCAGGGCCAGTGTATATTAGTGGGCAGCACTTAGTATCTGTGGAGGAAGATGCAGAGTCAGAAGATGAAGAAGAGGATGTGAAACTCTTAAGTATATCTGGAAAGCAATCTGCCCTGGAGGTGGTAGCAAGATTCCACAAAAAAGAGTAAAATTTGCTGCTGCTGAAGAGGAAGAAGAAAGAGGAGGAGGAGGAGAAGGAAGAGGAGGAGGAGGAAAGAAGGAAGAAGAAAGAAGAAGAAGGAGGAGAAGAAGAGGAGGAGGAGGAGGAAGAGGATGAGGAGGAAGAGGAGGAGGTGGAAGAGGAAGAGGAAGAAGAAGAGGATTTTGATGATGAGGAAACTGAAGAAAAAGTGCCAGTGAATAAATGTATATGAGACACTTCTGCCGAGAACACCCAAAATTCAAACCAGAATGGCAAAGACTCAAAACCATCAACACCAAGATCAAAAAGACAAGAATCTTTCAAAAAACAGGAAAAAAACTCCTAAAACACCAAAAGACCTAGTTCTGTAAAAGACATTAAAGCAAAAACGCAGGTACAGAAAAACATGGTTCTCTTTCCAAAGTCGAAGCCAAGTTCATCAATTATGTGAAGAATTGCTTCCGGAAGACTGACCAGGAGGCTATTCAAGATCTCTGGCAGCGGAGGAAGCCTCTTGAAGAAAATAGTTTAAACAGTTTTTTATAAGTTTTCCATCTTATTTCACTTCTGTAATAGTTGATATTTGGCTGTCCTTTTATAATGCAGAATGAGAACTTTCCCTACTGCGTTAATAAATGTTGTCCAGGTTCCATGGCCAATAATGTGTTGTCCAAAATGCCTGTTTAGTTTTTTTTTTGTTGTTGTTGTTTGTTTGTTTGTTTGTTTTTTGAGACAGAGTCGTGCCCTGTCACCCAGGCTGGAGTGCAATGGTGCCATCTCGGCTCATTGCAACCTCTGCCTCCCGGGTTCAAATGATTCTCCTGCCTCAGCCTCCTGAGTAGTTGGGATTACAGGCACTCACCACCACATCCAGCTACTTTTTGTATTTTTAGTAGAGACAAGGTTTCACCATGTTGGCAAGGCTGGTCTCGAACTCCTGACCTCGTGATCTGCCCGCCTCGGCCTCCCAAAGTGTTGGGATTACAAGCATGAGCCACCATGCCCAGCCTAGCTTTTAAAGATGGAACTCCAGCCTTTACTTGGTTTTAAGTATGTATGGAATATTATGATAGGACATAGTAGTAGTGGGGGTCAGACATAGAAATGGTGGGGAGACAAAAATATACATGTGAAATAAACTCAGTATTTTAATAAAGTAGCACATTTTCTATTGAAAAAAAAGTTCCCCAAATAACATGTATTTGGTGAAGTACAATCCTTTCTTTGAAATACATAAAACAGGTGAGCGATCATGCATATGAGGTTGGCCTGGCTGCACTAGGAATTCAGGGACAATTCAAGACCATCTAATTCAGGCATGGTACTTGCATTTTGCTGCATCATGTTTTCTCTATGCCTATTTCAGTTGAGATCTTTTGGTTGAAAGAAACAAAGGTTAACTCAGGTGACCTCAAGGACACAAGGAAATAAAGGTTCTTGTGAAGAAATACAAAACTGGAAACTGTGGCATTGTTTTGCCTGCTAGGAACTGGCAACCCTAGCAACCCTAGAAATGTCAGCATCAAGAGCTTTTGGATTTTAACTGTAATATTGAAGCAATAACACGATTAGTTCCTTTCTACACATCTGTTCTGTTTTTCTCTCCTTATCATATCTGACTTTGTCAGCCTCATTTTATTTCTTTAACTTATTGCCTATGCCAACTCATAGCTTCTTCTTTTTATAACTTTGTAACATATACATATGCATTATGGTCTCTTTAGCTTCTATTGAATTTTGATCATGTAGCTTCAGCATTTTTTTTTTTGAGACAGAATCTCACTGTGTTGCCCAGTCTGGAGTGCAGTGGCACCATCTTGGCTCACTGCAACCTCTGCCTCCCAGATTCAAGCGATTCTCCTGCCTCAGGCTCCTGAGTAGCCAGGATTACAGGCGCCTGCCACCACGTCAGCTGGTTTTTTTTGTATTCTTAGTAGAGACAGGGTTTCACCTTGTTGGACAGGCTGGTCTGGAACTCTTGACCTCAGGTGATCCGCCCACCTCGGCCTCCCAAATTGCTGAGATTACAGGTGTGAGCCACTAAGCCCAGCCAACCTTTCATAGTTAACTCTCCTCCTCTTTCCAAAGTCTCCAGTTCCAATTCTACAAAGAGTAAATGTGCTTAGACCGGCTGATATTTTTTGTATCAGGGTCACTGTGGTCAGTCAAAGGATTGGCTGTCCTTGGGACTGCATCCTATTGTTTGTCCAGACAGCAGTGACAGCAGTATAGGGTCAAGTGGTCCCAGCTGGGGATGTCCTTTGTGTCACTAAAACAGTTCTCTTGCAAGGGACTGTGGATGGAGCAGGCATCATGACTTACTTGTGTAACACACACACGCTTCTCTCATTGAAAATACTTTTTTTTTTTTTTGAGACAAGTTCTCACTATGTCACCCATGTTGGAATGCAGTGGCACAATCACACATCACTGCAACCTCAACCTCCTGGGCTCCAGCAATCCTCCCACTTCAGCCTCTCAAATAGCTAGGACTACAGGCATGCACCACACACCCAGCTAATTTTATTTATTTTCTGTAGAGACAAGTTTTCACTATGTTGCCCAGGCTTGTCTCAAGCTCCTGGACTCAGGTGATCCTCCTGCCTTGGCCTCCCAAAGTGCTGGGATTACAGGAGTGAGCCACCATGCCTGACCCTGAAAAGACTTCTTTTTCTCTTCCTTTTTATGAAGCAGACTGTGGAAATGTCTCATGACTCACCACAATAATCCTCCTCCAAGGTGCCTATTCTCAGACTCAGTTAGAGGCCTGACCTCTTTATTGTAACCTGTGTCACATTGTCTAGTAATCCTATCATATTTGTATCTCCTGTTAGATTGTGAGCATCTCACGCTCAGATCTGTAATCTTAGAGTCGGGGCCTCAGTGAATGATTACTAAAAAAGCAAGCTTTAACTTGATTAAGTATTAGGCAGGGAGTGTTATTCACTCCCTGAAGAAAAAGAAGGGAGTGGGGACGGATTATTGTTTTTGACAGGAAAGGTGTGCAGCTCATTAAAAAGGTTGTCCTGGCCGGGCCCAGTGGTTCATGCCTGTAATCCCAACACTTTGGGAGGCTGAGGCGGGTGGATCACCTGAGGTCAGGCATTCGAGACCAGCCCAGCCAACATGAAGAAACCCCGTCTCTACTAAAAATACAAAAAACAGCTGGGCATGGTGGGGCGAGCCTGTAATCCCAGCTACTCAGGAGGCTGAGGCAAGAGAATCGCTTGAACCTGGGGATCGGAGGTTGCAGTTAGCCGAGAATGTGCCATTGCACTCCAGTCTGGGTAACAAGAGTGAAACTACTCTGTCTCAAAAAAAAAAAAAAGGTTATCCTTATTAAGAACTGGCTTTTTGGCCAGGCGCAGTGGCTCACGCTTGTAATCTCAGCACTTGGGGAGGCCAAGGCAGGCAGATCACCTGAGGTCAGGAGTTGGAGACCAGCCTGGCCAACATGGCAAAACCCCATCTCTACTAAAATACAAAGATTATCTGGGCGAGGTGGCACACACCTGTAATCCCAGCTACCTGGGAGGCTGAGGTAGACAAATCACTTGAACCCAGGAGACGGAAGTTGCAGTGCACTGAGATCATGCCACTGCACTCCAGCCTGGGTAATAGAGTGAGACTCTGTCTCAAAAAACAAACAAAACAAACTGGCTTTGGTGGGAAAATGTATGCTATTTGGCAAAGGAGCAGCCTCAGCAGTTTCCCAAAGCTTATCTTCCTAAAACTCCTTGTGCAATGTCATTTGATCAAATGTTCCTGGTTGGCGAAATTTGTGAAACATTGTCTTAAAGAAAGTAAAGCAGGCTGGGTGTGGTAGCTCACGCCTCTAGTTCCAGCTACTCTAAAGGCTAAAGTGGGAAGGTGGCTTGAGCCCAAGAGTTCCAGGCTGCACTAAGTCACCCAGCCTGGTCCACAGAGTGAGACCTTGTCTCAAAAAACAAAACAAACAAAGTAAAGCAGTTTTCTTTACTGTAGAGGTTATCAAAATGTGGTCTGTCTACCCCCAGGTATCTGAGTCCATTTCATGAAGTACATGAGGGTCTTAATTATTTTCATACAATACTAAGATGTTTGCTTTTTTCACTATGTGGAAAAAACAGTATGTGGCATTACATTTCTACTGATGGTATAAAGGCAATAGTGATTTATATTGCTGGAGCATTAGAACGTTAAGGCAATGACATGTGATGGTTAGTTTCATCATCATCATCATTATTATTATTATTATTATTATTATTATTTTGAGACAGAGTCTTGCTCTGACCCCCAGGTTGGAGTGGAGTGCAGTGGCGCGATCTCGGCTCGCTGCAAGCTCCGCCTTCTGGGTTCACGCCATTCTCCGGCCTCAGTCTCCTGAGTAGCTGGGACTACAGCACCTGCCACCGTGTCCGGCTACTTTTTTTTTGTATTTTTAGTAGAGACGGGGTTTCACCGTGGTCTTGATCTCCTGACCTCATGATCCGCCCGCCTCGGCCTCCCAAAGTGCTGGAATTACAGGCGTGAGCCACTGTGCCTGGCCTATTGTTATTATTTTGAGACAGAGTCTTGCTTTGTTGTCCAGGCTGCAGTGCAGTGGCGCATTCACGACTCATTGTAGCCTTGACATCCTAGGCTCAAGTGATCCTCCTGCCTCAGCACCTCCACCTGCCCACTGCCCCCACCCACATCCACCTTCAACAACAGCTGTGACTACAGGTGTGTGCCACCAAACCCAGCTAATTTTTAAAAATTTTTTGTAGAGACGGGGTTTCATTATATTGCCCAGACTGGTCTTCAACTCCTGGGCTCAAGTGATCCTCCCACCTAGGCCTCCCAAAGTGCTGGGATTATAGGCTTGAGCCACCGTGCCCAGCAATGGTTAATTTTAGATGTCAATTTGGCTGGGTGAAGGGAAGCCAAAAGAGCTGATACACCATTTTTTATGGGTGTGTCTGTGAGCTGTTTCTGGAAAGAGAGTAGCATTTGAATCAGTGGATTGAGTAAAGAAGATCTGCTCTCACCAATGTGGGTGGACACCAATGAGCTGCAAATCAGATAAAACAAAAAGGCAGAGGAAAGGCGAATTCACTCTCATCTGGAACTGGGACACTCTTCTCCTCCTGACTTGGACATCTGAATTCCCAGTTATCAGGTCTTTGGACCTGGGACTTGCACCAGCAGCCTCCCCAGGTTCTCAGGCCTTCAGCCTTAGATGGAGAGTTAACTCATTCTGAGGCCAGCTTGCAGGTGGCTATCATGGGACTTCTCATAGTTGTGTGAGCCAATTCCCCTAATAAATCCCTTCCTATCTATCTATGATCTATCTATCTATCCAGCTATTTATATGCTATTTGTTCTTTCTCTCTGCAGAACCCTAATACAGACACCAAACTTTAGAGTAGTACTGCATATTGTACATATATAGTAGTAATTGTATTACTTACTGCCAACTACTCACAGTTTAAAAACAGAGGCAGTTTTACTTTAAAATATTCTTGATGAAGCAGTAAAACATCATGTCTTTTAAATATTCTGTGCAATATAGTGGGGAGCACACATAAAATAGTTCTCTTTAACACAATAAGATGACTGATATAAGGAAAGGCCCTTGTGTGATTGTGTGAATTGCCAGCTGAACTAACCACTTTTTCATGAACCACTGTTTCTTACTTGAAAGAACAACCAACAAACTATTTTTGCTCAGACTTGGTTATGTGGCAAACATTTACTCAAAAATGAAAATAATAAAACTGTCACTGTTAAGAAAACAACTGACAGCATTTATTGCCAATGACAAGGTTCAAGATTTTAAGCAAAATTTAGAATTTTGGGAGACTTCCGTATACTACTGTGAGACTGACAGCTTCCCAATACATAAAGCTGATGAGATTGATGGTGTTATTGAGAAAAATAAATTTTTGGTATTGTATAATGAAATATGTCAACCTTTGGAAGATCTGAATAACTCAGTGAATCAATATTTTCCAAAGACATGCACAATTCAATAAAACCATGCATGAGTAAAAGATCCAGTCAGAGGTCTAATGTAATCAATGGACTCCAATGTGACAAAGTATGAAAAGTTAATAGATAGGATTTCAATTTCTACACTGGAATTCACCTTGAAGAAACTACCACTTGTCAAGCTTTGGTGTAACATAAGGAAAAATTTCATCCACAACAATCTGAAAAGGCTATTAAAATACTCTTCCTTTTTCCAACTACCTGTTTGTGTGAGGCCATATTATCTTCAAATACTTGAACTAAAATAATATATTGCAACAGAGTGAATGCAGAATCAAGATACACAATCCAGCTGTCTTCTACTAAGCCAGACATTAAAGATATTTGCAACAATGTAAAACAATGTCACTCTTTCACTGTTTTTTTGAAAATTATAGTCATATTTAATTTAAAATATTTATAAGGCTGGTTGTGGTGGCTCACGCCTGTAATCTCAACACTTTGAGAGGCAGAGGTGAGAGGATTGCTTCAGTTCAGTAGTTCGAGACCAGCCTGGGCAACACGGTGAAACCCCCATCTCTATAAAAATACGAAAAAAAAGAAAAAAATTAGTCAGGCGTGGTGGCACACACCTGTAGTCCCAGCTACTTGGGAGGCTGAGGAAGGAGAATCACTTCAGCCCAGGAGTTAGAGGCTGCAGTAAACTGTGATTGCACCACTGCATTCCAGCCTAGGTAAAGATCCTATCTCAAAAACAAAAAAACAACAAAAAAAAACAGATGAAAAAAAACTTAAGGCTGGGCACGGTGGCTCACACCTATAATCCCAGCACTTTGGGAGGCCAAGGTGGGTGGGTCATAAGGTCAGGAGTTCAAGACCAGTCTGGCCAGCATAGTGAAACCCCATCTCTACTAAAACTACAAAAAATTAGCCGGGTGTGGTGGTGTGTGCCTGTAATCCCAGCTACTCTGGAGGCTGAGGCAGGAGAATCAGGTGAACCCAGGAGGTGGAGATTGCAGTGAACCAAGATCACGCCATTGCCCTCCAGCCTGGGTGACACTGCGAGACTCCGTCTGAAAAACAAACAAACAAACAAAAAACCTTAAAAGTATTTTTTCTGAAATGTTATAAAATATTGGTATGTGTGTGCTAGTTTTCAATTTCTTGTCTGTCAGCTATAAAGCCACCTTCCTTTGCTCTCCTTTGTGATAGTGGAGCCTAGACCCTGTCCTGAAAACATTTCTTTGCCCACTGGTGAAATGTGAAGCTGCGTCAACAGAAGTCACTGAAGTGTTTCATAGAGCTAGAGCAGTAGGTTGCTACTTGGCTTCTGGATTCTGGTACTCCATTATTATTTATTATTTAGTGCACATGAACTCCACTTACTCCCTCCAGCCAGCTCTCTCCATCTTCAGTGGCTTTATAGACCCGCAATGGGCCATTATGTCTGGCAAGTTTCTTCAGCCAACCAGCCAGTGTTCCAGGCTGTCTTCGAGAGGTCTAAGCCTCAGCCCTGGGGAATGGCCCTCTTCCAGTCTTTGGTTTTATTTATTGTCCACTCTCTGTCTGGAAGGAGTATGTGCCTTTTTGCACCTGCCACTTCTTGATGCCATGGGGCTCCTCTTCTACCCTTTTTAGAGTTAACTGCCATCTACTAGCCAATCTTTTTTTTTTCTTTTTAAATACAAAGTCTCACTCTGTTGCCCAGGCTGGAGTGTAGTGGTGTGATCTCAGCTCACTGCAACCTCCACCTCCTGGGTTCAACTGATTCTTGTGCTTCAGCCTCCTGAGTAGCTGGGATTACAGGTATGCGCCACCATGGCCAGCTAATTTTTGTATTTTTAGTAGAGATGGGGTTTGGCTATGTTGGACAGGTTGGTCTTGAACTCCTGACCTCAAGTGATCAACCCACCTTGGCATCCCAAAGTGCTGGGATTATAGGCATGAGCCACCACACCCAGCCACCAGCTAACACTTCTTTATGTTAAAATATGACTCTTTAGATAACTAATGCAATAACTGTCTCCTGACTGGATCCTACCTATAGAACATGTAATGAAGCTTGTATTGTTATTTTAAAATGAACTAATTAAAAATTTATACTTTTCTCAGTTTTAATTTCTAACATAGTAAATAGTGGTAGATATAGTCCATATAAAGAAAATAGTTAACACTTTTAAAAGTGTAAAAATAGGCCTGGTGTGGTGGCTCATGCCTGTAATCCCAGCACTTTGGGAGGCCAAGACAGGTGGATTTGGTCAGGAGTTCCAGACCAGCTGGGCCACCATGGTGAAACCCCATCTCTACTAAAAATACAAAAAAAATATAGCCGGGCGTGGTGGCTCATGCCTATAATACCAGCTACTCGGGAGGCTGAAGCAGGAGAATTGCTTGAACCTGGGACGCGGAGGTTGCAGTGAGCTGAGATCGCGCCACTGCACTCCAGCCTGGGTGACAGAGCGAGACTCCACCTCAAAATAAATGAATACGTATAAAAATAAATAAATAAAAGTGTAAAATTTTCACAAGATGAAAAGGTTTGAGGGGCAGGTCCAGCGGCTCATGCCTGTAATCCCAGCACTTTGGGAAGCCAAGGTGGGAGTCTCACTTAAGCCAAGGAGTTCAAGACCAGCCTGGGCAACATGGTGAGACCTTGTCTCTATTAAAAATAATAATAATAAATAAAAATGTTGAGAACTGCTGCTTTACTGCAAGTCTTCTGCGAGTCTTTGATATACTAAAGCACATTGCAAATCTGAATTTAAACCTAAGTCTAATATATAATAAAGCTGTAGGAGGCAGGGAGGTTGACAACTTTTAAGTCTTGAAAACTTGAAATATTTCTTTTTCCTTATTCAGAAGTTCCTCTTTAAAAAATAGAAGAAAGAGATCACACCTTATCAACTAACAAAGTAATTAAAATGTAGTATATTTGCTGGAATTAGTTGACAGTAAAGGGAAGATATAATGGAACACTTGTTGATACTTAGAAGATGAAGTGTCTCTGGAGAGCAGTACCTGCGAAAAAATAAAAGAAAGGTGATGGTAGCTGAGAGGTTTTAGCCCAGTTACAACAAAATCTCACAGTAGTGTGTCAGAAACTGCAAGTTAAACAGTAAAATAACCCAGGCCCTTTTGTTAAGGAACTTAAAAGTGTTCTGGGAAGCCAGGGAAGTAATGAATATACCAGGAGGAAAAGAGAAGCACAACGAAGGACATTTGTTGGGAAGAGGGTCAAGGAAGACTTCCTTGGGAAAAGCTCTTCAGCTACCTCCTTGCCTGGCAGGAGGAGCATGGTGTCACGAGGAGATCAGTGTGGGAAGACAGGGGTAGCTAGAGTGATGCCAAGCAGAGGTCGCATCTCAGGACGGAACTTCTATTCTATATTAGGATTTTACTCTTGAGGCATTGGGAGGGTGTGGTAGGGTGTCTGAGGGGGCCATAGAAAGGTTTTTTTCTTTGTAGAGACGGGGTCTTGCTATGTTGCCCAGGCTGGTCTCCAACTCCCGGGCTCAAGTAATCCTTCTGCCTCGGCCTCCCAAAGTGCTAGAATTACAGGCATGCACCATGATGCCTGGCCAGAAAGTTTTTACCTATGGAAGAGCAATTAAATGTTTCTTTTTAGAGAGGCAAACAAACAATTAAACCACTTGAGAAACTAATGTATCAAGAACAAGACTAGAAAGCATGATATTGTTATTATTCAACATTTTTCTGGAGCTATAATCAATGCAATAATACTACAAAAACACATGATCTACAAATTTATTCATTCAAGGCTGGGCGTGGTGGCTCATGCCTGTAATCTCAGCACTTTGGGAGGCCGAGGCGGGTGGATCACCTGAGGTCAGGAGTTCGAGACCAGCCTGACCAACATGGCGAAACCCCATCTCTACTGAAAATACAAAATTAGCCGGGCGTGTTGGCACATGCCTGTAATCCCAGTTACTCCAGAGGCTGAGGCAGGAGAATCACTTGGTCCCAGGAGGTGGAGGTTGCAGTGAGCTGAAATGGCACCATTGCACTCCAGCCTGGGGAAAAAGGGCGAAACTTCATCTCAAAAAAAAAAAAAAAAAAAAAATTCAGTCAGTCAGCAAATATTTATTAAGCACTTACTATGGGACAGGCACTGTAAGAATACAGCAATGAACAACAGTAAGAAGATCCCTAGCTTCAGAAAGAATCATTCTGGAAGAGAAAAAGTTGAAATCCTACTGGTCTGTCAGCATTTTATCTAGTAAAACACTTTCATCTTGGCTTCCTGACTTCACTCCTTTTGCTTGTTTTCACCCGCCTCTGCAGCCTCTTCTACTTTACCAGTTCCCTTTATTGACTTCTTTTTTTATGTTACTGCTAAATGCTGAGGTTTGATGTGGGTTCTTCTCTCTTCCCCGTACCTTCTCTTTGTTAGTGATAACATTCAGTCCCATCACTTCAAGTAACATCTATACTGTGCCAGGAAGTGCAGGCACTGGGGTAACGTAAAACCTAGACTGCATTTCACTTTCAAGTTCCGTTTGATCTTTCCCATCAGAGCTGTTTCACCTCTAGTCTTCCCTATCACTGTGAATAAAATCACGAAATCACCCTCCACCCAAGTTCTTAAGCTGGAAATGTTGGAGACATTCATAACCATTCACTCCCTCGGCTACTTTATTTAATCTACTGCTAAGATCCATAGGTTTTACCTCTATGGATTGTGCTTTTGGCACTGTGGTTTTGCATTGTTGAAATTTGCCATCTGAGTCAGGTGCGGTGGCTCACACCTGTAATCCCAGCACTTTGGGAAGCTGAGGCTGGCGAATCGCTTGAGGCCAGGAGTTTGAGACCAGCCTGAACAACATGGCAAAATCCCATCTCTACTAAAAATACAAAAATTAGCCAGGCGTGGTGATGCATGCCTGTAATCTCAGCTACTCGGGAGGCTGAGACAGGAGAATCACTTGAACCTGGGAGGCGGAGATTGCAGTGAGCCGAGATCACACCACTGCACTCCAGCCTGGATGACAGAGCAAGATTCCATC
This sequence comes from Pan troglodytes, assembly GCF_028858775.2. Classification (NCBI taxonomy): domain Eukaryota; kingdom Metazoa; phylum Chordata; class Mammalia; order Primates; family Hominidae; genus Pan; species Pan troglodytes. Next base: position 36,057,704 of record NC_072415.2, read on the forward strand.
TCAAAAAAAAAAAAAAAATTTTTTTTTTTGAGTCAGATTCTCACCCTGTTGCCCAGGCTGGAGTGCAGTGGTGTGATCTCGGCTCACTGAAGCCTCAACTTCCCTGACTCAAACAATCCTCCTGCCTCAGCTTCCTCAGTAGTTGGGACTACTGGCACATGCCACCACACCTGGCTAACTTTTTAAAATTTTTTGTAGAGATGGGGTTTTACCATGTTGCCCAGGCTGGTCTCGAACTCCTGAGCTCAAGTGATCCGCCACCTTGGCCTCCTAAAGTGCTGAGAATGCAGGCATGAGCCACCGCACTCTGCTGAAAACCATTTCTTCTAGTGGAATGGTAACTGACAATGTAAAAGAAATGAGTTAGAAAAATCACTATTTTGCAGCCATCATAGTGATAATTAATTCAGCCAAGAGTCATGAATGGATGCTAAAATTAATAGGTAAAATCTTAATGGAGAACAGGATATTTACATAATTGCAAATATGTTTCACATGTTTATTATTAATTACAGAGAGGAAAAATAATAACTTTACATAAAATCCTGGCAGATATCATCATAAACAAATGGCCACATTTAGCGTAAACAATGGTAAGACAGACCTACATCTTATGTCTCCTAATGTAATACAAAAGTCATAACATCATTTATATAGTATCCTGTCAAAATGCATAACCTCAGCTGGGCATGGTGGCTTATGCCAATAATCCCAGCACCTTAGGAGGCTGAGGCAGGAGGATAACTTGAGCCCAGGAGTTTGGGAACAGCCTGCACAACATAGCAAAACCCCATCTCAAAAAAAAAAAAAAAAAAGATTAGCTGGGCATGGTGGTGCACAAGCATGGTCCCAGCTACTTGGGTGGCTGAGGTAGGAGGATTGCTCGAACCTGGGAGGTCAATGCTGCAGTAAGCCATTATTGTGCCACTCTACTCCAGCCTGAAAGACAGAGCGAGCGAGATCCTGTCTCTTAAAAAAAAAAAAAAATTGGCCAGGCGGGTGGCTTATGCCTGTAAATCCCAGCACTTTGGGAGACTGAGGTGGGCAGATAACCTGAGGTCAGGAGTTCGAGATCAGCCTGTCCAACATGGTGAAACCCCATCTCTACCAAAAATATAAAAAATTAGCTGGGTGTTGTGGTGCACTCCTGTAATCCCAGCTACTCAGAAGGCTGGGGCAGGAGAATCACTTGAACACAGGAGGCGGAGGTTGCAGTGAGCTGAGATTGTGCTGCTGCACTTCAGCCTGGGTGACAGAGCGAAACTCCATAAAAAAAAAAAAATATATATATATATATATACAAAATATAAAATAAAAAAAGATGTATATATTGAAGTATTTAGGGGTAAGGGAAGGGACATGTCACAACTTATTTAAAAGTAGTTCAGGATAAAAGGTGTGTATAAAATTGGTTCTTATTATTTAAAGTAGTTATGTTCTGTAAAGGCACAACCAACACTGAATTAGCAAGCACCGAATTGCTGCTCCTAGAGTAAATATAGTTAAGCTCCTTCGAGCCTCTAGTCATGACATTTTTGACCACTGACCAATACATGACCTTATTTCATGTGTGTTTCTATTTAAAGACATCTTATTCAATGTAGATTGTTGATTCATTAACATTGAACTAACAGTCAACAGCACTACAACTCACGCTTGAAGAAGCTTCTCTAACGTGTGTATTATTTCTCTGTAAGTGCAGCTTCCTTGCACTTAGGAACACTAAACAGCTCTTCAACACTTTGCCTGGGGGCTGTTTTAAACAGCAAAATCACCAACAGAAAGCACAAAAATATGAAAAACATGGCACTAACTAGACTACAAAAAAAGGACGCTTGTTTACAGTATAAGAGTGAAAATAAGAGGCAGAGTGTCACCTTTTTCAGTCTCAGCTGGAAATATGCGGATCAGGCAACTCAAATTTGTGCTGCTCTGTGCATATCTATAAAAGACAGCAAAAGTCCTTTGATTGATGATTGATTTGGCGGTTATGAATACATTTTGGCAAGTAGACAAATTCACAAATACAGAATCTGCAAATAATGAGGACCGAAAGTGTGTGTTTGTGTGTGTGTATACACGTACACACAAACACATATATACACATGGAAAGAGAGAGCAAGAGCAAATGGTAAAACAAATCAAAATGTTAAACATTAGTGAACCTGGGTGAAGGATATATGAGAGTTGTAAGTAGTATTTATTTTTTGTGAGACAAAAATATGAAGAACATGGCACTAAATAGACTGCAAAAAAGGACACTTGTTTGCAGGGTCTCACTTTGTCATCCAGGCTGGAGTGCAGTAGTAGGATCAGGGCTCACTGCAGCCTCGACCTCCTGGGCTCAAGTGATCCTTCCAACTCAGCCTCCCGAGTAGCTGGAGCTACAGGCACATGCCACCACATCCAGCTAGTTTTTAAAATGTTTTGCTATGTTGCCTAGGCTGGTCTCAAACTCCTGGGTTCAAGCAATCTTCTTGCCTTAGCTACTCAAAGTGCTGGGATTACAGGTGTGAGCCATTGTGCCCAGCTGCAAGTAGGACTTCTTGCAACTCTTCTCTAAATTTGAAATTATTTGAAATGAGAAGTTTAAAAATTCAATAAATTCATATTACTCCTCGGCTTAAAATATTTAAATTGCTTTTATGTGCACATCACACATCCTTTAAGACCCTGAAGAGTCAGGCCTCTATCTGCCTCTCCAACATAATTCAGGCCACTGGCCCTCCAGCTTACTCTGGTCAGTCTCAGAGGCTTTCTTTTAATTTCTGGAACACTTCCCTAGCTCCCTATCTAAATTAGATTCTGTTTATTATTCTCTTTCAAAGCACAGCATTTATCAAAATTTGTAATTATACATGCAAACAATTATGTGTTCTTGTTTAATAAATGTTATGTATAAAATAATAATTATGAAGACATTTTAGAAATGGGGAATTATTGAGGTGACCAGCTTTAAATGTTTAGGCATGGAAAATTATTTAGGCAAAGTTAAGTTCTACATTACATACAAAATTATTCATACACTGCATATAGTAGCAAACATCAAAATGGACAAGAATTAGAAATAATATGCAAATGCCTGATGTGGTGGTTCATGCCTATAATCCTAGCACTTTGAGAGGCCTCAAACAGGAGGACTTCTTGAGGCCAGGAGTTCAAGACCAGCTTAGGCAACAAAGCAAGAGCCCCGCTGTCTGTACAAAAATAAATGAAGTAATATGCAAAAATGAGAATTCAGGAATAATGATGGAATTATAAACAGATGAAAATTAGTAAGTTTTTTAGGCTGCTTTTACTAAGAAAGAAAAATAATACCACTTCAAAGACTGACTAATTACAATGTTAATGCTAAATAAATATTTTGAATAAAAATCTCTGGCTAGCCATGGTGGTTTGGCCCTGTAATTCCAACACTTTGGGAGGCCGAGGCAGGAGGATTGTTTGAGGCCAGAAGTTCGAGACCAGCCTGGGTAACATGAAATACTGTGTCTACAAAACAAACTAAAAAATTAGGTAGATGTGGTGGTGTGAACTCTGTAGTCCCAGCTACTTGGGAGGCTGAGGTGGGTGATTGCTTGAACCCAGGATTTTCAGGCTGCAGTTAGCTATCATGGCACTACTGTTCTCCAGCCTATGAGACAGAGAAAGACTCTGTCTCTAAAAAATAAAACAAAATAAAATAAAATAAATAATAGACTAGAGTACAGAATGAAGAAGGAGCAAGGCTGGAGGTGTGGAGGGAACCCAGTTAGAATAATTCAAGTGAGCATTCTTAGGTATGAATTAAGAGAGTGACAGTGGGAATGAGAGAGACTGATGGATTCTAGGCATATTACAGAATTGATTACGAGATTGACAGGATCTAATGACTGATTGAAACAAGTGAAGAATGGGAAAAACTCAAGGTCAATTCTTTTTTTTTTTTTTTTTGAGCTAGTTTCCCTCTGTCGCCCAGGCTGGATAGCAGTGGCTCGATCTCAGCTCACTGCAACCTCTGCCTCCTGGGTTCGAGCAATTCTCCCTGCCTCAGCCTCCTGAGTAGCTGGGATTACAGGTGCCTGCCACCACATCCGGCTAAATTTTGTATATTTATTAGAGCCGGGGTTTCGCCATGTTGGCCAGGCCAGTCTTCAACTCCTGACCTCAGGTGATCTGCCCTCCTGGGCCTCCCAAACTGCTGGAATTACAGGCGTGAGCCACCACACCTAGCTTAAGGTCAATTCCTAATTTTACATTTTGGGTCACTGGAGGGAGGTTGATCTGGTTCACTGACATGGGGACCATAGGAAAAAAAGCAGGTTTGAAGATGAGATACAGCCGGTTTTCTGTATCCTTGGGTTGCATATCTGCAGATTCAACCAAGTGCAGGTTGAAATCTGCATATATGGAGAGGCAACTGCTGACCGTAATAAGTTTAGCTTTAACTTATGGGACACCCAGGTGAAGACACTAGGCAGTTGTTTGTATAGGTCTTGAGGCCAGGAGAGATATCTGGGGTCAAAGATATAGGAAGTCAAAAACATACAGATGGAAATTAAGTCATGGAGGTAAATGCCATCACCCAATAAAAATATAGACTGAGAAAAGAAAGCTGAAATATTTAAGCCCCTATTACTATATGAAGAATTGTAGGAGGCACCACGGGTACACAGACAGGACAAAATTTCTGTCTCTGAGGTGCTAAAGCTTGGGAGTGGGATAGGAAAGGGTCAGACAAGTGCTTTTTGTCAGGTATCTACTAATTATTTGGTTCTCTCTTCTCGTCCTCAAATTGACAAGACACAGCCCACTAAGCTATGGGAGAGGATAGGCAAGAAAAACTTGAATAACAATATAATGAGTGCTATGATAATGTGCTATGGGACGGGGAAGAGAGGCTTAGATTATTGACTTTTGAAGCCAGATAGGAATTGGCCAGGTAGAACATGGGGAAGGTCTTTGAAGAGAAGTGAAATAATGTATGCAAAGTCATGAAGTCAAGAGAGACCTTGGAATATTTGCAAAATTCCTGTAGTTCTCTATGCTGCCATTATAAGGTGCCCATGGCTACATGGCAGAGTAGAATTGATTGGACAATTTAATAGGTGCCAGATCATAATGAATGTTATATGCCATGCTTCTTGAGATTTTATCCTGTGGGTAACGGGCGGATGTTAAGAAGTGGTAAGTAGGAGAGCTGTATAATTAAATTTGCATTTTAGGAAGATTGTCCTAGAAACAGTGGGAGACATAGATTGCACTGGAGAAAGGGAGAATGATTAGAAAGGAATTTACACAAGTTCCCACCACCACAAATATCCATCTACCAGTGTCTATAGCCAAGAACTCTGCCTTCCCTTCTTTTGCCATAGATGAATGGTCTATGGCTCTTATCAAAGCTCAACCCCTCCACTTGTGCACTAGATTAAAAAAAAACTTTTTTTTAGCGATGGGGGTCTTACTATGTTGCACCAGCAACAGTGCAGTTGCTAATCACAGGCAGGATTATAGTGCACTACGACCTCAAAAGTCCTCAAGTGATCCTCCTGCCTCAGCTTCCCAAGGAGCTGGGATTACAGGCGCACACTTGTGCACTAGATTTTATCCCTTTTTTTGCCTTCAAGGACATGGCTCCAACAATTCAAATATTCCTCTTTATTCCTCTATCAGCAATTTTCCCTCCCTACTGGAACACTGCCATCAGCATACAAACATGCAGTTATTGCAAAGAAAATCTCTTTCTTGACCTCATCCCTTCCCCCATGGCCCCATTTTTTTCTCCCCTACTTTGCATTATAACTTTACATTTCCATCCATTCATTCATGAACGTACTCTAAATAGGCTTTCACGCCCACATTCCACAGGACTAACTACTCTTGTCAAAGTTACCAGTGATGCCCACATTGTGTTGCTCTATTGAACAGGCACTCCTCAGTCCTCATTTTATTTGACCTACCTGCTGCATTTGATACAGTCAATCACTCTCTTCTCTAAAGCTAATTTTTTTTTTTTTGAGACAGAGTCTTACTCTGTTACATGCTGTAATGCAGTGGCGTGATCTCGGCTCACTGCAACCTCTGCCTCCCGGGTTCAAGCGATTCTTGTGCCTCAGCCTCCCAGGTAGCTGGGACTACAGACACGTGCCACCACACCAGGCTAATTTTTGTATTTTTTGTAAACATGGAGTTTCGCCATGTTGGCCAGGCTTGTCTCCTGGCCTCAAGTGACCCACCCTCCTCAGCCTCCCAAAGTGTTGGCATTACAGGCATGAGCCACTGAGCCCAGCCTGACTGATGTATTCTTTATTGCCAAGCTCATAGTAAGCACTCAATACATATTACATAGATGAATGACTGAAGGTAGGTAGGGAGGAGAGGTTTTTGAAAATAATATAATTCAAGAAAATTGGTGTTATAATACAAAGTATAAAATCCTGTGTTTGCAGAATCTTTTACAAAAGAAATTCTATTTTTGGGATTTTTGGCTTCTTAAACAGTCTTATTACTTTTTCCACACTTAATGTGAAGTGAAAAGAAATGATTACTCTCACTGAGAAAATAGCCTGTCTTCTTAGGTTAAGACAGTATTTGTAATAAGTTTCAGCTTGGCATAGCTTCAGCAAGCTACCATATTTGTCCAGGTTCATGAGATCCATTAAAGGTACTTGGATGCTATGTTGAGGAGACTGGAGAGTATTTAGCTGTGCTTACAGATTTCAATTGTCACTAAGAATATGTATTTTAAGAAAAAGCTTGTTTTAATTTTGGATTATGCAAATAAGACGCATTCACTGTAGGAAAATTAGAAAATGCAGAGAGACAAAAATTATCACTTGGAATGTCTCTAAATAGAAATATCTTCCATTAATAGTTTTGTGTGTAATCTAATTTTTTATGAGTATCTGTTTATTGGTTAATAATTGTTTTTTTCTTTTGAGATGGAGTCTTGCTCTGTCACCTAGGCTGGAGTGCAGTGGTACGATCTCAGCTCACTGCAACCTCTGTCTTTCAGGTTCAAGCGATTCTCCTACCTCAGCCTCCCAATTAGATGGGATTACAGGTGTGTACCACCACGCCCAGCTAATTTTTGTATTTTTAATAGAGAGGGGGTTTCGCCATGTTGGTCAGGCTGGTCTCAAACTCCTGGCCTCAAGCAATCCTCCTGCTTGAGGCCTCTCAAAGTGCTAGGATTATAGGCAGGAACCACCACATCAGGCATTTGCATATTATAAACAATTATAAGAAAAATGGGTGGCTCACGCCTGTAATCCCAGCACTTTGGGAGTCTGAGACAGGAGGATCACTTGAGTCCAAGAGTTTGAAATCAGCCTTGGCAACATATTGCCGAAATTACTTTTGCACCAACCTAACAGTTAGACCGTTGTCTTTGCAAAACAAACAAACAAGCAAACAAACAAAATTAGCCAGGCATGGTGGTACAGCCTGTGGTCCCCAGCTACTTGGGAAGCTAAGGTGAAAGGATTTCTTGAGCCCAGGAGGTTGAAGCTGCAAGTGAGCCATGATGGCCTCACTGAACTACTCCGGGTGACAGAGACAGGGATACCCTGTTCTCCCTTGCACGACCTCACCCCCACCCCGCCCTGCCCTGCCGAAACACACACACACACACACACACACACACACACCAGAGAGAGAGAGAGAGAGAGAGAGAAATGCATAAGGTTAACTTTATGAAAAAATATAGTTCCCCAACCAAGTCTCTTTGTAATTTGATGGTGGAGGTTAATTGCCTATCTAAACAAAGTGCGTGAATTGAGGGTGGGGGTCTAGTGGAAATTTAGAAAGGGAGAGTTCTATAAACAAACTTTGATGCTTCCGTACCCAAGTATCTATTGAAACATACTATATGGAGGGAAAAAAATCGGGGATAATTTGGCCAGTTAGTGAAGAACATATCTAAGATTCAAATACACTACACCATTTTGCTTCACTGAAAATGTTGCATAGCTTCATTCAATTCATTACCTTAGCAAATATTTATTAAATGCCTTTTATGCTCAAGGCATTTTGCCAAGGGCACTGTGGGATACATGATTAATCAGACGTTTTGGAGTAATGGAAAGAGATGTACTTTGGCATCATACTGACGAGTTTGAATTCCAGCTTCTTGGAAACATTACTCTTTTAACTGCAGTTTTTAAGTTTGTAAAATGAAGCAGTTAGAAAAAGGAAATGCATCTCTTGGTGACCAGCACACAGGAGGTGCTCAATAAATTGAGTTTTTCTCTCCCCAACTCCACTTTGAGGCATTTGCTAGAAGGTAAGTGATCAGGGAATTCACCATAGAAAGGGAGGGTGATTGGTTTAGGTCATGAGATGGATTTAGACTGGTCAAGAAGTGAGAGACAGTAAAGGTAGTAAGTGTGTGGACTTTACTAGATCTTGTGAGTAGATCTTATCTAAACGTGCCGGCACAGGTTTACAGAGAGGTGGAAAAGCAGGAGCTGTAACCATCAGGTTGCCTGCTATTTTAGTCCACTCGGGCTTCTATAATGAAATATCATAAACTGGGTAGCTTATAAAAAGAGAAATTCATGTCCCATAATTCCAGAGGTTGGGAAGTTCAAGATCAAGGCAGATGTGGTATCTGATGAGAGTCTACTTTCTAGACAGCAGTCTTTTTACCATAACCTCACTTGCTGGAAGGGGTGAGGGATCTTTCTGAGGTTTCTTTTTTTAAAAAAATTATTTATTTAATGTATTTAACTAACAAATAATAATTGTATGTATTTATGAGGTATCATGTTACGTTTGTATGTGTCCTGAAATAATTAAATCAAGTTAACATATTCATCACTTTAACATGATTTGTCCTGAATGGAATCCCATTCATGAGGGCTCCACCCTTATGATCTAATCACCTTTCAAAGGCCCAACCTTCTAATATTATCAACTCCAGCTTTAGCATTTTAACACTCAGTTGGGGGTATAATCCTAGCACTTTGGGAGGCCCAGGCAGGAGCTCAGGAATTGGAGACCAGCCTGGACAATATAACGAGATCCCGTTTTTGCTAGGCATAGTGCCGCTCCCCTGTAGTTCCAGCTACTCGGGAATCTGAGGTAGGAGGGTAGGATGATCACTTGAGCCCAGGAGGTGGAGGCTGCAATGAGCCAATGGTGCCACTGCACTCCAGCCTGGGTGACAGAGTTAGATCCTGTTTCCAAAACAAAACAAAACAAAACAAAACACCACAACATTCAGATCATAGCATCTGCCTACTTGTAAAATCGCCTTTCAGTGCAGTGTTGGTTCCTACAAACATACAATATAATGACTTTAGCTTGAAATTAAGGCATCTTCTCTGACTGCATTACAAACAGGCAAGTTTTTTCATATCGATTCACTCAACACCTTTTATTTATCCAGATAATATCTAGGATAGCGCTTAATATCTAAGTGCTAGAATCTAATTATATAGATATCAAAAGGCATTAAGTTTTTCAGAAGACAGACATACAATTTTAATGTTTAGAGGTGATAGAGACACCTATAGCAGCACCAAAGAAGAAACGATTCTCCATTTAAGATTTTAGGCAGTTTAACTCTAAAATATGAAAATAGGCACATCTCACAGACTGTAAAACTATACACCATTTTAATTTTTACAATGTCAATTCTAACTGCGAATTTTAGCAACGCTTCAGTGTGAAGACAGCAGAGAAAAACAGTGAAAATGCGTGATTGAATTCTTATTGAGTCACTCTTCTCGGAAATCAGTCCTCCCCATTTTCTCCTTAAAAAATAGAATCCTGGAGATAGTCTAGTCCTGGCTTTTCGAGGAACACACTACAGGGGACACAAGGAGAGGAACACGGATGCCGCAGTTTTCCAAGTGCAGCTTGTCCCTCCCACGTGATAGGTTTCTGGCATCGCCCCTCCTTGCTGGCGATTCTGGGGAAGATTTTAACGCTCCCTGGAGCCGTCCCCAGTGATGTCACGGGCGCGGCTCCGCTCCTTGGCCAATCACGCGGCCGGATCCCGGGGAAACCCGGGGCGGTGGCGGCGGCCTGGGCGCGTGCGCGAGGTCTCCGCGTGGCTATATAAACATGGCTGGCGTGGCCGCGCGGCGGGGCCGTGCCAATCGCGCGTAGGGGGCTGTGGGCGCTCGGGGTTCGTAGTTTTGAAATTTCTGGCGGGGGAGCAGCTGCACAGTTAGGCTCGAGGTGTGAGCGACGACCTTCCGGGAGCCGCAAGTCCAGGCTCCCCCGCAGCGGGACCCGAGCCTGAGGCGCAGGGCTGAGGCAGCGCACGTGTGAGCGCCGCTGAGGAAGCTGCGAGAGGTCGGGCGGGTGTCGCTCCGGGGGCAGCCCAGGCTCGCGCGGACGAGAGGAAGGTCCGGGACGCGCGTGTCCTGCCGTGCAGCCGGCGCCCGTCACTGACTTCGCTGCTGCGGCCCCCGCGCCTCTCCCCAGCGATGCTGTGGAGCCCGAACCGCACCGGAGTCGGCTGCCGCGCGCCAAGCCTCCCCTCACCTCTGCTCCCGGAACCGCAGCGCCGCAGCTGCCGCTGAGCCCCTGGGGGATGCCCGCCGGCCTCACCGAACCCGCCGGCGCCGCTCCCCCGGCTGCTGTGAGCGCCTCGGGGACCGTGACCATGGCCCCGGCCGGGGCGCTGCCGGTGCGGGTGGAGAGCACTCCGGTGGCCCTGGGCGCCGTGACTAAGGCTCCTGTCAGCGTCTGCGTGGAGCCCACGGCGTCCCAGCCCCTGCGGTCCCCCGTGGGGACCCTGGTGACCAAAGTGGCTCCGGTCAGCGCCCCTCCTAAACTCAGCAGCGGCCCTAGGTTGCCTGCTCCTCAGATAGTCGCCGTGAAAGCCCCCAACACCACGACAATCCAGTTTCCTGCTAATTTGCAGCTTCCTCCAGGTATGTTGATAACCCTTTCCAGCCTTGTCTGTCGGTCCAGCTGGCGGCGACGGGAAAATTCGCAGCCCCAGATTGCTCCTAAAAAAACTGAGCCACGGGAACATTTCATAATCTTGACTTTACAGTTAACATATTCTTTTTGTGTCATTACTGCATAGTTTTTCTTTTCATATTTAAGGAAAGAATCTTTTCACCTAAGTGATACAGTAAAAAGCTGCATCAGCGTATTCGGGGGGGCTTTCAGGCACTGGCTCTTAGGTGGGGGAGATAATATAGCTGAAGTTAATTTCCATGTGGAGGATGGATCGGTTTATACCGTGGATTTCCATACGCTTAGATTATGTAGAAGTGCGTTGTACTTATTTTATTAATTATGAATGAATGAATGAACGAATGAGGTAGGGTTTCGCTCTGTCGCCCAGTCTGGAGTGCAGTGACACGATCATGGCTCACTGGAACGTCGAACTCCTGGGCCCAATCGATCCTCCCGCCTCGGCCTCCCAAAGTGCTGGGATTACAGGCGTGAGCCACCGCGCACGGCCTAACAGTGAAGTTCTTGTGTATTACAACCGAAAGAGATTTTTAAATTTAACCAAGTCAGAATCGGTTTACTGCTTTCTAGTACCAAGTACGAATAATGCTGTTCCTGCACCATCTTTAAATGTCTTATGATTCTAACTTTCAATTAGCAGAACCCCTGACTGGGAACACGTGCCACAGTTGACAAACAGATCAGTCATGCAACTGTTACAGTTGCAATTGAAGCCATGTGTCAACGCTACTGTTAATGAGTCTTTCACTACTTTCTATCCTAGGGCTTTTTACTCTATTGGGCTGTATTTCATGGTTTGTATAAAGGTTTTGCTTTGTGATAATTTACATATTGTAAATATGCTGAATGATTTTGGGGTGTTCAGCCTTTCTTTACTGAAAGTCTCTTGGAATTTGCTGTTAATTTTGTTTAGCAGTAATTGGAATTCTGAACTGCAAAGATGGTAAAAAAGGGGAAGCATTGATTCAAAAGATTCTATATCCCCTAATAAAATGACAGGGACCCTTTTTGTATCTAATGTTGTAGTTAGTCATACACGTTGTGGATAGATTTCACTTTTTATGAAGTTCTGTTTCAGTTTTATATGGTATACAAGGTATGTAAAATTGTTAAGGCACTGTTACGGCAGTGTGCAGCACCGAATACATTATTTGGCAGTTCTAAATTGTTATTCTGAGTTGTTATTCTGCATATATGTTTATAAAGTAGTTCTGAATGTGTTAGAATGAAATTACCCCCTAATTTGTTAAACTGTAAATCCTGTCTAGTCACTGAAGTTTGTTTATAAATAGTCAAAAAAAAAAAGTATTAAGAAAGAACTGTCTGAGAGGCTAAGGCACGAGAATCGCTTGAACCTGGGAGGTGGAGGTTGCAGTAAGCCAAGATATCTTGCCACTGCACTCCAGCCCGGGCAACAGAGTGAGACTCTGTTCCTCCCCATCCCTCCCCAACCCCCCAAAGAAAGGACTGTCAAGAGTGAAAATTTGCTGGTAAGTGAGAGTGAATCACTTACTGGAGGATTGGGGCCTTATCATGCTAAGCACTTTTAACAAATTATTTATATTCTTTTATTTGTTGGTCATAATAGGTAGGTAGCAAATAAGGAAAGAGGTCTCTAAGAGTAAATAATTTGTCCAATGCCAGGCAACCCATAGGTGTCGGGGGAGTTTTAGCTCAGGTTTGTTTATTCTTTCCACAACGCTATGCTTATTTTTTTACTTGTATGTGTACGGTATGCCTCATTGAGTGTCAGTACTGAAAGGTGATTCAGAGAACTTTAGATTCCAGTCTTTCATTTTATATACCAAGGAACCAAAACTGAAACTTGGCAGAGTTAAAATAATAGCAAACTAGGACCATAGTCTAATTATGTTCCTAGCACTGTATTAAAACATTGCATGCTATTTACCTCTGAGAAACCCATACAAAAGAGAGAAAGAAGATAATTTGTCTTTAGGAATTGGTCGTTATAGAGGAAGTGGGGATTTGCTTTTGGGAATTTTCTGCTGACGTGTGGCAGAAGGGTGTACTAACTACATCTGTGCTCTTATTGGATAGAATAAGATAACCAATAGTTGAAGAATGAAATGGAAACACTGATTAAAGTAACTTTTTAAAAAGGTTATGAATCTTATACTATTTCTTTTATTTATTTATTTCTTTCTTTCTTTTTTTTTTTTTTCTCTGAGACGGAGTGTCACTCTGTTGCCCAGGCTGGGGTGCAGTGGCATAATCTCGGCTCACTGCAGCCTCCGCCTCCCGGGTTCAAGCAATTCTCCCGTCTCAGCCTCCCGAGTAGCTGGGATTACAGGCACACGCCACCATGCTCGGCTAAATTTTGTATTTTTAGTAGAGATGGGGTTTCACCATGTTGGCCAGGCTGGTCTCGAACTCCTGACCTCAAGTGATCAGCCTGCTTTGGTCTCTCAGAGTGCTGGGATTACAAGCGTTAGCCACTGCGCTGGCCTGAATCTTGTACTATTTCCTTTGCATACCAAGAATTAGCACTTGATTACACAAGGGTGCTTATATATGTCAGTTTTTCATTTTTCAAGATAATGAATACTTTAAGTATTTGATTCTCTTTACTTCAGAGTTTCATCTATGAACAGAACTGGTTTAAAAAAAAATATATATATATACACACACACACACACACACATACATATACATATATATGCACCACAGGTTTTTCTAGGGAGCAGGAGCTTGAAATAAAAAGAATGCACAAGAGAATATTTGAGGAAATATTAATAAAAGGTTTTCAGTAATTTCTTCAGTCTTTTGTGAACATGTGGGGTTTTAGGCTGAACTGTGGTTCTTCTTGATATTCTTCATCTTGTCTATCACCTATTTGAGAATGATAAGCAAGGACTTGGTTCCTTCTTTTAGGTCATAAACTGGGATAAATTCTGCATGCCAGTCATACTGTACAAAAGTGTGAAAGCTACTTATGAAGCAGTGAGGTCCCTTTTCATCAGCCTGTTTTCATGCTGAGACAGGGCATAGAATTTGCATCTCCTTTCCCAACTTCTTGATCCAGTCCTTGGATAAGTTCTTTGTTTCCACTCTGGCTTTATCAAAGGGATACAGTGTACATGATCATCACTTCCACAGTTGTCACAGTGCTGCTGGGCTTCGTGAAATGAGGGGTATTCTTTTCAGTGTTCACCATACACCATCCACTGTTTGATTTTCAGACTGTAGAGTTGGCGTAAAGTGATAGTGGCCATGGCATTACTCTGTCGGTAGTCAGCCCACAGGAGAAAGTGCTGGTGCTCCTCTCCTGCGGATCTTCCTCAAGGTGAGGTTAGGTTCTCCTGTTACGTGTTTCCATTTGGATGCCGTGCTTTCACCCTCATAGTACTCCCACACTTTGTTTTCTTTTTGATTACAAGGTCCTTTTTGATTACAAGTCCCTGCTTCTGTAATCAGGGACTCTATGTCGCTATTATTTATCCTCGGGGCCTAGTAAGTTGCGCACGAAGGCGCTTAAGTATTTGAATGTAGGCATATATGGAGAGAGTAGGGGGCAATAGGGCTGCAGCCCCTAAGGGATTCTGAGGGTCATCACACATATCAGTGTGTTGAGTTTTGATTTCTTTGCTTATTCTACTTACAAAAGCAGTATATGTTCATGTGAAAATCACTAAAATGTAATTTCCTCTTCAAAGTAATTAACAAACTTGTGGTGTGTTGTTTTGCTTTTTTTTTTTTTTTTTTTTTTGATGGATTTTGCCCTTGTTGCCCAGGCTGGAGTGCAATGGTGCAATCTTGGCTCACCACAACCTCTGCCTCCCGGGTTCAAGCGATTGTCCTGTCTCAGCCTCCTGAGTACCTGGGATTACAGGCATGCGCCACCACCCTTGGCTAATTTTTGTTGTATTTTTAGTAGAGATGAGGTTTCTCCATGTTGGTCAGGCTGGTCTTGAACTCCCAGCCTCAGGTGATCCACCCACCTTGGCCTCCCAAAATGCTGGGATTACAGATGTGAGCCACCCGGCTGCTTGTGTTTTTTTTGTTTGTTTGTTTTTTTTTTTTGGAGACAGAGTCTCACTCTGTTGCCCAGGTTGGAGTACAGTGGCATGATCTCAGCTCACTGCAACCTCTGCCTCCTGGGT
Source organism: Pan troglodytes (assembly GCF_028858775.2). NCBI lineage: Eukaryota > Metazoa > Chordata > Mammalia > Primates > Hominidae > Pan > Pan troglodytes. The sequence goes on from NC_072415.2 coordinate 36,072,745, forward strand.
TCAAGCAATTCTCATGTCTCAGCCTCCAAGTAGCTGAGATTACAGGTGTGTGCCACCACACCAGGCTAATTTTTTTCTTTTTAGTAAAGACAGGGTTTTGCTAAGTTGGCCAGGCTGATCTTTGAACTCCTGGCCTCAAGTGATCTGCTGATCTCAGCCTCCCAAAGTGCTGAGACTGCAGGCATGAGCCACTGTGCCCCGTCTATTGTGTCTTTTAAGTATTAGTGTGTCCAGAGTTGGTTCCTTCTGGTGGGTTTGTGGTCTTGCTGACTTCAAGAATGAAGCCGTGACCTTGGCGGTGAGTGTTATAGCTCTTAAAGATGGCACAGACCCAAAGAGTGAGCGGTAGCAAGGTTTATTGTGAAGAGCAAAAGAACAAAGCTTCCACAGTCTGGAAGGGGACCTGAGCGGGTTGTCGCTGCTGGCTGGAGTGGCCAGCTTTTATCCCCTTATTGGCCCCTCCCACGTTCTGTTTCTTTCCTATCCAAGTGCACTTTTTTCAGTTCTCCCTGCGATTGGCTACTTTTAGGATCCTGCTGATTGGTGCATTTTACAGAGCGCTGATTGGTGCATTTTATAGAGCGCTGATTGGTGCATTTTACAGAGTGCTGGTTGGTACATTTTAGAATCTTCTTGCTAGCTACAGAGCACTGATTGGTGTGTTTTTACAGAGTGCTGATTGGTGCATTTTACAATCCTCTCGTAAGACAGAAAAGTTCTCCAAGTCCGCACTCAACCCGGGAAGTCCAGCTGGCTTCACCTCTCAATCTCCCCCCACCCCCGTCTAAACAGGACACCCCAGCTGCTGTTGGGAATTGGGTGATGACAGCTCTAGTTACTTCTTGCTGGATAGGGGCGAAGAAGGGGCCCTGCAGTTGTAGTGTCCTCTGGAGGTGAATGCTCTAGGCCAGTCAAAGGGCCAGTGGGTTGGTCCAGGGGTCCTCAGTAGAAGTTGTGAGTTGAGCTCATTTGGGGTGCCATTTGTAAGACCATCTGTAGCTTGATGGCCTCGATCCTGAAGGAAACAAATTTGACAAGGAGATTAAAAACACAGGGCCTGAAGGCGAGTAATAGCAAGATGGCTGTCACAGGACCTAGAAAGGGGAGAAGCCATGTCGCCCAACTCCAGAGGTTGGGATGAGTTTGAAAGGCATTGTCTGATTTCAGAAGCCTTTTCCTATAAACACCTGGTGGCATCTCGTACTATCCCTGACTGGTTAGTATAAAAGCAACACTCTTCCCCTAAGAAGGTGCAAAGTCGTCCTTTCTCAGCAGTGAGGAGGTCTAGGCCTCAGCGGTTTTGGAGAGTCACTGCTGCCAAACAGTCTATTTGGGATTGTAGAATAAGGATAGATTTTGTTATTTCTTGCAAACTGTGTGAGAAATCCTTTGAGAGTGTGTGGTAGTAGGATAATGAAGTAGATAAACTGGCTATTCTGGTTCCTGTAGTGGTGGCCATTCCTAACCCTATAAGTAGCGGTATTAGTTGTATGGCCCTGCGCTGATGGACTTGAGCTTTGAGGGGCACTGATAGGGTCTGATTTCCTGGGGCAATGTCAACGTTGGGACTTAGGAAGACTAAGGTGCAGGTGCCTGTCTAGTTGGTGGGGAGGCAGATATAGGTTGAAGTTCCACATAAGAGGAATATGGCTTCGCTGGGTAGACAGAACTGGTTGTGTATGTTAAAAAGGTGTGTGAATTTATTGTTTTCATTTTCCCATACTCCTAAAGTACTTGCCAAGGTAGCTCTGGTGAGCGGCTGGGAAGGGGTGTTGGGAGCAAACTGAGTGGCTCTCTGTGTTCTATTTTCCCATTGGAGAAAAAACCGTTTTGTATCTACTAGGAAGCATTCAAGAAAGTAATTGAAAGAAGGGAGGAGAAGGCATTCACTAGCGGTGGGGGCGCTGCTGCAGGGGGTCCAGAGGTGAATGGTCATGCAGGGAGTATGTTTGCCATTACAAAACCCGGACTGTTTGTTAAGCAGGGAGGAAGTGATGATTTTTGGAGGCCCTGAGAAGCAGACAGGCAATCTGAATGGAGCTGTTTGGGTGACTCAGAAGTTACTATGATCAGTTGGGGCTTGAAGTTGTAGGGTGTAATTATGCTGATGGGATAGTAGGTGCCCCAGGGGCGGGCCTGATAACAGGTTGCGCTGGATGCATAAAGGGGCTTGGGAAGTTAAGACGGTTTCGTGGTTACAGGGCTGTGTATGGGCTTTTCATTGCTCGTGAATTATTTCATGAATTAGGACTTAAACCACTTCCTCAGCCTTCTCTGTCTTGCAGGGGAAGGCTTCTATCCAATTTATAAAGGTATGAACACAGACCAACAAGTATTGAAATCCCCTTGACTTAGGCATATGGGTGAAGTCTAACTGCCAGTCCTCTCCGGGATAGTGCCCTATTCTTTGTTCCCCCAGAGGGGCCTTACGATGGACCAAGGGATTATTCCTTTGGCACACTTCACAGGTTTTGACTACTTGCTGGATGGTGTGGAGGAGATTTGGCCCTGTAAATAGGGATATGGCCATTTGATGAGTGTTCTCAATACCCTATATGAAAAGTTTGGTGGAGGGTCTTAAGTATTTTCCACTGGCTGACTTTGGGTATGAGTACCTTTCCCTCTTCTGTTGTTAACCACCCCGAGGGGAGAAAAATATGCCCCTGTGAAAGTCCCCATTCTGTTTCAGTCAGGGAATACTGGGGGTTAATCTCTTGGAGAGGGTTGTTCCATACCAAGGGTTCCTCCATAGGTATTCCTAATGGGAGATTCTGCCTGGCAGCAATTTTGGCCTCAGCGTCTGCCTGACGGTTTCCTTCTGCCTTTTCTCCTTCACCTTTTTGATGGCTTTGGCAGTGTAAGACTGCCACCTCCTTGGGTTTTTGCACTGTGTGCAATAACTTCATGATTTCCTTGAGGTATTTAATGGGGGTTCTCCCAGAGGTTAGGAACTCCCTTTCTTTCCGTATTGCAGCATGGGCATGTAGGATTAGATAAACATACTTGCTATCTGTATACACATTTATTCTTTTTTCCTTTCCCAGTTCTAAGGCTCAGGTAAGTGCCACTAGTTCTGCTAACTGGGTGCTGGTCCCTGGGGGAAGAGGCTTACTTTCAAGTACTGTTACATCACTAACTATGGCATAACCTGCCCTTTGTATCCCATTCTCCACAAATGGACTTTCATCGATATATAGGTTAAGGTCAGGATTAGCTAAGGGGACTTCTAAGAGATCCTCTTGGGTGGCGTAAGTCTGGGCCACAATTTGTTGGCAGTCATGCTCGATTGGTTCTCCATCCTCTAGGAGAAAAGTAGCAGGGTTGAGGGCTGCACAAGTACATATTTGAAGCACCGGTCCCTTAAGGAGTAGCGCCTGGTATCTAAGCAGGCAGTTGTCTGATAGCCATAAACTTCCTTTGGCACGTAGTATGCCATTTACATCATGAGTAGTCCAGACAGTGAGATCCTTTCCTTGTGTTATTTTGATACCCTCTGATACTAAGATGGCCACCGCTGCAACTACCCGTAAACAGTGAGGCCAGTCTTTTACTACTACATCAATTTCCTTACTTAGGTATGCCACTGGTTATGGGGTTGTCCCATGAGTTAGAGTAAGTGCTCCAAGAGCTATTCCCACTCTCTGTGGCGTATAAAGAGAAGTTTTGTCCTGTGGGAAGGCTTAAGGCTGGAGCTTGTACTAGGGCCTGCTTTAAGGTTTTGAAGGCTGTTTTTGCCTCTGGTTCCCATTCTACTAGATACAGTATTTGCCCTCTGGGTCTCCTTGATTAGCATATAGAGTGGCCTGGCCATCTTGCTGTAGCCGGAGATCCATAGTTGGCAAAAGCTGGTGATCCCAAGGAACCCCCGCAACTGTTTTAATGTCATAGGGCAAGGATAAGCCAGTATAGGTTGTATTTGTTCCTTGCGGAGGGCCCTGGTTCCTCTGGCTAAGATTAGGCGTAGATATTTGACTTGTTGTAGGCAGAGCTGGGCCTTCAATTTAGACGCCTTGTACCCTTGATTAGCTAGAAAGTTCAAGAGATCTAGAGTAGCCTGCTGGCATGAGGCTTCCAAACTGGTATCCAAAAGTAAATCATCCACATACTGAAGGACCAGAGTGCCTGGACTTGAGAAGTGGCCTAGATCTTGGGCCAGTGGCTGATCAAACAGACGAGGGCTATCCCTAAACCCTTGAGGCAAGACTGTCGATGTGGGATGTGTGGTCTGTGGGATCCTCAAAGGCAAAGAGAAACTGAGAGTCAGAGTGCAGGGGAGTGCAGAAGAAGGCATCCTTGAGGTCCAGAGCAGTGAACCATTCTGCTGCTTCTGGTATTTGAGAGAGCAGGGTATAGGGGTTGGGTACAACTGGATATAGAGGAATTACTGCCTCATTGATGAGTCTAAGATCTTGCACCAGTCTCCACTGACTGTTCGGTTTTTGTACTCCTAGAATTGGGGTGTTGCAGGGACTGCTGCATTTTCTTACTAAGCCTTGAGCTTTTAAATGTCTAACAATATCCTGTAATCCTTTAAGAGCTTCAGGCCTTAAGGGATATTGCCTTTGATAAGGAAAAGTGGTGGGGTCTTTTAGCCTGATTTGGACTGAGTGAGCATTTTTAGTCCTTCCAATGCCCAGACTTCAGGGTTGATTCCCTCCTCAACTAGGGGACAACAAATGGGTAACTTGTTATTCATGCAAATAATAACTCCAGCTTTGGCTAATATCTCCCTCCCTAATAAGGGTGTGGGACTTTCAGGCATAACAAGAAAGGCACGTGAAACGAGCAAAGTCTCCCAATTACAACTGAGAAGGTGGGAGAAATACCTGGTTACAGGCTGTCCCAGGATTCTTAGGATGGTAATGGACCTTGAGGACGGCTGTCTGGGGCAGGAGATTAACACTGAGAAGGCCGCGCTGGTGACCAGGAGGAAGTCAATTTCCTGGCCCTCAATGGTTGAACTTACCTGGGGCTCAGTGAGGATGATGACATGAGCTGGTGCTTGCCCTGAGCACCCTCAGTCCTGTTGTTGGATCATCTGGTCGGGGGCCTCTGGCTCAGAGAACCTTTGTTTTCTAGGGCAGGGTGCCTTCCAGGGATTGCCCTGGCATAGTGGACATGGCTGAGGGGGCGCTTGTTTCTCACCGGACAGTCTTTTTTAAAGTGTCCTTGCAAACCACACTGATAACAAGCCCTACCGGGTTATTGCCCTGCTCCATTTTCTGTCCTCTCTGAACCATCAAGGTTTGTTTGTCTGAGGGCCATGACTAAGGCTGCGGCCTTTCTCTTATCTTGCTTTTCCTTTTCGTCTTGTTCCTCTTGGTCCCTATTATAGAACACTGAGGTTGCCAGGTTTAATAATGCCTCCAGATTTTGTTCAGGGCCCAGGGCTCACTTTTAGAGCTTTCTCCTGATATCTGCAGCTGATTGCATAATAAACTTATCTTTGAGGATCAATTAACCCTCAAGGGTGTCGGGTGACAGGGGAGTATATTTTCTTAAGGCCTCCCGTAGCCGCTGGAGCAAGGCAGTAAGATTTTCTTCCTTTCCCTGAGTTATGGTGGACATCATTGAATAATTCATGGGCTTTTTCCTAATTCTCCTTAGTCCTTCTAGAACACAGGTCAACAGATGTTTGTGACTCCAGTCCCCATGATCTGAGTCTGGGTCCCAGTGGGGATCCATACTGGGGATGGCTTGCTGACTGGTAGTGAATTTATCCCTTTCTTTGGCTGTTATTCTGTCCTTTACTTGACTAAGAGACCAGGTATCTTTGAACTCTTGGGCTGCAGCTAAAGCCACATTCTTCTCATTAAAGGCCAGGGGTTGATCTAACAATAGCAAGACATCTCCCCAAGTGAGGTTGAAGGTTTGCCCTAGACCCTGTAGGACATCTGTATACCTATCAGGATTATCTGAAAACTTCCCCAGGTCTACCTTGATCTGCTTTAAATCAGAGAGGTAGAAGGGACATGTATCCAGGTTGGGCCAAATTTCCCTTCCCCTACAGCTTGAAGGGGATGTAACCGATAGCCTGGGGTTTTTTTGTGGTCCCTTGGAGATTTCTTGCTTGTTTCCTTCTGGGTGGGGGAGATTAGAGGAGGCTTATCATTAATAGGAAGGGGAGCTGTAGGGAAGCTAGGATATGGAGGTAAGCTGAGAGGTCCTCCTGTGGGATGTAGATTGCAAGCTTTGCATAGTTGTGAATTATCCTTCAATGAAAAGAAAGCTTGGACGTAAGATACTTCACTCCATTTGCCTTCCCTCTTACAGAAAAGGTCAAGCTGCAGGATAGTATTGTAATTTATACTTCCCTCAGTTGGCCATTTTTCCCCATCAGAGAGAGAATATTGGGGCCAGGCCATAGTGCAGAAAAAATAAGCTGCTGCTTTTTCAGGTTTTTTGGGTCAAATTGGTCCCAGTGGCTTAGGATACATTTCAAGGGTGAGCCTGTTGATGCCTGAGCGTTTCCCATCAGAAAAGAGAAAACTGCCTGTGGTTTTTTCCCCCTGCCAAAGAACCTGCAACGGTCCGTGGACCCTGCTGTTCAGAATAGTTGTGCTCACCGAAGCAGCAGCAGAAACAATAGTTTTCCTCTTAGACCACAAAGAGGACCAAGGAATGTCAGATTTAGTGGCCCTTACTGACGCATTCTCGAAAACCTGTACCTTTGCCTTTCCTCTTAGCTCACAAAGAGGACCAAGAAAAATCGGATTTAGTGGGCCTTATTGACGCATTTTCGAAAACCTGTTAGAGTCCTAAGCATTTTCTCCTGTTGGTATTGGGACCTTACTCTTGTCCTATAAAGCTGATGTGCCTCAAAATGGAGTGGAGGGCCATACCCTGAGGAAGGGAAGGGATCTCCAGGGTTGGAAGAGTGATGCCTTTTGTCCTCATTTCTTATCATATGAATAGGAAGGATATAATTTCTGAGGCTCCCCATATCCTAGCTTCAGGAATAGCCTTTGTTAGGCCTGCTAGTCTGAGGAGGGATCCTAAAATTCCAGATAGTCCCCACTCTGCAATCAGGCTTTGGGCAAAAATTATGTCTGATTGGTGAGCCCGGGTGCCTAAAGAAGGAAACAGAGTCCTGAAATTTATTTATTTATTTTTTTATAAGTAATGAACTAATATTTATACCTTATTTTTTTTTTAAATTATACTTTAAGTTCTAGGGTACATGTGCACAATGTGCAGGTTTGTTATATATGTATACACGTGCCATGTTGGTGTGCTGCACCCATTAACTTGTCATTTACATTAGGTATATCTCCTAATGCTATCCCTCCCCCTTCCTCCCACCCGACGACAGGCCCCAGTGTGTGATGTTCCCCACCCTGTGTCCAAGTGTTCTCATTGTTCAATTCTCACCTATGAGATAGAACATGCGGTGTTTGGTTTTCAGTCCTTGCAGTAGTTTGCTAAGAATGATGGTTTCCAGCTTCATCCGTGTCCCTACAAAGGACATGAACTCATCCTTTTTTATGGCTGCATAGTATTCCATAGTGTATATGTGCCACATTTTCTTAATCCAGTCTATCATTGATGGACATTTGGGTTGGTTCCAAGTCTTTGCTATTGTGAATAGTGCCACAGTAAACATACATGTGCATGTGTCTTTATAGCAGCATGATTTATAGTCCTTTGGGTATATACCCAGTAATGGGATTGCTGGGTCAAATGGTATTTCTAGTTCTAGATCCTTGAGGAATTGCCACACTGTCTTCCACAATGGTTGAACTAGTTTGCATTCCCACCAACAGTGTAAAAGTGTTCCTATTTCTCCACATCCTTTCCAGCACCTGTTGTTTCCTGACTTTTTAATGATTGCCATTCTAACTGGTGTGAGATGGTATCTCTTTGTGGTTTTGATTTGCATTTGTCTGATGGCCGGTGATGATGAGCATTTTTTCATGTGTCTTTTGGCTGCATAAATGTCTTCTTTTGAGAAGTGTCTGTTCATATCCTTCACCTACTTTTTGATGGGATTTGTTTTTTTCTTGTAAATTTGTTTGAGTTCTCTGTAGATTCTGGATATTAGCCCTTTGTCAGATGGGTAGATTGTAAAAATTTTCTCCCACTCTGTAGGTTGCCTGTTCACTCTGATGGTAGTTTCTTACGCTGTGCAGAAGCTCTTTAGTTTAATAAGATCCCATTTGTCAATTTTGGCTTTTGTTGCCATTGCTTTTGGTGTTTTAGACATGAAGTCCTTGCCCATGCCTATGTCCTGAATGGTATTGCCTAGGTTTTCTTCTAGAGTTTTCATGGTTTTAGGTCTAACATTTAAGTCTTTAATCCATCTTGAATTAAGTTTTATATAAGGTGTAAGGAAGGGATCCAGTTTCAGCTTTCTACATATGGCTAGCCAGTTTTCCCAGCACCATTTATTAAATAGGGACTCCTTTCCCCATTTCTTGTTTTTGTCAGGTTTGTCAAAGATCAGATGGTTGTAGATGTGTGTGGTACTGTTTCTGAGGGCTCTGTTCTGTTCCACTGGTCTATATCTCTGTTTTGGTACCAGTACCATGCTGTTTTGGTTACTATAGCCTTGTAGTGTAGTTTGAAGTCAGGTAGCGTGATGCCTCCAGCTTTGTTCTTTTGGCTTAGGATTGTCTTGGCAATGCTGGCTCTTTTTTGGTTCCATATGAACTTTAAAGTAGTTTTTTCCAATTCTGTGAAGAAAGTCATTGGTAGCTTGATGGGGATGGCATTGAATCTATAAGTTACCTTGGGCAGTATGGCCATTTTCATGATATTGATTCTTCCTATCCATGAGCATGGAATGTTCTTCCATTTGTGTCCTCTTTTCTTTCATTGAGCAGTGGTTTGTAGTTCTCCTTGACGAGGTCCTTCACATCCCTTGTAAGTTGGATTCCTAGGTATTTTATTCTCTTTGAAGCAATTGTGAATGGGAGTTCCCTCAGGATTTGGCTCTCTGTTTGTCTGTTATTGGTGTATAGGAATGCTTGTGATTTTTGCACATTGGTTTTGTATCCTGAGACTTTGCTGAAGTTGCTTATCAGCTTAAGGAGATTTTGGGCTGAGACGATGGGGTTTTCTAAATATACAATCATGTCATCTGCAAACAGGGACAATTTGACTTCCTCTTTTCCTAATTGAATACCCTTTCTTTCTTTCTCCTGCCTGATTGCCCTGGCCAGAACTTCCAACACTGTGTTGAATAGGAGTGGTGAGAGAGGGCATCCCTGTCTTGTGCCAGTTTTCAAAGGGAATGCTTCCAGTTTTTGTACATTCAGTATGATATTGGCTGTGAGTTTGTCATAAATAGCTCTTATTATTTTGAGATATGTCACATCAATACCTAACTTATTGAGAGTTTTTAGCATGAAGGGCTGTTGAAGTTTGTCAAAGGCCTTTCCCCCATCTATTGAGATAATCATGTGGTTTTTGTCTTTGGTTCTGTTTATATACTGGATTATGTTTATTGATTTTCATATGTTGAACCAGCCTTGCATCCCAGGGATGAAGCCAACTTGATCATGGTGGAAAACCTTTTGATGTGCTGCTGGATTCGGTTTGCCAGTATTTTATTGAGGATTTTTGTATCGATGTTCATCAGGGGTATTGGTCTAAAATTCTCTTTTTTGGTTGTGTCTCTGCCAGGCTTTGGTATCAGGATGATATTGGCCTCATAAAATGAGTTAGGGAGGATTCCTTCTTTTTCTGTTGATTGGAATAGTTTCAGAAGGAATGGTAGCAGCTCCCATTTGTACCTCTGGTAGAATTCGGCTGTGAATCCATCTGGTCCTGGAGTATTTTTGGTTGATAGGCTATTAATTATTGCCTCAATTTCAGAGCCTGTTAATGGTCTACTCAGGGATTCAACTTCTTCCTGGTTTAGTCTTGGGAGGGTGTATGTGTCCAGGAATTTATGCATTTCTTCTAGATTTTTTAGTTTATTTGCGTAGAGGTGTTTATAGTATTCTCTGATGGTAGTTTGTATTTCTGTGGGGTTGATGGTGATATCCCCATTATCATTTTTTATTGCATCTATTTGATTCTTCTCTCTTTTCTTCTTTATTAGTCTTGCTAGCGGTCTATTAATTTTGTTGATCTTTTCAAAAAACCAGCTCCTGGATTCTTTGATTTTTTTGAAGGGTTTTTTGTGTCTCTATTTCCTTCAGTTCTGCTCTGATCTTAGTTATTTCTTGCCTTCTGCTAGCTTTTGAATGTGTTTGCTCTTGCTTCTCTAGTTCTTTTAATTGTGATGTTAGGGTGTCAATTTTAGATCTTTCCTGCTTTCTCTTATGGGAATTTAGTGCTATAAATTTCCCTCTACACACTGCTTTAAATGTTCCCAGAGATTCTGGTATGTTGTGTCTTTGTTCTCATTGGTTTCAAAGAACATCTTTATTTCTGCCTTCATTTCGTTATGTATCCAGTAGTCATTCAGGAGCAGATTGTTCAGTTTCCATGTAGTTGAGCGGTTTTGAGTGAGTTTCTTAATCCTGAGTTCTAGTTTGATTGCCCTGTGGTCTGAGAGGCAGTTTGTTATAATTTCTGTTCTTTCACATTTGCTGGGGAGTGCTTTACTTCGAACTATGTGGTCAATTTTGGAATAAGTGCGATGTGGTGCTGAGAAGAATGTATATTCTGTTGATTTGGGGTGGAGAGTTCTGTAGATGTCTATTAGGTCTGCTTGGTGCGGAGCTGAGTTCAAGTCCTGGATATCCTTGTTAACTTTCTGTCTTGTTGATCTGTCTAATGTTGACAGTGGGGTGTTAAAGTCTCCCATTATTATTGTGTGGGATTCTAAGTCTCTTTGTAGGTCTCTAAGGACTTGCTTTATGAATCTGGGTGCTCCTGTATTGGGTGCATATATATTTAGGATAGTTAGCTCTTCTTGTTGAATTGATACCTTTACCATTGTGTAATGGCCTCCTTTTCTCTTTTGATCTTTGTTGGTTTAAAGTCTGTTTTATTAGAGATTAGGATTGCAACCCTTGCCTTTTTTCGTTTTCCATTTGCTTGGTAGATCTTCCTCCATCCCTTTATTTTGAGCCTATGTGTGTCTCTGCACGTGAGATGGGTCTCCTGAATACAGCACACTGATGGGTCTTGACTCTTTATCCAATTTGCCAGTCTGTGTCTTTTAATTGGAGCATTTAGCCCATTTACATTTAAGGTTAATATTGTTATGTGTGAATTTGATCCTGTCATTATGATGTAAGCTGGTTATTTTGCTCATTAGTTGATGCAGTTTCTTCCTAGCATTGATGGTCTTTACAATTTGACATGTTTTTGCAGTGGCTGATACTGGTTGTTCCTTGCTGTGTTTAGTGCTTCCTTCAGGAGCTCTTGTAAGGCAGGCCTGGTGGTGACAAAATCTCTCAGCATTTGTTTGTCTGTAAAGGATTTTATTTCTCCTTCACTTATGAAGCTTAGTTTGGCTGGATATGAAATTCTGACTTGAAAATTCTTTCTTTAAGAATGTTGAATATTGGCCCCCACTGTCTTCTGGCTTGTAGAGTTTCTGCCAAGATATCTGCTGTTAGTCTGATGGGCTTCCCCTTGTAGGTAACCTGACCTTTCTCTCTGGCTGCCCTTAATATTTTTTCCTTCATTTCAACTTTGGTGAATCTGACAATTATGTGTCTTGCAGTTGCTCTTCTCGAGGAGTATCTTTGTGGCGTTCTCTGTATTTCCTGAATTTGAATGTTGGCCTGCCTTGCTAGGTTGGGGAAGTTCTCCTGGTTAATATCCTGCAGAGTGTTTTCCAACTTGGTTCCATTCTCCCCATCACTTTCAGGTACACCAATCAGATGTAGATTTGGTTTTTTTACATAGTCCCATATTTCCTGGAGGCTTTGTTTATTTTTTTTATTCTTTTTTCTCTAAACTTCTCTTCTTGCTTCATTTAATTCATTTGATCTTCAATCACTGATACCCTTTCTTCCAGTTGATCGAATTGGCTACTGAAGCTTGTGCATCACGTAGTTCTCGTGCCATGGTTTTCAGCTCTCTCAGGTCATTTAAGGTCTTTTCTACACTGTTTATTGTAGTCAGTCATTCATCTAATCTTTTTTCAAGTTTTTAGCTTCTTTGCAGTGGGTTCAAACATCCTCCTTTAGCTCAGAGAACTGTGTTATTACTGGTTGTCTGAAGCCTTCTTCTCTCAACTCGTCAAAGTCATTCTCCATCCAGCTTTGTTCTGTTGCTGGTGAGGAGCTGCGTTCCTTTGGAGGAGAAAAGGTGCTCTGAATTTTAGAATTTTCAGCTTTTCTGCTCTGGTTTCTTTCCATCTTTGTGGTTTTGTCTACCTTTGGTCTTTGATGATGGTGATGTACAGATGGGGTTTTGGTGTGGGTGTCCTTTCTGTTAGTTTTCCTTCTAAGAGTCAGGACCCTCAGCTGCAGGTCTGTTGGAGTTTGCAGAAGGTCCACTCCAGACCCTGTTTGGCTGGGTATCACCAGTGGAGGCTGCAGTACAGCAAATATTGCAGAACAGCAAATGTTGCTGCCTGATCTTTCCTCTGGAAGCTTCGTCTCAGAGGGGCACCTGGCTGTATGAGGTGTCAGTTGGCCCCTACTGGGAGATGCCTCCCAGTTAGGCTACTCGGGCATCAGGGACCCACTTGAGGAGGCAGTCTATCTAATCTCAAACTCCGTGCTGGGAGAATCACTACTCTCTTCAAAGCTGTCAGACAGGGATGTTTATGTCTGCAGAAGTTTCTGCTGCCTTTTGTTCAGTTATGCCCTGCCCCCAGAGGTGGAGTCTACAGAGACAGGAAGGCCTCCTTGAGCTGCAGTGGGCTCCACCCAGTTCAAGCTCCCCGCCTCTTTGTTTACCTATTCAAGCCTCCGCAATGGCGGACCCCTTTCCCCCAGCCTCACTGCCGCCTTGCAGTTTGATCTCAGACTGCTGTGCTAGCAGTGAGCGAGGTTCTGTGGGCGTGGGACCCTCTGAGCCAGGCACGTGACATAATCTCCTTGTGTGCTATTTGCTAAGACCATTGGAAAAGTGCAGTATTAGGATGGGAGTGTCCTGATTTTCCAGGTACCGTCTGTCACGGCTTCCCTTGGCTAGTAAAGGCAATTCCCTCACCCTTTGTGCTTCCTGGGTGAGGCGATGCCCCTGCAGCTTTGGCTCACACTCCGTGGGCTGCACCCACTGTCCAACAAGTCCCAGTTAGATGAACCCAGTACCTCAGTTGGGGATGCAGCAATCACCGGTCTTCTGTGTCACTTATGCTGGGAGCTGTAGACTGGAGCTGTTCCTATTCGGCCATCTTGGAACCTCCCCCCGAAATTTATACTAGAAATTATCCTTATAAGAGAAACTAGAAGAGCAACAGGGACAGGGAGTGGTTTTTAGAAGTGGGAGTAGCCTTGGAGAAGAGAGGTGGGAGGAAGTTTGTCTGACAGGCATTAGGACGCAGGAGGCAAGTTTCAAGATAGATAGGATAGATGGGTGAGTCTCGCTTGGGCGACATAACTTTGAGAGTTCCGCTCACTGCTGCAGGGTCAACCAACTTTTTGTTGGGACCCCAGAGCTGAATGTCTTTCCCCTCTGTCGACCCTTGGCTCAGCCCAGAAGTATAGGAAAAGTGGAAGCTGGTTCCAGGCAAACCAACGCTCCGAACTCCAAAGAGTCTGGGGTTGTTAGAGAGCCCTTTCCCAGAAAGCCTGACACCCGTGTCTTTAGTCTGGCGGCCATGCTAGTCACTTTTAACAGGCCAACAGGTGCCCAGTATTTAGCCCCCGAATTCTAAGGAAAAATAGGACAGAATAGCAAGCAAAAGGGGTCCGATGGTCCTTATCACGTGGCAATATCCTGAACAAGCCCCCAAGATGTGTCCAGAGTTGGTTCCTTCCAGCAGGTTTGTGGTCTCGCTGACTTCAAGAATGAAGCTGCAGACCTTCGTGGTGAGTGTTAGAGCTCTTACAGATGGCACGGACCCAAAGAGTGAGTGGTAGCAAGGTTTACTGTGAAGAGCGATAGAACAAAGCTTCCACAGTATGGAAGGGGACCCAAGTGGGTTGCTGCTGCTGGCTGGGGTGGCCAGCTTTTATTCCCTTATTGGCCCCTCCCATGTTCCATTTCTGTCCTATCAGAGTGCCCTTTTTTCAATCTTCCCTGTGATTGGCCACTTTTAGGATCCTGCTGATTGGTGCATTTTACAGAGCACTGATTGGTGCATTTTACAAAACGCTGATTGGTGCATTTTACAGAGCGCTGATTGGTGATTTTTAGAATCCTCTTGCTGTCTGCAGAGTGCTGATTGATGCGTTTTTACAGAGCACTGATGGTTGCATTTTACAATCCTCTTGTAAGACAGAAAAGTTCTCCAAGTCCGCACTCGACCCAGGAAGTCCAGCTGGCTTCACCTCTCATTAGTACCTATAACTGCTTCATTTTTTCAACTGCATTGTAGTCCACTGTATTGACATAACATTGTTTTTTGACCACTTGCCTATTCGCAGGCGTTGATACCGTTTGCACTACTTTCTGCTGTTAAAAATGATGCTGTGATAAACATCTTCGCATGTGTATTTTTGTGCAGTTTGGAAACGTGGATTTCTATAGGATAAATTGCTAGAAGTGGAATTGTTGGTTCAAATGGTAATATTTCAATCGGCATTGCTAAATTTTACTCCCCAAAAATTGTTTAAATATGTAATCAACAGTATTAATACTTAATTTTAGAAAACTACCCATGGAATCTAAGAAGTCATTTTTCAGACATTAATTAATGGTAAGAATATATGAGCATTGTAATTGAGGGGGAAGGTAGGATTTCAATATAGAGAAATGTAGGCTGGATGATAATACCAGGGTATGGGTTTGTTACTTACTGAATGACTATGTCTAAGAAGGCTCTTGTTACCTTGTAGTAAACTAGGTATATGATACATAGTTGTCTAGAAAGTTCAGTCCGAGACCACAGAATAAGGCCTAGATGGTATGCCAATCAAGTTTGTAGATAATAATGGGCTTGGAGGGTTGGCTTTTTGTGGAATGTAATAGAGTGTAGCAACATAGGAGAGAACATTGGTCCTGGAGTTTGAATCCCAGCTCTACCACTTGATAGCTTTGTAATCTAGGCAAGTTATTAATCTCATTGTTTTCGTTTTTGTGTTTTTTTTTTTTTTTTGGATGGAGTCTCACTCTGTTGCCCATGCTGGAGTGCAGTGGCGCGATCTCAGCTCACTGCAACCTCCACCTCCCAGGTTCAAGCCATTCTCCTGCCTCAGCCTCCCAAGTAGCTGGGACAACAGGTGTGTGCCACCACACCTGGCTAATTTTTTATTTTTAGTAGAGATGGGGCTTCACAATGTTGGCCAGGCTGGTCTCAAACTCCTGACCTCAGGTGATCTGCTGGCCTTGGCCTCCCAAAGTGTTGGCATTACAGGCACGAGCCACTGCACCTGGCCTAATCTCATTCTTTTTTTTTTCTTTTTTGTTTTCTGAGATATAGTTTCACTCTTGTTGCCCAGGTTGGAGTGCAGTGGCATGATTTCACCTCACTGCAACCCTCTCCCCCCCCCCCACTGACCCCACCTGGGTTCAAGCGATTCTCCTGCCTCAGCCTCCCGAGTAGCTGGGATTACAAGCATGTGCCACCATGCCTGGTTAATTTTATATTTTTAGTAGAAATGGGGTTTCTCCATGTTGGTCAGGCTGGTCTCAAACTCCCGATCTTAGGTGATCCACCTGCCTCAGCCTCCCAAATTGCTGGGATTACAGGCGTGAGCCACCATGCCTGTCCTAATCTCATTCTTAATGTCAGCTATATTGTCTCTAAAATACGGTTAATACCTTCTTAAAAATATCATAAGTGTTAAATAGAATAAGTATACAGAGTCTGCATATCACAGAATTCTGGGGAACACCATTTATGTGGAATACAATGTTGCACAGCAGAAGTGTCATGAATATTTAAGGTAGTTATGCAGCATTTGTTGATAGGTACTCTGTGGTTGCTATTTAGCTAACATGTATGAGGACCCTCCAAATTCTCAGCCGTCTGAAAGTATGGGTCTTTAAGTTATCTCAGTGCCTACCTGTCCCAATTTTTTAAATTAAAAAGATGATGCTTACTATAGAAAATTTGGAAAACAGAAAAATTACACAAAAATATTACCCTCCCCCCAAAGTTTTGAGTATATTTTAAAAATCTTCTTTTAAAAAAAATTGACACAGGGTTGGGCATGGTGACTCACATCTTGTAATCCCAGCACTTTGGGAGGCCGAGGCAGGCAGATCACTTGTGGGCATGAGTTCGAGACCAGCCTCGCCAACATAGCAAAATCCTGTCTCTACTGAAAGCACAAAAACTAGCCAAGCGTTGTGGTGCGTACCTCTAATCCCAGGTACTTGGGAGGCTGAGGCACGAGAATCACTTGAGCCCAGATGTATGCAGTGGGCCAAGATCGTGCCACTCCACTCCAGCCTGGGCAACAGAACAAGACTGTCTCAAAAAAAAGTAAAAAAAATTGAGACAGGGTCTTGCTGTCACCCAGGCTGGAGTGCATTAGTACAATCAGGGCTCACTTCAGACTGACCTCCCTAGCATAAGCAGTTCTCCCACGTCACCCTACTGAGTGACTGGGACTACAGGTGTGCTTCACTATGCCCAGCTAATTTTTTTTTTTTTTTTTTTTTTTTGGTACATTTGGGATCTCACTGTTTCCCAGGCTGGCCTTGAACTCCTGGGCTCAAGTGATCTTCCTGCCTTAGCCTCCCAAAGTGCTGGGATTACAGGCGTGAGCGACTGCACCTGGCCCCTAATCTCCTTTTTAAATGTCATCTTTATTGAGGTAAAATTTTTGTTATTAAAAAAGGGGAACCCAGGCTGGGCGCAGTGGCTCACGCCTGTAATCCCAGCACTTTGGGAGGCTGAGGTGGGTGGATCATGACGTCAGGAGATCAAGACCATCCTGGCCAACATGGTGAAACACCATCTCTACTAAAAATACAAAAATTAGCTGGGCGTGGTGGTACGTGCCTGTAATCCCAGCTACTCTGGAGGCTGAGGCAGGAGGATCACTTGAACCAGGGAGCTGGAGGTTACAGTGAACCGAGATTGTGCCACTGCACTCCAATCTGGTGACAGAACGAGACTCCATATCAAAAAAAAAAAAAAAAAAAAAAAAAAAGAGGAACCTGGCTGGGTGCGGTGGCTCATGCCTGTAATCCCACCACTTTGGGAGGCCAAGGCAGGTGGATTACTTGAGGCCAGGAGTTCGAGACCAGCCAGGCCAACATGGCAAAACCCGGTCTCTACTAAAAATACACAAAAATTAGCCAGCGTACTGTGGTACATGCCTGTAGTGTGAGCTACTTGGGAGGAGAGGCTTGAGAATCGCTTGAACCCAGGAGCAGAGGTTGCAGTGATCCAAGATTGCACTCCAGCCTGGGCGACAGAGCAAAACTCTCTCTCTCTCTCAAAAAAAAAAAAAAAAAAAAAAAAAAAAAAGCCCATTTACGGTGAATTGAGTGCTGAAACATTTAATAAAGGTGTAGCACCAATGAAATTAAGATATAGAGCATTTCATTCCAAAAGCTTTTTGTCTCTTTGGAAATAAAAATGTTATGCACACGTTCTCTATTTTTCACATAATTGGGATTCTGTGATACCACTTTTATATCCTGATTTTCACTTATCATTATATGGTGATAATTTTCTATATTATGAACTCAACACTTTATTTTTTTTTTGGAGACAAAGTCTCATTCTTTCTTTCGCCTAGGCTGGAGTGCAGTGGCATGACCTCAGTTCATTATAACCTCCACCTTCTGGGTTCAAGCAATTCTCCTGCCCCAGCCTCCTAAGTAGCTGGGATTACAGGCGCATGCCACCATGCCTGGCTAATTTTTGTATTTTTGATAGAGATAGGGTTTCACCATGTTGGCCAGGCTGGTCTCAAACCTCTGGCTTTATGTGATCCACCTGCCTTGGTCTCCCAAAGTGCTGGAATTACAGGCATGAGCCACTGCAGCCGTCCAGTTTTTTTTGTTGTTGTTGTTGTGTTTGTTTTTGAAACAGGGTCTCACTCTGTCCCCCAGGCTGACGTGGAGTGGCTCGAACATGGCTCACTGCAGCCTCAAACTCCTGAGCTCAAGTGTTCCTTGCCTCAGCTTCCCAAGTAGCTGGGACCACAGGCAGGTACCACCAGGCTTAGCTAATTATACAAATTTTTGTGCCGGGCGCGGTGGCTCACGCCTCCTATCCCAGCACTTTGAGAGGCCGAGGCAGGCGGATCACGAGGTCAGGAGATCGAGACTGTCCTGGCTAACACGGTGAAACCCTGTCTCTACTAAAAATACAAAAAATTAGCCAGGCATGGTAGCAGGCGCCTGTAGTCCGAGCTACTCGAGAGGCTGAGGCAGGAGAATAGCGTGAACCCGGGAGGCGGAGCTTGCAGTGAGCCGAGATCACGCCACTGCACTCCAGCCTGGGCAACAGAGCGAGACTCCATCTCAAAAAAAAAAAAAAAAAAAAAAATTTTTTTTTTGTAGAGATGGGGTTTCACCATTTCGCCCAGGCTGGTTTTGAACTCCTGAGCTGAAGCGATCCACCCACCTCAGCCTCCCAAAGTGCTGAGATTACCGATGTGATCAGTGCTAACTATATCCTGGATTCTACACTAAGTGCCATAGATGCAGTAATAAATAGGGTAGATATTCTGTGGGTTTAGTTTTTGTCTAACAAACTTATTTTTGTAAAATAATACATACATATAAAAAGACCAACAAATATGGAAAGTAAAAAGAAGAAAGTAAAAATCACCTGAAATCTAACAACCTATCCTTAAAAAATGAAATTTAATAGAGATAAATAGAAGCTCAATTTTGGCAAATCAGCTGTGTAAATGGAGGATAGGGGAGATATACCATAACTAATAGCACGACCTGGGATATAAACTTCTTGATTGCTTTAATTTTTTCTTTTATTTATTCAATTCAGGAAATGAGGGAAATTTAAATGACTTTAAGCTCTTTGTAAGGAAAACTGTGACGTGAAAAATGGAAGAAATTTGGCCTCTAGTGCCTGAGGAAGGAAACAACTTAGCGTCTAAGTGTTTCCAGTCCTATGGAAATGAGAGTGGGCTTATTTTGTGTGGTTGCAGAAGGTACCCTCACATCTCTGGATATTAATGGGAGGCACGTTTGGTTCCATATTAAGGAAGGACTTATATTCGTGATCTGCTTGTGAAAGAGTGACACAAAGAAATCTGCGTTTTCCTAACCCTGGACTATTTGAAAAGAGGCTAAAAGGTGACTAGTGAGGCATTCTGTATATGTATTAAATTGTACTAGATGAATTCTAGCATCTTTAAGGCTCTTAGATTTGTAAGGATCTGCTATTTTTTCAGGGGCAGTATTTACAAATGCTGTGAATGTGGAGAAGTCAGAGAACTTCCATTCAGATCAGCTTGACACCAAGAAATTGGCATTTTTGGATATTGGGATGTAGCAGTTCACTGGGCTGAAGGGTAGAATATGTAAATCATGTACCAAGTACAGAGTGGACACTGGACCACGATACACTTTAATATCTTAATATTTATAGAGGAACGGTGCTATGTAACCTAATATATGATTACATTCTGTCAATACGCTTGTAGAATAAACAGGCCATTCTTTTATGATTGGAAAAAGTGAGTCTCAGATATTTATCAGGATTGGATTCAAAGAAACTTGGTCACTGGTCTTCAGAGAAGAGACTAACATTCAGTTTCCCTTTGTTTTTAAGTGCTTTCTATTATATTATTGCTTCTCATTGGCATTGGGCCTTTGAGATAAATAATTGGTTAAGGTTGCAAAAGGAGTGTTTTGCATCTTGAAAACACTTTGGTCTGAAGATGAGCTGGTTATTTTATTCTCAGCATTGCCTGTCTACAGCTATTCTAATATTGCCTCCTACTGATGTTTTGAGTACTTAGTTGAAGAAAAGTTTGAATTGTGGACCTCTTGGCATTAATAGCTACCTGCTCAAAAATTCAAAAATCCTCTCACATATATTGTCTCATTTGGTTCCTTTAACAATCCAGTGAGGTAGGTCTGAGGTTTACCCATCCATGAACATGGATATCTTTCCATTTATTTAGATCTTCTGTAATTACTTTCAACATACGTTTTTCAACGTGTTTTTTACATGTTGAAAGTAATTAAAGTATGAAGACATTTCTTAGTTTTCATAGTGTTAGTTTTGTACTTTGTTAAATTTATCCTTGAAGTATATTATTCTTTTTGGTGCTATTGTGAATAGAATCATTTTCTTAATTTCATTTATGGTTATTCATTGCAAGTGTATAAAAATACAGTTGATTATTGAATATTGATCTTGTATCCTGCTACCATGCTAAATTGATTACTTCTAATTGTTTTTTAGAGGGTTCATTAGGATTTTCTATATATAGTAGTTCCTCTTCCCTTATCTAATGGTTTCATTTACCCATGGTCAACTGCCTCCAAAAATATTAAGTGGAAAATTCCAGAAATAAACAATTTGTTTTAAATTGTGTGCCATTCTGAGTATCGTGATGAAATCTCCCTCCATTCCACTGCATCCTGCCTGAAATGTGAATCATCCCTTTGTCCAGTGTATTGACACTCTGTACACTTACCTACCTATTAGTTACTTAGTAGCCCTCTTGACTGTTATAGTACACAGTATTACAGCGTTTGTGTTCAGGTAACCCTATTTTAATTAATAAGGGCCCCAAAGCTTACAAGAGTGGTGATGCTGGTGGCATATTTTTTTATTCTATTCTATTTTTATTTTTATTTATTATTTTATTATTTTATTTATTTATATATATTTTATTATTAGTTATTGTTGCCAGTATGTTACTGTGTGTAATTTATAAATTACATTTTATCATAGGTATGTATGTATAGAAAAAACATAATATGTGGGGTGTTCAGCACTGTCTGAGGTTTTAGGCATCCACTGAGATTGTGGAACCTTATGAGATCATGCCATCTGTAAATAATTTTACTCATTCCCTTCTGATTTGGATGCCTTTTATTTCATTTTCTTGCCCAGTTACCCTTGGTGGAACTCTGAATATAATGTTGAACAAAAGTAGTGATTGTAGGCATCCTTGTCTCATCCTTCATCTTAGATATCCTTGTCTTATTCCTGATCCTTGGGAGAAATTCAGACTTTCACCAAAAGTATGATGTTATCTGTGGGTCTTCTGTAAATCCATTTATCAGGTTGAGAAAATTTCTGTTTCTCTTTTTTTGGGTCTTTTTATCTGAAAGAAAGGCTTGTTGAATTTTGTCAAATGCTTGTTCCGCATCTGTTGAGATGATCATGTGGTTTTTGTCTTTCATTCTATCGATAGGGTGTTTTATAGTAGTTAATGTTTGGATACTAAACCACCCTTGTATTCTTGAGATAACTATCACTTGGTCATGATATATAACACATATAAAACATTGCTGGATTCAGTTTGCTAGTACTTGGTCAAGAATTTTTGTGTCTATATCCATAAGGGATATTGACCTGTGGTTTTCTTGTGATGTCCTTGTCTGTTTTTGGTATCGTTAATACTGACCTTATAGAATGAGTTGGGACATGTTCCCTGCTTTTTTATTTTTTGGAATACTTGGTGAAGGATTAACATTAAATTTTCTTTTAAATATTTGGTAGAATTGACCAGTGAAGTCATCTGGACCTGGGCTTTTCTTACAGATACTCTTTTGATTCAATATCTTCATTTCTTAAAGGCCTATTCAGGTTGTCTATTCTTTCTTGAGTCAATTTCAGTAGTTTATGTGTTTCTAGGAATTTGTTTCATCTAAATTGTCTAATTTATTAGTTTATAATTGTTTATAGTCTTCCCTTATAATCCTTATTTGTGTAAAACTTATGCCCCCCCCACCCCCCCATTTTATTTTGTTAATTAATTAATTTTTTTGAGATGGAGTTTCGCTCTGTTGCCCAGGCTGGAGTGCAGTGGCATGATCTTAGCTCACTACAACCTCTGCCTCCCGGGTTCAAGCGATTCTTCTGCCTCAGCCTCCTGAGTAGCTGGGACTACAGGCATGTGCCACCATGCCTGGCTAATTTTTTTGTATTTTTAGGGGAGACGGGGTTTCACCATGTTGGCCAGACTGGTCTCGAGCTCCTGACCTCAAATGATCTACCTACGTTGGCCTCCCAAAGCGCTGGGATTACAGGCCTGAGCCACCATGCCTGGCCTCACACCTGATTTTAATAGTTTGAGTCTTTCCTTTGTTCTTAGTCATTCTAGGTAAAGGTTTGTCAGTTTTGTTTATTTTTTTTCCAAAGAACAATCTTTTGGTTTTGTTGATTTTTCTTTTTTTTCTCTTTTAGTAAATTTTAGTTTTAATACAGAGTGAAAGAAAATAGAAACTTAATAGGCTAAAACAAGTCAGACACCCATTCTACACAGATAAAAACCTTCACAAAGGTCAACTGAAGTAATCCGGAGCTGGAACTGAATTGTGCAGATTTTCAATGAAGTCATCAAAGTCATGTAACACAAAAATCAATTACATTTACACACTCAGCAAGCCCTCTAAGAAATGTGCCCCAAGAAGCATTAACCTTTGTTTTGTGCCATCCCGAAGACTTGCACATTTTTTCAGATAGCTTAACATTTTTAATAGAGTGTGTTTTCTACTGTGCGGTAATGCTTTGGTACTATTCATACAGGGTCTCGCCTGTCCTAGAGACTTGCCATTTCCCTAAGAGGAGCTTTGATTCTGCTTTAGAAGTTTTATATAAATTAAAATCTTTATCAAATATTAATATGAAGGGAGGCACAGGATGCAACATATATAGTCAAGTTACCTTTCTGTATATTTAGAAATTACTTTCTCCTCCAAGGGATTTGCAACAGAAAGCTCAGTCTGTCCTGCTTAATAATCAGTAGTACAGGTTTGAATCATCAGAAGCTTGGCAAGACCTTAATATTTCAAAATTATTAACAACTGCCTCTAGGGGCAAGTCCATGTTACTGAGTTATGACAAACTTACTATCATGAGGGAAAACGAGTAGCCAGCCATCTTAAAAAATGCCCCAACCACTGCTTCTCAATACAGAAAGACTGAAAACTACATACAGTTTATCATACAACAAATCCCATCTCTGTCCCCTGAAATTCCCCTGGTTTCATTCATTAGAAGGGGATTAAAAAAAAAAGACTGAAAGAGCACTTTACAGCAGCATTAAGCTTTCCTATGAAATACTCAGCATCTTAAATATTATGTACAACTCTTTTTTTAGTAAGTTAGACACTGGCTTCAGAGTTTGTGGGACTGGGGGAAATCAACCCATTCAAAACTACTCTAGAAATTGTCTTTTGGCAGAATAGCAGGTATCCAAGTTAAAAATAGGAGGGTCATTTGAGACCAGCCTGGCCAACGTGGTGAAACCCTGTCTCTACTAAAACTAAAAAATTAGCTGGGTCTGGTGGTGGGCACCTATAAACCCAGCTACTCGGGAGGCTGAGGCAGGAGAATCACTTGAACCCGGGAGACGAAGTTGCAGTGAGCCAAGATCACGCCACTGCACTCCAGCCTGGACAACAAGAGCAAAACTCTGTCTCCAAAAAAAAAAAAAAAAAAAAAAAAAAAAAAAAAAAAAAAAAGGTCAGTTTGTTGCTTTGTGGTCTTCAAAATTTAGATGGTTTTTTTTGTTCCCCTTCTACATAAAAACCTCAGTCACCACTCCTGAGTGGAGATGGGCAGAAGCTGTGGCCCCTGCTCCTCTGGCTTCTCGGCAGCTGCTTTCTTATTGCTGC
The DNA here is from genome assembly GCF_028858775.2 of Pan troglodytes. NCBI lineage: Eukaryota > Metazoa > Chordata > Mammalia > Primates > Hominidae > Pan > Pan troglodytes. The sequence continues at coordinate 36,096,493 of NC_072415.2, forward strand.
AGCAAGGCTTGAAGAGATGTGTGTCAATGAGGACTTCCCCAAAACGGCCTTTATAGATGATCCCACAACATGTCTTCTGTCTTTTCTAGTATGTGAGATCTAAAAAGGAAACAACTGGTGTTCTGTTAGAACCAGAAGCCATCTCTGTATCTGAGCCGTCATCTGACTGGTTACTGTAACAAGGAGATTGAGCTGGGAGGCACTGGAGGTGGTACTGTGAGCATCAGAATTACGATGTTTAAATTCCTTCTGCAGTTTACTGATATGGTTGCTCTTTATCCTGTTCCCAGATAGAGTCACTTTCTTTGGTTTCAATGTAGTCTTTAGACTGGGTCCAGCCCTTGCATCTACCACATGATTCCAGTTTTTTTTTTTGATCCTGCTGGCAACTTCTTCCATCTTTTCACAAGCAGGACACAGGCATTGCAGATGTCTCCTGAAGGAGTCTCATGCAATCCAGAACAGCTCTGAAAGTCCTTTTCATAGCGTTTACTGTCAGTGAATCGAGAACTAGAGGACTTAGCTCTGCAAATACAGCAGCCCTCTATACTTCGGTACATCTTCGGCGTGTGAAAACCAAACATCTTTTCTTCTGGGCAAAAGTCTTCCAAAAGCAGCCGTTCCACGCGCAATAACGTCCCCGAGGTGCAGAGTGCACGCCAGGCCAGTCCCCCTCAAGCACTCCCTACTCCAGTTTTGTTGATTTTTCTCAGTTGTTTTTCTATTCTCTATTTGCCCCTGCTCTTAATCTTTATTATTTCTTTTCTTCTGCTTGCTTTAGTTTTCATTTTGCTCTTCTTTTTCCAGTGTCTTAAGGTAAAAGGTTGTTAGTGATTTGAGATATTTCTTCCTTTTTAAGACAGGCATTTATAGCTGTACATTTTTCTCTGAATATTGCTTTAGTTGCATCACATAGATTTTGGTATGCTGTATCTTCATTTTCATTCATCTCAAAAGTATTTTCTAGTTTCCTTTATGATTTCTTCATTGATCCATTGGTTACTTAGAAGTGTGTTTATTATGCACATATTTGTGAGTTACCCCACTTTTTTTTTTTTTTTTCTGTCACTGTTTTCTAATTTCATTCCATTGTAGGTGGAGACCATACATTGTATTAGGTTGGTGCAAAATAATTGTGTTTTTTTTGCCATTACTTTCAATGGCGAAAACCGTGATTACTTTTGCACCAACCTAATATAATTTCAATTTTTGAAAGTTTATTGAGGTTTGTTTTGTGTCCTAGTATATGGTCTGTCTTGGAGAATGTTTCGCATACACTTAAGAATGCTATTGTTGTTAGGTGAAGTACTCCATAGATCTGAGTTAGGTTTAGTTGGTTTATAGTTTTTTCAAGTGGTTGATTTCCTTGCTGCTTTTCTGTTTAGTTCTATTCTTCATTGAAAGTGGGGTATCGCAGTGTCCAAGTAATTGTTGAATTATTTTTCCTTTTATCACTTTTTGCTTCATGTATTTTAGGCTCTCTGTGTGAGGTATATGTGCTTAAAATGTTACATCGTGTTGATCTGTTAGCCCCATCATTACAAAATGCCCTTCTTTATCTCTTGTTTAAAGTCTATTTTGATATTAGTATGGCCACTACAGCTTTCTTGTGGTTCTGTTTGTATGATGTCTTTTATTTTCAACTCTTTTATATCTTTGAGTCTAATGTATGTCTCTTGTAAGGAGCATATAGTTGAATTTTGTTTTTTATCCAACCTAGCACTTTCTGCCTTTTGATTGGATTATTTTGTACATTCACATTTGCATTTAATGTTGTTATATATATATAGTTGGACTTAGGCCTGCCATTTACTTTTGTTTCCTATATGTTTCTTTTACTTTTTTCTCTATACTTTTCCTGCTTTCTTTTGTATTAAGCAAATATTTTCTAGGGTAACACTTATCCTTTGTAATTTTTTCAACATGTTTTTGAGTGTTTTTCTTAGAGGTTGCTTTAGGGCTTACAATATGAACCTCATTGGAATCTCCTTCATGTGTATATTAACTTATTTCAGTGAGACAGAGAAGCCCTTTCTTTTATATAGTTCATTTCTGGCTTTCCTCTGCGTGCGCGCGCGCGCGCGCGCGCGTGTGTGTGTGTAATTATTGCTTTATACCTTGCATCTAGTTATATTACAAACCCAACAATTATTATGTTACATAATTTTATGTCTTTTAAAGAAGCTGAGGCTGGGTGTGGTGGCTCATGCCTGTAATCCCAGCACTTTGGGAGGCCGAGGCAGGCAGATCACGAGGTCAGGAGACTGAGACCATCCTGGCCAACATGGTGAAACACCGTCTCTACTAAAAATACAAAAATTAGCTGGGCGTGGTGGCATGTGCCTGTAATCCCAGCTACTCAGGAGGCTGAGGCAGGAGAATTGCTTGAACCAGGGAGTCGGAGGTTGCAGTGAGCCGAGATCGCACCACTGCACTCAAGCCTAGTGACAGAGCGAGACTCCATCTCAAAAAAAAAAAAGCTGAGGGAAGAAGAGAGCAAGGACATGTTTATGTCATTTGTTATATTACCTTATTTGTCTTTTCTGGATTTTCTTCATTTGTTCCTTTGCTTCTGAGCTACCATCTGAAGTACCTTTAGTACAATACAGCTTTGCTTCCACCCATTTCCTCTGTGCTTCTATTTGTAAAAATTTTACATTCCTGTATGTTAAATTTCCAAAGATGTAATTCTATATATATTGTTCTATACAATAGTTTTTAAAAACCCGTTATGAAAGAAGAAGTAATAATACATTTATACTGCCAAATTACATAATTACCAGTGCTCTTTGTTTTTTCCACGTGAATTTGAATTACTGCCTTGGTCACTTGTTTTCAGCCTGAAGAACTTCATTTAGTGTTTTTTGTATGGAGTATCTGCTACTAATGAATCTTCTCAGTTTAAATTAAAAAAAATTTTTTTTTCGAGACAAGGTCTTGCTCTGTTGCCTGTGCTGGAGTGCTGTGGTGTGATTATAGCTCACTGCAACCTTGAATTCTTGGGCTTGAGTGATCCACCTCAACCTCTCCAGTAGCTGGGATTACAGGTGTGCGCCACCACACTGGGCTACCTTTTAATTTTTTTTTTTTTTTTTTTAGAGATGGAGTCTTGCTTTGTTGTCCAGTCTGGTCTCAAACTCTTGGACTTAAGCAGTCCTCCTGCTTCAGCCTTCCAAAGTGCTGGGATTACAAGTCACTGTGCCAGCCTGTTTTTAAATTTTAAATGTCTTTGCCTTCCTTTTTTCTTTGTTTTTGAACATTTTTACTACCATGTGTCTTGGTGTGGGGCTCTCTTTGCATTTAGCTTACTTGGGGTTTCTTGAGCTACCTTGATGTCTGGATTATTTTCCTCCAAATTTGGGAAGCTTTCAGCTGTTATTTCTTTGATTTTTTTTTTTCTGTTCCTTTCTCTCTCCCCTCTCTTTCTGGTACTAACATTATGCCTATGTTGGTGTCTTTAATGGTGTTCCATGTTTTCTGAGAATCTGTTTATTTTTCTTCTTTTTTTTAATTATACTTTAAGTTCTAGGGTACATGTACACAACATGCAGGTTTGTTACATATGTATACATGTGCCATGTTGGTGTGCTGCACCCATTAACTCATCATTTACATTAGGTATATCTCCTAATGCATCCCTTCCCCCTCCTCCCACCCCATGACAGGCCCCAGTGTGTGATGTTCCCCACCCTGTGTCCAAGTGTTCTCATTGTTCAGTTCCCACCTATGAGTGAGAACATGCGGTGTTTGGTTTTTTGTCCTTACAATAGTTTGCTGAGAATGATGGTTTCCAGCTTCATCCATGTCCCTACAAAGGACATGAACTCATCCTTTTTTATGGCTGCATAGTATTCCATAGTGTATATGTGCCACATTTTCTTAATCCAGTCTATCACTGATGGACATTTGGGTTGGTTCCAAGTCTTTGCTATTGTGAATAGTGCCACAATAAACATACGTGTGCATGCGCCTTTATAGCAGCATGATTTATAATCCTTTGGGTATATACGCAGTAATGGGATGGCTGGGTCAAATGGTATTTCTAGTTCTGGATCCTTGAGGAATTGCCACACTGTCTTCCACAATGGTTGAATTAGTTTACATTCCCACCAACAGTGTAAAAGTGTTCCTATTTCTCCACATCCTCTCCAGCACCTGTTGTTTCCTGACTTTTTAATGATTGCCATTCTAACTGGTGTGAGATGGTATCTCATTGTGGTTTTGATTTGCATTTCTCTGATGGCCAGTGATGATGAGCATTTTTTCATGTGTCTTTTGGGTGCATAAATGTCTTCTTTTGAGAAGTGTCTGTTCATATCCTTCACCCACTTTTCGATGGGGTTTGTTTTTTTCTTGTAAATTTGTTTGAGTTCTCTGTAGATTCTGGATATTAGCCCTTTGTCAGATGGGTAGATTGCAAAAATTTTCTCCCACTCTGTAGGTTGCCTGTTCACTCTGATGGTAGTTTCTTACGCTGTGCAGAAGCTCTTTAGTTTAATGAGATCCCATTTGTCAATTTTGGCTTTTGTTGCCATTGCTTTTGGTGTTTTAGACATGAAGTCCTTGCCCATGCCTATGTCCTGAATGGTATTGCCTAGGTTTTCTTCTAGGGTTTTTCTGGTTTTAGGTCTGACATGTAAGTCTTTAATCCATCTTGAATTAAGTTTTGTATAAGGTATAAGGAAGGGATCCAGTTTCAGCTTTCTACATATGGCTAGCCAGTTTTCCCAGCACCATTTGTTAAATAGGGACTCCTTTCCCCATTTCTTGTTTTTGTCAGGTTTGTCAGAGATCAGATGGTTGTAGATGTGTGGTACTATTTCTGAGGGCTCTGTTCTGTTCCATTGGTCTATATTTTTCATCATTCTTTTTGTTCTTTGGATTACATAATTTCTATAGATTTATCTCCAAGTTTGCTGATCTTGGTCTTTTGCCAGTTTAGGTTTACTTTTGAATCTCTTGTGAATTTGTTACTGTAATGACAGAAGTTCCATTTTTTAAAAATAATATCTATCTCTAGTGATATTCTAGGTGTATCACACCTTTCTTCTTTAAGTATGGTTCCTTTTATTCCTTTGAACATACTTATAATTGTTACTCTGACATTTATTAAATCTGACATCTAATCTGTCTCACAGGTGGTTTCTGTTGCCTGCTTTTCCCTCTGTGTTTATGTCACACTTTTCTGTTTCTTTACATGTCATAGCTTGTTGTTAACTATAGTGTAGCAACTCTTAATACTGGTCCCCACTCCCTTGGGTGTGTTACTGTTTTTTGATTTTTAAAAAAGGTCTGGCTAGACTGTTTTAGTGAGGTCTCCTTTTGCTACAATAAGCAGCTGCTGATGTTACTTTTTAGAGGGCACATCCTTGAACATGAGCACTGTCATCTTTAGCAGGACTCTGTCTCTGCCTCATCTCTCTGTTAAGCTGTCTGCTTATGCTGGTATCACAACTGGCTGTTAGGATCCACTCATTGCCAGCTGATTGCCCTATTGTTTTCAACAATGCCCTAGAGCCTAACTTGTTCCACAGTCTGATCCAATTAAATTTGGGCTCCTTTACAGAGATAATTTTTTAGGCCAGTGTTTGAGGTTTGTTCTGACCCAAGGAGGACCCTTAGTTGTCTCTTTGGTTTTCTTTGGTAAACTAGTAGACTTATGGTTTAGCTTGTATCTCTCATGAAGCTACCAGCCTCCTCTTAATTGCTACTTTGTATTTGAGGGTGCCTTTAGCCTTGAACTTCTCCACTCTGTTTAACGTAAAGACATTTCATTTAGGGAGATATTGGGAGCAGAGGTCGGGACTGTGGCTTTCTTCTCTCTGAGTGATATCCCTGCTCTAGGAACAAGGTACTGGGTGTGGGCAGTACTCAGGTCTTTTCTGCTCACCTCTCCCAACATGGAACACCTCCACCCTGTGAAAGAGCTGGGGTGAGACACTTGAGGTCCAAGTGTTCCCAGTGTGCTGTCCTTGAAGTACAGATTTCCTTTTATGAATGGGAATGGGTGAAAGAAGGGAGACTTGAACCCTAAGATGCACCTGTCTCAAGTTTATCCTCTTCAATATGTAGCTGGGATGGGGGGTGAGGATTGAGGGTAGATGAGAAATGCAGGTGACTTCCTCCTCCCGGGAAGATACCATAGCCTTAGATTGGGAGGTTAGGAGAGAGGGAACCCTGTCTTCTTGGCCACACTCCCTGGAATGGAATTTCTGTCATGTTGAGCTGAGAAGGGAAAGAGAGGGGAGTTGGTTGCAGCAAATGCCACATATTCTTGCTATTCTTACTGAGTTTTAGCAGATCTCCAATAACTGTAGTCATTTTCTGCATGCCTTAGGACAGTTTCCAAACACTTTTTTTTTTTTTTTTTTTTTTTTTGAGACAGAATCTCTCTGTGTTGCCCAGGCTGGAGTGCAGTGACGTGATCTCGGCTTACTGTAACCACCGCCTCCCAGTTTCAAGCGATTCTTGTGCTTCAGCCTCCTGAGTTACTACTCAGGATTACAGGTGCCTGCCACCACCCTCCACTAATTTTTGTATTTTTTTAGTAGAGACGGGGATTCACCCTGTTGGCCAGGCTTGTCTCAAACTCCTGGCCTCAAGTGATCTGCCTGCCTTGGCCTCCCAAAGTGCTGGGTTTACAAGTGTGAGCTACCATACCTGACCGGTTTCCAAAAACTTTGAATGATTGTTTTATAAAAATAATTTTCACCAGTTATGCCTATTTTACTGGGGAACAGAGTTGTAGAGATCCTCTTGCCACCATCTGAAAGTGGAACTCCAGCTGTGAATATTTTTGTCTATGCCTCCTTTTGACACAAAAGACTTTTTTTTTTTTTAAAAAGATTTTATTTAGAGGCAGTGTTGTGCTCTGTCACCTAGGCGAAAGTGCAGTGGCACCATCATAGCTCACTACAGCCTTGAACTTTTGGGCTCAAGTGAGCCTCCCACCTCAGTCTCTTGAGTAGCTTGGACTACAGGCACATGCCCACTGCATTTGGCTAATTAAAAAATTGTTTTTGTAGAGACAGGGTCTCACTTTGTTGCTGAGGGTAGTCTCAAACCCCAGGTCTCAAGAGATCCTCCTGCCTTAGCCTGCCAAAGTGTTGGGATTACAGGCGTGAGCCACCATGCCTGGCCAAGAATTACTTTAGGCTAGAAATACTGAGTTACAGGATATGCAAATGGAAATAAATTTGATGTAAAGTTGAAGAAAGTAGTTAGTTGTACTAAATTGTACTACCACCACCAAGATGTTAGAATTCCGTTGATACACTTTTCTCTAACCCTTGGTATTGTCATTGGTCATCTTAATCTTTGCTTGTCTATGTAGATATGAAGTGATATTTCACTGTGGTCTTAATTTACCTTTCCTTGTCCTTGGCCTCTGTGTTTCTTTTGTGCATTTTGGATACTCATCCTTTGAATATATGTGAACCAAAATTTTGCTTCATTTTATGGCGTGTCCTATTACCTGATGGTGTCTTTTGCTGAATAACAGTTTTTACTTTTAATGTAGTTGAGTTTATTGAACTTTAAGAAATTCTTCCCTATCCCAAGTTCAGAAAGCCCTTTCTTTCTTTCGCTCTTTCTCTCTTTCTCTCTCTCTCTCTCTTTTTTGAGACAGGGTCTTGCTCTGTGTCCCAGGCTGGAGTGTAGATGCGATCATAGCTCATTGCAGCCTCGAGCTTGTGGGCTCAAGCTGTCCTCCTGCCTCAGCAGTTGTCCCAAGTAGCTGGGACTACGGGCTACAGGCATGCAGAAAGATAATTTTCTACATTGTCTAAGAGTTTAAAAATTTTTGCCTTTTACTTTTATATTCTTAATACACCTGGTTTTTGTGAATGTGTGTGAAATAGGCATCTGAAAGGTCTACCCAAAAGAAAGAAGCTGAGGCAGAATTAATATAGAGAGTTTATTTGGGCCGAGGTTGAGTACAGCTGCCCAGGACACACAAATTGCCTTGGGGAGTGCCTTTGTAATAAACAGGTTTTTAAAAGCAGAAAAAAGATAAAGAGTGGGTTGATTAAAATATTATTTGTCAGCCGGGTGCAGTGGCTCACACCTGTAATCCCAGCACTTTGGGAGGCTGAGGTGGGAGGATCACCTGGGATCAGGGATTTGAGACCAGCCTGGCCAACATGGCAAAACCTCATCTCTACTAAAAATACAAAAAAATTAGCTGGGCATGGTGGTGCATGCCTGTAATCCCAGCTACTGGGGAGGGTGAGGCAGGAGAATCTCTTGAACCCAGGAGGCGGAGGTTGCAGTGAGCCAAGATCGTCTGGGCGACAGAGCGAGACTCTGTCTCAAAAATAATGAAAATAAAAGAGTTATTTGTCAGGAATCCTCATTGGTTTACAGAAATAACATTGATTGGTTATAGATTGTTGAACTATAGAGTGTGGTTTATGTTATCTGGCATGTGGCATTGTTAGGTTACTTTAGAGCTACTTGTGGCTATAGCAAGCAGTTTCAAGAGAGGATTGATTACATAGCAAAGGAGAGTAAGACCTAATTGCTGTCTCATTTTAATGCCTCTCTGGGGGAGATAATTTTAAAGGGCCCACATTTACATATATTTTTCTTTCTCAAATTTTATCTTTTCCGTATAGATAGCTAATTGACCAGCCCCACTTACTGAATAGTCTCCTTTCCTCATAAGTCTACAGAGCCTTTTAGGAAAATGTGATATGATATATCTACATGAGTTGATTTGGGGGTTCTCTATTCTATTCCAGTGGTCAGGTTATTCAGTCTTATGCTGTTAACTACACCATCTTAATTACTGTAGCTTTATAGATAGTTTTGATGTCATGAAGGAAAAGTGTTTTGCTTTCTTCAGGAGCATCTCATTATATTCATAGATTTTAAATTTTTAAATAGCTTGGAGTAAAAACATTTGTTCATCTTTGTATATAAGTAGCAGACATGAAATTCAGTATGTATTGAAGACATCTTTTTAAAGTGTTGAAAGAAATGGGAGAAGAAAATATGTGATGGTTATGCTGTATTTAGTGGCTCAGAGGTCACTTTTTTTTTCTTTTTTAAATATAGGAACCGTTTTGATTAAAAGTAACAGTGGTCCGTTGATGTTGGTATCTCCTCAGCAAACTGTAACAAGAGCCGAGACCACAAGTAACATAACCTCAAGGCCAGCAGTACCAGCGAATCCTCAAACAGTCAAAATCTGTACAGTGCCGGTAATATACCTTAAATATTTTTCATCTTTCTTTGTTTGTCAGCTATAATTTTCATATAAATGTTGTGTATATGTTTGCTAGTAAAAAATAATGTAAGACATGATTCTATTCAGCTTTTTAGGTCAGCTTGCCTTGAATATGTCAATTTAATAAAGATTTTTGGCTTTGTCCTCTGATAATTGCCAAAATAGTAAATTCAGTCTTCAGATTTTATGTCCTCAAAGGAATGTTCAGAGGGCTATCTGCATCTTTTTTGAGACAGGATCTCACTCTCTCTCCCAGGCTGGAGTACAATTGCATGAACGTGGCTCACTTGGTTCACTGCAGCCTCAAGCTCCCGAGCTCAGGTGATCCTCCTGCCTCAGGCTCGCATATAGCTGGGACCACAACTGCATACCACCATGCCCGACTAATTTTATTTTTTGCACAGATAGCATGTCGCTTTGTTGCTCAGGCTGGTCTTGAATTCTTGGGCTCATGACAGTCCTCTTAGCCTCCCAAAGTGCTGGGATTATAGGTGTGAGCCACTGCACCTGGCCTATTTGCATCTTAAATGGAAAGAATATAATAATTCTGCCTCCCGAGTAGCTGGGATTACAGGCGCCCACTGCCATGCCTAGCTAATTTTTGTGTTTATTTAGTAGAGACACGGTTTTGCCATGCTAGCCAGGCTGGTTTTGAACTCCTGACTTCAGGTGATCTGCCTGCCTCCGCCTCTCGAAGTGTTGGGATTACAGGCGTGAGCCACTGCACTTGACCAGTTCTGCTTTAATTTTAATTTTTGGTAAAATAGTAATATTCTTTTTTTGTTTTTTGAGATGGAGTTTTGCTCTTGTTACCCAGGCTGGAGTGCAATGGTATGATCTTGGCTCACCGCAACCTCTGCCTCCCAGGTACAAGTGATTCTCCTGCCTCAGCCTCCTGAGTAGCTGGGATTACAGGCATGTGCTACCACGCCCGGCTCATTTTGTATTTTTAGTAGAGATGGGGTTTCTCCATGTTGGTCAGGCTGGTCTCGAACTCTTGACCTCAGGTGATCCGCCCACCTTGGCCTCCCAAAGTGCTGGGATTACAGGCTGAGTCACTGTACCCAGCCTATAGTATTCATTTTTATTTGTATCTTACAGAAATTATCTTTAAGAAATACAGAAATCTGCTGCATTTCATTAACTTGGCATTGTTAGAATGACCTATTTTACATCCATGGTGATCTTTCTAGATAACTGAAGCTTATCTTGTTTGATAGAGTTAAAAATATTTTTATGGGGCTGTGCGCGGTGACTCACGCCTGTAATCCCAGCACTTTGGGAGGCTGAGGTGGGTGGATCACGAGGTCAGGAGATCGAGACCATCCTGGCTAACACGGTGAAACCCTGTCTCTACTAAAAATACAAAAAAATTAGCCCGACGTGGTGGCAGGCGCCTGTAGTCCCAGCTACGTGGGAGGCTGAGGCAGGAGAATGGCATGAACCCAGGAAGCGGAGCTTGCAGTGAGCCGAGATCGTGCCACCTCACTCCAGTCTGGGCGACAGAGCGAGACTCTGTCTCAAAACAAAACAAAACAAAACAAAAAAAACAAACAAAAATTATATATGTATATTTTTTAATGGGTATTTTATTTAAATAAAAATACTGAATGTAGTTTAGCATTTTCTTGATGACTCAGGCTCATTGTAATGACAGATTGCATTGTTTTTTATAATAATCATTCTCTGCCAGTGTTTTTCATTTTTGTGCCCTACTAATTTGATTCTAGGTCCTGAAACAGTCATTTTCTCTGTTACTGTATCTGTCAATAATAGCCACTCCTTCCCTTTCTAGTTTGGTTTAACTGCTGTGGGTTGAGAATGTAGATTAGCAGGTTTTTGTTTATAATTAAATATTACATAAGAATCTATTTTTTCTGTATGAACCAAAGAGTCAAGATTAAGATTTTAATGTTGAATACTGTAATATTTATTTAGTTTGAAATTTCAGATAAATGGGTTATTTATTGAATCAGTTGCCACCTTAGAAATATGAAATGAGTGTCATCTGGGCAGCTGACCAGTTAGGTTTATAGTATAGAATGTGCGTAAAACACATTAGGTTATAACTCCAGTCATAACAAATACATTTGCTGTCATAAAGTGTTCTAATGTTCACTGTAGTACTGATCTTAAATTACTAACGCTAATGACTTTGTGTTATCTTGCTCCCCTCCACCGCCAAGAACTCTAGCTCACAATTAATCAAGAAAGTGGCAGTGACACCTGTTAAAAAATTGGCACAAATAGGAACTACTGTGGTAACCACTGTTCCGAAGCCTTCCTCAGTACAAGTAAGTTGTGCTGGCCATTCGTGCACTCGTTGTTCTCTTAACTTTTTAAAAAATCATTTAGCTATCTCCTGTTAGATATATAAGTTACTGTGTGACATTGAAGATAGCAATTCAGTAATATATGATGGCACTTATCAAACTGGGAACTGTTGGAGGTATGGGAAACAAGATAAACATGGTGTACATTCTTGGAATACCAGTTTTACTTCAGTGTATTAAGTTAATACAAATCTGCCTAATAGCCATGTGTTGCAGTATCTGGAAGCAGGTTCTGAGATAAAATTTGGGATATGTAGGGATAAATACCCATGGAAGGAAAGGAGAGTAGATAAGGGTTTAAACTAGATGCAGGCCCAATAAAGCCTTAGCCATCCTAATGGAGAACTTTGGAGGATATATGGCCGGTCAGCATTGTCCCACTATGGGTTAACATGGTTGGCTGGGCCTTAATTCCTACTCTCTGTTCAGTCATTGGATGTGGACTTTCCTGGGAAAGTTACCTTTGGGCAAGGTGATCCTCTGCAGCTGAGGGAAGCCTGATGGAACTTGTAAATGGAGGCTGTCTAATATCATTCCTAGCAGCTAGCTAGGACAGTACATATCACTCCTTGTCATGGTTCATCACAGGCTACTCCTTGCATCACTTGTATGTGTTTCCTCATACATGTTGGAGATCAGCTGTTCTGGGATTCTCATGGTTTTCGTCTTTGGGGAAACAAAGAGGAGGTTAATACGATGAACTACAGTCCCCACTGCTGCAGCTGGTTTCTGGTGGCACCTGATATTAATTATTTCCCTCTTCCACTGTGCCTTCCTAGATTCCCTTCCCCTCAACTACCAACTATACTGGTCTTTGTTAACTTAAATGATAACATGACCAGACCCTCATCCCTGAGGGACCTGTGGTCTTAATAACCATGTTCATTTGAGGTCAGGGTTGCTACGGCTTGTCTATTTATCATCACAATTGGGCAAGGAAATACAAGGAGGCATTTAAGTGAATCACCTGAATCACGTGGATTTGCCACACATACTTCTTTTTGCCTCCATTGCGTAATAGCAACCCTACCTCCTCCAGATGATGGGAGTCGATTACTCTTCCTAAGATAATTACTCCTGTCTTTCCTGCTGGATCATGGTTACAAGGAACCATAGTGCAGCCATAGTGTCTATTTTATTTTATTTATTTTTTATTTTGTTTTGTTTTATTTTATTTTTGAAGACAGAGTCTCACTCTATCACCTAGGCTGGAGCGCTGTGGTGCGATCTTGGCTCACTGCAACCCCTACTCCCTGGGTTCCAGTGATTCTCCTGCCTCAGCCTCCCAAGTAGCTGGGATTACAGGTGTGTGCCACCATGCCCAGCTGATTTTTTGTATTTTTAGTAGGGATGGGGTTTCACCATGTTGGCCAGGCTGGTCTTGAACTCTTGACCAAGTAATCCGCCTACCTCAGCCTCCAAAAGTCCTGGGATTACAGGCATGAGCCACCGCACCCGACTCTTAGTGTCTGTTCTTAGTGTCTATTTACAGGAACTCTTGCTTTGTCCTCTGGTAGAGGTGTTTGCTTCCTGTGGGCAGAAATGGGAAACACAAAGTCCTCCAGTGAGTGTTTGTTGTGAGTGATGGTAAGTGGGGGCCATTCATGCTTCTTCTCCTTGATTCCTTGATCTATGGGTTTGTCCTGTTGGGGACATAGTACCATATGGAAATTTTTGATTCAATGAGTATGCTGAGTCTTGGAGGATGGAATCCCATACTCATAGAGTATTGCCTCTATGTTTGTACTTCACCTGTACCTCTTGCTGGCTGTTCTAATATTTTACTAGACTCCTAGTTTCCGAGTCAAGACATACGTGATAAAACCAGTGGATCTGATAGTCCTGGGACTATGCATCTTCTTGGAGCATGCTATGTGGAATCCCATGCTAGTAGATCAGACCTTCTTTTGGTGTTCCAAACTTGAACCATACTGCTCACGTTCTTTTCATCTAACAGAAATGATGAGCAGTGAATCTGATTTTAAACATAATATTTTTCTACTAATACCATTTGTTGTCACTTAACATGCTTGACACTTTTTTAGGTGCCTTACATTCATCATCTCGTTTCATCCTTGTGACTATACTATAAGGAAGTGTTATCTCTATTTTATATGAGAGGTTAAGAAGCTTGCTTGATTTCTGCTAGTATGTGGCAGAGTGAGGATTTGAGCCTTTATCTGACTCTGGAAACTGTTCTTAATGACCTATGTACTGATTATCTCAAAACCTACTGTATTTTTTTCCTTAGGATAAATTCTAAGGAGATTATTGGGCCAAAGAATATAAATTTAGGCCTATTGATAGCTACTATCATATTGTTTTATGAAGAAGTTAACCACTTTAGACTATCAGTACTTCGAGTATATCAGTTTTTCATTGGATATAGTTCTTAAAGATTGAGTACATAAATAACACCACAGGTTAAAAAAATATATTGCGGAGAGAAAACATACTTAGCAACATGATCTTAGATACTTAAGACTGCTGTTTGTACATTATGGCTCTTCAGGACACAGAGAGCAAATTATGTTGTGCTGGGATAACTGAAGGAACTCCACTACACTACTTCTTCAGGGCCCTTTTGGGAGCCAGTTTAGTGGTAAAGTGAGTTTCTTGGATATTACTTCTTAGAGTGTATTGGGGATTCTCCACATCCATGGGCTTTAATTTGTCCCCTGCCAGCTACAGCCACAATTCTATTTCTGTGCTCTCTGAATATTCGTTGAAGTCTTAATAGTTCTAGAACATGAAAGCTTGTGTTCATTTACTTAGTAATCATAGCCAGTGATCACTAATTATATTTGTAGTTTTTAAAAAAATTACTTTATTTAAAAAATAGAGATGAGGTCTTACTCTGTTGCCCAGGCTGTTCTTGAACTCCTGGGGTTCAAGCAAATCCTCCCGCCTCTGCCTTGCAAAATGCTGGGATTATAGGCATCAGCCATTGCACCCAGCCTTTATTAGTAGTTTTTATAAAAGAGACAACCTGGAGCCTGTGAATTCAGGTGAAGGGGAAAATCTTTACTAAGCTTAAACTAAAACTTAGAATTTCTTTCAGCTACAAATGTAGGCTTCAAACTACAGAACCATGGAGTATTACATTGTGTTAGTACATATCTGTGACTTTGTCACAATAGAAATAATTGAAATTTGTATGTTTCCTCATGTTTGTAGTTATTTTAAAATGCTCATGTTAATCTGTCATTGATATTTTTGTGTGGACCATTTATTTTTCTTAGCTAATTTAGGTTGATGCATATTTTAAGTTGGGCTACTCCTTAGTGGTAGCCTAGAACAGTGGAATTAGTAAAGAATGAAGTTAATGATATCTGTCCACTTTAAGGGATAAGCATCTCAGTTTTAGGCATGGAAATAAGGAGCTAGAACTTAAAAATGAGAGAAGATACAACTCCTTGTACTTGATTGTCAGACTGTAAATGCAAATGTGTGTGTTAAGAAATTTTGAAAGTATTTTCCTATTAGGCTTAGTCTGATAAATATAACACAAGAACTAGTTAGAAATCTTGTGTTCACTTTTACCTTGTATTTGATGAAGATGTAGTTTGGCCCATTGTTAGATTGGAATCTAATGTGCAAGTGACTAGTATTTCTAATTAAATGTGAATAAACCTAAAGCAATTGCTGTTTCAGACAGGTACAGAAAATGACCCTCCTTGAAATGCTATTTCATCTTCTAAATTTCCATACAACTCATTTTATTGGCTCTGTGTAGAATTGGTTTTCACACATTTATTTCACATATACTTCAGTCCGTTTTCCTCCTGTCCTCAAGACATGCCTAGTCAGTCAGTGCAGCCTTGAAAAGCATTGAAGTTACCATTGGCTGGTCTGTTGAGTCAAAGGCAGAGTTGTGATTGAGTTTAAGACACTTTGGGCCAGGCATGGTGAGTCACACCTGTAATCCCAGCACTTTGGGAGGCCTAGGCGGGTGGATCACCTGAGGTCAGGAGTTTGAGACCAGCTTGGCCAACATGGTGAAACCCTGTCTCTACTAAACATTCAAAAATGAGCCGGGTGGTATGGTGGGGGGCGGCTCTCATCCCAGCTACTCAGGAGGCTGAGGCAGGAGAATCACTTGAACCCAGGAGGCGGAGATTGCAGTGAGCCGAGATCGCACCACTGCACTCCAGCCTGGGGGACAGAGCCGGACTCCGTCTCAAAAAAAAAAAAAAAAAAAGACACTTTTAAGGGTGAGGGGGAATGGAATTTATTAGGCGAAAAGAAAAAAAAAACTCAGCAAAGCCAGAGGGGTTCCCGTTAGCAGGCCCCCATCTCACAAATTGAATCTCGGGTCACCACACAGGAACAGGAGAGGCCAGGCTCCTCCCCCTTGCAAAGGGCCTGATCTTCCCGAGGCTCCACCCCTCCTCCTCCCAGTGGGCAGGCGCGTGGGGGATTCTTCTGGAACCTTTCCCCTAATCTTCCGGTTGCGTCTATCAAGATCATCAGGCATTAGATTCTCACGAGGAGAGTGCAGCTTAAATCACCTGCATGTGCAGTTCACGAGAAGGTTCATGCTGCTATGAGACTAATGGCACCGCTGACCTGACAGGAGGCAAAGCTCAGGCAGTAATGCTCACTTGCCTCCTCTGTGTGTCCATATTCCTGACAGGCCACAGACCTATACCCGCCCGCGGCACAGGGGTTGGGGACCCCTGTGGTAAGATACAAGTAGTAGCTATACTAGAAAGTGTTATGAAGGACAGATTTTTTTTTTTTTTTACTGGAGACAGGATAAAACATTGACAAGGAAAATAGAATTCCATAAATGCCCCCTCTACTTATAAACGATAGGACGTTTTTCCTAAACTCACATTTCAGTTGGACCTTAGTTTGCTTCCTGAGGGAGGGGGACAGTACGCCCCCAAGGAACCTCTCCCATCAGTCCTCAGAGGTGATCATAACCACCAGCTAAAATTCCAGATTACACTTTCTTAAATATGGCAGTACATAGACTAAAGAAAGAGGCTTATTTACTGTATAGAAAACTAAAAATTTATTAGAAAATCTCCACAAGAATTCAGAAGAAACTGAGTGGTAGGTTGGAGAGCAGGACTAAAGATATGAAAAGGAGGGAGACTTCCTTTTGAATGTGCCTTTGAGGCTCTATCTATATTTAACAAAATTGTACTAACTTAGGTGTAATTTTTAATTTTATCTCTTTTGTTAAAAACTTTATTGTTCTAGTCCTCATCATTAATCAGTAATTTTAAAATCTTATTAAAGTTTTTGCCAGGTGAGTCTTTAAGTTTACTTTTCTTTTATTATCCTTATTCAATACTGAAATATGTTACAGACCTTTCTCATAAAATGAACTGAACAGCTTTCCCTACTCTGTTTTTCTAGAACATGTTGTATAAGACAGGAGTTATGCAAAAGTGTGGAAAAATCACATGGAAAATATCTGAGCCTGGAGACTTGAGGGAGGGAGGTCTTTTTGGGTATCATTTCAATGTCTTTAATTTGTCTATTCTAGTTTCTGTGTTTTGTGCTAATTTTGTCATTTCATGTTTTTCCAAAAACCCTTTTGGTTTTGTTTCAAATGTATTAGCATATGGTATTTAATATTTTTATTATGCATTATGAAATATACATGCAAACAAGACTACATGTGATATGTACACATATGTAATATGTACACATATGTAATATGTCTGCTGTTGAAAAAAATAATAGTAAAATGAAGGCCCATATACCCCAAACCCATGTTAGGGCCACCATGTGTCCCCACTCCTCTCCTTCTATCAATTCTCAGCATTTTAAATGTTCTTCCTGTTTGTAAAGAAAATTTTTTTCTAGAGACAGGGTCTTGTTAGGTTACCCAGACTGGTCTCGAACTCCTGTCCTCAAGCAATCCTCCTGGCTCAGCCTTCCAAAGTGCTGGTATTGTAAGTGTGAGCCACTGCACTTGTCCTTCTTCCCATTTTTTACCCTCAGAACATTCTTGTCTAATACATATTCCAGTCTCTCTAATGTGGGAGATTTTATTGTACATTCAAATTCACCTATCTTGACTATTATAGAAGGAAATTTTCTTGAAGGTGATTGCAACTTGACCTTTTTGTGTTGCATGCTTGTAGAACATAGACATTTAAATTAAATGATGGTGCATTGTTCAGTTTTCTGTGTGAATTGTATGTAAATACTATTCCTTATCCCTGATCCCCAAACTTTTATTATGTTCTGTAACTTTTAGTGTTTGTCTTTAAGATTGTTGCTTTATCTCAATGTGATTTTCTAAATTACTGCCTGACTTGTGATTGCTTGTATGAGGTTTTTGTCCTGTAGGTGATGCTAGAGTCACACCTCATTTTGATGGAAGGTAGAGAAACAACTGAAATTCTTTTCAGTGTGAATATAAGATACCATGTTTTATAATATTCTTCATGCTTACTACTTTAATGGTCTACATAAAAGCAGTTTATCTAAATTTTAGATAATAAGTAGATTGCTCTGCTTTGTTCTTAAGAAAAAGCAGAATATTCTATGTTCTTATAAAGACTTTCAGATACTTCTTGGAGTATTAATAATATTTTTTGAGGACTTATTTGCTTTAGCACTGTTTTTCACAAAAAATCCTAGGACAGCAGGTACCGTTGCAATCCCTATTTTTGCAGAGAGTAATCAGGATTAGCAAGATTAAGTAACTTGCCTGCAGTCAACACTTGGTAGGTGGTAATGAAATAGTAGATGGGGTGAGAATGAAACCCAGATCTGCTAGACTCAAGAGTTCCTAGAACTGTATTATATTGCCTTAGACTACTAGAGCATAACATAAAACCACAGATGTCAAAATTAACTTGTCTGATGAGTGTGAAATGAGGCACCCACTAATGTATCATAGTAATACATGCCTAAATATTTAATACCTTTAATTTCAGTCTGTGGCTGTGCCAACCAGTGTCGTCACAGTTACTCCTGGAAAGCCATTGAATACTGTAACTACCCTGAAGCCTTCAAGTTTGGGAGCATCATCCACTCCTTCAAATGAGCCCAATCTTAAAGCAGAGAACTCAGCAGCTGTTCAGATTAATCTTTCTCCGGTAAGCTCTTACTTGCACCTTATATAAATCTTGTTCCTTGCAAGTTCTTTTGAATTGTTTGCTCACTAACACTTGTGTTTGCTTATATTTACATTTTCATATTTAGACAATGCTAGAAAATGTGAAGAAATGCAAGAACTTCCTTGCAATGTTAATAAAACTAGCATGTAGTGGATCACAGTCCCCAGAAATGGGGCAAAATGTGAAGAAGCTGGTGGAACAACTTTTGGTAAGTAGTGCTATAAAATCCTGCAAATTCTGGGGGAATCCATATAACATGTTTTAATTGGGAAATGGATATTTTTAAATGGGATTTATTTTATTTATTTATTTATTTAATTTATGTTTTGAGACAGAGTCTCGCTCTGTTGCCCAAGCTGGAGTGCAGTGGCGTGATCTAGGCTGACTGCAACCTCTGCCTCCTGGGTTCAAATGATTCTCCTGCCTCAGCTTCCCGAGTAGCTGGGATTACAGGTGTGCATCACCACGCTCGGCTAATTTTTGTATTTTTAGTAGAGACGGGGTTTTGCCATGTTGGCCGGGCTGGTCTCAAACTCCTGGCCTCAAGTGATGCACTTGCCCTGACCTCCCAAAGTGTTGGGATTACAGGCGTGAACCACCAAGCCCGGCCTGAGATTTATTTTAAATGTAGTTCTTGATAAATTTTGTTTTTTGCTTCTTGAAAGCTTTGTAAAGACTATAAATCTTGGCTAGAAAAACCTATTGTATATTTCTTTTGAAAATTTACCTTTTTTAAAAAATTGTATATGTTTAAGGTATACAACATGATGTTTTGATATATATATTATTTCTGTACATCAGTCTTGCCTCCCTTACTCTACAAAGGGCCTTGGAGAGAAGGTTCATTATTTAGTCAATAGGAAATTGTTATTAGAATTATGAAATCTCTGCTGGGCACAGTAGCTCATGCCTGTAATCCCAGCACTTTGGGAGGCCGAGGCAGGTGGATCACCTGAGGTCAAGAGTTTGAGACCAGCCTGGCCAACATGGTGAAATCTCTTCTCTACTAAAAATATAAAAATTAGCCAGGTGTGGTGGCGCACGCCTGTAATCCCAGCTACTTGGAAGGCTGAGGCAGGAGAATGGCTTGAACCTGGGAGGCGGAGGTTGCGGTAAGCTGAGATTGCACCACTGTACTCTAGCCCGGGCAACAGAGCAAGACTCTGTCTCAAAAAAAAAAAAAGAAAAGAAAAGAAAAAAGAATTATGAAATCTCAGAAAGCCAGGCTATCAATAGATAATGAAATTCGGTTCTTATATGTCCAGATAGACACCAAGCTTTGGGACCACAGAAGTTAGTTAATGCTCTTAGGCCTCACTTTCCTTATCTATAAGATTCTCATCTTGCAGATGAGAATGTTAAACATGATGATCGTTGATGTTTATATGAGTGCCAGGATGCTGTGTCTTTTAGCTACCAAATTATATGCCTTTGGTTTCTTACATCCTCTTTCAGGTAAAATATGTAGGTGCACTAAAAAGAGTGAAGATAGAAGTTAGCAAATATTTCATATTATATGCTTAAGACATGCTGAGGATATAACAAACAAATGGATTTGGATTTTTTGAACTACTATAATATACAGATTTCTCTCACCACGTAATTAGAATTATATTTTTCACATAAAAATTGTCCCTTTTTCCAAGTATAAAATGTGTATATTTCAAATATTATACAGCAAAAACAAGCATAGTTTATAAATATTAAAATACCTTCTTTACTACTGTTTTTAATGCTGCCTGTAAGATGTTAGAGCACACTTGAAATGGTTAGTTTTTCATTTGGGAAGATGTTTTTATTACAGATGTCTAAAATACCTCATACCAACAAATTTTTAATTCAACTTTACGGGTGTCTTTTTAAAAGTAAACATTGAGCTTTTGATCTTCCCTTTTCAAGGTATGCTAGTTTTGAAAGGGGATATGATGACTTGTTTCTCTGA
The DNA here is from genome assembly GCF_028858775.2 of Pan troglodytes. Lineage (NCBI taxonomy): Eukaryota > Metazoa > Chordata > Mammalia > Primates > Hominidae > Pan > Pan troglodytes. Next base: position 36,117,085 of record NC_072415.2, read on the forward strand.
AATGGAGTACTCTAGATGAAGAGACCTGTTGGAAATGAACACGTATCCCATAAAATATTAAAGACTTTTTAACCACAAAACATATGTGTGAATTTTATGGACAGATAGAAACAGTTAGGAATTAATCAAATATTGCCTCTAGTTTTAAGATCTGTTTACTTTAGAACGACAAACAGCAGTTCTAAAACATTTTGGTTTTAGGATACCTTTGAATTCCTAAAACTTGAGGACTCCCCAAGGCATTTTATTTTTTGTGGGGTTAACATTAAAACTGAAAAATGCTTAACTTTTTTTATTGAAAAAAATTTTTTTTGAGGTAGGGTCTTACTCTGTCACCCAGGCTGGAGTGCAGTGGCGTGAACAAGGCTCCCTGCTTTCTTGACCCTCCCGGGATCAAGCAATCCTCCCGCGTCAACCTCCCAGGTAACTGGGACCACTGACATGTGCCACCACACCTGGCTAATTTTTTGATTTTTTTTTGTAGAGACAGGGTCTTGCTATGTTGCTCAGGCTGATCTCAAACTCCTGAGCTCAAGTAATCATCCCACCTTGGCCTGGCGAAGTGCTAGGATTACAGGCATGAGCCACCGTGCCCAGCTTGTTTATTAACAAACAACAGTAAACCCATTAAATGTTAACACAACTGACATTTAAGTGAAAACCGAGTTTCAAAACAACAACAGAATTGAATGAGAAGAGTGGCATTGCTGTACCAATTTTGCAAATCTTAGTGGCTGACCTAATGGAAAACAGCTGGATTCTCATATCTTCTGCATTTAATCTGTTTTGTGATATGTTATTTTTTTGGGAGTATTTGGAGAATATCTGGTCTTGTGAAGAGAGGTGGTTGGAATAGTGATTATTTTTTTAAAAATAGCTTTTCTCCAGATCATGGTGGATATTCTTTAGAGTCTACTGGTTTATCCTGCATGCTGAATGGATCTTTTACCCACGTATGATTTTTGTAATGACATTCATTGTTCATTGGGAAAATACTGGTTCACTGAGTTATGCAGATCTTTCAAATGTTTCCAGATTTATTATTTAAGATATCAAAATAACATGCTCATTAAATTCACCAACCTTATTAGAAAATTCTTGTACCAGGAAGCTATCAAGCTCAGAATAGTTGTTACACATTTTTCAAAATTGTAATTTTGGCTGGAGAGCTTTAATTTTTATCATTAGCAACAAATGCTATCCATTGTTTTCTTTACTGTTAGTGGTTTAGTTTGTTGTTGAGAAAATATCTAACAAATACCCGAGTCTGAATAACCACAATTGCTTTGCCATTCTTTTCAGTAAAAATGGAAAAAAGTGGCTAGTTTAGCGACTCAATTACAGTGCTTTTCCTTGATCCTCTGACTTTGATCTGCAACAAAAATGCTCTATGTATGTTTCCTATTTGTTATACACAATATTAAAGAGGTATCTACTGAAGAGTTGAGATTTAGTAAAGTTAATTTTTACTGCTTCATCCAAGGATGTTTCAAAGTGAAATTGGGTCTATTTTTTTTATTTTTATTTTTTAGAGTAAGAGTCTTGCTCTCTTGCTCAGGCTGGAGTGCAGTGACATGATACTAGCTCACTGCAGCCTCAAACTTACGGGCTCAAGGGCTCCTTCCACTTCACCCTCCAAGTAGCTAGGACTAAGAGGTGTGTGCCACCATGCCCAGCTAGTTTTAAAATATTTTTTTGTAGTGACAGGGTTTCACTATGTTACCCAAGCTAGTCTCCCAACTCCTGGCCTCGAGCGATCCTGCACCCTTGGCCCGCCAAAGTACTGGGATTACAGGTGTGAGCCACTGTGCTTGGCCTTCTGTTTTTTTTTTTTTTTTTTTCTCCAAGCACATAGCACTGTAGAATGTGATGATGGCTGTTTCACTTTGCCATTGCCTTTCTTACCGGTAGTTTTACCCATTGTTGCCTTTGCACCATGTGTGCAAACATTAGCTTAGTGAAAAAGGCTTTCTCTCCAAGATGTTAGTATTAATGGAAAATAGATCACACATACCCCTGAAATGCTTAATAGTGTAAGCAATGTGTAAATGTTCCTCAGTTCTTTGGAACTGCTGTTATGGATTTACAATGTCATTCTGAAAATAGTCTTGCAGATTCATAGCCAACATCATATTGAATGGGCAAAAGCTCGAACCATTTCCCTTGAGAATTGGAACAAGACAAGGTCTCACCATTCCTATTTAACATAATATTGGAGGTTGTAGCCAGAGCAGTCAGGCAAGAGAAAGAAATAAAAGGCCTCCAAATAGGAAAAAAAAAGGAGTAAAACTCTGTCTTCACTGATGATGTGATTCTATGCCTGGAAAATCTTAAAGGCCAAAAGGCTTCTAGAACTGATAAACGACTTTAGTAAAGTTTCAGGGTACAAAATCAGTTTTCAAAAATCAGCATTTCTATACACCAAAAATGTTCTAGCTAAGAGCCAAATCAAGAGCACAGTCCCATTTACAATAGCCACACACACAAAAATGAAGTACCTAGGAATACAGCTAACCAAGGAGGTGAAAGATGTCTGCAAGGAGAAATACAAAACACTGTTGAAAATTCATGCTTATGGACTGAAAGAATTGATATCATTAAAATAGCCATACTGCCCAAAGCAATTGACAGATTCAATGTTACTCCTGTCAAACTACCAATGTCATTTTCCACAGAATTAGAGAAAACTCTTTTAAAATTCATATAGGACCAAAAAAGAGCCTGAATAGCCAAAACAATTAGAAGCAAAAAAAAAAAAAAAAAAAAACAAAGCCAAGTGGCATCACATTACCTGACTTCAGACTATACTGTAAGGCTACAGTGATCCAAACAGCATGGCACTGATACAAAAACAGACACATAGACCAATTGAACAGAATAGAGAACCCAGAAATAAAGCTGCACACCTACAACTATCTGATCTTTGACATTGTCAACAAAAATAAGTAATGGGGCCTGGCCACAGTGGCTCACACCTTTTATAATCCTAGCACTTTGGGAGGCTGAGGCAGGTGGATCGCTTGCAGTCAGGAGATTCAGACCAGTATGGTCAACACGGCGAAACCCCATCTCTACTAAAAAAATACAAAAATTAGCTGGGTGTGGTGGCATATGCCTGTAGTCCCAGCTACTCAGGAGGCCGAGGCAGGGGAATTGCCTGAACCTGGGAGGGGGAGGTTGCAGTGGGCCAAGATCACGCCACTGCACTACAGCCTCGGTGACACAGTGAGACTCTATCTCAAAAAAAAAAAAAAAAGTAGTGGGGAAAGGACTGATTCTATACATGGTGCTGGGATAACTCATTATCTATGTGCGGAAGAATGAAACTGGACCCCTACTTTTCACCATATATAAAAATTAACTTGAGATGGATTAAAGATTTAAATGTAAGACCTCAAACTGTAAAAGTCCTAGAAGAAAACCCAGGAAATACCCTTCCTGACATCGGCCTTGGCAAAGAATTTATGGCAAACTCTCCAAAAGCAATTTCAACAAAAACAAAAATTGACAAGTGGAACCTAACTAAACTAAGGGCTTCTGCACAGCAGAAGATACTATCAACAGAGTAAACAGACCACCTACAGAATGGAAGAAAATATTTGCGAACTATATATCTGACAAAGGTCTAATATACAGAATCAATAAGGAACTTAAAAATCAACAAGAAAAAACCCCATTAAAAGGTAAACAACATGAACAGACATTTCTGAAAAGAAGACATACAAGCAGCCAACAAACATGAAAAGATGCTCATCATCACTAATCATCAGAGAAATGCAAATCAGAACCACAATGAGATACCACTCATACTAGTCAAAATGTCTGTTACTAAGAAGTCAAAAAACAGATGCTGGTGGGGCTGCAAAGAGAACAAACACTTATACGCTGTTGGTGGGAATGTAAATTAGTTTAGCTACCGTGGAAAGCGGTTTGAAGATTTCTTAAAGAACTAAAAATAGAACTACCATTTGACCCAGCAGTGCCATTACTGGGTATATATCCAAGGGAAAATAAATCATTCTATAAAAAAGACATATGCACTTGTATGTTTATCGCAGCACTACTCAAAACAGCCAAGACATGGAATCAGCAGAGGTGTTAATTGACAGTGGGTTGGATAAATAAAAAGTGGTACATATACACCATGGAATACTACACAACCATAAAAAAGAACAAGATCATGTTTTTTGTAGCAGTGTGAATGGCCATTATCCTAAGCAAATTGGTGCAGGAGTAGAAAACCAGATACTACATGTTCTCACTTACAAGTGGGAGCTAAACATTAAGTACACTTGGACGTAAAGATGGGAACAATAGACACTGGGAACTACTAGAAAGTGGGAGTGAGGGGGTGTGTGGGCTGAAAAACTACCTCCTAGATAACTGTGCTCACTACCTGGGTGACGAGATCATCTGTACCCCAAACTTGTACTTGTACCTCTTGAATCTAAAATAAAAGCTGAATTTTTTTTGAAATCTAAGATCATAGTTACCTTTCCTTGAATGCTCCTTCCACAACTTCATGAAGAAAAAACCAGATGTTCTCTGTCACCGCACAATTATAATCTTTATTAAGTATATAATATGTCCTATTAGGCAAAATTTTTAAAACTATATTTTATACATTTGAAAAGAATAAGATAATTCAATCAGCTACATCTTACACATTATCACTGGCATCAAGTTATTTTGAAAGTACTTCTACTAATTCTGGAAATGTTGTCCCTGGCTCTTGTGTGCAAAGAACACCAGCAGGCTAGCAGATTAATTTCCAAATCGTTTTAGAGAACTTAAACCCTAAGGTCTCCAAACTGAGTAACTTCCTGTTGCCCACCCTAAGAAATTTAAGACACGCGTGCCTTCAATTCTTAATTGTTCTTAACAGATTGTAATAATGTAGTATTACTCAGCCCATCAGCTCTACTCTTTGCTTCCTGTGATCTTTAAAACAAAAAAAATCACCCCTTCGTTGTATTCTCTATGAATAAACATCTCTATCATTTATGCTTACACATTTCATAGCTGGCATGAAGAAAAAAGCCTATATTTAATTGACTTTATCATTTGTGAAAAGTTTGCTATGTCTACAATCATGAATTATATACTTTGTCTCTTTTAAAAGATTTGTAGACTTAAAATTGTTTCTATTTCTCCCATCCCTCAGGATGCAAAAATCGAAGCAGAAGAATTTACTAGGAAACTGTATGTTGAACTCAAGTCTTCACCTCAGCCTCACCTGGTTCCTTTTCTTAAGGTAGAGTTATGTGTCACTTAGAAGAAATAATTTGGATTAGATTACTCTAAAATAATTAAAAATGGGAATATTTCAATATGACAGCAATTGAATGTGAAGATACTGACAGTGTAGGAGAAACCTCTGAGTGCTTTTGTAAGCTATAAAGCGTGTTCATAATATTATTTTAATTTGGACACTTTGAAAAAAGAGAAGTAACATTTTATTCATGAACATAAGTTCATGATTATATTGTTTAATACTTGTATGAGAATATACAGACATACCACAGAGGTACTGCAGGTTTGGTTTCAGACCACCATAAGAAAGCTAATATCACAATAAAGTGAGTCATATGAAATTTTTGGTATCCAAATGCATATAAAACTTTATGGTATACTTTATTAGGTATACAATAGCATTATATTTGAAAAAACAATTACATATGTTAATTAAAAAATATTTTATTGCTAAAAAGTGCTGACAATCATCTGAACCTTCAGCAAGTTATAGTATTTTTGATGGTAAAGAGTCTTACCTCAATGTTGATGGCTTTTTGCTGGTCAAGGTGGTGGTCACTGAAGGTGGTCACACCCAGCTGTGGCAATGTCTTAAATTAAGACAACAGTGCAATTTGTGTCATCAGTTGATTCTTCCCTTCACAAAAGATTTCTCTGTAGCATGCAGTGCTGTCTGATAGCATTTCACACACAGCAGAACTTCTTTCAAAATTGGAGTCAATTCTCTCATACCCTGCCATTGCTTTGTTAACTAGTTGTTGTCATATTCTAAATTCTTTGTTACCATCCTAACAACATTTATAGCATTTGACCAGGGGTAGACTCCATCTCAAGAAACCAGTTTCTTTGCTCATCTGTAAGAAGCAACTCCTCATCTCTTTCAGTTTTGTCCTGAGATTGCAGCAATTCGGTCACATCTTCAGGCTCCACTTTCAACTGTGGTTCTCTTGCTATTTCTAGCATATCTGCAGTGACTTCTTCCACTGAAGTTCTGAACCCCTCATAGTCATCTATGAGGATGGGGATCCACTTCTTATGAACTCCTGTTAGTGTTGATATTTTGATCTCCTGCCTGACTCATAAATATACTTAATGGCATCTAAAATGGTGAATCTTTTCCAGAAGGTTTTCAGTTGACTTTGCCCCCGGATTCATCAGAGGAATCACTGTCTATGGCAGCCGTAGTCTTACAAAATCTATTTCTTAAATAATAATTGAAAGTAAGAATTACTCCTTGATATATGTGGGCTGCAGAATGGAGGTTGTGTTAGCAGACAGGAAGACAATAATGATCTCCTTGTACATCTCTATCAGAACTTCTGGGTGACGAGGTGTATTGTCAATGAGTGGTAATATTTTGAAAAGAATCTTTTTTTTTTTTCTTCTGAGCAGTAGTTCTCAACAGTGGGCTTAAAATATTCAGTAAACCATGCTGTGAACAGATGTGCTGTCATCCATGCTTTGTTCATTGATAGAGCACAGGCAGAGTAGATTTAGCATAATTCTTAAGAGCCCTAGGATTTTTGGAATAGTAAATGAGCATTGGCTTCCACTTGAAGTCACCACCTACATTAGCCCCTAACAAGAAAGTCACAGCCTGTCCTTTGAAGCCTTGAAGCCATGCATTGACTTTTCCTCAGCCAAAAGCTATGAAAGACCTAGCTTCCTCCAATAGAATGTTGTTTTGTCTCCATTGAAAATCTGTCGTTGGCCAGGCGTGGTGGCTCACGCCTGTAATCCCAGCACTTTAGGAGCCCGAGGCAGGCAGATCACCTGGGGTCAGGAGTTCGAGACCAGCCTGGCCAACATGGAGAAACCCTGACTCTACTAAAAAAAATAAAAAAGTTAGCTGGACGTGGTGGCGCATGCCTGTGGTCCCAGCTACTTGGGAGGCTGAGGCAGGAGAATTGCTTGAACCCAGGAGGCAGAGGTTGCAGTGAGCCAAGATCGTGCATTGCACTGTAGCCTGGGTGACAAGAGTGAGACTCCGTCTCAAAAAAAAAAAATCTTAGCTATATCTTCTGTATGATTTGCTGCAGTTTCTACATCAGTACTTGCAGCTTTACCTTGCACTTTTATGTTAGTTATCAAGAGAGCTTCTTCCCTTAAACTTCATGAGCCAGCCTCTCCTAACTTCATACTTTTCTTCCGCAGCTTCCTCACTTTTCAGCCTTCATAGAATTGAAGAGTTAGTGCTATACTCTGATTTAGACTTTTGCTTAAGGGAATGTTGTAGCTGGTTTGATCTTCTGTCCACACCACTCAAACTTTCTCCATGTCAACAATAAGACTGTTTCATTTTCTTATCATTTATGTGTCACATGGCGTAGCCCTTTGAAGTTCCTTCAGGAATTTTTCCTTTGCATTCACGACTTGGCTGTTTGGCACAAGAGTCCTAGCTTTCCATTTCTGTTGGCTAAACAAATGAAAACTCCAGGAATGAAAAGGCACAACCTATTAGTTTTTAGTTTGAACTGCCTTTACTCTTTAAGTAGGATACAAAGATAGATGCTGACAGTCAGAAAGTATGCTTGGCTGGGCGTGGTGGCTCACGCGTGTAATCCCAGCACTTTGGGAGGCCGAGGTTGGCGGATCACCTGAGGTGAGGAGATGGAGACCAGCCTGGCCAACATGGCTGTCTCTACTAAAAAATACAAAAATTAGCCAGTGGTGGCATGTGCCTGTAGTCCCAGCTACTCAGGAGGCTGAGGCAGGAGAATCTCTTGAACTCAGGAGGCAGAGGTTGCAGAGAGCCGAGATCAAGCCACTGCACTCCAGCCTGGGCAACAGAGTGAGACTCCGTCTCAATAAGAAAAAAGAAAATATGCTAGCTCAATTCTTTCAGATCGTAAAATTCACTTTGTATTTAATTTTATTTTGATGTAAAGATATTTCTTTATTTTTATTAAAAAAATTTTTTTTTGAGATGAGGTTTTGCTCTGTCACCCAGGCTGGGGTGTAGTGGTGCGATCACAGCTCACTGCAACCTCAACCTCCTGGGTCCAAGTGATCCTCCCACCTCAGCCCCTGTGGTAGCTGGGACTACAGGCATGCACCACCATGCCCTGCTAATTTAATTTTTGTGTTTTTTGTAGAGACGAGGTTTTACCATGTTGCCTAGGCTTTTAAAGACTATTTCTTCCTTTCCTTTTTTTTTTTTTTTTTTTTTTTGGAGATGGGGTCTTGCTCTGTCACCCAGGCTGGAATGCAGTGGCATGATCTCAGCTCACTGCAACCTCTGCCTCCCGAGTAGCTGGGACTACACGTGTGTGCCACCACGCCTGACTAATTTTTGTATTTTTTGTGTAGATGGGGTTTTGCCATGTTGCCTAGGCTGGTCTCAAACTCCTGGCCTCAAGTGATTGCTTACTTTGGCCTCCCAGAGTGCTGGGATTACAGGCATGAGCCACTGCACCTATTTCTATCCAAAGTTTGAAAGTTACTTAATGAAGAGACCTAGATTCTGCTGTGGTTTAAATAAACTTATAGATACTGAAGTTATTAATGATCTATTATAGGGTTTAGATGATTATAGAAAAGTATAATACAGTGTTTACCAAATTGATATTGAGGGAATACAAATAAGTTGAATACTGAGATATAGTAATTTCATATTGGAAAACAGGCACTTGGGCTTTAAATTGATTGTATCCTGGATATTGGCAGGATATAGGTAAGTGATACAAGCTGTCTTCAACTGAAATACTTGATACACTTTTGATTGGTTTTAAGTTGTAAAGGTATGAAATACCACATTTTGTTTCACAAGTAGTTGATTTGTTAGCAGTGTTTTTTTCCATTCCTCTGCATTTCCAGAAAAGCGTGGTTGCCTTACGACAACTTCTGCCTAACTCCCAGAGCTTCATCCAGCAATGTGTTCAGCAGACTTCTAGTGACATGGTCATTGCTACCTGTACTACAACAGTAACAACTTCTCCTGTGGTGACAACTACAGTGTCCTCAAGCCAGTCTGAAAAGTCAATTATTGTTTCTGGAGCAACAGCACCCAGAACTGTGTCAGTGCAAACTTTGAACCCACTTGCTGGTCCAGTGGGAGCAAAAGCTGGAGTTGTGACACTTCATTCTGTGGGCCCAACTGCTGCAACAGGAGGAACAACAGCTGGAACTGGTTTGCTTCAGACTTCAAAACCACTTGTGACATCTGTACCAAACACAGTGACCACGGTCTCACTGCAACCTGAAAAGCCAGTTGTCTCCGGAACAGCAGTAACACTGTCCCTTCCAGCAGTAACTTTTGGAGAAACTTCAGGTGCAGCTATTTGTCTTCCATCTGTGAAACCTGTTGTTTCTTCTGCTGGGACCACATCTGACAAGCCTGTTATTGGGACTCCAGTTCAAATCAAACTTGCCCAGCCGGGCCCTGTCCTTTCACAACCAGCTGGGATTCCACAGGCAGTTCAAGTCAAGCAACTAGTGAGTAACATTTTGTTTCTTCCCCAGTTACTTATTTTGAAAATTTTGAACATTCAGAAAACTGGTAAGACTAGTAGAAAACTAGTAAGGCTATATACTGTTTACGGGTTTGACCAATTAATTTTTTTTTTTTTTAACCTCATTTGCTTTGTTTTCCTCTTTCTACTCACACCCACAAACACACATATAAGTCCTTTTTTTTAAAGACAGAGTCTTACTCTGTCGCCCAGGCTGGAGTGCAGTGGCACGATCTCGGCTCACTGTAACCTCCACCTCCCAGGTTCAAGCATTTCTCATGCCTTACCCTCCTGAGTAGCTGGAATTACAGGTGTGCACCACCACGCCTTTCTAATTTTTGTATTTTTGTTAGAGATGGAGTTTCTCCATGTTGGCCAGGCTAGTCTTGAACTCCTGGCCTTAAATGATCCACCCGCCTTGGCCTCCCAAAGCCCTGGGATTACAGACAGGCAATGAGCCACCACGCCCAGCAGCAAACACACACGTAAGTCTTTACTGAACCACCTGAGAGTGGTTGCAAAAATTATGACCGTGCATGGTGTATATCTCCTAAAAGCTTTTTTTTGTAAAACATAACCACAACATACCTGTTGTCACACACAGGAAATTAATATTGGTACAGTATTTCTGTAGTTGTCCCAATAATGTGTTTTTATTTTTATTTTTTTGTAGAGAGAGGGTCTTGCTATGTTGCCCAAGCTGGTCTCAAACTCTTGGCCTCAAGTGTTCCTCTCGACTTAGACCTCCCAAAATGTTAGGATTACAGGCATGAGCCACTGTACCTGGCTCATTTAATCTAGAATACTTCTCTAGCTTTTTGTGGTTGTTTATTATATTGTAATGTTTTAAGTGCCCAGAATATTTGCAGAATAGTCCTTTGTTTTGTCTGATTGTTGTGTTTTTTTGCTAAACTTGGTAGGTTGGGAGGTTCTTGGGTGAAAGAAGGAAATTTTAGCTGTTTGTCGATTAGTGTTTAGGATGTTCTTCTTTATTTAAGAAAAGGTAAGTTTTACCAGAAGGCTATGAAAGTATTGTTAACTCATGGGAGATACTACATGATGCATTAATTAAAAATCATAACGTTTTTAGTAAAGTTCTTCCCTATCTTCTACGATAACAGAGCTTGCTGTTCTTTTGGTGAATGTCCTTGTTCTCTTTTGTAATGCTTTGCATTAGAGGCTGTGTTTTAAATCTCTGTTGTGGTTCATTCTGCTTCTTGGGTAGCCTTTCCAGCCCTGTTTGTGTTATCAGAATAAGAGGTATCTGAGTGATTGTCGTCTGAGGCAACAGGGCAGCTTTGGACATAGAATGAAAGGGGTTGATCCGTGACCAGAATTGGAGAGTAGTCAGACTCTTGAGCAGATAAATAATGGTCATTTCCTGGGCACTAATCTTTTCTCATCCCTTCCCACTCTGCATCTCATTTTCAAGTGGGGAAATGTAACTGCCTTGCAGGATTTCTCTTGGGTACGTGAATTTAATCTCAGAGATGAAACAACATTTTTAGAAGCAGTGATTCTTAAACATTGTTCTGGGCAGCCAGGTTTGAGAACCACTGGAATAGAGGAATTGCCCCAAGGAAAGGCCTCTTTTTGGTAGCACTGAACAGAATTGAAATCCTCTTTATATGTCATAGTTGTTTCTTGAATCAATGCTAATCTTTATTGAGCATCTATAGCATATAGGTCCCTGGGGTGAAATAATACTTTATAGCTACATAGTTTTAAAAGCATGTCATTATATGCTATGGATTTTAAAATAATTTTATGATAAAAAGGTAGGGAGAAAACTAAGAATCCAGAAATTCTGAGCTGACTCATCCAGTAACAGTTAAGTGGCCGGGCGCAGCGGCTCATGCCTGTAATCTCAGCACTTTGGGAGGCCGAGGCGGGCGGATCACCTGAGGTCAGGAGTTTGAGACCAGCCTGCCCAACATGGCAAAGCCCCGTCTCTACTAAAAATACAAAAATTAGCCAGGTGTGATGGTGGGCACCTGTAATCCCAGCTACTTGGGAGGCTGAGGCAGGAGAATGGCTTGAACCCGGGAGGCAGAGGTTGCAGTGAGCCAAGATCGCACCACAGCACTACAGCCTGGGTGACGAGCGAAACTTGTCATCTCAAAAAAACAAAAACAAAACAAAACAAAAAACAGTCAAGTAATGGATCTCAGACTAGAACCCAGATGACTTTTCCATTAGGGTATGGTGCTCTTAGAAAGAACTTCTAGGTTTCTGGAATGTCCTGAAGCAGGAAGCTGTCTCATGATAATATCTTGACAGCATTTTTGTTTTGTAGGTTTGACTTGTTATACATTATAAATCATTTCAATAAAGAAATAATGCAACAAAATTTGATGGTAAATTTTAGGGTGTTTTTACTTCCTACCTTCATTTTTAATAATTTCATTTTCCCTGTGAATTCTGCTTTCTTGTTTGTCCTTTGTTTCAAGTTTAGCCAGTAAATTTGATGTTAGTATTTACACCTACCTGTTTAAAGTGGCAAGAGCCAGAGTGGCCAGACCCTGAAGACAGATTGTAATTTATTTCACAACAGATTTACCTGGAGCAAAACAACATAAACCATTCTATATGGTAATGCCATAGAGAAGATTGAACTAGGGCATTCTTTCAAATAAACTAAGTTAGAAAATTAATATTACTCGAGTTTGAAAGTAATTAAAGAATACCATCAGTGAATCCATTATAAACCATAGTCCAATTTAATCCTAGTTCTAAGTGAGGAGGAAAACACTCAAGTTGCTATAAAATAACGTATTCTATGCAGCTTATAAGAAATATGGCAAATAATCATTTAAAATATAAGAATTACTGCACTGTATCAAATCTGGGGTTCATCTAACTCCATATGGTCTGAAGAATACACACTTATTTCCTTTAATAATCATGGATTTAAAAATTCCTTTTTAATGTTTATTTCTCATTTGCGTTTGTTTTGTTTGTTTTGTTTTGTTTCGTTTCGCTTTGTTTTTTAGACAGTGTCTTACTTCTGTCACCCAGGTTAGAGTGCAGTGGCATGAACATGGCTCACTGCAGTCTTGACTTTCCGGGCTCAGATAATCCTCCCACCTCTGCCTCCTGACTAGCTGTGACTGCAGATGCAGACCATCACACCCGGCTAATTTTTCTGTGTTTTTAGTAGAGACGGGGTTTCGCTGTGTTGCCCAGGCTAGTCTTGAATGCCTGAGCTCAAGTGATCCGCTTAGTACTATGGTTTTATTTGGTGCTTTCTTTGAAAGAACATTAATGAATTCTCTTACATTATCACTCATTTTGTTTTTCTCAGCAGATGTTCAGGAGTGTACCTCCCATATTTTTGTTAGACTAGACATATACATTGTTCCAGGTGTTAGAGTCATTAAGATGGGAAGTGATGGGGATTGAAGGTTGTTAAGTCCCAATACAAAACTGTATTATAAAATAAAACTGTGTTATATTTTTGTGTACCCATCAAAAATAGTATGAAGACTAACTGGTGTCAGCCTAAATAACAGAAAGGCTTTTTAAAAGAATAAGACATTTAATTGGTAATGGAGCATTGCAATGGGAATACAGGTGCCATAGTAAACTATGTGTATTCGGGGAGGTAAAGGAAGACAAAAGTTTTTTTATTTTTAATTTTTAAAGACTCAGGGTTTCATTTTGTTGCCTAGCCTGGAGTGCAGTGGTGCCATCATGGTTCACTGCAGCCTCGACCTCCTGGGCTCAAGCAATCCTCCTGCCTCAGCCTCATGTGTAGCTAGGACTACAGGTGCATGCCATCATGCCTGGCTAATTAAAAAACTTTTTATTTTGATTAGAGACAGGGTCTTGCTATATTGCCCAGTCAGGTCTCAAAATCCTGGCCTCAAGCAGTCTTCCTGAGTAAAGGAGGATGGGTTTTAAAAAGAAAAATGAGAATTATATAGTTGTTTTGAAATGATTATCCTTGACTGCAAAGCTCAGTAACAAGGGCGACAGCAGTCTGAGTTTAAATAGGCAGTTGCTGAGCAGATGATGTCCTTGCAGAAGTATTTTTTGTGTACTGTTGCTATGGCCTTTGTGCAAGGTTGTGGTTTTGGTGGTCTATTGGGATAGTTTTTGTGATTAGGCATACAAGCATGAGAACCCTCTCTTAGTCTTCCGTAGCTCTATTTGTTAGAGTTTTGTTTTTGGTTTTCTTTCAAACACGAGTGACTTCATTTTGATTCTGACAACTTTCACACTGGTAAACAATTTTTGAATATTACTGTCTTTCATAATTAAAATACTGACAGGAATACCTAATAAGGAGCATCAAGGAGGACAGTGCATATAATAAGGAAATAAGCTGGGAGTGTTTCTCTTGAGTTTCAGTCTGAATGCATAAAATGAGACCTATATATTACTTTGTAAAATGTAAGCCTGGTCCCTAGAACTATAGTACATGAATATGATCTCAGCTTCATTGAAATGTATCATTTTTAAAAGAGTTCTTGTCTATTCTCAAAGAATAAGGGCAATTGAATTATTCTAACTAACATTTCTTCTCTAGGGGCATTAGTTGCTATAGGATTACTTACCAGGACTGTTGTGTTTCTTGTTACTTTTTTTAAAGTAATACACATAAGTTGAATAAATTGAACTCTAAAAATTCTGTTTAGAAGTCTGTCTTTTGGCAAGACCATGGCACATTTATATTTGCCATATATGAGTTAAAGTTCACTATCAATAGCTGGCTCAAATACATGATGACTGTTTTTCTACCTGTTTTGTTTTGTCTTGTTTTTTTGAGACAGGGTCTCACTCTGTCACCCAGGCTGGAGTGCAGTGGTGCAATCTCAGCTCACTGCAGCCTCCGCCTCCTGCTTTCAAGCGATGGTCTAAGAAAATACTTTAGACCGGGCGTGGTGGCTCACACCCCGTGTGATCTCCGCTGGGATTACAGCTGGGATTACACCTGTAATCCCAGCACTTTGGGAGGCTGAGGTGGGCGGATCGCTTGAGGTCAGGAGTTCGAGACCAGCCTGGCCAACATAGTGAAACCTAGTCTCTACTAAAAATACAAAAATTAGCCAGGCCTGGTGGTGCGTGTCTGAAATCCTAGCTACTCAGGAGGCTGAGGCATGAGAATCGCTTGAACCTGGGAGGCAGAGGTTGCCGTGAGCTGAGATGGCACCACTGCACTCTAGCCTGGGTGACAGAGCAAGACTCTGTCTCAAAAAGAAAAAAAAAAAAAAGACAATACTTTGTTAAAATGGCACATGAAAAGTCCTTATCTTTTAAAGATATGTTTTGAAATATTAATGGATACAACGATATATCTGAGATTTGCCTTAAAATAATTGAGGGCGGCAGGGAAGTGAGTAGCGGTGTAGATGGAAACAAGATTGATCAAGAATTAATCATTGTTGAAGCTGGGTAATGGTATAGATGGTTTTGTTTTATCCTGTCTGTTTTTATACATGCTTTAAATTTTTCACTGTAAGTTAACAATTGGAAATCGGATTTATAGGGAGATTTAAATTGAGTATGGTGAAATAAAATTTAAATTCCACTCTGAAAATAATGTATGTGAGATAGTAACGTTTTTCACTTTTGAACAAGATAATTTTGCTTCATACAAATTTAAAGTAGGCATTCTTGTTATGTTAAGATAAAGGTATATTTATGGCTGGGTGAACACAATCTGTTGTTTAAAACTGAAATCTTATCCTTTTCTAAAGCTTTAAGTTGAACAACTATATTGATAGTTCTCATTGTTTCAGGTAGTTCAGCAGCCTTCAGGAGGCAATGAAAAACAAGTGACCACAATTTCACATTCCTCAACATTGACCATTCAGAAATGTGGACAGAAGACGATGCCAGTGAACACCATAATACCTACTAGTCAGTTTCCTCCAGGTAGATGCTGGTCTATCTCAGTCCCATCATGCTGGGTTAGAACATGAAGGGGTTTTGTATAACTTTTTTGTTGCTGTGTTAAGAGAAGAGAGGTTTGGTCTTTTAAAGTTGGCACCCATTGAGAGAAAACAGAAAGATAATCATTAGATTTCTCTCCCCAGACGGAGTCTTGCTCTGATGCCCAGGCTGGAGTACAGTGGCACGATCTCAGCTCACTGCAACCTCCACCTCCCAGGTTTAAGCAATTCTCATGTTCTCAGCCTCCCGAGTAGCTGGGATTACAGGCGTGCACCACCACAGCTGGCTAATTTTTGTATTTTTAGTAGAGACTGGGTTTTACCATGTTGGCCAGGCTGGTCTCAAACTCCTGACCTCAAGTGGTCGATCCACCCACCTTGGCCTCCCAAAGTGCTGGGATTACAGGTGTGAGCCACTGTGCCCAGCTATGATCACATTTCTTTTTACATACATAGAAACTTTTTAGGGTTATACGTTGTTTTGGAATAAAAAAAGCAACTATTCATGGTATTCTGTAATTTGATAAAACAACCTATTAGTAAATAAGGACTTATTTAACTTATAAAATTTGCTATAGATTTTTTCTTCTTAAAAGGTAGTTCTTTCTCTATGTACACACTTGTGTGCATGTACATGCATGCATATGTATGGAAATCAGTCTTACCCAAGTCAGGTAGACTGGGAAATCAGTCTTACCAATGTCAGGTAGAGCTTTATGTATTTTTAAAAAATACCAATATAAGCAATGTATTATTAACATGTTTCAGGTGCCTTTTACTCATGATATTTTTATAATACTGCTAACATAGACTATCTAAAAAGAAATGGAAAGATTCTTATTTTATACGATTATTTCTTATTCAGGGAATAAATTCATTGTCATGTTTGAATTTAAACATAGTTCTAGGGCAGCTTGGAATTTTCTTTGATTATTCTATATATATAAAAAACTGTTGTCCTGGATTTTTCCTAATGTGATGTGATTGCTTTTTTTGTATTCTATTTTTTCTTGTTTTGTTTTTATAGCTTCCATTCTAAAGCAAATTACTCTGCCTGGAAATAAAATTCTGTCGCTTCAAGCATCTCCTACTCAGAAAAATAGAATAAAAGAGAATGGAACATCATGCTTCCGGTAAGAAAATAAATAGTTAAATTTGGTTTAAGGAAGTAATATTTTTTTTAAAAAGGAGAGATGACAGAATAATACCTTACTAAAATAGATATACTGATGCCTTTTTACAAAGCTAACAGTACTTTATTGAGTATAATTTATAAACAATAAAATGCACAGCTATTAAATGTACAGCTTGGTGAATTTTGTCAAATATATATACCTGTGTAATCATCATGCCGATCAAGATACTGAACATATTCATCACCTTTATGCACCTTTGAAATCAATTACCCTTATCCCCTGCCTCTGGCAGCTACTGTTCTTACGTCCATCACGATAGATCATTTTTGTCTATTCTTGAACTTCACATAAATGGAGTTTTACGTTATTATGTACACTTTTGCATCAGACTTTTTTACTCAACATGTTTTTTAGAGCATCTGTGTCATTTGGAATATTAGACGATGGTTCTTTTGCATTGCTGGGAAGCATTTTATTTTATGAAATTAAATTTGTTGATCTTTTTTGCTATTGATGGACATTTGGGTGGTTTCCAGTTTTTCTGATGATTATATAATAAAGCTTCATGTACAGAATTTTGCGTGAACATATGCTTTTGCTATCTAGAAATATGATTGATGAGTCATTAGGTAAGTGAATTTTGGTAGGGAAACTACCAAATTGTTTATCAAAATGACTGTATCATTTTGCATTTCTATCACTGATGATGAGCGTTCTAGTTCCTGTCCAACTTTGTGAGCAATTGGTAATTCTTAGTTCTTTTGATTTTTTAAAAATCCATTTTAATAGGTGTATAAGTGGTTATTATTGTGGTTTTAGTTTGCATTTTTCTAATGGCTAAAGATGTTGATCATCTATTTTTGTGCTTATTTGTTATTTATATATCTTTGGTGAAGTGTGTGTTCAAATTTTTGGCCCATTTTTGTTTCTTGCATTGGTTTCTTACGATCAAGGGTTTTTAAGAGTTTATATATGCGTAAACAAATGTTATATTTGTATATATTTCTTATATATACAAATATATAAAATAAATTTTTATATAATTTCTCCCTTTTGCATTTTTATATGTACAAATATATAAACAAACATATAACATTTGTATATATATGTATCATACATATTTATTTATGAATATTTATATTAAAAATATGTATATATACAGAAATATAACATTTGTATATATAGAAATTATGCAGTTAAAGTGGGGGAAAGCAGAGAAAATAGAACATGTACACAATAGTTTTTACATAGGTAATAGATGGGAATTAAAGGATGACGATTAAGAAAAAGGGCAAGCCTGAAACGAGATCTTCTGGAACAAAGCATAGGAGAAAATCTTTGTAACCTTGGGTTACACTCATTTCTTAGATAACACATGAAAAGAGTGATCTACAAGAGGAAAAATTAATGAACTGGAATTCAGAAAATTAAAAAACTTTTGCTCTGTGAAAAACACTGTCCAGGAAATGAATAAACATGCCACAAGGAAAATATTTCCAAATTGTTTATCTGGCAAACATTTGGATCTTAAATATATATAATATATATTATATATATTAAATATATATAATATATATTATATATATTAAATATATATAATATATATTATATATATTAAATATATATAATATATATTATATATATTAAATATATATAATATATATTATATATATTAAATATATATAATATATATTAAGTATATATATTAACTGCATAATTTATATATATATTTCAATATAATATTTGTATAAAATTTGTACCTTAGTCTTCCTCATCCCCCCATGTACATTTTATTTGTACGTCTACTTTTATATGCGTATATTAAAATGTTCACCATCGGTCTTTTTTTCTGTCATGTTCTGTCATCTCTTGGTTGGATGAAGTTCATCTGCTGGTAAATTCCTCAGGAAAGGCTCATAGGTATAGAATTCCCTAAGTCATTGGTCCCTAACATTTTTGGCACCAGGGACTGATTTCATGGAAGGCAATTTTTCCACAGACCAGGATTGAGGGGGAGGGGATAGTTTCCACTTCAGATAATCAGGCATTAGATTCTCATAAGGAGCACACAACCTAGATCTCTCATTTGTGCAGTTCACAGTAGGGTTTGTGCTCCTATGAGACTCTAATGCTACCACTGATCTGACAGGAGGTGGAGCTCAGGCAGTAATGCTCGCTTGCGCACCTCTCACCTCTTCCTGTGCAGTCCAGGTTCTAACAGGCTACGGACTGCTACCGGTACATGGCCTGGGGGCTGGGGACCCCTGTCCTAAGTTGTTGTATGTTAAAACTATTTTTCAGTGTCTTTTGATACTTGAAGGACAGCTTGGCTGGCTGTGAAATCAACACTTTTTGTATTACCTTTTTTTAAATGTTGCCCCATCGTTGTCTTATTCTTATTTGATCTTTTTGTCTGAAGAACTTCAGGATTTTTTATTTTTGAAATCTCATAGTTTTGCCCTAGGATACGTTGTAAAGGTGGTGGTTCCTCAATTCCTATTTGGCCCTTTCAGTATGTAGATTCTGGTCTTTTGTAATTTTTGGAAAACGTTCTTGGAGTATAGTTTTAAATATTAGTTCTTGTTCACGATTTTGTGTGTGTGTGTGTGTGTGTGTGTGTGTTTCAGGGAGTGTAATAGTATGGATTTTAGTCCTTTTGCCTCTCTTTCATTCCCATTACTTTGTCTCTGACCCTTTTTTTACCCTTTATTTATGTCAATTTTTCCCTTGTTTTTCCACCTTTCTTCAATGCCTCTTTTATTAGAGTTTTGTTTGTATCTATTTGCCCTGGGAAACCTGTTTGGTCCTTTTTTGTCTTGCAGCACTCTAAATTTTCCCCTTTTGCATTTTCTCCGCTTCCAAATGGTGCTTCTCCCTCTCCTTTTTGCCTTTTATTCCTTCCAAGAATCTACACATTTCAGTCTGCCAATTTAAATTGCATGTAGTCATGCTTTGATTTATGGGAACACCTTTTTAGCATTTTCTGACTTGGGATGTATTTAGTCTTATGCCCACCACTGGCTCTGCCCTGTCTCTCTTTTCTGCAGTTTTTTTTCCATCTCTTTTTGCCTGTAGCAAGCCTTGAGGCATGGGGTGGGGTGGGGAGGGGTAGATGAGATTGAGAAGATGAAAAAGTTTGCATGGGATTTGTTTTTTTTCCTTTATAGTTTGGAGTTTGGGTATTCTGGAAGACAGTAATCCAGGCAGTCATCATCATCTTTCAGTTTAATGACTCTTGACAAAAAGCTAAACCCATGTACCAAGTATCACTGTCAGGATACATGGAATATTTTCAATACACCAAAAAGATTCCTTTGCACTCCTTACCAGCCAGTCCCCACATTACACCTCAGGTTCTGCACAACCATTGATCTGCTTTCTATCATTGTAGATTGGGTTTGGATTTGTCCTTTCTAGAGTTTTGCATGAGTGGCATCTGTCAAAGTCAAATCAAAAATGTAGAGGTAGGCCGGACACAGTGGCTCATGCCTGTAATCCCAGCACTTTGGGAGGCCGAGGCAGGTGGATCACTTGATGTCAAGAGTTCGAGACCAGCCTGGCTAACATAGTGAAACCCTGTCTCTACCGAAAATATAAAAATTAGCAGGGCATGGTGGTGCATGTCTGTAGTCTCAGCTACTTGAGATGCTGAGGCAGGAGAATCAGTTGAACCCTGGGAGGTTGCAGTGAGCTGAGATTGCGCCACTGCACTCCAGCCTGGGTGACAGAGTGAGACTCTGTCTCATTAAAAAAAAAAATGTAGAAGTGAATCTCTAAATTTAACATTTTATTTGGGGAGAAAGAATTGCAGTTCAAAGCATACACACAGATCAGATCATCTCTGGTATGTATGAAGAACAAAGAGAAGGCTGGAGATTAAAAAAGAGACATGACATGAAATCCTCTTCGAGAAAATTCGTTGGCACTGTTAAGGTTCTGGGAAGCTGGTCGGCTCTGATTGACATGTGAAGGTGGTAGGCAAAATAGTTCTAGAGTTGCAGCAAGTTGTCTCAGCAGTTATAGATTAAACTGGTCTCAGGTTACAACAGGCAGTTTCAGCAGCTGGACTCGTAGAGAATTACATTTCTAGAGCAATGTTTTGTGCCCTGCATGCTTTCCCCCCGGCTTCTCTATTCTGTTTTAGTTGGGTATGACATGAGTGACCCAATTCATATCATCAATATTCACACATCATACAGTTCATGTTGTGTCTGGCTTCTTTTGGTAGCGTAATGTGTTTTATATATACCATGTTGTTGTATGTATCAGTAGTTGCATTTTTTATTGCTGAGTAATATTTTATTATACAGGTATATTGCTTTTGTTTGCACTGAATTATCACTTTATCTGTTGATGGATATTTGGGTTGTTTACAGTTTTTGGCAATGATAAAGCTTGCTGGGAACACTTGTGTCTATATCTTTGTATGGACATAGATTTTCTTTTCTATAAATACATAGAACAGAATTGCTGAGTCGTATGGTAGGTATATAAGCATATGTTTAACTCTATGGGAAGCCACCACACTAGTTTCCTAAATGGTTATTCCATTTTTCCATTCCCACCAACAAAGTATGAGATTCTGTTCTAGTTGCTCTGCATCCTTGCTAACAATTGATACTGCAGTTTTACTTTGTCTCTCCCCGCCCCCCCACCCCTCCAATTTTAGCTATTCTGGTTTGGTATGTAGTTGTAGCTCACTGTGACTTTAATTTGCATTTCCCTAGTGACTAATGATGTTGAGTGCATTTGTTCTTATTGACCATTTATGTAACTTCTTTTGTGAAATATGTGTTCAAATATTTTGACTGTTTTTGTTGTAATTAATTAATTTATTTATTTTGAGACAGAGTCTTGCTCTGTCACGCAGGCTGCAAGGCTGGAGTTCAGTGGCACGATCTCGGCTCACTGCAAGCTCCGCCTCCCGGGTTTATGCCATTCTGCTGCCTCAGCCTCCCGGGTAGCTGGGACTATAGGCGCCCGCCACCACACTCTGCTAATTTTGTTTTTGTATTTTTAGTAGAGACGGGTTTTCACCATGTTAGCCAGGGTGGTCTCAATCTCCTGACCTTGTGATCCGCCCTTCTCGGCCTCCCAGAGTGCTGGGATTACAGGTGTGAGCCACCGTGCCCGGCCTGTTTTTGTTTTATTTTAAGAAACAAGGTCTTGCTCTGTTGCCTAGGCTGGGGTGCAGAGGTGCAATCCTAGCTCACTGCAGCCTCAGACTCCTGAGCTTAAGCGACCCATCTGCCTCAGGCTCTCAAGTAGCTAGGACTACAGGTGTACATTACCATGCCCATGTAACTTTTTTTTTTATTTCCCATTTATTGTAGAGACAGGGATTTCACTATGTTTCCCAGGCTGGTCTTGAACTCCTGGCCTCATGAGATCCTCCCACCGCAGTCTCCCAGAGTGCTGGGATTACAGGCATGAGCCACCATGCCCAGCCTATTGCCTTTTTTTTTTTTTTTTTTTTTTTGAGATGGAGTTTTGCTCTTGTTGCCCAGGCTAGAGTGCAATGGTGCAATCTCAGCTCACCGCAACCTCTGCCTCCTGGGTTCAAGCGATTCTCCTGCCTCAGCCTCCCGAGTAGCTGGGATTACAGGCATGTGTCACCATGCATGGCTAATTTTGCATTTTTAGTAGAGACGGGGTTTCTCCGTGTTAGTCAGGTTACTCTCCAACTCCTGACCTCAGGTGATCTGCCTGCCTCGGCCTCCCAAAGTGTTGGGATTACAGGCGTGAGCCACCATGCCCAGCCCTTTTTTTTTTTTCTTTTTTAAGGCACAGTGCTCTACATGTTCAGAGAAACTTCTCTAGTAAAGAACTATAGAAATGATCCCTGAAAGTATAGTCTTCCTATTGCCTGTTTTTAAATTGAGTGTTTTTGTCATGAACTTTTTCTGCATCTATTTAAGGTGGTCATTGATTTTTCTTATTATTCTAGGATCGTGAATTACATTGATTTTTTAAATTTCTGAATGTTCTTGCATTCCTGGAGTATTAGCCTTTTTATTTATTGCTGCATTGATTAATGTTTTGTAAGGGTTTTGTGTTGATATTCATGAGGGATTTGGTCTATAGTTTTTTGTTCTTAGAGTGTGTTTGCCAGGATTTGGTATCTGTGATTATATTGGCTTAAAAAAAATGAGTCATAGTCTTCCCCCCTCCTTTGTTTTAAGCTTTTGTGTAGAATTGTTATGATTTCTTCCTTAAATGTATGAATGAATTTACCATTGAAACTAGATAGGTCTGTTTTCTTTGGGAGAATGTTTTTTGACAAAGTCAATTTCATTGATAGATATAAAGGTATTTAGATTTTCTTTTTCATTTTAATGCCAATTTCATGAAGTTGTATTTTTTTAAGGTTTTTGTACATTTCATATTGATTTTCAGATTTATCAGCAAGAAATTGTTCCTAATACTTTTCTTTTGAATGTGTATAGATGCTTTAATGGTAGTATAGTATATACATTTTTCAAGGATTTTATTTTTGTAGTTGACTTTTTCAGGCATGAAATTAATTTTATTTCTTTATCCTTTTAATGTCTATAAAATATGTAGTCTCCCTCTTTTTATTAGTAGGCTTTTATCAGTTAATTTTTTTGTTGTTGAGACAGAGTCTCACTCTGTGGCCCAGATTAGAGTGCAGTGGCACTTCAAACTCCTGGGCTCAAGCCATCTTCCTAGCTCAGCCTTATGAGCAGCTGGGACTACAGGTGCGCATCACCATGCCCGGCTAATTTTTTTAATTTTTATTTTTTGTAACAATGAGGTTTCATTATGTTGCCCATGCTGGTCTTGAACTCCTGGGCCCAAGCAGTCCTCCCATCTTGGCCTCCCAAAGTGCTGGGATTACAGGCATGAGCCACCATGCCTGGCTTGTTTTCTAATGTAGGCATTTATTATTATTATTATTATTATTATTATTAATGTAAGCATTTAAAATTATACATTTCCTCATTTGAGCTGAGGCTACAAGATAAAAACAACAACAACAAAAAATCCTATCAATTTCTCCCTAAATACTGATTTAGCACCCAACTGATTATAGGGTGTGTTTTTTTTTTTTTTTTTTTTTTTTTTTTGCCTTTCCATTCATGTCAAGATAGTTTCCTTTTTTAAATTTATTGGTACAAATATTTGATGCTTTTCTGGAATATTTTATTTGTTTTCTAATACAGTTTTGTGATCAGAGAACATATTCTTGAACATATAATTTCAATTTTATTAAATTTATTGAGACTTCTCAGTGTGACTAATTTTGATTAATATCTCATGAGCACTTGGGAGAAAATACGTATTATTCAGTTTGGGGAAGTAGTTTTTTGTTGTCTACATCAGTTTGGTGTAGGTGGGTGACAGTGTTCACATTTTCTATACCCTGGGCTTTTTTTTGGTTTTATTTTTCAGACTGTTTCCATCACTTACGTAGAGTGGGTATTAAAATCTCCCACTCTGATTTTTTTTTTTCCTTTTGCTTGTTTTTTCCTTTAGTTCTGTCAATTTTTGTATTATATATTTGAAGCTCTGTTATTGGGACATCTCAAGCCACTAGTCATAGACTAGGGAGTGCATAGACTAGGGAGTGCTTTCAGACCAAAAGACATAAACTCACAAATTTTACCCATTACTGTTCCCATCATCCAATGGTTGACTTACCTCTGTTTTCTGCCTGCCTTTATTAAGTCTCCAAATGATTGCCTTTTAAAAACTGTTTGTAGATTTTGTAATTGTTATTGATCAAACTATTGTAGCATTACTAGAAACCACGAACATCATTTCTTTTTTAATGGATTATTGTCCTGTGGTATAGTTGTTTGCCTCTATGTTCTTGAACAATTAATTGTAGTTATTTTATTGTGTGCATGTGTGGTTTTCTTTGGTTGTTGTTGTTGTTGTTGTTGTTGTTGTTTTGAGACAGTCTTGCTCTGTTGCCCAGGCTGAAGTACAGTGGCACAATCATAGCTCACTGCAGCCTTGAACTCCTAGGCTCCAGTGATGCTCCTGCCTCAGCCTCCCAAGTAGCTGGGACTACAGGCATGTGCCACCATGCCTAGCTAGCTTTTTTAAAAATTTATTTTTGTAGAGGTGGGGTCTTGCTTTGTCTCCCAGACTGGTCTTGAACTCCAGGCCTCGAGTGATCCTCCTGACTCAGCCTTCCAAAGCGCTGGGATTATAGACATGAGCCACCACACCCTGCCACTTGTGGTTAAAGTCAAATGCTTAATGTTTCCAATGCCTGGGTTACCTGTGACTCTATTTCTATTATCTGGCTTTTTAATCCCGTTTCTTTGCTGCACTTGGTAATATTTAATTAAATGTCAGATCTGTATGAAAAACATTGGTAAATGCCTCACTTATTAACAGGATCATGGTCCATTCATCCCTCAAGTTCTGGCAGCCTTGGACTTCAACTTCTTGTCTCTCTCTCTCCTCATGAGATTGCCTAATGCTCTGTTGGCTTTTCTGCCTCTTAGCAGCTGCTGTCTCTGTGGTTTCTTAGTGTCTTGTTCCACGTCAAGAATCAGCATGTGCCCAGAGGAAAAAAAAACATGGAGAAAATTGGGGTTACTTCAGTGAGGTTCTGTTCTCTCAGGGCTGTCGTCCCTCAAGACCTGGCTCCCTCGGCAGCTCTCTGATGCCTTCAAATAAACTTAAAATTGTTCTGGCTTTATTAGTTTCTTGTCCTCAAAACAATTGTCTGATTGTTTTGAGGTTACAATGGTCTGTAACAGAAGCAGAAGTCCTTTTTAATTCTTTATACTTTTTTTGTGTTACACATATCTACTAGAGTTAGTGTTTTGCAATTTACTTTCTTTTATGGTATATTTTGATGAACAGAAATTCTTAATTTTAAAGTTGTTGAATTTGGCAGTTTCTTTTATGATTAATACTTATGCCTTATTTTAGAGATCCTTCTGGAGATCACAAAGATAGTCTCCTATTATTGTCTTCTAAAAGTTTTGAAGTTTCATATTAAATTTTTTTTTTCTTTTTTTTTTTGAGAAATGGTCACTGTCACCTAGGCTGGAGTGCATTGAGTGGCACTATCATGCCTCACTGCAACCTCAAATTCCTGGACTCAAACAAGCCTCCAGAGTAGCTAAGACAACAGGTACACGCCACAACAATTGGCTAGTTTTTAAATTTTTTGTAGAGATGAGGATCTCGCTTCGTTGTCCAGGCTGGTTTCAAACTGGTGGCCTCAAGTGATCCTCCTGCTGCATCCTCCCAAAGTGCTGGGATTACAGGTGTGAGCCATCATGCCCAGCCTATTTGAATATCTTTTTGTCTTCAGGAGTTAAAATTTGGTTTTTGTTTTTGCTATGGTTTGGAGGTTTAGAGATCCTGATTCGTTTTTCCCCATATACGAAACCGCTTGTTCTAGCAGCATTATTGAATAATTTGTCCTTCTTCAGTGATCTGTAATGTCTCCTATGTCATATATATATGGGTCTTCTCTCTTTTTTAATCTTTCTTTTTTTCAAATGCCTCTAATCAATAGTTAATCTTTTTTATCTCTATTTCATTTTATTGGTTAATTTTAAAATTTCCAATAGCATACAGTTTAATTTACTATAATTTCAAAAGAAGTTTTATATTTGGTAATGCATATTTTCTACCTACTTCTCCTTCTTCTTTATTTCCTTTTCTTCCTCCACTTTCATACCCCCTCCACTTTCATACCCCCCCCACTTTCATACTCCCTCCACTTTCATACTCCCTCCACTTTCATACCCCCTCCACTTTCATACCCCCTCCACTTTCATACTCCCTCCACTTTCATACTCCCTCCACTTTCATACCCCCTCCACTTTCATACCCCCTCCACTTTCATACCCCCTCCACTTTCATACCCCCTCCACTTTCATACCCCCTCCACTTTCATACTCCCTCCACTTTCATACTCCCTCCACTTTCATACTCCCTCCACTTTCATACACCCTCCACTTTCATACCCCCTCCACTTTCATCCTCCCTCCACTTTCATCCTCCCTCCGCTTTCATACCCCCTCCGCTTTCATACTCCCTCCAATTTCATATTCCCTCCACTTTCATACCCCCTCCACTTTCATACCCCCTCCACTTTCATACCCCCTCCACTTTCATACCCCCTCCACTTTCATACCCCCTCCACTTTCATACCCCCTCCACTTTCATACCCCCTCCACTTTCATACCCCCTCCACTTTCATACCCCCTCCACTTTCATACCCCCTCCACTTTCATACCCCCTCCACTTTCATACCCCCTCCACTTTCATACCCCCTCCACTTTCATCCTCCCTCCGCTTTCATCCTCCCTCCGCTTTCATCCTCCCTCCGCTTTCATCCCCCCTCCGCTTTCATACTCCCTCCAATTTCATATTCCCTCCACTTTCATACCCCCTCCACTTTCATACCCCCTCCACTTTCATACCCCCTCCACTTTCATACCCCCTCCACTTTCATACCCCCTCCACTTTCATACCCCCTCCACTTTCATACCCCCTCCACTTTCATACCCCCTCCACTTTCATACCCCCTCCACTTTCATACCCCCTCCACTTTCATACCCCCTCCACTTTCATACCCCTTCCACTTTCATACCCCCTCTACTTTCATCCTCCCTCCGCTTTCATCCGCCCTCCGCTTTCATACCCCCTCCGCTTTCATACCCCCTCCGCTTTCATACCCCCTCCGCTTTCATACCCCCTCCGCTTTCATACCCCCTCCGCTTTCATACCCCCTCCGCTTTCATACCCCCTCCGCTTTCATACCCCCTCCGCTTTCATACCCCCTCCGCTTTCATACCCCCTCCGCTTTCATACCCCCTCCGCTTTCATACCCCCTCCGCTTACGTACCCCCTCCGCTTTCGTACCCCCTCCGCTTTCGTACCCCCTCCGCTTTCGTACCCCCTCCACTTTCGTACCCCCTCCACTTTCGTACCCCCTCCACTTTCGTACCCCCTCCACTTTCGTACCCCCTCCACTTTCGTACCCCCTCCACTTTCGTACCCCCTCCACTTTCGTACCCCCTCCACTTTCGTACCCCCTCCACTTTCGTACCCCCTCCACTTTCGTACCCCCTCCACTTTCGTACCCCCTCCACTTTCGTACCCCCTCCACTTTCGTACCCCCTCCACTTTCGTACCCCCTCCACTTTCGTACCCCCTCCACTTTCGTACCCCCTCCACTTTCGTACCCCCTCCACTTTCGTACCCCCTCCACTTTCGTACCCCCTCCACTTTCGTACCCCCTCCACTTTCGTACCCCCTCCACTTTCGTACCCCCTCCACTTTCGTACCCCCTCCACTTTCGTACCCCCTCCACTTTCGTACCCCCTCCACTTTCGTACCCCCTCCACTTTCGTACCCCCTCCACTTTCGTACCCCCTCCACTTTCGTACCCCCTCCACTTTCGTACCCCCTCCACTTTCGTACCCCCTCCACTTTCGTACCCCCTCCACTTTCGTACCCCCTCCACTTTCGTACCCCCTCCACTTTCGTACCCCCTCCACTTTCGTACCCCCTCCACTTTCGTACCCCCTCCACTTTCGTACCCCCTCCACTTTCGTACCCCCTCCACTTTCGTACCCCCTCCACTTTCGTACCCCCTCCACTTTCGTACCCCCTCCACTTTCGTACCCCCTCCACTTTCGTACCCCCTCCACTTTCGTACCCCCTCCACTTTCGTACCCCCTCCACTTTCGTACCCCCTCCACTTTCGTACCCCCTCCACTTTCGTACCCCCTCCACTTTCGTACCCCCTCCACTTTCGTACCCCCTCCACTTTCGTACCCCCTCCACTTTCGTACCCCCTCCACTTTCGTACCCCCTCCACTTTCGTACCCCCTCCACTTTCATCCTCCCACCACTTTCATACCCCCTCCACTTTCATACCCCCTCCACTTTCATCCTCCCTCCACTTTCATACCCCCTCCACTTTCATCCTCCCTCCACTTTCATCCTCCCTCCACTTTCATCCTCCCTCCACTTTCATACCCCCTCCACTTTCATCCTCCCTCCACTTTCATACCCCCTCCACTTTCATCCTCCCTCCACTTTCATACCCCCTCCACTTTCATACCCCCTCCACTTTCATCCGCCGTCCACCTTCATCCTCCCTCCGCCTTCATGCTCCCTCCGCCTTCATCCTCCCTCCGCCTTCATCCTCCCTCCGCCTTCATCCTCCCTCCGCCTTCATACCCCCTCCGCCTTCATACCCCCTCCAATTTCATACCCCCTCCAATTTCATACCCCCTCCACTTTCGTACCCCCTCCACTTTCGTACCCCCTCCACTTTCGTACCCCCTCCACTTTCGTACCCCCTCCACTTTCGTACCCCCTCCACTTTCGTACCCCCTCCACTTTCGTACCCCCTCCACTTTCGTACCCCCTCCACTTTCGTACCCCCTCCACTTTCGTACCCCCTCCACTTTCGTACCCCCTCCACTTTCGTACCCCCTCCACTTTCGTACCCCCTCCACTTTCGTACCCCCTCCACTTTCGTACCCCCTCCACTTTCGTACCCCCTCCACTTTCGTACCCCCTCCACTTTCGTACCCCCTCCACTTTCGTACCCCCTCCACTTTCGTACCCCCTCCACTTTCGTACCCCCTCCACTTTCGTACCCCCTCCACTTTCGTACCCCCTCCACTTTCGTACCCCCTCCACTTTCGTACCCCCTCCACTTTCGTACCCCCTCCACTTTCGTACCCCCTCCACTTTCGTACCCCCTCCACTTTCGTACCCCCTCCACTTTCGTACCCCCTCCACTTTCGTACCCCCTCCACTTTCGTACCCCCTCCACTTTCGTACCCCCTCCACTTTCGTACCCCCTCCACTTTCGTACCCCCTCCACTTTCGTACCCCCTCCACTTTCGTACCCCCTCCACTTTCGTACCCCCTCCACTTTCGTACCCCCTCCACTTTCGTACCCCCTCCACTTTCGTACCCCCTCCACTTTCGTACCCCCTCCACTTTCGTACCCCCTCCACTTTCGTACCCCCTCCACTTTCGTACCCCCTCCACTTTCGTACCCCCTCCACTTTCGTACCCCCTCCACTTTCGTACCCCCTCCACTTTCGTACCCCCTCCACTTTCGTACCCCCTCCACTTTCGTACCCCCTCCACTTTCGTACCCCCTCCACTTTCGTACCCCCTCCACTTTCGTACCCCCTCCACTTTCGTACCCCCTCCACTTTCGTACCCCCTCCACTTTCCTCCTCCCTCCACTTTCGTACCCCCTCCACTTTCGTACCCCCTCCACTTTCGTACCCCCTCCACTTTCGTACCCCCTCCACTTTCATCCTCCCTCCACTTTCATACCCCCTCCACTTTCATCCTCCCACCACTTTCATACCCCCTCCACTTTCATCCTCCCTCCACTTTCATACCCCCTCCACTTTCATCCTCCCTCCACTTTCATCCTCCCTCCACTTTCATCCTCCCTCCACTTTCATCCTCCCTCCACTTTCATACCCCCTCCACTTTCATACCCCCTCCACTTTCATACCCCCTCCACTTTCATACCCCCTCCACTTTCATCCTCCCTCCACTTTCATATTCCCTCCACTTTCATCCTCCCTCCACTTTCATACCCCCTCCACTTTCATACCCCCACCACTTTCATACCCCCTCCACTTTCATCCTCCCTCCACTTTCATACCCCCTCCACTTTCATCCTCCCTCCACTTTCATCCTCCCTCCACTTTCATCCTCCCTCCACTTTCATACCCCCTCCACTTTCATACCCCCTCCACTTTCATCCTCCCTCCACTTTCATCCTCCCTCCACTTTCATACCCCCTCCACTTTCATACCCCCTCCACTTTCATACCCCCTCCACTTTCATACCCCCTCCACTTTCATCCTCCGTCCACCTTCATTCTCCCTCCACTTTCATGCTCCCTCCACTTTCATGCTCCCTCCACTTTCATCCTCCCTCCACTTTCATCCTCCCTCCACTTTCATCCTCCCTCCACTTTCATCCTCCCTCCACTTTCATACCCCCTCCACTTTCATACCCCCTCCACTTTCATCCTCCCTCCACTTTCATACCCCCTCCACTTTCATTCTCCCTCCACTTTCATACCCCCTCCACTTTCATACCCCCTCCACTTTCATACCCCCTCCACTTTCATACCCCCTCCACTTTCATCCTCCGTCCACCTTCATCCTCCCTCCACTTTCATGCTCCCTCCACTTTCATCCTCCCTCCACTTTCATCCTCCCTCCACTTTCATCCTCCCTCCACTTTCATACCCCCTCCACTTTCATACCCCCTCCACTTTCATACCCCCTCCACTTTCATACCCCCTCCACTTTCATACCCCCTCCACTTTCATCCTCCCTCCACTTTCATCCTCCCTCCACTTTCATCCTCCCTCCACTTTCATACCCCCTCCACTTTCATACCCCCTCCAATTTCATACCCCCTCCAATTTCATACCCCCTCCACTTTCATACCCCCTCCACTTTCATCCTCCCTCCACTTTCATACCCCCTGCACTTTCATACCCCCTGCACTTTCATCCTCCCTGCACTTTCATCCTCCCTCCACTTTCATACCCCCTCCACCTTCATCCTCCCTCCACCTTCATCCTCCCTCCACTTTCATCCTCCCTCCACTTTCATACCCCCTCCACCTTCATCCTCCCTCCACTTTCATCCTCCCTCCACTTTCATACCCCCTCCACTTTCATACCCCCTCCACTTTCATCCTCCCTCCGCTTTCATACCCCCTCCGCTTTCATACCCCCTCCGCTTTCATCCTCCCTCCACTTTCATCCTCCCTCCGCTTTCATACCCCCTCCACTTTCATCCTCCCTCCACCTTCATCCTCCCTCCACTTTCATCCTCCCTCCACTGTCATCCTCCCTCCACTTTCATACCTCCTCCACTTTCATACCCCCTCCACTTTCATACTCCTTGGCTCTACTTGGGCTTTTGCTATTCCCTATACATTTAATGATCAACTTGTTAAATTCTACCAGTAATCTGTTAGAATTTGAATTGGCGTGGCCTGAGTCCATAGGCCCACTGTCTTCCAGCTGATTTATTATAATTTGGATCCTTCTATGAACATGATTTGTATCTCCATTATATATACCTTTTTAAACATCTTTCAATAAAGTAGTATAATTTTATTTATACAGATTCTGCATGATTTGTTGCATTTATCTGTTAGATTTATTCCTAGATATCTTTCTTGTTGTTATTATAAGTAATATTTTTGGTAACTGCCTTTTCTTTTACTAGCATAGAGAAATTCAGGACTTAAAAAAATCATATACCAACAGCCTTGTTATTATTTCTAATAATTTCTAGATGATTTTAGATTATTTATATAGACAATGTCAAGATTCAGATTAGAATTATAGGTTGACTGTTTTTTTTTTTTTTGGAATGGAATAACAATGGAAGATGTTATTCCATTGTTTTTGGGTGTTCATATAAAATATATGTTCACATTTAAAGATAAACATGCAAGGAAGTATCCTTGAGTCAAGCTACAGGGAAACAGTAATACATTTGGAATTCCAGTGACTTCAAACATAGGATGATCAAATAGTAAGTGTTAAAAAATAGTATAAAGTATTTAAAAATAAAATACGGAATCTCAAGAATGAGCAAGAAACTATGTTTAAAAATGACTGCAAATACTTGAAAAAGAACCAAATAGGACTTTTAGAAGTAAAAAATGTAGTCAATAAATCTAAAACTTTGTTGGACAGGTAAATCAGATTAAACCTGAGGGTCTAAACTGAGTTTGCTTTCTTCCAGAGAGGATTTGTGACTGTTTCTAGTAGACCCAGGGATTACTATTGACTTGGAACCACTTTAGTCTTCTTCCTGGGAACTTGACTTACCCAGGAGTCTCAGATACACTTTTCCCATTGTAATCAAGAACTAGTGCTAGCCACAGTCATTTGCCCTTGAGGCAATTCTTCCTTTAGGATATGCTTATTGCTGATTTTTACTGACACCTTTTTTTTAACAGGTCCTGTGAACCAAACAATGGAATGAAAATGTCTTATGCTGTGTAATTGCTCCTCAGTAAATCTAGTCCACTTACTGCCTGAAGGAAAAATGTCACTATAAGTATTTTCTTTGGGAAATTTCTGACTTATTACTTTCGCCCATTTATCTGTTGACTACTTATTGCTTTCCAGACTTATGTACATATGCTGGACAGTAGTAATTCTTTGATGTATAAGTTGTAAGTATTTTTCTCCTAGTTTTTTGTTTAACTTGGAAATTTGTTTTTAGTGTTTCATATATGGAAAATTTAAATTACAGTATAAAGTTTAGCAGTCTCTTCCTTTATGGCTTTTGAATTCTAATGTATCCTTTCGTATTATGAGCCCAGAATGATGTGCCTTCTGTATCTTCTTCTAAGATACTTGTATGCACTTACCTCAAATACAGATATTTACCTTTATATCTTCAATAATTCTTGACTTTATTTTTGTAAATGTGTGAGGCAGAGATTAAATTTTCCTCAAATGAATTGTCTCAGCAATAGTTAGTAAAGAGTTCATCATCTTTAACTTTATTTGCAATGCCACCTTTATCTTATAGTAAATTCCCATTTATAAAAGGGCAAATTTCATTTTAGTGATATGTTTTTGTTTTATTTTATTTTATTTTTTGAGATACAGTTTCACTCTGTTGCCCAGGCTGGAGTGCAGTGGCGCGATCTCGGCTCACCACAACCTCCACCTGCTGGGTTCAAACGATTCTCGTGCCTCAGCCTCCCGAGTAGCTGAACTACAGGCACGCGCCACCACTCCCAGCTTATTTTTGTATTTTTAGTAGAGACGGGGTTTCATCATGTTGGCCAGGCCAGTCTCAAACTCCTGACCTCAGGTGATCCACCTGCCTCGGCCTCCCAAATATTTGTTTTGTTTTGATATTACTATTTTGGTGTTTTCGATTGTTATAACATCTTTATTTATTTTTCTAGCCCATAGTTAAAGTCCTTTTTCTATATTCCTTTTTATCGAGGGTATCTTAATTTTACTCGTTATTTTTCTCTCGTGCATGAATTTTAGAATCAGCATGGCAGTTCCATGAAGTTTGTATAGAATTGTGTGATTAGGTTAATTTGGGTGGTGGGGGCAGAGAATTGGCTTAAAGAATTTTCTTTTTACGATATAGAAGATTCCCATCTGAAACCATGGTTATATTTGTTAGAATTTGGTAAGGTTGTAGGGAACAGAAAAACTGAAAAGCGATTGCATAAGCAAATTATCTCTCATGTTCAGAAAAACTGAATTGCAAGGATCACGGTCCGTGGTGTTAGGGATCCGTGCTCCATGTTTGCCTCCTTTCTGTTCTTCGGACACACTAGTCATGGTCCTGATGTACAATTTTATTTATTTATTATTTTCTTTAATGTTTTTAATGTTTAATTTTGGGGGGTACATAGGTGTATATTTATGGGTTACGTGAGATTTTGATAAAACCCACTGTATAGTTTTCGATGTGGTATGCAGTGAAAGCTGTCCCTCAGTCTTCATATGACATGGTCTTTCATATATCAAATCTACCTCCTTAGAGAGGTAAATTTTGCTTGGCCAACCAACATAAAGTAGCTTCCACAGTGATATCTGCTGTCTTGAGGTACTTATCTAAAATTATTTTGTTCATTTATTTGTTTACCCCTGCTTCCATGTATTTCCCACTTCTTCTTAATCGTCTATGAAAGCTTACAATGATTGTTTACCATTGTATGTATACCGAGTGTTTAGAACAATGCCTGTTTCATAATAGGCATTCAAATATTTGTTGAAATGGTGAGTTTTGGAAAAGGAGTATTTATAATCTCAGCTATTTCTTACATATTTTTGTACAAAGGTGCACTTTTCATTTTTTGTACAGTACTTTCTAGTAATTCACAGTCACACATGGCTTTATGCATATCTTTCCATAGTGATGTCTTTTTAAATTTAATTTTGCTTCCCTGGATACTTACATCACTTCAGTTATTTATTTATTTATTTATTTTTTAAGACGGAGTCTCACTCTGTCTCCCAGGCTGGAGTGCAGTGGCACGATCTCGGCTCACTGCAAGCTCTGCCTCCTGGGTTCACGCCATTCTCCTGCCTCAGCCTCCTGAGTAGCTGGGTCTACAGGCACCTGCCACCACACCTGGCTAATTTTTTTTGTATTTTTTTAGTAGTGACGGAGTTTCACCGTGTTAGCCAGGATGGTCAGATGGTCTCGATCTCCTGACCTCGTGATCCACCTGCCTCGGCCTCCCAAAGTGCTGGAATTACAGGCATGAGCCACTGTGCCCAGCCCTACTTCAGTTACTTTTTAAATGAAACTGATAATAGACCCTCGATGTTGGCTCTTTTGTTAAATAAGAAGAAATAGTAGTGAATAATATTAGCTCGTCTTGACCAAACTGTATGACATTTAATAATATAGAATGATATTTTCATAGTTTTTTAAAACTATTTTGTTAACTTACACTTTTCGGGGGGATTCATTTGTGACTTTTTCTGCTAAGAAGATTCTGTTTTCTATTCTGCTTGTCAGTATAGCTGGGGTGAATTTGGGAAGCTGTATTGTGCTTAAACACCAGAGGGTGCCAGAGATTCATGTTCTTTCCATCATACTTCAGAATCAGAAGTGGCAAGCAGGATAGTACCTCTGCATGTTTGCATAACCGTATTTCAACTGAAGATGTGATGATAATAAGGAATTAATATCAATATTTTTATGTGATCATTTATTTAAAGTCCTTATATTTTAGAGATACATAATAAAATATTTATGGATAATATCTATATACTATATCTGGTAGTGAAGGTGTTTTAACAACTAGGGGTTTTAGTGTGATTTTTATTACTTTAAAAAGACACTCTTGGAAAATAATATAGGACCAGATTATGTGCTATTTGCATAGATGGTATTACTCTATCAATTTTAATGTCCATTTTTTCCATACTGCAGGAATTAGATTGTCTAGTGTATATTAACTTATTTAACTTTCATCATATATAATTCATTGTTTTATGTATTATGAGTCTATTTGTCCTTGTGTATGCTCACGCTTGTAATCCTAGCACTCTGGGAGGCTGAGGTGGGAAGATCACCTGAGGTCAGGAGTTCGAGACCAGCCTGACCAACGTGGCGAAACTCCATCTCCACTAAAAATACAAAAATGATCCAGGTGTGGTGGTGCGCCTGTAGTCCCAGCTACTTGGGAGGCTGAGGCAGGGAGAATTGCTTTGAACCTGGGAGGCAGAGGTTGCAGTGAGCCGAGATGGAGCCATTGCACTCAAGCCAAAAACAAAAAAACCCCCAAAATTAGTTGGGCATGGTGGCGCACGCCTGTAATCCTAGCTACTTGGGAGGCTGAGGCGGGAGAATGACCTGAGCTCCGGAAGTGAAGGCTGCAGAAAGGTGAGATTGCACCGCTGCACTCCAGCCTGGGTGTCTTAATAAAAAAGAGAGAGAGAAAAAAGAAATGAGGTTGTTGAACATTCCAAGTGAATTATATGAGTGAAGACTTGGAGATTATATTGTGAAGTCTTTCAAAGTTTTTAGTCATATTTTGTCATAGTAAAGTTATGTTCAGGAAAATTTATCTGTGTACTTTAGTGCAGAATAAACTGAGAAGGAGGACGTTAGAGGTAGGTACACCATGAAGTGAAGGTTGAAGTTATATAGGTAGGAGATAGGGCATATCTTATTTATTTGTCACGAGCATTCTCAAGAATGATCAAAGCCAAGAGACAGTTATAATGCTGTGGTGTGAAAAATCTAAAAATTTCTTGTTAAGAAATTAAATTAGGCCAGGCGTAGTGGCTCACACCTGTAATCCGAGCACTTTGGGAGGCCGAGGTGGGCGGATCATCTGAGGTCTGGAGTTCGAGATCAGCCTGGCCAACATGGTGAAACCCTGTATCTACTAAAAATACAAAATTAGCTGGGTGTGGTGGTGCATGCCTGTAGTCCCAGTTACTTGGGAGGCTGGGACAGGGGAATTGCTGGAACCTGGGTGGCGGAGGATGCAGTGAGCCGAGACTGTGCCATTTCACTCCAACCTGGCAGCCTGGGCAACAGAGTGAGACTCTGTCTCAAAAAAAAAAAAAAAAAAAAGAAATTAATAATTGAACTGAGAACATGAATATAGGAAAGAGCTAGTACATACTTTAGGAAACAATTGATAACTAAATATTTCCTAGTATACTATAGATCAGCAGTCTCAGAGTTACCCAGGGAATTTGTTAAAATTTTGGTTCCTGGAGCTGATCTAATCTAGAATAAAATCTCTGGAGATTGGGTATGGCAGGAACTTGTATTTTAAAAATCCTTATATTTCTGATGTTCGTTATAAATTTAGGAACTATAAGTATATATAGACCAGCATTTGACAGACATTTTCATGAAAATGAATGAAGTGAGTCTGTCACTTTAGGGAAAAAAACCTGACAGTATTTTTTTTTTTTGCCAATGATAAAGTTGGAGCTATCAAGCAAAAATGAAAATTTTGCAAAACATATCTATTACCATGACTTTGACAGCTTTCCAATAGTTATATTTTCTGATTTGGTTGGTGGAGATACATGTAATTTTGGATTATGTATTAGAATCTAAATTTGGAAGAACTGTATAACTCAGTGAACTAGTATTTTCCATATTACCAATGGATGATGTTGCAAAACCATGTCTGAGTAACAGATCCCATTCAAAATGCAAGAGGACCCGTGGATTTTAAAAAGATTTGTAAAAATAGAAGGCAGTACCACTCTTGATCTATTTTTAAATTTTGATATGTTAATTTTTGTTAAAGTATGTTATTTATGGTAATATATATTTGTTATTTTTCATTGAATAAATAATACCAATTTTTAGTTTCTGATGCAGTTTTAGTTTCTAATAGTTTTCACACAAAATTACATGAGAGGGTCATTTTCACTCCCATTTTACAGATAAGGGGATCAATGAATAGACGTGGGAAGAAACTTGTCCATGGTCATCCTATTAATATTTATTTTTTATTTTTTATTTTTGAGATGAAGTCTCACTCTGTCGCCCAAGCTGGAGTGCAGTGGCGCGATCTCAGTTGCAAACTCTGCCTCCCGGGTTCAAGAGATTCTCCTGCCTCAGCCTCCCGAGTAGCTGGAATTAGAGGCATGCAACCATGCCCAGCTCATTTTTGTATTTTTAGTAGAGATGGGGTTTCACCATATTGGCCAGGTTGGTGCTGAGCCCCTGACCTCAGGAGACACGCCCACCTCGGGCTCCGAAAGTGTTGAGATTACAGGTGTGAGCCACTGCACCCAGCCATCCTGTTAATAATGGTCAGAACAGGGACTGAAACCTTGACCTCTTTAGAATCAGTACTCTTAATTTTTATAACTCAGTATTTTTCTTAGTGTGGTCCTTAGACCATTTGTATCATGATCATTTAAGTGTGCCTGTTAGAAAACTCCAAATCCCTGGTCTCCATCATAGGCCTACCAAATGAGAATCATGGGTACTGTGTGGATGTGTGTTTGACATTGAGACCTGCATTTTAAATATACTTCCTAGGTGTTTCCTAAAAACACTATTGCTTGAGAAGTACTGCAGTATGCTACGCTACATTTGAGTTAATAAGAAGAGAGGGAAATTCCCATGAGAAAAACAACTTTAAAGCATAGAAGAAGGAATAAGCAGGATATTGTGTGAATTTACTGGCTCACTGTGGTAGAGAGGCTCTGCTTGAGAGAGGTGAAAAAAGAATATTGAAGGCAAACTAATTTTATTACGGATTTAGTAATCTAAGGAAATAACTAGATCTTAAAATAAAAGTTTTTGTTTATATTTTTAAAACTCATTTATTTGAGTAGGTAATGTGAACATTTTACACAAAATTTATAAGGTACAAGAAGGTATGCAATGGGAAAAGTAAGGGTTCCCCTGACTTCTTTATCCCCCTGTTACCCAGGTTCCCAGCCTAGAGCCAACCAGTTACCACTTTTTTTCAGTTTCTTATGTATTGTTCTAAGTATAGTATTTTTTTTTTCTTGGGTACAGTATACTTTATTGATGGTACATGACAAGATGGAGCTCCCTAGATATGGTATTCAACACAGATGGTAATATATAATACATACATAATGTTTTGCTTTTTTTGTTTTTTTTTAACCACTTAATAGTAATCTTGGAGATTGTCTCGTCAGTACATATTCACTGTGATTTTGATATTTTTAACAAAGTTCCATGATGATGGACATTTAGGTTGTTTCCATTGTTTCATACTAGGAAAAAAGCTGCAGTGATAGGTGATGAAGATGATTAATATGATCAATAAAATTAGTTGGAATTTAAGGCAAATACATTGATTAGAAAAGAAGACAGAGTAAGAACTACCATAACAGAGACAAACATGTGCTCTCAGGAGTTCAGCATTGTAGCAGTTGGACAAATGATTTAAAAGTATAAAACCAGCATTTCTAAAGTAGGCATTCAAAGTGGATCTGGGACATAGATAAGGCTTTGAAAGCTTTGAAAATAAGAAAAAAGCAAAGGGGCTGGGCGTGGTGGCTCACATCTGTAATCCCAGCATTTTGGGAGGCCGAGGCAGGCAGATCACCTGAGGTTAGGAGTTTGAGACCAGCCTGGCCAACGTGGCAAAATCCTGTCTCTACTAAAAAAAATACAAAAATTAGCCAGGCGTGGTGGTGCTACTCAGGAGGTTGAGGCATGAGAATCGCTTGAACCCAGGTGGTGGAGGTTGCAGTGAGCCGAGACCTTGCCACTGCACTCCAGCCTGGGCGACAAAACGAGACTCAGTCTCAAAGAAACAAAAAAACAAGCATAGGAAGTTGAAGACTAGAACAGGAAGGGAATAGTCTAAGCAAAGTCCAGAATCAGGAGGAGTTATTCTATAGTGAGTAATGGAAGGAAGGGGGAAGAGTGCTAACTACGGTCATTACCTGGAAGACCTTGGATGTCAAGTTGAGTTCAGGGTAATGTGAAAGATTTTTGAACAGGAAAATAACGTGACTGACTTTACTTTAGAAGAAGTAGTCTGCTGTTGTTAGAGAAGTTAAGGGGATAGAAGAAGACATTGTAAGAAGGCAGGCATGAGCAGGCATTCTCAAAAGCTAAAGAATTAGATCAGTTTCAGAAGCTAGAATGCAAAGCATTTGTGATAAATTAGTGATATTTTTGTAATATTTGCCTAGTTCCCTGTAACACTCCATAGAATCTTGAGTTGGAAGGCTTTTTCTACTGAGGCACTATTAAGTTTGTTTTTCTGAATATCTTTTAAAACAAAACAGATTGTCTTTCACAGCACCTTCATCGAAAGACACCACATCAGACCAGAAGACTTGAAGACTTGGTTTGGTGATTCTTACTTACTTCTTGAAAATTAAAACCAAACCAGAATCACAAATATCTCTAAACATCAAAGCCTTTGCTAGTGTCCTGACCTCTTATCTAGCCTTACTGATATGCTGCTAGAACACTGCTTTCCTTTAGTCTGCCTCCTTGACTAAAGAAGTTTTAAATAGCTTGGGTGCTGTTTTTTTGTGGCACCTTTTCCTCTTTCCTCAGTAGGGGTCCTCCTCTACGCCTGCCACCATCTGTAACCATGGTAACTAGAGGGAGTTGTATTCAGCTTGGGGCTAGATAGAAGGAAAGATGGCAGGCAAGAACAAATCTTATTGAGTAGTTAGTTCCCTGCTCATTTGCAGGGAAAGGCTGCAAGATTCTAAAAGACATGGGACTGTCTCCTCATTGACTGAATTCTGTTCAGTGCTAATACAATGCTAGGTATTGGTAGTAAGTAGGCCTGGCACTGGTCTTGCCAGCCTGTGTGTGAGATGTCAACAAAGGCTGTACAGGGACCTTGCTAGAGAAGCAAGGTGCAATTTCCAGGGGCCTGTGTACCTGGCGCACATCTTAGTTGACAGGCACTCAGTGTTGTATGTATATGTGTAAAGGTCATGTGGAGTTACCCGCACGTTAAAACTCCAGTTTTACTTTAAAGCAGGGATGAGGTTATATCTCTACACTTCAATTTTTCTATCTTTTCTTTATCTGAGTGTTTACTTATGTTACTTTCAATATCACCAATTATTTTGATTGGGCAATCCATATATATAGTACAACATTCAAAAGATAGAAAAGGGTATAATTGGTATAAAGTAAGCCTTCTTCCTATCCCTGGTTTTGTATTTCCCTCTCCAGAAAATTTCTTATGTATCTTTCCAAAAATATATTATGCCTATGTAAGCATATGTATTTTCAAGGTGCAGTCTCTTTGTTCCATGTCAGTCCAAAGAGAGCTGCATCATTTTTTTAAGTGGTTGAGAGGGACCTTAGAAAGCACCTAATCTGAGTTATGTATTTTTTGGAGGCGGAAACTGAGTCCCAGAAATGTTAAATAACTGGTTAGGATTCTGTTTTGCAGTGATCTGACTTTTCATTTATGTTCACGTGTTCTTTTGAAAATAAATTTTACATAGTCCCATTAAAATTTTTTTACTCAGATTTTGGTCCATCTTTAGGCTTATGATTCCTTACATTCTTAATGCTTTCGATGTTTAAATGTTTAGATGTTTAAATCTGGACACATTGATTTATTTATATAGGTGGCAGAGTGATTCTTAAAATCGTTCTTAGCATCCCATATCTCTGAGGATACCTTTGTGACATTTCTTTGCTCTGCATATTTCATTTGGTGGTTTGAGAAATTAAGTTTTTACTGTTTTCTTTCCCCATTACAGAGACATGCCTTTTAATTTTGAGCTTTTGGTATACTGTTCATGTAAGACCATTGTTACTTCTCTTCATTTTTTCAATTGCTGTGTTTAGCAGTTTACTTTCCTTGAGTTTTTTTTTTAAACACAGGGTCTCACTCTGTCACCCAGGCTGCAGTGCAGTGGCCTGATCACAGCTCACTGCAGCCTCTACCTCCCAGGCTCAAGTGATCCTCCCACCTCTGCCTCTCAAGTAGCTGGAACCACAGGCATATACAGCCATGCCTGGCTAATTTTTTTTTGTTTTCTGTAGAGGTGGTATCTCCCTATGTTGCCCAGGCTGATCTCGAACTCCTCACCTAAAGCAATCCTCCCACCTTGGCCTCCCAGAGTACTGGAATTACAGATGGTAGCCACTGCTCCTGGCCTACTTTCTTTTATTTTGCTCACATCTCTTATATGTGTTTGAGTATGAGTTCTTTTCCCCCTCATCCCTAATGTGTTGTTTTTTAAAGTTGAACACCAGAGGCCTTCATTTTTTGAGCATTTTACACTTTATTTCCTTTTTCTGTGCACAGATGCATTACCACAGAGAAATTTGTAATTTAAATCCTATTGACAAAAGACCATATTATATACCATTTGGCCCCTGCAATAAAGAGAAACAACATCTTTTTATATAATCACATTATTGTAACTTATGTTATACATTGTCATATAACACTGGTAAGATGCTTCTTATTACATATAGTGACAAGGATGCTATGAGGGAATTTTAGTATTTCTTTCCTCTCCCTCTTCTCTACCCTTAAATATATATACTCATCTTAGTGCTGTGGCCATGTAACAATTCCATTAGATAAAAACAACTGTTTAATTTTGCTGATACAAAGCAAGGAGCCCAGACATCTTTTGTATTTTTTATGCACATGTATGTGTGTGTGTGTGTATATGTACATGAGTGTGTTTTATATTTTATATATAGGCCATTTTTGGGTAATTGCTGAGGATGTGGTTTAACGAATTCAGTTGGTATAGATGGAGCACACCAAAAGTCTGAAACAGAAAAACAAAACTAGTTTTATACCATTTGGTTTTAGAATGGCTAGTCTAGTAAGCTTCTTCCCAAGGGTCTTTATGTGGATATGGACCTTTCAGGACCAGAGAATTTCTGCTGCCCTTAAGTGGAATGAATGGTAGAGTACACTGGGGACAGCTGATGGACTTTTAACCATCTTGGATGAAAAGAAAGATGTCTGTTTTCATTTCTTTGTCTTTCATTGCAGAGGATTTATGGATGACTTGGTGTAACTCCAAATGCCTCTTGGTGTTTCTTATTTGCCAGACTGAGAGAGGGAAAGTTGGGACCTAGAAGACAAAGTTACTTCTCATTCATCCTTCTGTTATTAAATATACATTGGTGGTTAGAGACACTAATTACTTTCAAAAGCTTAAAGGGAAAGGTAGCCATTCTTCACTTCTCTTGATTGGATGAATTAAGTAAAATAATGCCGTTAGTTACAAGGAGAGACCTCTAATTCTTTTGCTCTCTGAAACTCTCTGTCTCTCTCTCTGTCTCTGTCTCTCTCTGTCTCTCTCTCTCTCTCTCTCTCTCACACACACACACACACACACAACCTAAAATGTATAACCTTTTTTTTTTTCTATTAGAGATGAGGATGACATCAATGATGTGACTTCTATGGCAGGGGTCAACCTTAATGAAGAAAATGCCTGCATCTTAGCAACAAACTCTGAATTGGTTGGCACACTCATTCAGTCATGTAAAGATGAACCATTTCTTTTTATTGGAGCTCTACAAAAGAGAATTTTAGACATTGGTAAGTGTAGAGTTATGATTATTGACCTGATAGAAATGTCTGTTTGAGGGAAAATATTATCAAAAGAGATAACCTGGGTTGGTTGTCCTGGAACTCTGAGGCTTAAATAAGATTCTAGAAATAATCAAGATTTCATGGGCATTACAGAAAGAAGTAGTTTATTTTAAAAATTATTAATATAACATGGTATTGGGTTTGGTTAATATTTTACTCATATTTCTTAATGGAGGAATAGTGGAATATATTTTTGCATGAATATATAATATACTATTTTTTTTTTCTGTCCTGTTCCTTCCATAGTTGGACTTTTGGCATATATATGTACAAATGCACACTTACGTTACATGTTTGTGTTTGTGAAATACAGGGACATCCAAAGAAAGTAACTCCCTTTCCCTTTTCTTAACCTTGAAGTTTAAACCCATTCTTACTTTAAAAAACTAGATTAGAGTCTTAGGGTCCTCTCTAGGCCCAGGAGTAGTTGTTAGATAGCTGCAGTGTGAAAGAAAATGTAAGAAAACACGGCCAGACACGGTGTCTCATGCCTGTAATCCTAGCACTTTCGAAGGCCGAGGTGGGCAGATCACATGAGTTCAGGAGTTTGAGACTAGCCTGGCCAACATGGTGAAACCCTGTCTGTACTAAAAATACAGAAAATTAGCCAGGTGTGGTGGGGGAGCGCCTGTAGTCTTAGCTACTCGGGAGGCTGAGGCATGAGAATCGCTTGAACCCGGGAGGCTTCTTCACCTATGTCAAATTTTTGGGGCCAGTACTAATGAGCTTCAAATATACTTAAGTAAGACCTTTATATTTTATAACGAAGGCTTGATACAAAAACGTGAAG
Organism: Pan troglodytes; assembly: GCF_028858775.2. NCBI lineage: Eukaryota > Metazoa > Chordata > Mammalia > Primates > Hominidae > Pan > Pan troglodytes. Next base: position 36,161,204 of record NC_072415.2, read on the forward strand.
GTTTCGATTTTTATAGACCTATGGTATATTTAAGGACTACAAAGTTCATTATTATTACAGTTTTTAGGTCTACTTCACAGGTACTCAGTAAATAAATGTTTTAGCTGCTGTATGCTATATAAATGACCAGGGTTTTCTTCTTCTTCTTCTTCTTTTTTTTTTCCTCAAGATGGAGCCTCACTCTGTCACCCAGGCTGGAGTGCAGTGGTGCCATCTTGGCTCACTGCAGCCTCTGCCTCCCAGGTTCAAGTGATTCTCCTGCCTGAGCCTCCTGAGTAACTGGGATTACAGGCACCCACCACCACACTCAGCTAATTTTGGAATTTTTAGTAGAGACAGGGTTTTACCATGTTAGCCAGGCTTGCCTTGAGCTCTTCACCTCAGGTGATCCACCCGCCTCCCAAAGTGCTGGGATTACAGGCGTGAGCCACCGTGCCTGGCTTACATTTCTAATTTAAATCGAGAATACATTATTATGAAAAACTAGAGCTTTCAAGTCCAGAAGAGCTGATTGTAAAATGTGTTTGTTTTCTATTTGCTTGTGTTTCCCTCCCTCCCTGTCTTCCTTCATTCCTTTGCTTCTTCAATTTTCTTTTTTGCATATGTATTTTGTATTATACAGAAACCAGTTCCTTAATTTGGAAACAAGTCTCAGCACTAAACCTTCCTGTGATGGCTTGGGAAATCTATTGGTAGCTTAACTCCTTATTGCCATATAATTATCTAGTGCTTTGGTAAAATATAAGTAGATACTTAGTTTTATCGGTCACCCTCCCTTCCGATTTTTTTTTTTTTTTTTTTTTTTTTTGAGACTGAGTTTTGTTCTTGTTGCCCAGGCTGCAGTGCAGTGGCGCGATCTCGGCTCACTATAACCTCCGCCTCCCGGGTTCAAGCGATTCTCCTGCCTCAACCTCCCGAGTAGCTGGGATTACAGGCGCCCACTACCATGCCCGGCTAATTTTTTGTATTTTTAGTAGAGATGGGGTTTCACCATGTTGGCCAGGCTGGTCTTGAACTCCTGACGTCAAGTCATCCACCCGCCTTGGCCTCCCGAAATGCTGGGGTTACAGTCGTGAGCCACTGTGCCCAGCCTCCTTCCAAATTCTATTTCCAGTGTGGTTTAAACCTTGATTATATGATAGAAAATTTTTTGGCATTAAAAGCATTTTTGATCACTTAGGACAGGGATAAGCAACTTTTTCCTTCAAAGGGCAGATAATATTTGCCACTTTTGTAGGTTATATGGTTTCTGTCACAATTGCTCAATTCGGCTGTCATAGTACAAAGCAGCCATAGACAATGTGTAAACAAATGGGCACGGTTATTGTCTTAGTCATCTTGGATTGCTGTAACAAAATGCCATAAATTGGATGGCTTAAACAACAAATGTTTATTTCTCATAGTTCTGGAGGTTGGCCATTTGAGATCAGGGTGACAGCACGGTCAGATTCTTGGTGAAGGCCTTCTTTCTGGTATTCAGACAGCCATCTTCCTGCTGTGTTTTCATGTGGCAGAAAGATAACTAGCTAGCTCTCTGGTCTCTTCTTAGGGCGAAGGCAGTACTTTTATGACCTAATTGTCTCCCAAAGGCCCCAACTCCAAATACCATCTCACTGGCATTAGAGCTTCAACATGAATGACTTTTGGGGAGATGCAAACATTTAGTCCATGCAACTGTATCCCCGTAAAACTTCACTTACAAAGAGTGATCAGATTTGGCTTGTTGGCCATAGTTTGGTAACCTCTAATTTAGCACAGTAAGGGAACAACTATTTGCATTTTTACTTCTTTTTTAAATAAATATTTATTTTTGGGATGTGGTCTTGCTCTGTTGCCCAGGCTGGAGTACAGTGGTGCTATCACAGCTCACTGCAGCCCTAACTTCCCAGGTTCAAGTGATCCTCCTGCCTCAACCTTTTGAAGTAGCTGGGACTACAGGTGCGCACTACTAAATCTGGCTAATTTTTGTATTTTTCTGTAGAGACAGGGTCTCACTAGGTTGCCCAGGTTGATCTTGAACTCCTGGTCTTAAATCATTTTCAGTTCTTAATGATGAAGTACAAACCTGTCGAATAATATGGAAAACTTCAAGAATTCTTACTTCTGAATTAGCTAAGCTTTTTTTTTTAAAGTAGGATCATAGAGTGAATGGAGTTACATATTTCTAGGAATGCTTTCCATTTATAATAAAATTCCTTCCTTGTAGAATAGGTCAGAACCAAGGCTGTTTCTTAAAAATAGAAGTTACAAATTTACCCAAAGATTTTCTTTTTGGAAAAAGGATTTTTCTACTTGAATAATGTTAACAGATAAAATGCCAGTGTTCTTTTCTTTTTTTCCTAATTACCTAAATTAAATTGCACGTTCAGTAAAATCATATAACTAGTGTGCAAGAACCAACTAGATCTTAATCAGTTTTGTTGATTTTGTTAAAAATCAACAAACCCTTTTAACCTTGTTAAAAAGGGTGTTTTGTTTTAAAATGGGAATTTTTCTACAGTATTTTACTTTGTAATTTTTAAGTTGTATTTTATTACCAATTTAGTGAAGACATTACAACATTTGGTTGTTCCCTAAACCCTGGAATTGTTTAATCTCAGCACTTATTTCCAATATTTAAAAGATATGTGTGTTTTTATGTTGGATGAATTACCTCTGTTTTATGAATACATATGAAATTATTTTCAGAGGTTCTTCTTCAAACACTAAGGTGCCTTGCACCTGTAATCCCAGCACTTTGGGAGGCTGAGGCAGGAGGATTGCTTGAGCCCAGAAGCTAGAGACCAGCCTGGGCAACATAGTGAGACCCAATCTCTACAAAAATTTAAAAAAGTAGTTGGGCCTGTTGGCTCATGCCTGTACTTCTAGCTACTCAGCAGGCTGAGGTGGGAGGATTGCTTGAGCCTGGCAGGTCAAAGTTGCAGTGGGCTATGATTGCTCCACTGCATTCCAGCCTGGGTGACAGAGTGAGACCCTGTCTCAAAAATAATAATAATAGGCCAGGAGCGGTGGCTTACACCTGTAATCCCAGCACTTTGGGAAGCTGGGGCGGGCAGATCACTTGAGGTCAGGAGTTTGAGACTAGCCTGGCCAACATGGTGAAACGCCATCTCTACTAAAAATACAAAAAAAAAAAAAAAAATCAGCCAGGTGTGGTGGCGCTTGCCTATAAGTAATCCCAGCTACTTGGGAGGCTGAGGCAGGAATGTTGCTTGAACCTGGGAGGCAGAGGTTGCAGTGAGTGGAGATTGCACCACTGCACTCCAGCCTGGGTGACAGAGCAAGACTCCATCTCAAGAAAATAAAAATAAAAATAAGAAATAAAATTGTACTTTTTCTTTTATAGAAGGCCCCACTATTTGTTTATGCTGAGGGTTTTAGTTTAATTTTTATTTTTTTTGAGATGCAGTTTTGCTCATGTTACCCAGGCTGGAGCGCAATGGTGCGATCTCAGCGCACTGCAATTTCCGCCTCCCAGGTACAAGTGATTCTCCTGTCTCAACCTCTCGTGTAGCTCGGATTACAGGCATGCACCACCACGCCCAGCTATTTTTTTTGTATTTAGTAGAGACGGGGTTTCACCGTGTTAGTCAGGCTGGTCTCGAACTCCTGACATCAGGTGATCCACCTGCCTTGGCCTCCCAAAGTGCTGGAATTATAGGCGTGTGCCACCATGCCTGGCCTATGCTGAGGGTTTTATTAAAGTAGAGTTGACTTTGTAGAATTTTTTTCCCTGCCTGAATCTGAGATTAGAGAGGATTTCAGCTTTGTTACAAGTAATGAATTACATTTTGAAGGGTTGGTTTAGGAGAAGTTGATTAATTTTGTATCTTCCTATTTGCTTTCATTATATAATATCAATGTATTTGAGTTATTGACTTTTAATTCAAGCATATTTTTTCTGTAGTTCACCCTTTGATGAGAATATAAGAGTATATTTCAGGTAAATTAGAATATAAAATCAAACTATAATATTTTAAAAATTCATGTGTATATGTTAAAAACAATCACAGTAGTGCTTTTTAAAAAGCCTATTTAAAACAGATTACCTAATTGCCTGTATCTTTAGATTTAAGCCTCTGTTGATATAAGTGGTTTCACTGGGGCTGAGAAGTACTATTTAAATACGGACAAGGTTGATTTATAAATGAACTTCTGACTCTTTTGAGTACGTGGTCCAAATTGTTTTCCTGAAACTTTCTTGCTAGTTAGCAGAAGGAAGAAGTTTGATTTTTTTATGGAAAGGAAATCTAGTGAGAGAGAAGTTATTCAGATAGGTAGGTGAAACGATGAGGTTTTGAACCCATTTGAACTTGTAAATTGACTACTAAGTGAATATATCAGAACATCAGTTAATGCAAAGTAAACATGATTGGTAATAGACAAAAGGAATATAGGTATGTCTTGTAGACAAGGCATTAACAGAGACTCACAATCTGAATTCATTTAAATAAATGTCATAAATTGTTAACAGTGTCAAACAGGGCAAAATGTAATTTTCTATTTTTTTAATTACTAAAATTAACAGAATATGGTACTAATTTCTGCAGTTACCATTTTCCTCCCTGAACAGTAGACTTGATTTGTGTTCTTATTAACTTTGTCCTATAAATGACCTTGCAAGGAGAATGATTCTAGAGGCTAAGTGAAACAATGTCTATATTTTCTGAGGCTTCAGGCTAGGTTTTATTAATGTAATGTCTAAGATCTTTGAAGTTGTGACTTTACTAGGAAAATCATAATCTCCAAACCTTTATTCATAATGGGTATGACTTCCAGGGGGAACAGAATACCTGCTGTGCTAATTATTTCAATTATCAGCCACTACTAAAACACGTAATGGATTTTCTCTGCTTCTGCAGGTAAAAAGCATGACATTACAGAACTTAACTCTGATGCTGTGAACTTGATCTCCCAAGCAACACAGGAACGACTACGAGGCCTTCTAGAAAAACTGACTGCAATTGCTCAGCATCGAATGACTACTTACAAGGTAAAGGAAATCGTTAAAGAAGTATAAACTCTCGAGTGTTATAGGTAGTCTTTTGGGCGTGGATTGATATTCTAAACACGTTTTTAAAGGAATGGTTGAGGCTTATATTTCATATTAGTGGAAAATCAAAGTCTCATTCTTATTTAGATAAGCTTACATGACAAATAAAATTAAAATGGAGTTTAAAATGATATTAAAAGCTTCTGTGTCACTGTAGATTGAAATATGTATCTGTTCTGCATGAGGCTTCTCTTAAGCTTTTGATGGGGAAGGAAAGATATGTTAGAATGGAATATTGGCTACTTGTGTTCTCTTCAGTGTTCTGCACTCTCCTCGCATTCCTGTTCCTTTTTTTTTTTTGCCTTTCAGTTTTCCAGAGATTGATTTATTTTAAAATAAATTTTATTGTATATATTAATATTTAAGGTATACAACGTGTTAAAGATACACATGTATAGTAAAATTATTACTATTTAGTTGAATAAATTAACATTTCCATTATCTCAAATCTACCCATTTTCTCCCCTGTGGCAAAAGCAGCTATAATCTACTCATTTAGCAGAAATCCTGAAAACAATATATTACTAACCATAGTCCTTATGTTCTACATTAGATCTTTCCACTTGTTCATCCTCTGTTCCTTTTAATAAGTTAAATGATTGCATTGAGTGCTCATATTGATGCTACTAAGTGTTATTGGCTACTTTTATTAAAAAAACTAAATACGGGAATAGCTTGTATCCCTAGTGGTATGAACCAAATGACTTGCTGTTATCAAGGTAAAATAACTTGATGTAGTTTTGGAGGAGGGCGAATATATTGGGTGATTAGGGATGAAAAGAGAAGGTAACCTGAGTTGAAAATAAATAAATAAATCAGATAACTGTTTCCCTCTTTCCAAGAAATGTTTATAGCTAGACTTTGAACAAGATGGTATGTAGGTAACCTTAAGAGATTTTGAATTTGGAAGAATGGTCATTGCCGTGATATCCTAGTCAAAGGTTAAAGGAAACTAGGAAATTGTCAGCTACTACACCACCAGTAAGTTCCCTGGAGGAATCATATTATTTTATTTTTTTTTCCTTTCCATTTAGAACTTTGGAAAAACTACATATGATTGCCGAGGTCCTCACTTGCATAAATCTTTGTGAGAATTTGCTGGACTGACTTAGGAATATGTGATCAACAGGAGAAAAAGCTATGAAAAAAACAAAAAATTAATATCAGTATTTTATAATTCCTAGAAACACACAAAAATAAATAAAGATATTAATTTTGTGTTTCTAGGAATTTTTTCATTTCTCCTAGGTTATCTAATTTGTTGGCATAGGACTGTTAATAATACTGTTTTGTAACCTTTTATTTCTGTAAGGTCAATGGTAATGATCCCCCTTACATTACTGATTTTTGTTATTTGCATCTTCTCTCTTTTTCTTCTTTGCTAGTAAAGCGAATGGTGTGTTGATTTTGTTGAGCTTTTCAAATAACCAACTTTTGGTTTTATTAATTTTCTGTTTTTCTGTTTTTGATTTCGTGTATCTCCACTCTAGTTTTTGTATTATTTTCCTTCTAAGCTTCAGGCTTAGTTTGCTTTTCTTTTTTTTTAGTTTCATAAGATGTAAAGTTAGGTTTTTTATTTGAGATCTTCCTTTTATAATGTAGGCATTTACTACTATACATTTCCCTCTGAGTACTGCTTTCACTGCATTCCATAAGTTTTGGTATGTTGTGTTGTCGTTTTCATTTATCTTTAAATATTTTCTCATTTCTTTTGAGATTTATTTGATTCTTTGTGACTGTAGAGTATGTTGTTTAATTTCCAAATATGTGGGAATTTTCCAGTTTTCCTTCTGTTGTTGGTTTCTAGCTGCATTCCGTTGTGGTCAGAGAAGATACTTTGTATGAATCATTCATTTAAAATGTACTGAGGCTTGTTTTATGACTTAACATACATTGTATCCTGGAAAATGTTTCATGTGCACTTGAGAAGAATGTGTGTTCTGCTCTTGTTTCATAGATGTCTGATAGATATAGTTGGTTTATAATGTTAAGTCCTCTGTTTCCTTATTGATCATCCATCTGGATATTCTATTCATTATTGAAAGTGCAGTATTAAAATCTTCAACTATTGTGGAGCTCTATTTTTCTTTTTGTTTTAGAGACAGGGTCTCACTCTGTCATCCAGGCTGGAGTGCAGTGGTGCAATCATAGCTCATTGCATCCTTGAACTCCTGGACTCAAGCACCCTCCCACCTCAAGCCACCCTCCCACCTCAGCCTTTCCAGTAGCTAAGACTAACAGGCGTGTGCCACCACACCCAACTAATTTTTTTTTTTTTTTGAGACAGGGGCTCACTATGTTGCCCATGCTGTGGAATTGTTTTTTAAACAAAATTCTGTCAATGTTTGTTTGCTTCATATATTTGAGAAGTCTGGTTTGATGTGTATATCTTCTTGATGAATTGACCTTTTTATCAATATATAATAATGTCCTTGTTTGTCTCTTTTAAGAGTTTTGTACTTAAAGTCTATACTGTCTGATATTACTTTCTTTTGTTTGTTACTTGCATGGAATATCTTTTTCCATCCTTTCACTTTCAGCGTATTGGTATGGTTTCAACTAAAGTGTAGACAGCATATAATTTGATCATTTTTTAAAATTCATTCTGCTAGTCTCTTTGAAGAGCTTAATCCATTTACATTTAAAATGTAATTACTGATAAATAACTTCTTTTTTGCTATTTCTTTTCTGTATGCCTTATAAGTTTTGTGTTCCTCACTTCCTCTGCTGCTTATGTTTGTTTTTGTTTTGTTCCATTTTGATCCCCTTCTCATTTCGTTTTGGATATATTTAGATATCTTCTTAGCAGTTACCATAGAGATTACAATTAACATCCTAAATCTACAATCTAGTTTGGATTGTTATCAGCTTACTTTTAATTTTGTGATGTGGGAAAATTATAGACATATTTTTGGCTTTTTACTATAACTCTTTAAAGTATCTTACAGTTTTTCAAACTTGGATTCTCCCTACTTCTGCCTTAATCACACTGTTGTTTCAGACATACATGAATACCTTTTTTAGTAGAGATGGGGTTTCGCCATGTTGGCCAGGCTGGTCTCAAACTCCTGGCCTCAAGCAATCCACCCGCCTCGGCCTCCCAAAGTGTTGGGATTACAAGTGTGAGTCACCATGCCTGGCCACGTGAGTACATCTTGATTTATAGTAGGCAGTTTCTGTATAAAACATAATAAGTATAATTTACAATGGAATAGAATTTTTAAAGTAATATTTATTGAATGGCATTCAAAGCTCTATTGTGTATAGCTTTCAGCTGGAATTCTTTTGTTGTATATCAGTAGCGTATTTCCAAACATTTAGTTGCACTAGGCAAAATGGATGGTATCTCCCCCACCTAGAAGACCTCACTAAGTTAGCTTGAAGCTAACACTTCCTTAACCTGCTGTCTTGTATACTACCTATTCTGACTGATTTTCCCGAGCTTTCCTTTTCCTACACTCATTTGTTAATACAGCTAATGCCACTGTCTACATTTGCGTATATAGAAAATAACAAAAGATTATCAGCCCTTTTAAGTCAAAATAATTATCATTTGGTTATATTTGGATTCAGTTTGAAATCACCATTATTTTGTAGACTTTGTTTGTAATAATCTTTATGTCACAGCTTTAGCCCTGTCCTTATATTTCAGTTCATCCCTGATAGGATTTATTTTTATCTGTACAGTGTAGGAAATTCTACTCCATAGATTTTATAAAAGTGAGTTACTCTTTTTAAAAAAGTGAAATCCCCCCATCTCTTTCCACTCTTGAACATCCATTTACTTTTGATAATCTTTCACCTGGTTTGATATAATTCTTTAATCATTAGTCATAAACTGAGATCTAAGTGAATAAGTAGAAAGTGACATGTAGTACAGAGCTTTTGATCTGGCTACCAGGTGTTTTCCCACTGAAGATATGTTATAGTCGCCTATATGCCTATGGCCCTGAAGAAGCTTCATTCAATGTTTTCCAGTTGAAAGGTGCTATTTGGGTTGCTTTAGATGGGTTTCATTTGATGGTGTTGATATCATTTGGTCTGGGTCATTACATTTTCTTGGCTAAACCATTTAATATGCAGTGGCCTTAACATTGTAAAGCCCTACTCTGTTGGTGCATGAAGTCTTCAGTTAGGCCAGCTGGGTATATAGGAAGGAACATAAGATTGGGGTTGCTGTTGTTTAAATAAGGTTATAGACTTAATATGAATAGGGAGGGCACTCATTTGTTTAGTGATATGGAAGAAAAAAGGATGCGAATGTCAGAGGTCATTGTATATGAGTTGGGGGAGAGAGGGGAAGGAATCTTAGCATGGGAATATGATTGGGCTAAAATTTAAAAAGTCTGTGACCCTTTTTAATTTAGTATTTGCTGTCCTTTTTAAATTAAATCCCATCATTAAACCATTTCCAGAGTGTCTAAACACAAAAATGGTAAAGATTAAGTATTTAAGAAACCACTGGTTATTATATTTAATCTCTATGGTTAGCCTATAATGTATTCCATATTCTATCTTGTGTTATTTAACTTTAAAAACAGTTGAGAATTCTTTTTGTATTAAACATGAAGTAAAATAAGTAGCACTAATATATCCTTGTTCCTTAAACTATGTAATACTCTTTTGATCTAGTTAAATACCAACAATAAAAATTTAATTTAAAAAGAATCTTGGGCATGTGAAATCCCTCAGTCCCAGTTAATTGAATCAACCATAAGCAGGGGGATAAAACAAAGATGGGAGTGGTACAGTACTCATGATTTCCAGGCCAGGCACTGACTGTTGTTTAAAGACATTCGGTTTTTCTACTATACAGTTTCTCTTGAATATCCGAATTACTGAGATGAATAGATGGCAAGATGTCTTAAACATTGATTAGAAAGCTCTCCCTGTCCCATTGCCTCCCCCAACCCTGTCCCCACTCCTGCCTGTACACACTCGTAGAGGAGAAAGGGGCAGCTATATAGGTGAAGAAAATTAGAAAATATTTAGGTGGGAAAGCACTGTTTTACATCCACAGAATAGATTGAGCAATTTGCATTTTATCATTTTATGGGACAATTAAGACAGTTTATACTTCTGTTATGGCTGTCATTTATAAATTGTATACTAAATTTCTTTGACCACAGTTTCTGTCCAAATTCACACCCCTGAGTAATCCTCAAAATAGCATTTCAAGATTTTAATGTTTGCCATCTTAACTTAGATTATATTTTGATAGAAGTTATATTCAGTTGTCAAGGTTAAACCAATCTAATCATGGTAACCAAGGTGATAACTTTCATCTTTGGTATATTTTTTAGTGAGGTGATTGTTTCTTGCTTTTTGTCTTTCACAAAACTAAGATTTAATTACTTATATTAATGTCTGCTGAGGTAGATAATAATCTAAAAAGATTTTGGTTATTGGTGAATGGGGCACTCTTTAGTTTCTCCTTCCTATTGTTGGAAGGATCTGCTTGGCTTAATTCCTCCCCCTTCACCCCACAATGATGTTTACTAGCAAAGTTCTTTGAAACATAACTGGTTAATCACCTCTCAAATTTTAAGAATGATTAAAGTTTCTTTTCTGGTGGAGTGGATGTAGGGGGATGTTTGCTTAATAGAAACAAAATCATTACCTTCTGAAAGTTTAGCTGCCTATTTATGTTGGTATTCCTGCCTTTAGCTGGTTTATACAATACCTAATGTAGAATGTGTGGCCCAGGATCATTATAAGACTTTCTGTTTTCTTTTTTTTCCCAGGCAAGTGAAAATTACATCCTGTGTAGTGATACCAGGTCACAGCTCAAATTTCTTGAAAAGCTGGATCAATTGGAGAAGCAGAGAAAGGATTTGGAAGAAAGAGAAATGTTACTTAAGGCAGCCAAGGTAAGGGCCAGTGTGATTTATGAGTGAATGTGGCCTGGCAATGTGGTCAGAGGTGGCTTTATCGTTGGTTGACTGTCTTGGTTTTATTAGGCCTTTAGATTTCTCCAGAGGATTTCCTAAAACGAAATTACTAATAGGATGTCTCACAGCCAGGATGGTGTGGTGGCTTTCAGTTAATTTAGTTTAATGAGTCATAATCTTTTGTCTTCTCACATTTCCTGTGTGCTCTCCCCATCCTCAAACCCAGGTAAAATGTTTCGTAAAATTTCAGGGTCTTTTTAGGAATCCAATTTGATACCTGCCAAGTTGAAGTTGATAGGGAAAATTTGGAAACTAGACAGGAAGGTTATGGGTAAAATTAGTAATTTGGATTTTGTGGAACAAAATACAGGCTGGGTGGAAATAGAGTAAAAGAATAGTGAGGCTTCTTTATTTAATTTTATTTTTGGAGACAGAGTCTTGCACTGTCACCCAGGCTGGAATGCAGTGGCATGATCTCGGCTTACTGCAACCTCTGCCTCCTGGGTTTAAGCAGTTCTCTGCCTCAGACTCCTGAGTAGCTGGGACTACAGGTGCCTGCCACCACGCCTGGCTAATTTTTTTTGTTGTTGTTTGTTTGTTTTTTAGTAGAGACAGGGTTTCACCATGTTGGCCAGGTTGGTCTTGGAACTCCGACCTTGGGTGATCCGCCTGCCTTGGCCTCCCAAAGTTTTGGGATTACAGGCGTGAGCCACCCGCCTGGCCAAGGCTATTTATTTATTTCCCTTCTCCCTTATTTAAACGTTTTCCTGGGCTATTAGTGTCACATGAGGTAAAAGCTAATTCCACTACAGTTTCCATTTTGAAGCTCCACATTTCTTCGTAGGCTTTGGGCCATTGTGAGAAATCTTAAAGGCTGAGCACTGGAGTCTTAATTTTTGTTTTAAGCACATTTGTTTTAATTTCTAGTGTTCTTGATAGCTTCCCTTTTTAGAGTATTTGTTCCTAATCACATAGCAATTACTTTTTTAAAAACTAACGTATTTTGAGGCCGGGCACAGTGGCTCATGCCTGTAATCCCAGCACTTTGGAAGGCTGAGGTGGGCGGATCACGAGGTCAGGAGATCGAGACTATCCCTGGCCAACATGGTGAAACCCCATCTCAACTAAAAATACAAATATTAGCCGGGTGTGGTGGTGCACGCCTGTAGTCTCAGCTACTCAGGAGGCTGAGGCAGGGGAGCCTCTTGAACCCTGGGAGGTGGAGGTTGCAGTGAGCTGAAATCGTGCCACTACACTACGGCCTGGCGACAGAGCAAGACTCCATCTCCAAAAAATAAATAAATAAAAACAAAACAAAAAAACTCCAGAAAAACCTAATTTATTTTGAAATTGTTTAATACAGAAAAGTTGCCAAAACTGTACAAAGTACTCTCAGTCCCCTTTCCCAGATCCCCCCATTTAATACAGAAAAGTTGCCAAAACTGTACAAAGTACTCTCAGTCCCCTTTCCCAGATCCCCCCAATTTTAACATTTTACTGCATTTGCTTCATCTCTACCATTTTTGTTTTATTTTTTGTTTTTTGAGCAATCTCTCTCTGTAGCTCAAGCTAGAGTGCAGTGGCACGATCTCGGCTCACTGCAACCTCTGCCTCCCAGGTTCCAGCAATTCTCCTGTCTTAGCCTCCTGAGTAGCTGGGACTACAGACGCTCATCACCACACCCGGCGAATTTTTTGTATTTTAGTAGTGACGGGGTTTCACCATGTTGCCCAGGGTAGTCTCGAACTCCTGAGCTTGATCCGCCCGCCTCAGCCTCCCAAAGTTCTGGGATTACAGGACTGAGCCACCGTGTCCAGCCTTATCTGTACCCTTTTCATTACCCTTTCTACACATACAATCATTAATCCCCTCCCTGTTTTCCTCCCTTCTTGCCTTCCCCACTTCCTCTCTTCCTCCCTTTCTTTCTTCTTCTCTCCTCCTACCTTTCTTTCCTCTTTCTCTTTCCTTTTCTTTCTTTTTGAGACAGAGTTTCACTCTGTCACTAGGCTGGAGTACAGTGATGTGATCGTGGCTCACTGCAGCCTTCACCTCTCAGGCTCAAGCAATCCTCCCACCTCAGCTTCTTAAGTAGCTGGGACTACACGCACACACCACTACGCCTGGCTAAATTTTGATCTTTTGTAGAGACAGGATCTCCCTACAGTGTTCAAGCTAGTCTCAAATTCCTAGACTCAAGCAGTCCTCCTGCCTCAGCCTCCCAAAGTGCTGGGATTACAGGCATGAGACACTGTGCCCAGCCATTTTTCTTTTCTTAAGCTTTTTGAAAGTAGTCTTCAGACATGATGTTCCACCACTCCTGAACATTTTCATATGTAACACTATCATCTAATGCACAGCACCCATTCTGATTTCACTAGATGGCTTAACCATGTCTCTCTTTCATGGTCCATTTTCCCATTCAGGAATTTGTATTTCATGTAGTTGTCATCTCTTTTCAGATTCTTTTAGGGTTTCTCAGTCTTTCTCTTTTATGCCCTTGACAGTTTCCAAGAGTATAAGCCTTACCTTCTGTAGGATGACCTTCAACCAGGGCTCATCTGATCTTTCCTTATGATTTGACTTAGGTCAAGCATGCTTGGCAGGAATGCACAGAAATGATGCTGCACTCTTCTCAGCTGATCATTTCAAAAGGGTCATATTGGTACCTACTAGTTCTCTCCATTTTAAACTTGCCATCTCCCCCACTTTTTGATTTTTATTTTTTTGAGACAGGGTCTCACTTTGTTGCCCAGACTGGAGTGCAGTGGTGTGATCACTGCTCACTGGAGCCTTGGCCTCTTGGGCTTAAGCAATCCTCCCACCTCAGCCCCCCAAGTAGTTGGGACTACAGGCACATGCCACCACACCTGGATAAATTTTTTTTAATTTTTTAGAGATAGAGTCTCACTATATTGCCCAGGCTCATTTTTCCCTTTGTAATCAATTAGTTTTTCATAGGACGGCATTCTAAGATGATACCAATATCCAATTCCTCATCAAACCTCCGTGTGTTAACCATAACATCTGTTGTGATGTCTGCCTAAATCAGCTACCTCTGTCATGGTTGCAAAATGTCAATTTATTCCCATCAACTCTCCTCGTTTTATTAGCACCCTACCATGTGGAAGAGCTTTCCTTCTTTATTCATATTAGTATGGGCTAATGATTTCTCTTTGTCTCAATAGGTTGTAATTCATTACTGTCATTTATTTTGTTGCTCAAATTGCCCCTGAGTGGAAGACCCTTCCAGCTGGCCCTTCTGTCCCTTAGTCATGTGTCCATCCATCACTCACTGAGCATGTCCTCACTTTCAGGCACAAGGCACTCCAGGCCCAGCTTATACTTTTCGTGCTCTAGCCCCAAAATCAGCCATTTCTCTAAGAAGCCTGCCTTCTTTTCTGTTGAGGATGACTTTCAGAAACTGAGCTTAGGTCATACGGTATACTCATTGTTAAAAGGGTGTCATTACATCTAGGCCTTCTCAATGGACAGATCTAGGAAATGTATATATGGTATGTGTATATGTACACGTTTATATATATACACACAAATGTCCATCTGTAACTATTTCTATATCTGTGTATATATTATAAAACCGTGAGTTCATATGGATACCTGCAACTCCAATCCAGTGCCTCAGAGTTCCTTCTACCCTTAATCTCTCCATGTTTGTAAAAACATTCTCCAGTCTTGAGAAACTTGGCTCCCATTATCCTTGATATATTTAACTTATGTCCTCTATCAGTTATTTAATCAATGTAACTAATCTCTCAACTAGCCATGCTGGCTGACTCCTCTGTCTGCTACTACTAATTTCCCCACCCCATTTCATTGTCTGTGTAATTGGCCACCATGCTCACAGACCCATTCCTTGATGAGACCCCCACTCCCTCACCACCTTGTATTCTTCACCGCTGGCCTATACCTTCACATGCCCCAGCTCCCCATAAGGATATGGAGCACCACAGCCTTGTCACTGTGCTGCTTCCTGCTGTCCTACAGTCTCAGTCCCCACAATGACACCCACTGCACTGGGAAGAGCAGGAAGGTGGGACAGAAAGATGCTCTTTCTTGAGCCCTCAAGTGTTATAAGTAAGCACTTAGTCATTGTAATGAGGTGGTTTATTGGTATTTTATTTCCACTTACTGTGCTGTAAACAAGGTCATAAACTATTAAATACTAGCTTAGTTATTATTGAATATCATAATGTATTATACTTTCTCTTTATCTCCTTTGGCTTTTCCTTCTTTACCAGATGTCTAAATGTTGGATTTAGTAGTTTTGAATCCTATGCCACCTTCTCTGTCTTCATTCCCTTTTATGTTTGTATCTCCATTTCAGCCTGCGTTACGAAAATCTGGACTCATACTATTAACTCCCTACTTGACATGACTTCATTGGCTAATAGTTATTTCAAAATTAATATGTCCAAAACAGCTCCTGTTATTCCTCTCCCCTCTAAATACCTTTTACTCTTATAGATTTTCTTGACTCAATAAATTACACCACCATCTTCCCAGATGTTCAAGCTGAAAAACATAGGCATCATCTTTAACTCCATTCTGTGTCTCCTCTCTCCCTGCATCCAAACCACCTATCTTATTTCTAAAATGTACCCAACTTTTCTTCATCACTATTGTCATTACTCTAGTCTAATTCATCTTTCACTTGGACTTTCATACTAACTTCTAAGTAGCCTTCTTTTCCTTCTACAGTCCATTCCTCTATTTCTCCTACTGTGGTCAGAATAATGTTTTTATAACAAATCATGTGTGTCTCTTTTGCCTAAAAGCCTCCAGTGGCTTCCTGTTGCACTTAAATGTAAACTTCTTACCAAATTTTAAAAGGCCTTATATTGTTTGGCACCCACCTACCTCTCTGAGCTTGCCTTGTCAACTACTCGCTCCAGGCACACTGACCTTTCTGTTCCTTGAATGTGCCCAACTTAGGATATTAGACTTCTAACTAGGCATCTTGAACTGACCATTGAGTTCCCTTCCCCTAAGTCTGCTTTTTCTTAGATCTCTACTCTCTTAGAAAGTTGCAATTACCATCCTCCAAGATGCTTGGGACAAAATCCCAGGAGTCATCCTTGATTCCTCTCTTTACTTCATAACTGGCAACCAGCCCGGCAGCAAATCTGATCAACTTTACCTGCAAAGATATGTTTTGAATGCAACCATTTATCATCTTCTGTGCTTTGATGCTAGTCCATGCTTCCCTTATCTTCTTTCCAGTCAGTCTCTTCTTCACAACAGTTGTTTTAGAGCAGTCTACAAATTGCTCTGTGTGCCTTTCTGTTCAATCTTGGATCCCTACAGTGCACCCTCTACAGAGTGGCCAGAGCCTTTTGTTTTGTTTTGTTTTGTTTTGTTTTTTTTAAAGTGTTACATCAGTGGCATCTCACCCCTGTGCTCCAAACACGCCAGTGGATTTTTGTTGTTGTTATTGTTTTTGAGACGGAGTTTTGTTGTTGCCCAGGCTGCAGTGCAATGGGGTGGTCTCGGCTCACTGCAACCTCCGCCTCCCAAGTTCAAGCATTTCTCCTGCCTCAGCCTCCTAAGTAGCTGGGATTACAGGTGCCCGCCACCATGCCTGGCTACTTTTTGCATTATTAGTAGAGACGGGGTTTCACCATGTTGGCTAGGGTGGTCTCGAACTCTCCTGACCTTTGGTGATCCACCCACCTCAGCCTCCCAAAGTGCTGGGATTACAGGCGTGAGCCACCGTGCCCAGCCCAGTGGATTGTTTTTATAGCTGGAATTAAAGCCCCAATTCCTTATCATGGCCTACAAGGCAACACATGATCTCCAGCCTTTCTCTTTCACCTTTTTTCTATGCTTCAACCACATGGACCATCTTTCTTTCCTCGAGTATATTCCCATTTTAAGGCTTTAGCAATTACTGTCCCTTCTGCTTGGAATGTTTTCCTCCAGATCTTTGCATGACTACATCTTTTTTGTTGTTTAGATATCTACTCAAATATCACTTCTCAGAGATGTCTTCCCTACTATCCTAGCTACAGAAGTACACACCACACTTCTCTATCACATTATTCTATTTATTTTCTTTATTTTTGTTTTTAATTTAATTTTTAAATTTTATATATTTTATTTTTAAATTGTTATTATTTTTTTTGGAGACAGGGTCTTGCTGTGTTGCCCAGGCTGGAGTGCAGTGGCCCCATCTCAGCTCACTGCAACCTCTGCCTCCCGGGTTCAAACGATTCTTGGGTCTCAGCCTCCCAAGTAGTTGGGACTACAGGTGCATGCCACCATGCCCAAATTAAATTTATTTTATTTTGAAACAGGGTCTCATTTAGTTGCCCAGGCTGGAGTGCAGTGGCATGATAATAGCTCTCTACAGGCCTTGATCTCCCAGGCTCAAGCAGTCTACCCACCCACCTCAGCTTGCTGAGTAGCTGGGACTATAGGCACGTGTCACTATGCCTGGCTAATTTTTTAAATTTTTAGTAGAAATGGGGTCTTGCTGCATTAGATAGGCTGGTCTCGAACTTGAGCTCAAATAATTCTCCCACCTTGGCCTCCCAAAGTACTGGGATTATAGGTGTGAGCCACTGCCTCTAGCCTATTTAATTTCCTTTTATAGCACTTAACAGTGTCAGCAATTATTTGTTTTGTATTTTTACCCATCACTAATATTTTACATATCATAAATGTGTTTCATTTTTATAAAATTTTTTATTTTTCTCTTCTTAAAATGTAAGTTACTTGAGTTACTACTATTACTTTGTCTCCTTATATCATCTGTCTCCAAAGGCTAGAACAGTAGCACACAGAGTAGAATCTGTACTATGGATGACCAATAAATATTGGGTGACTGACAAAGACTTGATACTGAAATGTGCCCATTTTATATTGGGGCAAAATATTATATACACACCCACATATATATGTATATATATAATGCATATTTTAATATAAATACATATATACACAGACTCATTCTCTGGTGATACTATAGCTAGAGTAACAAAAGAGTTTATCTTTTCGCTTGAAATGAAATTTTCTTAGTAGATTGGGGACTAAAATGAAGAAAAATTTTACCAGCTTTGGGTTGAATTTTGTGTAGATATTTAAGATGTTTGAAATTAGTAGGCACTCAAATTTAAAGACTATCTCTTATATTTTCCTTTAACCAAAGGTTCTGGTAAATCAATAAATGTATCAGGTAAACTTATTAAATATGAAAATACTTTTAGCTTTTATTTAGTTAGCTATCTAGATATTACCTTAGTTAACGAAGGTTTCATTTTATGGAACAAATATTCAGATTTATAAGCAATTAAATAACTTTGTCATGGTGAGAAAAAAGGATATACGTATCCCAAACATGTTTTCCAGTGGACAGATATTCATGGTGTCAGAAATAAAGTTCCCTACCCTTTGTTCCATCATAGCTTGATACATAGAAAACAGCTCTCTTCTTATGCCAGTTCTGTATTATGGAAGGCGACATCCAATAAACAATTATTGAACATGGTGCACAGCATTCTATTAAGTGCTATTGAGGACCCAAAGATGATAAGACATTCTAATTAAAATACTGAGATGTATTTTCTACTTATAATTTTAGAAATTATACCTTTAAAGAGAGATTTGGTTCAAGGTTAGTCAGGTTCTTGATTTTAATAGTCCTCGAAATACCTATGTTTTCCCAAATGGCTTCACCTGAAGATCAGCCAGTATTGATTGTTTTTATTCATTTAAACCAACAATTATTCTTTTTTTCTTTTCCTTCATCTGTACCATCAATTTTTTAGTTTTCAGTGTTCCTACAAGAACAACGTCATGCCTCAACTGGACCTGACTGACATCGTTAGCATCATTTTCAGTATAAGCTTCCTCCAGGCTAGAACTGCAGCAGCCAGCCCAGATGATGAGGGGGCAGGGGAAACCAGGGTGGGAGTGCAGCTAGACTGGATTGAGGTATTTTCCCCTGGAGCTAAGATATTCAATCACAAGAGAAAATTGTCATTTATTAAATATTTAATGGCAACTATGGTGTTCAGATGCTAGTAATTTCTATTAAAATTTTCTTTTCCTTTGATAGAGTCGTTCTAATAAAGAAGATCCAGAACAACTGAGATTAAAGCAGAAAGCCAAAGAGGTAGGACTTTCAAGTTACCATGCTTGTCTTTGTGTTTGAGGGAAGATTGGCAGCTCTCTCCTGGCAATTAGGTCAGGGTTTATTTTGCTGTTGCATACCATTTGCAGAAGCCTTGGGGAAGGACAGGAACTGCTAAAGGCAAGGGCAGTACTTCAAATGAGGTCAATGAGTTATGTGCTCTCTTTTTAAAATTTATTTTCAAGGCTTAGGCCTGTCTCGAAATGGGTCTTTGTAAACTACAGCAGCATACTTGGAGGAATATAATGTGAGATTTAAAAAAAAAAAGAAACTTTTGAGATTTAGCATCTGGGACTGTACAATAGGCTACATTTTTCCAGGGTAATTGTTCGTTTTGTAAATCTGATACTGCTTATAATTCTTTGGCTGGGAGGCGGTACTGGGATTTAGTTTTAAATGGAAAATGCCTCTGGCTTTTAATTTTCTGGGCCCAGCAGTTTTCTGTTCTGGAATGGAGCCCTTGTTTCACACAGTTCATGTTTAGCTGCAGGGGTTTTAGTTTATAGCTTAGACTGGTTAAGCTTTTACTCCCAGAGGCCTCTGCATAGCAACTGTAGAAATCAACAAATAAGTTCATTTATGTCTGCAGCCTCCTCTCAGTAGCTGACTTTTTACATTTCCCAATATCCATTTCCTGACTTTTCTAGCCCCAGAGAAAAAAGCTCCACTAATTGGAGCTTATTTTAATTGAGCCTTAATATTGGATCTCACTGGAGTTGCCCCCAGAGCTGCTGAGAACAGAATGAAATGAAAGTACCTAAGGTTGAAGATGCAGTGTGTGTATGGGTGTGTGTGTGAAATTTTTCACTTGACCTACAGATTCTTTTCCCTCCTGAATAAATCATCAAGCCTGTTCACATTTCTGATTAAGGATCTGACAGCAGATGATAATAAAGACAATTGAGGTGTGAGACGTGTGATATGGAGCTGAAGAAATTGGTTTCTATAGTTACTTCACTGATTTCATGCAATTTTTAAGGATCTTTGTGCTAAATAAGAGTGATTTTCTGAGCAACCTTTTCCCTTAACTGTGCCTCTTGAACTATGAAATTTGTTGTTGCTTAACATTGCTGCAGTTGGCTCCTAGGTGCCAGCAGCAGCAGGTTATTTATGAATGTTTTAAAGGCCCTTATTGTTTGGATTAATGTAGGAATTGAGGCAAAACAAGTGGAAATCTAGTAAGATTCTTACAATCAATGTGGTGTGTTTTCATTAACATAGAGAAGGAAAATACATGAACTCTGGGTGGAGGGATTTCAGGATTGGGACAGGGAACGCTGGAAAGGGATAACACTTTAAAAAAAAAGTTGAGAGCAGAAACATTTTATTTTCAGCAACAAGATATTCCTTATACTGATGTCTTTCCAGTGGAAAATGTATCTAAAATTATTAGTATGAGAACTGTACCTATAATTCTCTTTAAGCAAACCTGGCATGAGGATAGATTATTTAGGGATGGGCAACCTACTGTTGCTCTGAATCATGGGTATCCCACCTTGTTTTAATTAAGGACTGACTAGATGCTTATCTTCTAATTGCATTCCCTTTTTGGAAAATGTGCAACAGAAAGCTTACCCTTTTAACCTTACCCTGTCTGTTCCTCCTTCATAAACCTTCATGAGCATCTGAATCTTAGATTAATTCTTCCTTCAGCTTTGTATGGGATGTTTTGTTTTTGTTTGCATTTTATTTTAGTATGTTGTTTAATAATTCCCTAAGGGATGAATAGGTAGACAACATTTTTCAAAGAAATCTGTGAGAGGAAATGTACCAAAAAAATGCCTCTGTTAATGAGAACAGGTGGTAGCAAACCTGTGTTTTTCTCTTCCTTTGCACCTCCATTTATTTCTTTTTCCAAACAAGGTTAAAGGAATTCAATATAACTTCTTTCCAAAATATTTTGAAAGTTTTCTGGTTGCTTCCTATCATAAATCCTCTTTGATCAAAAAAATGAATCAAATACATTGGCCCCTTTCCAAGAGCAGAGCCACTCTGTTTTGCAAATGTTTGGTGAAAGTCAAATATTGTCATTTTTGTCATTCTCCTGCCCCCTAGAGTTCTTAATAACTTGAGTGTTCTAAGGGGCTGTAGTTGAGAATCAAATACACAGTGGTAGTGTATATTGTTTGATTGCATAAATATTGACCATATCTTTTTTCTTTTCTTTCTTTCTTTTTTTTTTTTTTGAGATGGAGTCTCACTCTGTCGCCCAGGCTGGAGTGCAGTGGCATGATCTCAGCTCAGGCAGCCTCCACCTCCCAGGTTCAAGCGATTCTCCAGCCTCAGCCTCCCCGAGTAGCTGGGATTACAGGCGCGTACCACCGCATCCAGCTGATTTTTGTATTTTTAGTAGAGATGGGGTTTCACTATGTTGGCCAGGCTGGTCTCAAACTCCTGACCTCAGGTGATCTACCCGCTTCAGCCTCCCAAAGTGCTGGAATTACAGGCGTGAGCAACTGTGCCTGGCTGACCATATCTTAATAGAGAGTTGGATTGCTTGCTTGATGGTAATTTGTGAGGTTAGCATTTAGGATGCACTAATCACTATCATGCTGGTATAAACTCTGATGCTTTGGGTTGTGAATTTTTGGTATTTGGCTGTCTGAGAAGTTTTCTTTGTTCACTCATGAATTTTTTATTTAGCACAGATGCCTTATGCTTGCTTGATTTAGAACTGATCTGTTTTCCCTTTCAAACCTACCTACCAGGCTTGTCATAGAAAAAAAGATTACTGGCTATCTTATAAATGCAGAACTTCGAAGAACTGTTTACAGAAGCTGTAGGCTTTATTTATGCTGAGAAATGTTTCAGCAGTGATATTTCTCATATAATTTAAATCACAATCTGAATCCCCTTCATTCATAATCTTATCCATATTTGCTTTCAACTGTTAAGGACTAGAATTCTTAAGCCAGGTGTAGTGGCTTACACCTGTAATCCTAGCACTTTGGGAGGCTGAGATGGGTGAATCACCTGAGCTTAGGAGTTCGAGACCAGCCTGGGCAACATGATGAAACCCTGTCTCTACTAAAAATACAAAAAATTAGCTGAGCGTGGTGGTGCACACCTGTAATCCCAGTTACTCAGGAGTCTGAGACATGAGAATCACTTGAATCTGAGTGGCAGAGGTTGCAGTGAGCCGACATGGTGCCACTGGACTGACTCCAGCCTGGGTGACAGAGTGAGACTCTGTCTCAGAAAAAAAGAACTAGAATTTTTTTTTTTTTTTTTTTTGTGAGACGGAATTTCGCTCTTGTTGCCCAGGCTGGAGTGCAATGGCACGATCTTGGCTCACTGCAACCTCTGCCTCCCAGATTCAAGAGATTCTCCTGCCTCAGCCTCCTGAGTAGCTGAGATTACAGGCATGTGCCACCATGCCCGGCTAATTTTGTATTTTTAGTAGAGATGGGGTTTCTCCATGTTGGTCAGGCTAGTTTTGAACTCCCGACCTCAGGTGATCCTCCTGCCTTGGCCTCCCAAAGTGCTGGGATTACAGGCATGAGCCACTACGCCTGGATCATTTCTCCTGTAGTTTTTCTTTCCTCTAATAAAGTTTTAGAGGCTGTTCATCTTTGCATTCCACATGTAAGGACAAATTGTGTTAAACTGGACAGGTTTTTATAAAAGCGTCAAATAATTTCTTTTCATTCTTCCTATCGACTTCTACCAATTTTGTCATTCTCTTTTGGCTCTTAAAAACAGACTGCCTTTGGGTTGGCCTCCAGCCTAGTCTTATTCCATTGAAGAAGTTCCTGCTGCATAGTGTTCTTATTAACCTGACAGGTTTTCTGTCTATTTGAAAACCAGCTGATATGTCTGTGGATATTCCTGTAATTCAAACGTTTTATTTTCAACTTACGGGCTGTCTTCTTTCCGTTTCTCTGTTGCCTGAAAAAACATTATAAGCGTCCTCTCTCTTTTTCTCGCTATTATAACTTTATATTTTCTATACTAGCCCTTTCAAATTCTGAAATGTTTATGATTTTTCTAGATACTTTTCCTAAAATGTAAGTACCTGCATTCTTTCATTTTACCATCTCTTTGTGAAAGTTTTGTTTTAGTTGGTTTTTTTTGTTTTTGTTTTTGAGAAGGGTCTCACTCTGTCACCCAGGCTGGAGTGCAGTGACGCAATCTGAGCTCGCTGCAGCTTTGACCTCCTGGGCTCAAGCGCTCCTCCTACCTCAGCCTACCAAGTGGTTGGGACCACAGGCACATGCCACCATACCTGGCTAATTTTTTAAATTTTTTGGAAAGTGGGGGTCTCCCAGTGTTATCTAGGCTGATCTCGATCTTGTGGCCTGAAGTGATCCTTCTGCCTCAGCCTCCATAAGTTCTGGGATTACAGGCGTGAGACACTGTGCCCCGCTGAATTGTTTTTTAATAAATAGGTTACTAATTGCTAAACTCTAACTTCAGACAAGCAGGCATATCTTTATTTAATGCAGCTGCAAACTTCTATGATGTGTGTTATGTGTCCTAGATTAAAATCTGGCCCTCGGTATTTTCTTTTCTTACACATCGTCCAGAATTTTGTAGAGCTATTTGTCTGACTTTGCAGTTGAAACATTCTGATTTGATTGTTATATATTTTCTGACCCTTATTTCCTTTTGAATTTCTTCTTTCTCCTTTGGGAAATGTGAGTTCAATGCATCTGTGCAGGGTGAGACAAAGAATTCATTTACTTTCTTTTTACCAATTCCTAGCATTCCACTTTGATTTGTTATCGGACGGTGAGGGAGAAAAAGGAAATCAAGACCTCCTGGTATATTTGCTTCACAGTGCAACCTATAGGAACTGGGAAAAAGAATAAATACTAAATGATTAAAATGTAGACCAGATTAGAAGCCCTGTATCCTAAAGTTTTTGGGATTTTTGTTTATAGAAAATATAGGTTATAAAAACTGTTGGTGCAATTCTTCATAAAACATTGTACAAGAAATAAAATACTGAATCATAAGGCTCATTACTGATTAGAAAATATTTAGGTACGAGAACAGCACAGTATATTTTTAAAATGAAATTTGAAAATATATGAAGTCAATGAAAGGTGATAGGTAAACTATTAAATTATATCAATTTGTATTTAAACTTCATGCAAGTTCTACATGGCCAAAACTCATGGAGTACTGGACAGGGACAAATGAAACTTGTCATAAAAAGTACATTCTAGCAATCAAATTAATATAGCAAGAGGAAGACATTCTTAAAATGACAAGTTATAAATAACTTGTGTATGACAGCAGAGAAACAGATTGAAAGGTTTCAAAGCATTGATAGTCTAGGACAGTGGTTCTCAAACGTTGACATGCATAAAATTATCTGGAGAGCTTGTTAAAATACAGATTACTAGGTCCCACAACCAGAGTTTATAATACTGTAGTAGGTCTAGGGTAGGACTTGAAAATGGGATTTCCAATAAATTACCAGATGTTGCTGCTATTGCTGCTGCTGCTCTGCAGATCACACTGAGAACCATTGATCTAGGATGAGAAAGAAGGGGGGCTTTAAAAGTCATCACTTTTATTTTCCCACTAACTAAATGGTCAAAATACTGTGATTTGGGAATCTGAGATTTGGCCTCTTGAACTGTCATAGTTCATTTATCATCCAATTATCATTCATTAGGTTCTCTTGGAACCATGAAAGCTTCACTAGGTTTCCTTCATGGATATTTTTACAAGATAACTTTAATGGTAGTATTTCTTTACTGGTATACCTTAAATGGAAAAGAAAATATTAGAGATTCAATAGAAGATTGCATGCATACTTTATTTTGATGTGTAGGATCTATGTGTTTTGAGAGACTTATTACTCTCTTAGTAGAAAGATGCCTGTTTAAAAAAAATATAGCATTGAACTGGAAGTAAAGTATCTTGGATTCTAGATTCAGCCTGCCATTATCAAGAGCTTGCTTTAATTCTTTGAACTTACCTCTGTTTCCTCGTATTTAAATGAACTTAACGATTCCTGCTCTGCTTATAAGATTGTCATAATTTAGGGGAAGGCGAGGCATAAAAGAAAAAACCAGTAGTTTATAAACACTAACTGTAGGAACATTTAAGATAGATGTCATTGAGCTCTTAGATTTAGGTTTGAGATAGACCATGAATATGTTCTTTCTTTCCTTCCAGAGGACTGGAAAGAAAATGAGAAGAAAAAAGCGTGTAAGGATGACAACTGAAAAAAAAATTTTGTAATATAGAATAACTGTAGCACATTTATATTTTACACAATTTATAAATCAAATGTTATTGGTTTAAGTTAAAGAGAGAAGGTGTCTAATTGAGATTATGAGGAATATACCATTTTTTTCAGGAAGGTAGGGATGGATGAGTAGGGTTGACCAGCAAGGCACCAGAGTTTACGTATCAAATTCCAGGAATCTCAGATGTTCTGGACAGTGTCCTGGTATCATAATAACCAGCCTTAGTGGTTGGGAGAGAAAAAAATAGATTCTAAACTGTTTGATTTGGTGGAATGACTGCTAATAATTGTCTTTGAGGGCTTAAAAAAGATCTTGTATTTCGGTTGTGGTATCCTTGAAGTTAAGATAAGGTGGAATGGTGATTTTTAAAAAATTTGCAACTTGCTTTTTGGTTCCCTTGACTTAAGATTCAGCTGTTAATGTTTAGTAGTTTTTTTTTCCTGTTTGTTTGTTTTGTTTATTTTAGCATTTAACCTTGCATTCCCTGGTAAACTTGATCTTTTAAGTAATGATTCAGATGTAATTATCAGCATTGTTAAGAATTTTAGAGTTTGATCCATGAAATTTTCCAAAGTATATCTAATTCAATTTAAATTTTTACTATTTAAAACATTTCCATTGTTTGGTGTTAGAGTTTTTCCATTGTAGGTGTTTACCTTTATGTGTACTTAACGTTAATTGTGAAATCTAAGCAGGACATTATTCTTAGTTCTTTTATCCTGAGTTCAAAACCTGGTGTGATACACTTTGTTTCTCTAATTTCTTTAGATTTTTTCATACATTCCTATTTGGTGGTGTGATTATTTTCATTGCTACTAACACTTTCCTTAAGCATGAGAAAGAAAAACATTTTTTGATTTCCCATATTGTCTATATCATAACTATCTAGATAAATTTGGTTCTTCCTGTTAAATGTGCCCCTGTTCCTGTCCAGGCTGTTAGCTAATATGAAACTTGGTTTATTCATTCTTCAGCTAGTACCTCTGATTCTGCTTAATCTTTTGGTTTCTGTTTTCAATAGTTTTTAATTTTCCTTTTATTCTTGAAAATTATGTGCTTAGCATCAAGAAGTACCTCTATTGAACGTTACCTCTGAGAACTTGTGTGATCTTCAAAGTAATTTCTTAATGTTTTTTGGGTCTTGATTAAAGGCTGTACTACCATGAGTTATACTTATAAATGAAGAGATGAGTACCTAACACCAGAAATAAAATAATCTTCAATTACTGTTGCTTAGTTGCCTTCTAGGGCACTACCTTGAATTTTAGAGACTTCTACTTCCTATCATAGAGACTGTGAAAAGAGAAATGAAGGCGTCTGCCTTTTTCATTAGCCATAAAGGAAATAGCGTATTCTTAAAAGAGAACCTCCCAAACCTGTTTGGTCTCTTTGGAGCAAGGTGTTTGTTGCTGGTGTTGGTGAGCAAGCAGTCTTACATTTTATTAAACAAAGGCTAGTCAGTGTATAATATAACAGAAACCAATTGTCAGAATTCTGGCTATTAAAGAGTTCCAGTTAAGATGGAGTAAAAACACTTCATATTTTCTCTCCCACTGAATACAACTATAAAACCTGAACAGATGCATGGAGCAGCTATTCGAGGACATTGAAAGGTAAATAGTAAACAGATTGGGGAAGAAGATAAGAACTCAAAATACTACTTGAACTGGTGGTGAGGTTGCCACCCTCCATCCCCTAGCCCCATTCTTCCTACTGCTTGATTCTAGACCTGGATGCAATCACAGACATGGGTGGGAAAGTGGGCTAAATCCCCAGCTTTCTGGCCAGGAGGAGCTCCAGGGAACCAGAAATTACTGAGAAGATGACAGAGAGGGAGGAGCTCAGGAAAGCAACCCCATGTGATTGTGTTAAACTCCTAGACCTACTCCTGAACTATACATTTGCCATATGTAGATCTTATTCTAATGAGCATACCAAAGCCTTTAAGAACTGGACCAACAAACCACCACCAGATCCCAGATTGACCACTGGGGGATGCACAGGGCAGATCCAAATAACATTGCGAAAGCTTTGAAAACTGAGCTGACGTTGTAGCCACAGATCACAGAAGTCACATTGGAACCTGTGGCTTGAACCTGTGTTGATTGCATGCTAAAACAAAGGTATTAACATTCTCCAAAGGATTTCTAGAATACCCAGAGTTTCATAATACAGTTGACATAGGTTTGAAGTGTACAGGTCCACTTATATGTGGATTTTTTTCAACCACTTGTGGATGGAAAATACACTATGTGCAGGATGCAAAACCCACATATGTGGAGGGCTGACTTTTCATATACACGAGTTCTGCAGGACTGACTGAGAACTGAATATACATGGATTTTGGTGTACCTCGGCATCCTGGAATCAATCCCCCATGTATACCAAGGGACGACTGTATTCAAAATATTCAGGATACAATACAAAATCACTTGACAGAAAGAACCAGGAATATCTTAACTCCCATAGGAAGAGACAATCAACAGATACCAGCCCCAAGATAACATAGATGTTGGAATTATCTGACAAACACACTACTATAAAAATGCTCCAAGAAGCAAATTATAAACACTCTTGAAATGATAGGAAAAATAGAAACTCCCAGCAAAGGGCTAGAAAATATAAAGAATAAAGTTATAAAATGGAAATTTAGGAACTGAAAACGACAATAACCAAAATAAAACACATTCAGCTGAATGAGCTGAATAGCGGATAGAAATGACAAGAGTCAGTTAACCCAGTCAATAAACCCAGGTTCAACTCACATCATAATCAATCTCTGAAAACTATATAGATGTAGAAAATAAAAATTTTGAAAGTAACTGAAGAAAGGGACACATCAATAGAAGAACAATAATTACAATGACTAGATTTCTCATTAGAAAGCAAATAGAAAAACTTTTAAAAAAAAAAAAGGGGAAAAAAACCTGTGGAGATCAGAAGAAAGTGGCAAAACATTTTTAAAAGGAACTTTCAACTTAAAATCCTATATATCATGAAAATATCCTGCAGAAATGAAGGTGAAGTAGATATTTTCTGGTGAAGCAAAAGGAAGAAAATTCATAGCCAACAGAGTTGCTGTAAGACTATTAAGGAAATTATTCACAATGAAGTCAGATGATACCAAAGGGAAGCTGAACTTCAGGAATGAAGAAAGCACAACAGAAATGGAAAACATAATAGGCTATTCTGCTTTTGAATTAAAGTATGTTTAAGTGAAAGCAGATTTGAGGACTGACATTGGCAAGATGGCTGACTAGAGATGCCTGGTGCTTGTCTCTTCTACAAAAAAGGACTGAGGCAATGAATAAACAGATAGGATTTGACTAGAATGTCAGAGAGAGCGCTGGAGTGTGGTTGGGGAATGGAGACACACCTATAAATGATTAGAAATCCAGGAGGGCAGCATGAGGGTACCTAGCATCTACAGTCCTGTCTTCCCCACCTGGACTGAATCTGGAGTCAAGAGAGACTTCCCATTGCAGGGAAAAGGCAATCAGAATAACCCAGCCAGCCCCTGTTGCCACCACAAACGCATACAGTCCTTACTACAGGAGAATCCCACAGTCCTCAAAAGCCCTGAACCCAGTTTGGAGAGCTACCATGAATTCACACAGCTGCATTGCCCTGGATTAGGAACACCAAGATATGCCTGCTTGTACACAGCCCTCCAGTGTCCTACCCCCTACAGATAAGCTCCTGGTCTACCCAACAGCCCTGCACCCACAATCAGGGTCTGAAAAGCCGCTCCACTGGCAGCCACACTCCAAGGCCTGCTGAACAACTGTGAGCCCACATCTCGGGCCTGAGAGACCAAGCCATCCTCACCAGACATGTCTTTAGACCAGTCAGGCATCTGTGCACCTGTGTTTTTCGCAAAAGTAACAGCCCTGTGGGCTGCTCCTTGCAGGCATGTCCTCGGGCCGGCCGAGCAACCATGTGTATGTCCTCCTGCCAAGAATAAGAGCCCTGTAGCCCAAATCCACGCACCAAGTTGGTGGACCCACCATTTGTATGTATATGCCTCTGACCTGAGAAACAGCCCAGTGAGCCCACACCCAGCAAAACTGCACCACCTCCACCACAAACTCAGCCCAGGCCACTGAGGCATTTGCATATGTCACTAGTATGGATTACAGCTGAAGAAACTACACTAGTGTGTCCACCTAGAACTCAACAAACTGACACCCCAACACCTGTTCATATGAGTAAATTTTTCTCTGTGAAACCTCCTCCATAAAATTGGAAGAGGCGACTTTTCTACCACATGAATGGAAATCAGTGTAGGGATACATCAAACATGAAAAAACCACAGATAAATACCCATGAAAAGGAACACAATAATTTTCCAATAACAGAGGCTAATCATAAGGAAGTACATAAAATGCCAGAAAAAGAATTCAGAATAATAATCTTAAGTAAACTCTGTGAGATACAGAATACTGATGGACATTCAGTGAAATCAGAAAAACAATTCACAATTTGAATAGAGAAAATTTTATTTTTATTTGTCTTTTTTAGAGACAAGATTTTATTTACCCTGTCACCCAGGCTGGAGTGCACTGTTTGGAGCATAGCTCACTGTAACTTTGAAGTTCTGGGCTCAAGCTATCCTCCCACCTCAGCCTCCTGAGTATCTGAGACTAGAAGCATGTGCCACCATGCCCAGCTAAGTGAATGAGAAATCTAATAATGAGATAGATATCATAATAAAGAACCAAACAGAAATCCTACAGCTGTAGA
This sequence comes from Pan troglodytes, assembly GCF_028858775.2. NCBI lineage: Eukaryota > Metazoa > Chordata > Mammalia > Primates > Hominidae > Pan > Pan troglodytes. The sequence goes on from NC_072415.2 coordinate 36,191,246, forward strand.
ATTCAATGAATGAAATAAAAAATACAGTTGAGACCTTTAACAATACCCTACACCAAGCAGAAAAAAGAATTTTTGAACTTGAAGAGATTGAAGCAACACAGGCAGACCCCCCCTCCCCCCAAAAAAAGAATGAAGAAAGCTACAGGATTTATGGGACACCATGAAGCAAACAAATATTCACATTATGGGCATTCCGGAAGGAGAAAAGAAGTGAAAAGATGTAGAAAACATATTTAATGAAATAATAGCTGAAAATTTCTCAAGTATTTGGAGAGAGACATCCAGGTTCAGGAAGCTGGAAGAACCCCAAGTAGATTCATCCCAAGCAAGTCCTCTCCTAGGCACAGTATAGTCAAATTGTGAAGTCAAAGTCAATTCTAAAAGCAGCAAAAGAAAAATGTCAATTCACAAATAAAGGTATTCTTATCAGATTAACAGTAGACTTCTCAGCAGAAACTATACAGGCTAGGAGAGAATGGGATAATATATTCAAAATACTGAAAGGGAAAATTTTAAAAAACTGCTAGCCAAGAATATATTTATATATATATATTTATATACATATATATTTATATATATATTTATATACATATATATTTATATATATTTATATACATATATATTAATATATATATTTATATACATATATATTAATATATATTTATATATATATTTATATATATTGTTTTTTGTTGTTTGTTTGTTGTTTGTTTTTTGACAGAGTCTTGCTCTGTCACCCAGGCTGGAGTGCAGTGGCATGATCTCGGCTCACTGCAACCTCCGCCTCCTGGGTTCATGCCATTCTCCTGCGTCAGCCTCCCGAGTAGCTGGGACTACAGGTGCCCACCACCACGCCCAGCTAATGTTTTGTATTTTCAGTAGAGATGGGGTTTCACCGTGTTAGCCAGGATGGTCTGGATCTCCTGACCTTGTGATCCGTCCGCCTCGGCCTCCCAAAGTGCTGGGATTACAGGCGTGAGCCACCATGCCTGGCCCAGCCAAGAATATTATACCCAGCAAAACTATCCTTCAGAAATGAAGGAGAAATAAAATGTCTCACAATAAAAAAATAAGGGAATTCATCACCATTAGACAAGGCCTACAAGAGATACTCAAGGGAGTTTTACATTTGAAAGTGAAAAAATGACAACCACCGTCATGAAAGGATGTGAAGCTATAAAACTCACTGGTAGAACCAATACAGAAAAGAGAAATAGAAAGGAATCAAACAAATTTTTCTTTACAGGAAAAGATCCACCTACACAAATAGCCACTAAAAGATGAAGAAAGGAACAATGAATATAGAAAACAACCAATAAAATGATAGTAATAAGTCCACACCTATCAGTAATAATCCTGTGTGTAAACAGATTAAGTTCCCCATTTAAAAGATACAGACTAGCCAAATGGTTAAATAAACAAGACTCAACTGTATGCTGCCGACAGTAAATTCACTTCAGCTGTAAAGACACACATAGACTGAAAGTGAAGAATAGAAAAAGACATTTCAACAAACAGCAACCAAAAGCTAGCAGGAGTAGCTATACTTACATGAGACAAAACAGACTTCAAGACAAAATGGTAAAGAAACAAAGAAAGACATTATACAATAAGGGATTAATTTGGCAAGAACATATAACAATTGTGAATATATATGTGTACCCAACATTGGACCACTCAGATATATAAAGTAAATATTATTAGATCTAAAGGGAAAGATAGACCCCAATACAGTAATAGTTGGAGACTTCAACACTCCATTCTTAACATTGGACAGATCATGTAGACAGAAAATCAACGAAGAAACATTGGATTTAAACTGTACTGTAGACCAACTGGACCTAGCAGGCATTTATGGAACATTTCACCCAACAGCTGCAGAATACATATTCTTTCCAGAAGTACATGGAACATTTTCCAGTATTGACCATATGTTAGGACATAAAACAAGCCTCAAACATTTTAAAATATCAAAATCATATCCTAAGTATCTTACCTGACCACCATGGAATAAAAGTAGAAATCAATAATAAGAGGAATATTAAAAACTGTGCAATTAAACAACAGTCTCCTGGACAACCAATGGGTGAAGGGAAAAATTGTCCAAGCCTTACTAACCATCAGGTAATCCATATTGGAGAGAAACCTTATGAATAGAATGAATGTGACAAGGTCTCTAGTTATCTCATATCTTTGAAAGGCATCTGAGAAATCACACTGGAGAGAAGGCTTACAGATGTAGTAACTTGGCAAAGCCTTTACTGAGTGTGCAAGCCATACTAAACATCATGTAATCCATCTGGAGAGAAACCTTACAAATGTAGTGACTGTGGGAAATTTTGTCTACTGTAGTCATACCTCCATCCATACTGGAGAGACACCTTACAAATGTAATAAGTGTGTCAGTGCCTTTAGTGAGCATTCAACCATTACTAAATATCAGGTAATCCATAAGGGAGAGAAACCTTACAAATATAATGAAAGTGATAAGTCCTTGTCTTGGCAACCAGACTTCACCAGACGTCAGATAATCCATACTGAAGAGAAACCTTAAAACTGCAATGAATGTGGCAAGATCTTCAGTCAAAATTTACACCATGCACAACATCAGAGAACTTACACTTGAGAGAAAGCTTCTGAATGCAATGAGTTTGGTAAATCCTTAATCATTTGTTTAAGCATTAATCTACCTCAGAGCGGCCATACTAACGAGAAACCCCATAACTGTAATATATGTGGCAGTGGCTTCTTCCAGGCCTCAAAACTCTAGGCACCTATATATATGTCTTTGAATTAACCAAATAAACAATGTGCATGCTAAGACCTTGACCCAAGGATCAAAACTGTTTAATAACAAAGGATTTTTTAAAAAATAAATTCAACTTTAATTTTAGATTCAGGTGTGCACATACAGGTTTGTAACATGATTATATTGCATTATGCTGAAGTTTGGGGTATGATTGATCCCAGCTTCCAGGTAGTGAGCATAGTACCCAGTAGTTAGTTTTTCAACACTTTTTCCTCTGTTCCTTGTTTCCCCTTCCGAAAGTCCCCAGTGTCTATTGTTGCCGTCTCAAAGGATTCTTATTGACTGCCAATGCAATAAATGCATACAGCTCTTTGTTTAAAAAAAAAAGAATCAGTAGTATTCCTTACCTAATGAACTAGCTGAAAAAACAAAATCAAGAAGGCAATCCCAGTTAAAATCCCTGCCAAACAAACAAACAAACAAACAAAACCACCTGGAAATAATTTAACCCAGGAGATGAAGGAACTCTGCAAGGAAAATTATAAAACGCTAATGAAAGAAACTGAAGAAGATACAAGCAAATGTACAAACATCTCATGCTCATGGATCAGAAGAATTAATATTGTTACAATGACCATACTAGCCAAAGCAATCAACAGAGTCAATGCAATCTCTGTCAAAATACCAAGGACATTCTTCACAGAAATAGGAAAAGTAAATTTGAAAATTCATATGGAACTGCAAAAGACCTCAAATAGCCAAAGCCATCCTGAGCAAAAAGAACAAAGCTGGAGGCATGACACTACCAGACTTCAAAATATGCTTCAAAACTGTAGTCACCGAAATAGCATGTGACTGGCATAAAAACAAAAACATAAACATAGACCAACGGAACAGAATAGGGAATCCAGAAGTTAATCAAGGTGTCTACAGCAAACATATTTTTTGACAAAGGTGCCAGGAACATATACCAGGGAAAGCATGTTCTCCTCAAAAAATAAGGTGCTGGGAAAGCGGGCATCCATATGCAGAAGAATAAATGTACACCTCCACCTCTTACCCTATTAAAAAGTCAAATGGTTCAAAGATCTAAGTGTAAAACCTGAAACTATAAAGCTACTAGAAGAAAACGGAGGAAATGCCTCAGGACATACTTTATGTCAGGAAAATATTTTATGAATAAGACGTCAAAAGTGCATGTAACAAAAGCAAAAATAAATGGGATTATATTAAATGAAAAACTTTTGCATAGCAAAGGAAACAATCCACAGAGTAAAAAAAATAAGACTACAGAATGGGGGGAAATATTTGCATACTATTCATCTGATAGTGGATTAATATCCAGAATATACAAATAAGCATCTCAACAGCAAAAAAATCAGTCTGATTAACAGATTGGCAAATGAGCCAGGTGTAATGGCTTATGCCTATACTCTCAACACTTGGGAAGGAAGATGTAGGAGGATCACTTGGGGCCAGGAGTTTGAGATCAGCCTGGGCAACATAGAGACCCCGTCTCTACAAAAAATTTAAAACTGAAGGTTAGCCAGGTATGGTGGCATAGGCCTGTAGTCCTAGCTGCTTGGGAGGCCGAAGTAGTGTGATCACTTGAGCCCAGGAGGTTGAGGCTGCTGTGAGCCATGATCATGGTACTACATACTATCATGGGTAATACAGTGAGACCCTGTTTCTAGAAAAAGAAAATTAAAAACAAACAAATGGGCAAATGATCAGAATGGACATTTCTCAAAAGAAGACATGCAAACAGCCAACAGGTATGGGAAGAAATGTTCTATGTCACTAATCATCAGAGAAATGAAAATTAAAACCACAACTAGATATCATTCGACCCCAGTGAAGATGGCTATTACCAAAAAGACAAAAAATGAGTAATGTTATCGAGGATTCAGGGAAAATGGAATTCTTAAACACTGTCAGTGAAAATGTAAACTAGTATAGCCACTGTGAAGAATGGCATGGAGATTCCTCTTAAAATTACAAATAGAACTACTGTATGATCCAGCAATCCCAGTACTGAGAAAAGAAATCAGTATATCACAGAGACATCTGTACCCCCTTGTTCATTTCAGCACTATACATATTAATAATTGCTGATATGTGGAATCAACCCAGGTGTTCAACAACAGATGAATGGATAAAGAAAATGTGCTATATATACACAGTGGAATACTATACAGCCATAAAAAAGAATGAAATCTTGTCATTTATGATAACATGGATGGAAACTGGAGGACTTATGTTAAGTAAAGTATTCCAGGAAAAAAAAAGTTAAACACTGTTTTCACTGATCTGTGAAAGCTAAAACAAAGTTGGTCTCATAGAAGTAAAAAGGAGAACAGAGAATAGTAGAGGATGGAAAGGGTCTGGGGGAAAAGGGGATAGGGAAAGATTTGTTAAAGGATACAAAATTACAGCTAGATAGGAGAAGTAAGTTCTATAGCACTGTAGGATGACTATAGTTAATAATGCATAGTTTCAAGTAGCTACAAGGAGGCTAGTGAATGTTCTTAACATAAAAATATGATAAATATCTGAGATGATGGGTATACTAATTATCCTCATCTGATCACTGTGTATGTATTGCAACATCACTAAGTACCCATAAATATGTACAATTATGTGTCAGACTTCATAAAAATTAATATTCAATAATCAGTTATAGTTATAAACACCAGCAACAAACAGAAAATAAATAAGATATTAAAGGATCATAAATCTAACATGCAAATAAAGGTTTAATGAAATATATATGACTGATGTAAAAAATGATGATTGGTGAAATTCATTAAGGATAAATTGAGATTTACCATATGCATGGATTAGAAAAATTAACACCAGCGATTTTCACTGTATGTACGTGTAATATATAAGACAACTACAGCAAAATGTGGAGGATAAAGAGCCATATATATGGCCAAGGTTTTTCTATTCCACTTGAAGTGGTAAAATATTGATGCTGAGCAGATTGAAAATTTAAGTATGTATATTGTAATCCCTAGAGCCATCACTAAAAATTAATATAAAACATTTAGAGTTACTACAAAATACAGTAGATAAATTAAAATGTTAAAAAGTTCAAATAATTCCAAGTAGAAAAAGGGAAACAGAGAAATGAAAAACAGAGGGAACATACAGAAAACAAAATGATAGACCTTAATCTAATCATAATTATTACATGAAGTGTAAATGATTCAAATATACCATTTCAAAGATAGAGACTCAGGATGGATTAAAAATCTGTAATGGAACTATATCTTTAAGCAACTCAAATCACAGGTAATGATATAGGTAAGCTAAAGTAACAAGATAGGAGAAAATGCTTACATTAGAAAAGAAGAAAGGCCTCAAATCAATAAATTAAACTTCTTCCTTGAGAAATTGGAATAGGAAGAGCAATATAGATCCAAAGCAAGCAGAAGGAAGCACATATCTTTGACTACTAATCAATGACTTTGGAAAAAAGTTCCCAAAAGCTGGTTCTTTGATCAACAACATCGAGAACTTTTCATAAGACTGAGAAAGGAAAAAACAAAGAAGAGAAATCACTAATATTGCTCTGTTGCCCAGGCTGTAATGCAGTGGTGAGATCTCAGCTCACTGCAACCTCTGCCTCTTGGACTCATGGGATCTTACCCCCAGATGCCATCCTCCAGAGTTAGGATCCCATAAGCCCAGGAGGTGAAGGTTGCAGTAAGATGAGATCGCATCACTGCGCTCCAGCCTAGACAACAGAGTGAGACCCTGTCTCCCCGCCACACCCCTCTCTCCAAAAGCAAATATAACAAATAACTGTGCATAAGTTTAGCAACTTAGATAGATTAAATGACCAATACCTCGAAAAGCACAAACTATCAAAACTTACCCAAGATGATATGGTTCTCTAATCTTTTTTTATTTTTTTAGTTCTGTAATTATTAAACAAATTGAATTTGTAATTAAAACCTTCCAAGAGAGATACCAGAACAGATTTTTAGTAAATTCTACCAAAGATTTACAGAAGAATTAATACCACTTCTACACAGCCTCTTCCAGACAATAGAAGAGATAGAAACACTTCCAGTTCATTTTATGAGGCCATTGTTGCCCTAATAGTTAAACCCACAAAGATGTTACAAAACAAGAAAACTACAGGCTAATATCTCTTATGAACATAGATATAAACATCCCAAACAAAATGTTAGCAAATCAAATCTAGTTTAGATTTGATATAAAAAGAATGTATTGATCTTGACATATGAAAGAATAATATACCATGACTATGTATATTATACTCTAGAAATGAAAAGTTGCTTTAATATTTGAAAATCAGTCAATATAATCTATCATATATTAATAGTCTAAGAAACACCATGTGATCCTATCAATTAATTTAGAAATATGTTTGATAAAATTTAAAATCCATTAATGATTAAAAACTCTCAGGAATCTAAGAATAGAAGAGACTTCCTTGGCTGGGCATGATGGCTCATGCCTGTAATCCCGGCACTTTGGGAGGCCAAGGCCGGTGGATAGCTTGAGACCAGGAATTCAAGACCAGCCTGGGCAACATAGCGAGATTCCTGTCTCTCTTAAAGTAAGAAATTTTAAAAATGAAGAGACTTCCTCAGGCTGATAAAGGATAGCTTTAAAAACCCTGCTAATATTGTTTTTAATGGTGACTGAATGCTTTCTTCCAATGATTAGGAAAAAGGCAAAGAAACTTGCTTTTACCAGTATTATTCAGCATTATAGTTTAAGTCCTTATCAGTACAATGAAGCAAGAAAGACAAATAGATTGGAGACATGGAAATAAAGTAGCTTGTCCTTTAATTCTTTTAAGTGTGTCTTCCATAGAGCAAAAGTTTTAATTTTGATGCAGTCCAATTTGCCAATTTTTTCTCTTATAGATATGCATTAGGTGTCACGTTCAAGGACTCTTTGCTGGACTCCAAGTCATGTTCTCCTATGGTTTTTTCCTATACATTTTTATAGTTTTACATTTACATTTTGATTAATTTTTTTATAAGGTGGGAGGTTTGGATCCAGATTGATTTTTTAAAAATTTTTGCACATGGATGTTCAGTTGTTCCAACAACATTTGATGTTTGTTTGTTTGAGATGGAATCTCACTCTGTTGCCCAAGCTGGAGTGCAGTGGCATGATCTCGGCTGACTGCAGCCTCCGCTTTTGGGTTCAAGCAATTCTCCTGCCTCAGCCTCCCAAGTAGCTGGGATTACAGGCGTCCCCACCATGCCCAGCTACTTTTTGTATTTTTAGTAGAGACGGGGTTTCACCCTGTTGGCCAGGCTGGTGCGAACTCCTGACCTCAAGTGATCTGCCCACCTTGAACTCTCAAAATACTGGGATTACAGGTTTGAGCACAGCGCCCAGCCCCACAACTTTTGTGTAAAAGACTGCCAGACACTAAAGTGGTAAGAATAGACTTTAATCAGCTCCTGCCTTTCCATAGAGGCTGGAAGATGGGGCCTTATCATCAGATGTTGGATGGAACAAATAGTAAATTATTCTAGCAGTCTTGAGTTTTTTCAGTTAGGCTCTTTAAGGAAGTTAAGGCCATCCTACAGCTTTAGCTGTTAGAAACTGTGTTAATGTTTTTTAGGCCAAGGTTCAGGCCTGGTTGATAAGAGGGCTCAGAAGTTTGGTCAAGGAGAGAATTTTTGTCATTTCTCAACTGCATTCCTTTCTAACCTGGCCAAAAATCAATTGGCCGTATTTATATGCATCTTATTTGTGGATTCTCTGTTTTGTTCTGTTAACCTATGTGTCTGTCCCTTTGCCAGTATTACATTATTTTGATTACTGTAGCCTTATAAGAAGTCTTAAAATTGCATGGTATGATTCTTCCAATTTTGTCCTTCTTAAAATAATGGTTGTAGCTATTCTAGTTCATTTTTCTTTCCATATAAACTTTAGAATCAACTTATCCATATCCACAACAAAATTTTATTAGAATTGTGTTAAGTCTGTGGATGAATTTGGAGGGAATTAAAATCTTTGTTGAGTCTTACAAGCCTGGACACAGCATGTCTCTCCATTTGTTTATTTATTTTTTTATTTCTTTCATAGGCATTTTGTGATTTATAGTATAGAAATACCTGTATGTGTTAGATTTATATCTCAGTATTTCATTTGGGAGAGAGCAATTATAAATGACATTTAAAAATTTTAAGTTTCCAATTGTACCTTAATGATATTTAGGACTCACTTATTGCATGTGTCAACCTTGCATCTTGTAATATTGCTAAACTCACTTATCAGTCTTAGGAGGATTTTTTTTATATGTAGATAACTTGGGGTTTTCTGCACAGATAATCGTATCATTTGCCATCCTGTTTCCACAGGCAAGCCTCTAACTCAATGGCCATTTTTATTGAACTGAGGTTACTTATTGTAGTCTTTATCCTCGATAAATGCCAGATTTGCATTAATGCTCAGAACTTCCTCCTTTTCTGGTTAAAAGTGGCTGGTTTTACTCTTTTGTGCTTGTCAAGATGCATTGGTTTTGAGAAAGCTTGTTATAAATACAGGGCCAATGAAAACTATGGTCAGTTTCCATTTTTGTTAGATTTTTGTGAAATTTTCTAAAATTTTGTGTGAGAGACTTCAGAAAACCAAAGTATAATTTGCAGAATGGGAGAAAATGTTACACTACACATAGGGGAATTTGAAGACAGTGGTCAGTTTAAAAACCTTTTATTTGGTTTGACTATCTTGCAGATGCCATTTCTCTACAGGGAAGGACTTTAAAATATAGCTTGTGGTTTGATTTGTACTGCAGGGTAGATTAACTAAAATCATTATTTTGTCACCTAGAAGTTCTGAATTGTGGCAGCATTAGACTCTAAAACTATATTTTTTATTAAAAAGGCCAGCAGCAACAAGAGATATTTTATAACTTCTGAAAACACTTTTCTAACAATTTATTTATAAGTAAACACACAGTTTAAAAGGATTTCTGTCCTATAATTTGTGAAGCAAGTGGAAAATGGTTCTTAGTTCATTTTCTTTAATTAATTGTTGTCTTAGTTCATTTGGGCTGCTATAATGAAATATCTTAGACTGGGTAGCTTATACACAACAGAATTTTATTTCTCACAGTTATAGAGGCTAGGAAGTCCAAGATCAAGGTGCCAGCAGATTTGGTGTCTGGTTAGAGCCTACTTGCGCACTATGTTCTCACTTGGTGGAAGGGGCGAGGGGTTTCTCTTAAGTCTCTTTTATAAGGGCACTAAGTCTCCACCCTCATGACTTAATCACCTCCCAGAGGCCCCATCTCCTAATAACAGTCACCCTGGGTGTTAGGATTTCAACATTAGAAGTTTGGAGGGATACAGACGTTCAGAACATAGCAATTATTTTCTGCTTTACTAAAGATTCAGTTACCTATTCAGTTATTCATTCTTTTCCCTAATATTAAAATAATCTGAAGTAATCTTAAAGTGGAATTTATGTACTTGGTATCTCCTTAAGACTGACCGTTTCACCACAAACTACTTTTTGTTTTCAACCTGCTCTATTTTTAAACATGTGTTAAAAGATTTTGGTTAGTACTCTTTTGAAAGAATATTCTCAGTACATGTATAGGGTTTCTCAACAGGTTACTTTCAGTTGACTGTCTTGATCTTGTTTGAATATGTGACTGTCAACCAGCCCCAGATTCTTTCCTCTTTTCCCTCCATAGTATTAATATTAATAATAAGATTTTGATGGGAATTGAACATTATTCTTCTCTTCTGAAAAAGCTTAGGGATTTATCTAGTGGTGTTCTATTTTGACTTTCTCACTTGGTTGTTTTTTTTTTTTTTAACAGAATACCTAATTTGACACTTAGTTGCTTCAATGAAATAATGCAGTTTCTGCCTTTTAATAGGACATCTTTCATGCATACCCCTGTATAGTTTTGCCCACATAAAAAAAAATTATACCCTGTAGATTTGGGCATTCTTGATTAAGTATGACGAAAGCTGTACAATAAAACAGTACTAAATCACTTTAGAATTTTGCCATGAAGATTATAGAGTAAATCTAAGACTTTTATTTGCAGATGAGAAAGTGTGATGTACTAAAGAGGTTTTTAATGAGAGCATTTTGCTCCACATGCTGTCTCCACCGCTTACTACTTGTGTGGTGCCTTTTATGAAGTTGCCCTAACCTCTTAGAGCCTTACTGTCTCCATTAATAAAAAGAGGATGATGTATAATTTTTATATTATAGCAATCACCTTTCAATATGGTTGTGAGAATTAAGAAAGTGCTTTGTAAATTATATAGCATAGTAGAACTGTGTGCAATAATGTACAAAAACTGTCTTTATTTTAAAGTGAATTTAATCTGAAATGGTTTACTATAGTTTGACCAATCTCTCTCTGACTTACTGTTCAACTTAATTCTTCAGGCATTTCTTATCTGTGTTATACTGGGAGAAATTAAGCTTTAGATGCCTTTCTTCTTTTCTGTACTTCTCCTTTACCTGAGTTCTGCCTCTTCCATATAGAGATTAAGAACTAAAGAGTTTGTTGGTGTAAAAGAATCAGAAAATGTGCCCTTGGCTGTTATGGGAATCTAATGTTTATTTTATATTGTAACTTTATTTGGTGAATGCAGAAATAGGCTTAGTAATCAGTTTCTTTTTCCCTCTGAGCATGAATGTGTGTAAACATTGATTTTTTTTTTTCTTCCGTCTTCTAGTTACAGCAATTGGAACTTGCACAGATACAGCATAGAGATGCTAATCTCACAGCTCTTGCAGCTATTGGACCAAGGAAGAAGAGACCACTGGAATCTGGAATTGAGGTATTGAAATAATATTCATTATTTTATTTTTAATGTCAAGAAAGCAAGCCAAAAAGAAGCAAAGACTTAAAAATAGTTTACCCTGTTATGCACGCTGTTGCTGCCAGACACTTCTTAAAATTCATCTTTGCCAATTTTATAAAATCTTAATTTTTGCCAGGTTTAAAGATGTTTATCACCTTGAACTTGTTACTTATTTCATACTACTTGTTACTTATTTCATACTTTTTCTTTCCCCCATCTCCAGTCATATTGAATCTTCCAGTATTTAAATTTTTTATTTCTGTACATTGTTTCTAGTGTTTTTATGCAGTCCTGTTCCCTCTGTCTAAATCTGGCTAATCTTGTAAGACTGAATCTGCCCTCTTACTTCTTTCATAAACCCTGACTATTCATTCCCATACCAGCTTCTCTTTTTCTGAGTATATGTGTTTGCATGGCATTGTTTCCTTGTATGAACATTTTCTCTTCTGTTAGATTATAAACTTTTTGAGCAAGGACTATAATAATAGTCTTTTGTATTCCCCATAGAATAGGCACATGTATACTCAATAAATGACCTTAATTGTTTGGTTAACACCAAGAAAGGATCTTACTTACATCTTCAGAGTAATTATTTAAGATAATATTAGGGCCGGGCGAGGTGGCTCACGCCTGTAATCCCAGCACTTTGGGAGGCCAAGGCGGGCGGATCACAAGGTCAGGAGATCGAGACCATCCTGTTTAACACGGTGAAAACCTGTCTCTACTAAAAATATAAAAAATTAGCCGAACATGGTGACGGGCACCTGTAGTCCCAGCTACTCGGGAGGCTGAGGCAGGAGAATGGCGTGAACCCGGAAGGCGGAGGTTACAGTTTGCCAAGGTCGCGCCACTGCACTCCAACCTGGGCGACAGAGCGAGACTCCGTCTCAAAAATAAAAAATAAAAAAAAGATAATATTAGCCTTTTGGCTTTAGGAGCAATCATTAGGGCTGAGATAGAGGTATGCTAAGGGCTCCGAGATAAGGTCAGCAATAAAAGAGCCATAGCTCATCTTATACTTCTCTATGGAATTTAAATCTACTTTGAGGCAAACTTCCTACCATTGTTGATCCTGAACATTGGTAGTTTCTAAATGAACGCCACTCACCTTAATAGATGAAAGATTTAAAAATTCTAGTTCTTTTTCATTTTAAATGTAACATATGAAATATTCTCCCCCTCTCCTGCCCAACCAGATGTAACCACTGTTAAGTTTTTCACATATCCTTCCAGGATATATGTGGGCACATATATGACATGCATTCACAAATCTACATGTGTGGTTTTGTTTTTAGTTAAATATGATCAAACTGTACCTATTATTATGCCCTTAATATTTTCCTCATTTCCACAGTCTACCTCATATAATTTACTTCCATACTTTTTAAGGGTGTATGACATTACTGTATTTAAGTAAACCATAATTTATTCAACCAACCCTCCAATGGACATTTAGGTTGTTTCCAGGTTTTTGCCTTTATTGCCTCAGATAACATTTTTGCACTTATATTGTTGTGTGCTTGTACAATGTAAGTACAGGCAAAATTCATAGAAATGGAATTCCTGACTTAAAGGGTATGAACATTAGGAAAACTCTATGGGAAAAAATTCAAATATATACAAAAGTGGAGAGAGCAGTATAATGAACCCTCATATGGTTGTGAAAGTTAAGAAAGGGCTTTGTAAATTATATAGCATAGTAGAACTGTGTCCTGTATAATGTACAAAAAACTGCCTTTATTTTAAAGTAATTTTCTCTATATCTGAAATGGTTGACTGTAGCTTGACCAATCTCTCTCATACTATTCAACTTATTCTTCAGGTATTTCTTATCTGTGCTTATACTGTTATATAGCACCACCCTGCTCCAGCGACCGTCAATTTAATTTTGTTTATTTACTTATTTGTTTATTTATGTAGAGATAGGTCTTGCTCTGTCACCCAGGATGGAGTGGCACAATCTTGGCTCACTGCAGCCTCAACTTCCTGGGCTCAAGCAATCCTGTCACCTCTCACCCACCCAAGTAGCTGAGCTACAGGCACACACCACCATGCCTGGCTAATTTTTTTTTTTTTTTTTTGGTAGAGATGGAGTTTTGCCATGTTGCCCAGCTTGGTCTCGAACTTCTGAGCTCAAGCAGTTCACCTGCCTTGGCCTCCCAAAGTGCTAGGATTGCAGGTGTAAGCCACCTCACCTGGACAGGACCATCAATATATGCTTAATCTTGTTTCATTTATATTTGCACCAACTTTCTTAGGTTAAAATTTTCATCCCTCAGATTATTTTAAAGTCGTTCCCACACTCAGTATTATTTAACACATAAATATTATTTGTTGCTCATGATTTTTATTAACAATTTAAAAATTACCCTCTAAGTTGTATCAGTTTTCATATTCATTAGTGTGCCTATCTCACCACACTCACATTAACACTGAGAACTATCTTTGCCATCTCATGACTGAAAATGCAAGTTTTAATTGTTTAAGTTATGAGTAAGTTGAGCAACTTTTCATGTATAAATAGGCATTTTCAATTTTTCTTTTTCCCATGGAGTTACATTTTTCAATCCATTAAGGAAATAGAACAACCCATTTTCCCTAGCCCCATTTTCTTTCAGTTTGGGCTTTATTCATCTAAAAGTTTTTATTTTTCCTTTAAAAAATGCCACAGTCTTTCATTTTTATTTTTGTCTTTTGGGTTTATATTCTATTTAGAAGGCCCTTTCTTAATTAGAATTATGTGTTACTACTTTGATCATTTCACTTTTTAAGCATAAATCTTTGATTCGTACCGAACTTGAGTAAGAGTTGACGTGTGTATTTAGCTTTAGTCCCTCAGTCCTCTCTCATTCTCCCTTAGGCTAGATCATTGTCCCAACACCATTTACTCAGTAATTCTTTCCCTGCTGATTTTAAATGCTACCTTTATCACACACAATTGTATATCAAAAATACAAATTCTTGTATGTATTTGGGTCTGTTTCTGTACACTCTGAACCAGTGTTATCTAATGGAACTTTGTATGGTTTTGAAAATGTTTGTGTCTGCAATGTCCTGAATAGCCACATATGGCTGTCGAGATCTTGAAATGTGGTTAGTGTGACTAAAATAAATTTTTAATTTTTTTAGTTTAATACAAATTTTAATAGTCATATGCTGCTAGTGGCCACTATATTGGGCAGCACTGCAGGACTGCCCAATATAGTAGCCCAATATAGTTCTATTTATGACTATTTATATATTAGTATCAAACCTTTTTTTTAACCATCTTATTTTTACGTGTATAATTAAGTAGTGTTAAACACATTCACATTGTTGAAAAAACCTCCAAAACCTTTTCATCTTGTAAAACTAAAATTCTATACCCGGTAAACAATTCTCCATTTCTCTGCCAGCCCCTAGTAACCATCATTCTACTTTCTGTTTCTATGAGTTTGACTACTTAAGTACCTCAGATTAATTTTATTTTTATTTTTTTGTAGGGACAAGGGTCTCACTATGTTGCCCAGGCTGGCCTTGAACTCCTGGCCTCAAGCAGTCCTCCCACTTCTGCCTCCCAAAGTGCTGGGATTATAGGCATGAGCCACACTCTTGGCCCCAAATCTTAATATAATATGTTTGAAAGTATGGAAAAACTGGCCGGGCGTGTTGGCTCACACCTGTAATCCCAGCACATTGGGAGGCTGAGGTGGGCAGATTGCTTGAGGTCAGGAGTTCGAGACCAGCCTAGCCAACATGTGAAACCCCGTCTCTACTAAAAATACAAAAATTAGCTGGGTGTGGTGTCATGTGCCTGTAGTCCTAGCTACGTGGGGGGTTGAGGCAGGAGAATCACTTGAACCCGGGAGGCGGAGGTTGCTGTGAGCCGAGATCGCGCCACTCCCCTCCAGCCTGGGCAACAGAGTGAGACTCCGTCTCAAAAAAAAAAAAAAAAAAGAAAAAAAAGTATGGAAAAACTAGTTCAGCATAGAATTTATCTTTCTGCTAGAAACAACTCTACTGAGTTGTTCTAGTACAGAACAACTCACTGCTCTTTGTTTTTGGTCCATTTGTATATGATATGTGTAAATATTTTATTTAAATTGGGGTGTGCTATTTCATCATTAAGTATATTCCTATAAATATGCTTTGTTAGCATACATTTTATTTTGTGGCAAGAGTAGTTATTTGTAACTTTTAATTCCTTTGAGAATGTGTTACAGGCATGTCTAAGTTCCTGACTTTTCTACTACAGTAACATTATACAACAAATTATGTTAAATGTTTGCTTTGTGAGAAATCATCAGAGCACATGGGATAAGTATATGTGCTTTGGACTCAGAAAAATCTGGGTTTGCTTCTTGACTCTGTTAAGCTTTGTAACCTTGGATGAGTTCTTTAAACCCCATACCTCAATTATCCCCACCTGTAAAATGGGCATATTGCCTGTCTTATGTTTTAAGGATTGGTTTATGTGAAGTACTTAATTAGTGTCTGGCCTCAAGTAAGTGCTTAATGAATTGTCATATTTGTAATCATAGTAATAATTCCATGATTTCGGCTTTTAATAGTATTTTATCAGTAGCATTAATGGCCCATAGTGAATTTGCAATGTTAATCGTTAATCTCTCCTGAGCATCAATTCTTATTCTCCTTTGAATTTGTCACAAATTTTAGAGAATACTTTCTAATTTATAATAAACAGATTTTTAGGTGTTTTTATTTATTATATGTTTGAATCTGAGAAAATCCATTGGTTAGGGAGAAAACCGAATGTGCTGTTTGTGTTCAAAACAATGATAAAAACCGTTATGTGATTTATCTACAATAAAATGCAAAATTATTTAATTTTTAGTTTCAAAACAAATGTTTACTAACTTGGATATAAATATATTGAATTGTCTGTCACTTGGTGCTTCTTTAGTTTTGAGAACTCAGGCATGCATATTTTCCCCTGTACTTCCTGTACTTTAAGCTGAGATAATAGTCATATAATCAGTCCTTTGGATCTGTGGGTTCTGTCCACATCTGTGTATTCAGCCAACTGCAGATCAAAATTATTCGGAGGAAAAAACATCACATAATAAAAAATAACACTACAACAATTAAAAACTATACTAAATTTAAAAATACAGTATTACACTATTTATATAGCATTTACATTGTATTATGTAGTACAGGTAATCCAGAGGTGATTTCAAGTATACAGGAAGATATGCGTAGGTTACATGCAAATACTATGCCATTTTATATCAGGGACTTGAGCGTCTTTGGTTTTTGCTATCTATATCTTGGTGCCAGTCCCCCAAGGATACCAAGGGATGACTATAATGTCAACTTGAATTGAAAATATCTATTTCTTTAATCAGCTGGTGACATTTTTAGTACAATTATTATTTTGAAATTTGCTGAACACTAGTTTCCTTGTTGTTGATTTTTATTCATGGTGTTTTAACTTTAAAGGCATTTTTGTTTTCAAAATGAGAGACAGGCTGGGTGCAGTGGCTCCAGCCTGTAATCCCAGCATTTTGAGAGGCTGAGGAGTGTGGGTCACAAAACCCTGTCTCTACCAAAAAAAAAAAAAAAAAAAGGCAGCGCGTGGTGGTGTGCGCCTGTAGTTCCAGCAACTTGGAGGGCTTAGGAGGGAGGATAGCTTGGCCCAGGAGGTCAAGGCTGCAGTGAGCTGTGATCAGGCCACTGCACTCCAGCCTGGGTGACACAGTAAGACCCTGCCTAAGAAAAAAATGAAAGAAAAAAGGAGAGAGAGGAGAGAGCCCTATTGCATGCTCCTTCAATGTTTAGGTATACTGCTGATTTGCATTAGTTACAATTGTTAAAAACCCTTTATTCACTTGCTTTATTTCTTCACAAATAACACAAAAATGATGTATGAAACCATTTTTACTTTCAATATTCTGTACTCTGGAAACAAAGGCTTTACTTTTTGTTTGCTTCTTTATCGATGGGAACCTGAAATCTTAACATGTTTGAGTTAAATTTTTTAGAATCAGCATATAATCCCAGAGAGAAGTGGGAGTAGAATCTAGTTCTTCAGAGGGTAGCTCTTTAGTTTGAATGCAGGTTTTTTCCTACTAAAAGGGAGCACTCTCAGTTGGGAAGATTGAATAGAATGATGGTAGTTTTTAAAAAAATGTAACTTTCAAAAACATAGCGCTTTAACATTCGAAGATTACCTTTATTGTTGCTAAGAAATTGGAGAAATTAGTTTTAGACCTTTGTCCTTGAGTATTTTTTGTTATGATAAAGCAAAACTTTTCTCATTAAACATGATCTATTTGTATAATTTATATATTAACCTAGCCTTTGGAAATTTACACTTGATATTCTCTGAAGTCTTGGTAAAATTGAATAGCATCAGCTGCTATCTCCTTATGTTATCCTGACAAAGAGCAGCAAGTGCCAATTACAATTTTGAATAAGATATTTGTACCATAAGCTTATTGGCTAGTGGGTCGCAGGAGGGTGGAGAAATAGTTAAAATGTACTATTTGGGAGTACTTTGAAATGTGTCCTTTCCTTTTGCTGCTGTGGTTTGAAGTTATATATATGAAATTAGTTTTTAAATTAATGTAGGCCGTACAGATATTGATACAGTAAAATAAAACCTACTTTAAGATTTAGAGTATTTGTATGTGTGTATTGTTTATGTGTATTGTATCGGTGATGTGTTTGGGGTTCTTTGGAATTTTAAAACATTAATCACTTTACTTCCTGTGTTAATTAGAGATCCTTGGATTAGAAAGATTCTCTTTTCCCCCATTAGCTATACTTTCAAATATTTTGCATGCCTTATTAATGATCCAGCAACGTTTTTTTTTTTAGCACAAAGATAAGTTATATTTTAACCTTATGTAATAACATGTCTAAAAAATTATACAAAATCAATTTTTGGAGCTATGAAAGTATATATTAAGGAATTTCAGCATACTATTTTACTTTGAATGCTTTTTTACTAACATAAATAAATGAAGCTTCCCAAGATCGTGTAATTCAGTTGATTTCATAATGCTGATATTTCTGTAACAATCAGGTTTACAGCACCAGATTAGCTACATGGTGCTTATAGTATCATTTTAGTTGAAATAGAATTTGCTAACCAAAATAAAGAAATTGCAATATGTATTAGTATATGTCCTCTCTTTCTAGAAGCAGGTTAAAGTGCTACTCTATAATTCTATTTTTTTTTTTTTTTTGAGATAGAGTCTCGCTTTGGCACCCAGGCAGGAGTGCAGTGTCGTAATCTCGGCTCACTGCAACCTCCACCTCCTGGATTCAAGCGATTCTCCTGCCTCCGCCTCCCAAGTAGCTGGAACTACAGGCGCATGCCACCACACCCAGCTAATTTTTGTATTTTTAGTACAGATGGGATTTCACTATGTTGGCCAGGCTGGTCTTGAACTCCTGACCTCAGGTGATCTGCCCTCCTCAGCCTCCCAAAGTGCTGGGATTACAGACGTGAGCCACCGCACCTGGCCTATAATTCTGTTCTTGAGGATAAAAGTAGAAAGGACTTTTTTGAAACTTCAGTTAGCAATACATTAGAATATTTGATTGAAAATCAGAATTACATGAATCTGATTTTCAGCAGGCAGCAGAAGCTTCCGGCTTGTAGCCAAAAAGAAAGTCTGGAAAGCTAGATGGGAGTGTCTTGGAGAGGAGGGATGGTACTGGAGAGGGGTCTGTCCATGAACCGTAGGAACTCTGGTGGTTGACATGTGTGTCTATACCCGGTAAGAGGAAAAAGCAGACGGCAGAGTGAGACAGAGTCCGTGGCTTTGTCATCTTCAGAGAAGGTGGTAGTAGCGATTTGTGGACTTAATTATTTTCTACACTATTGTCTTTCCATGAATCACTTCAGTATGTAGCAAGATAGGGCTTCCAAAGCAACAGACTTGTGGTGGTCTTCTCGAACTCAGTGCTGTACATAGTTCTTTGACTGTACCTGATAGAATGTTTTTGGTTTTGTTTTTTGTTTTGAGATGGGGTCTTGCTTTATCACCCAGGCTGGAGAGCAGTGGTGCGATCTCAGCTCACTGCAACCTCCACCTCCCAGGCTCATGCCATCCGTCCACCTCAGCCTCCTGAGTAACTGGGACCACAGGCACACGCCACCTCGCCTGACTAATTTTTTGTATTTTTAGTTGTGACCAAGTTTCACCATGTTACCCAGATTGGTCTCAAATTCCTGAACTCAGGTGATCCGCTGCCTCGGCCTCCTAAAGTACTGGGATTACAGGTGTGAGCCACTGCGCCCGGCCTATTATTTTATTTTTATTTCTTGACTTCTTTATTTCTGCTCATTTTATAAAGGAAGAGTTATAGAATTTTTAAAACCAGATCTCTTTGGATTGTAATATTTAGATTAGATTTGATGAATAACTTCCTGGCAGTGTTTAAACTAGCATGAATTTACCTCAGTGTACAATCTCTAACATGTTTTCCAATGCCAACATTTTATGAAATATATATAAAAATGTGGAATGCTTCATGAATTTGCTTGTTATCTTGTGCAGGGACCATGCTAATCTTTTCTGTATCATTCCAGTTTTAGTATATGTGCTGTCAAAGTGAGCACGCTAGCATTCTTTAAGTTTCTCTAAAATGAAGTGGAATCTCCCTAGAAGAGTAATAAAAGAAGGTAGATTGCTCGGTCAACAAATGATTATTGATTTAGGGGGAAGGGAAGGGGGATCTCCTATGTCTGCCATGCTTATAAGATAGTACTGCTTAAAGCAAGGGGTATAGATAGCTTTTTATTTGAGAGGAGGGAATGTTTAACTATGTTCACATTTTAAATGTCCAAATGGTAGAGAAGAGTATTTTTCCCTTGTAAGGAAACAATAGAAGAATATTTAAAACAGCTTTTCCTTGGATATTCTTTCTGAAAATTTCCATGCATATGTTAGGTTAAACCATACAAACTTGCCATTTTTTTAGGTGAACAGTTGTTAATTAAGTATTGGCAGTTTCAGATAGTTCAACCTAATACAATCATTATATATACATGTGCTTTTAAAATATATATGTAATAATCACAGTTTAGCTTTATCAAGCAATTAGAATGTATTATCTTCATTAGTCCTCACAATTCCTCTGTAAGATCATACTGTTGTTTTCCTCAAATGAAAAAATTATGGTATAGAGAGGATTAGTTGCTTCCCCAAAGTTCTATAATTAGTAAGTAGAAGAACCCAAGTACATGTCCAAAGAAATGTGTGCTTTTAAGTACTCTAATAGGATCATCCTAAAAGCACTATTCTATAATTTGTGGGACAGTGTGTCTTGGACATTAATAGGATTCTCCAGAAGAGCATACCAGTAGGATATACATATGTACATGTATGTACAGGGATATTAAAAATGAGAATTGGCTGACATGATTATGGAAGCTGAGAAGTCTCACGCTATGCTGTCTGCAACCTGGAGACCCGGGTAAGTTGGTGGTATAATTCAGTCTGAATGTGAAGTCCTGAGAAACAGGGGAGTCAATGGTGTGGTGTAACTCTCAGTCCAAGGTGGAAGGCCTGAGAATGGGTATGGGGAATTAACTGGAGGTGGGTCACTGGTGTAAATACGGGAATGAGAACCTGGAGCTCTGATGTCTGAAGGCAGAAAATGCATGTACGAGCTCTAGAAGAGAGAGTGAGTTTGCCCTTTCTTTATCTTTTTGTTCTACCCAGGCTCTCAACTGATTGGGTCATGCATCCTTACATTGGTAAGGGTGGTTCTTCTTTATTCAGTCTGCTGATTCAAATGCTAATCTCTTCCCAAAACACTCTTATAGACACACAGAAACAATGTTTTACCAGCTATCTGGGTAACCCTTAGCCCAGTCAAGTTGGCACATAAAATTAACCATCATAGACATTTTCCCATACTGTTACATATCCACCGATAGACATTTAGAATATTTTCACGTGTTTGTTATAAATAATGAGCATCCTGTTTTATCTTCATGTAATCATTTGTTTTACAGGATTGATTTCTAGAAGTGGAACTTTTGGGTCCATGGACATGCACAAAATTTAATAGACACTCATAATGCTTACCAAAAGCATTCCAAAAGTTTCCACTGCTGATTGAGTGCCTATTTTTCCATTTTCTTGCTAGCAGTAGATACGATCAATCACTTAAAAATGTTTGTCACTGCAATTTTTTATTTATTGCATCTCTACCGTTCCTTTGTGCTCTCTTCAAAGGTCAAAGTTCTGTTTTTACATGGAAACATGGTGTAGAAGTGTTGAACAACCTCTAAAATACCCTATGTGAGAAATACTTAGATTATAAAACATTTATTTAAGTATTAAAATCATTTAGGGATAGTTTTTTTTATAACTTAGAAATGTGTACATTTTCAAATAGAGAACCAGGTTGAATTCTTATGGATATTTAAATGATCTTAAGTAGGTGTCATTTTCTTTACCATATTTGCTAGTTTTCATCATTTGAGGATAGGGTTAGATTATAATTGAAATACTAAGCCTGAAATTATTTTGGAAAACCCAAAGGCTTAGAACCTTTTGGGGACAAACAGTATTTCTTAAAGATAATTGTCTGTTTCTGGTTGCTGTTACAGGTGATTCTTCACTCTGAAAAGGTGCATAAGTAATTTAACTAAAAGTCTATTCACATGAAAGGCCCAGATTTAATTTGCATTTCCTTAAGGGGCACAGATAGCAGTCCCTCTTTACCTCCATTTTCTTCTACCAGGCTACAGGGGACCACAGTTTTCTAAAGGGTTCCTTATTTGTTTATTATAGCTGACTTGTTAGATGTTTAAACAGATTTATTGTCATCTAACTCTTTTTATAAATATATAGATTCAGTAGAATTTAGAACATGCTGTTACCTTAGACAAAGCAGCTCCTTATATTTTAAGATTTTTTTTTTTTTTTTACATTCTGTTTTGTTCACACTTCATGAACAAATCTGCCTTGCTATTCATAAATGACCTAGACATAAATCTGAATTTTTAGTTTGGTCTTTAAAATTTTCCAAAGACTTAAAGGTTGACTCTTTGTCAGCTATCTTTATGGACTTACTATGAAATATGTTAAGTTGCATATTATTGGCTTATCATTTTTTCACAAGTCCCACATAAATGAGAGAGGCTGAAAACATATATTAACAAGAACAAAGAAGAAAGGAGAAAAATGGCAGTAAGGGTATTCAGTAGAATTTGAGAGTTGATTCAAACTAGTGACTAGAGGCATTCTTTCTGAGAAAAATAACTAGCCTAAGAGAGGAAAGAGGAAGCTTGAAATACTAATAGTCAGGTGCATTACTTTTAAATAACAACAGATTGGCAAGGATCGCCAGATATTTGAGGAAAAACCTTTATGTGAAAGATAAAAGGGAGAATATGGAAGAAAAACAAGGCATGAAGCAGAAGGAAACTAAAAAAAAGGGAAAAGAAAGGAAATGGAATATTTTGCAACCGTTACACTAGACTAGAAGGGTATTTGAAAGAAAAGCAGTTGGGGAAAATGAAATACCCCTTTGGAAATGTAAGGTATACTGAAAGAAATAAGCAATGATAAAAGAGTTAGAAGTTAAGACTCAGGACTGCTCCAAGAAAGTTACCTGTTTTTAAGACAAAGATGGTGTGCTGGACTTGTATTGTGTCAAACTAGCTAAGCTGGAACCGTTTCCCAGATTTCTTTTTTCTTTTGCATCCTTAGCAAGGGCCATGAAGCATTTTGACTTTGAAAGGTAAGTGTGAAACTGCAGCCATATTCTTTTGCTTAGAAGATCAGGGTGAGGACAACAGATGCTGTTGCAGCTCAAAGGCGTTGCTGGCATGGGCTGGCACAGGCATTGCCCAGCAGCTGGGCTCCTTAGCTCCTCTTCTCTTTTGGCTCTTCTGAACCGTGGGCCAGACCTAGCACCAGATGCAGAGTTACAGCTGAACATGAACTGTTTAACTAGGTTAACAATTACACATGGCCAAATCTCTGGTAATGCCATATTTTGTATCATTTCTAGTCTTCTCTGGTCAAATGCTAACTAATACAGGGCTTATACCATTGGTAGCTGCAGAGGAGTAGCACCTTAAAAGATGGGTTTCTGAATTAGTTCTGGGTTTTCCAGAATTGGTTCTCTGGTCTAATCAGATCTAACAGCAATGATGATCCTGTCTCTAGTGGTAAAAGGGACACTGATGGTCTGTGGCATGCAGTGGCAAAACTTGTAGACAGTAGAAATTAAATGCCCTTAGAAGGCAAGTTTTTGGGAGAACAAGTATTTATTACCACAGAACATTTTAGTGACAATAATAATGAGATAGATTGGTTCCTTCAAAGTACACTGGAGAACTTAAGGAAGAAAAGGGCTGTAAATTCTGAGCTCAGAGTCCACATAAGGGAGTGAAATCATCTGTGATTGCCCTAAAAGAAATCCTTATGTCTTGTAGCCAAAGGCAGAGATTTCTGGACGCCAAACCCAAAGTCTGTTCCTGCAGGTGGCTGAATTACAGCGCAGATTGAACTTCCAATCTTGTAAGATCTCTTGGGTTAAAGTGTACCACATTTATTGGGAAAGAGTGGAAAATTAAAAATTGCATGAGAGATATTAGCAGATTCCAATGAAACTGGGTATCTTGAACTCCTCAGTTCTATTTCTATTGAACCGCCCTTGCCAGTCCTTCTACCCCTGTCTGTCTGAAGGAGGTTAATCTCCTGTAGCACCTGTATTGACTTCCCTTAAGGAAGTTGCCTTACATGGGACTACTGATCTTCCTCAGGACCTATCCTCACCACCTCTCATTGCTTCTATACCTATAATCAGCCTCAGGTTCCAGCAGCCCCCAGAGAATGAGGTACGAAGCACCTGATTTTGCCTGCAGTTACCTGAGGGGATGGTGTGGGAATGGATCCTAAGGGTGTAGGTTCAGGGTAGAAGGAATATAAAGTTGGATCAGGCTGAAGTTATTGATATGGACTCACCAATAGAGATACTAGACAGAAGACATTAGATCAGAGAGAAGGCTAGGAGTGGCTTTAACAGTTAATTCAGTTGGTTGACTTAAAGCTAGATCAGAAGGTGGCCTGAAAGTGAAATTGAGATAGATGATAGAACTTTATTTGTATATTGTAAATATTTGTATCCAAAGGCTTGGGGAAATTGGGATGCTAGAGTGGATTTATCATGTAGGTCCTGATCACACATGTGGGTCCAGAGGATATTCATTTTATCAAAGCTGTGAGAAATTAGGAATTCTCAAAAAAGACCCAACTAAAATTCAGATTTATGTTTAGGTCATTTATGAATAAGTGAGGCAGATTTGTTCATGAAGCGTGAACAAAACAGAATGTTAAAAAAAAAATCTTAAAATATAAGAAGCTACTTCATCTAAAGTAACAGCATGCTCTAAATTCTACTGAATCGACGTCATATTTATAAAAAGTGTTAGATGACAATAAATCTGTTTAAACATTTAATAACTCAGCTATAATAAGTAAATAAAGAACACTTCAGAAAACTGTGGTCCCCTGTAGCCCGGTAGAAGAGAATGGAGGTAAAGACCTGTGCCCCTAATTCTTACCATTTCCTTATTTCTCTATTCATGAGGGGAGCCTCACCACCCTTCAGGAGCTCTGTTGGCTATTTACTTTAAATTAGTAATGACAGGGGAACTGCTGACATCAAACTAGGTCCTGGAATTCATTGGGAATGATAGGATTCCAGGTGGCAGAGGTAGGAGTGTCATTTAATTGCTAAAGACAAGGTGAATGTGGTTACCGTAATGGTCAGCAAAGTCAGTGCAGTAATCAGAATAGTCTGAGCTGCAGAGATCTT
This sequence comes from Pan troglodytes, assembly GCF_028858775.2. Classification (NCBI taxonomy): domain Eukaryota; kingdom Metazoa; phylum Chordata; class Mammalia; order Primates; family Hominidae; genus Pan; species Pan troglodytes. The sequence continues at coordinate 36,216,629 of NC_072415.2, forward strand.
TGATATTGGCTAGGTGATCATGGTATCCCTAGAACGGAAAAATGGGCAATCTAGTCTTCCTTGATTTGTATAAACATATAAGCCCTAGGTCTGGTGAACAGATGGGTGACTTTGATGATCTCAGTAAATGATTATACCCCCGCAACTAGTCCCCAGATTTAAGCCAGTTTACAGACCTCCAGACCTTTGAATGAAGGAAAAGCCAGGTCCTCTTGAGGAAAGACCCTGCCTCACAGTGAGAAATTCTACTGTGAATTTCTTTCTAGCCTTTCCTCAAAGGGCCTGCAGCCATTTGCCAGAGTGATTGTGCACTGGGGAAGGGGAAATAATTAGACACTTTAGGGATTGGTAGACACTGGGGCTCAATGTATAGGAAATCTTAGGAGACCCAAAACACCGTTGTTTTCCATTAGTTAATGGAGTTTTGGCATAGATCTGCCTCACAATGGACCCTGAACCCACAACATGGTTATTTCCCCATTCCTGGAATGGAGAATTGGAATGAATAAACTCAGCGACTAACAGTTCCCACATTGGTTTCCTGACCCATGGAAGTGAGAGAAAGTAAAATGGAAGCTACTAGAATGGTGTCTACCTACCAAAATAGTAAACTTTCCTGGAGGAATTGCAGAGCCACCATAAAGGATTTGAAAAACGCAAGAGTGGTGATTCTTATTACATTCCCATTCACCTTGCCTATTTGGCTTTGGAGAGTGACAGTGGATTGCCATAAACTTAATCCAGGTGATTTCAATTGCAGGTATTTTTTCCAGATGTGCTTTTGTTGCTGGAGCAAATCTATACAATCCCTGACTTTTGGTATGCAGATATTGATCTGGCATACACTTCTTTTCTGTATACCTATTAGTAAAGACCATCAGAATCAGTTTACTTTTGACTGGCAAGGTTTGCATTACACTCTTACTAACCTACATCAGGGCTATATTAAGTCTGATGACGTATCAAGTCTTATGCAAAGGACCTGGATAGCCCCTTCCTTCCACATATTTTGCCTATCCGTTATGTTAATACCATGCTGATTGACCTGGTGATCAAAAAGTAACAACACCGGCTGGGCGCGGTGGCTCATGCCTGTAATCCCAGCACTTTAGGAGGCTGAGGCGGGTGGATCACGAGGTCAGGAGATCGAGACCATCCTGGCTAACCCAGTGAAACCCCGTCTCTACTAAAAATACAAAAAAATAGCCGGGCATAGTGGCGGGTGCCTGTAGTCCCAGCTACTCGGGAGGCTGAGGCAGGAGAATGGCGTGAACTTAGGAGGCGGAGCTTGCAGTGAGCCGAGATCGCACTCCAGCCTGGGCAAAAGAGCTAGACTCTGTCTCAAAAAAAAAAAAAAAGTAACAACACCTCTTGACAGTTTAGTAAGGTGCTTGCATACCAGAGGGTGAGCAATGAGTCCCACAGAAATGTAGGGGCCTACTATCTTGGTGAACTTTTTAGGGCTTCAGTAGTTTGGAGCTTGTTGAGAAACCCTTTCCAAGGCAAGACAACTTGTGTCAGCCCCTCTCCCTTCACAAAGAGAGAGACACGTTTGGATTTTAAAGGCAACATGTACCTCATTTAATCTGAAATGGGGATTGACCCCCTTTCTATGAGCCTTGCTCCACCTTATTACCCTAGTCAGGAGGTCCAAAGCTTGCCCTCTTCTCTTAGTTTTAGTGTGTGGAATCTATCTCCCACTTTCTCTTAGTGTTTTATCTCCAGTGGGCTTTTCACTGTCAGCTCTTCCCAGGTCCCTTTCCTGTTATTGTCACTCATACCTTTTGATTCCTTAGACTGGTGATTTCTTTTAGTTCCTGCCTTCCTCTTTAATGTTAATTTTTAAATTTAAAATGTTTATATTAATCAAAATCAATATATGTATATTGTAGAAAATATAAAAAGAAATTAAAGGTTATCTAAAAAAATGTTTTGCCAATTGCTTTCCTCTTAAAGTGAACTAGTTTACATTCCTACCAGTGTTGTATGAAAGTGTTTATTAGCATCTCATCAATACTGGATATTATTATTTTAAAAAATAATCCATGATGGCATTTGTCATCTCTCAGTCTTTTGAATTGAATTGGTAATCTTCTTTCCATCCTTTTTTTAGGAGTTGTAATATACTTGTTGAGATGGCATTTGTATTCATTCATTCATTTATTCATTCCTCCCTCCCTCCCTCTGTTCACCCAGTGTTACTGAGTACAATGGCTAGGTCTCAGCTTGCTTGGAATTTAGTGGTCCAAAAAGTTAGCTTTCTTTATCATAGCAGTGCTGGATTTATGCCACTATAGCCTTTTCTGCCTTAACACAAAGCATGATTACGGATGTACGAGGGGAGCCCATGATGTACCTTGTTAGCATGGTGGCCATGATAGCCAGCCATAGATACTTGTTAAACTGAAAATTATCAGTTTATTATTAGCAAAATATTGAGCTCACAGAATTTAAGATTCCCATGTCTTTTCCTCAAGTATTTCTAGTGTTGCATTCCACTGTCCCATTAAGTATTTCAGTTACTGTTCTTCCCAGGGCAAATTGTGTGTTAATGGTGTTTTATATGTAATATTTGAAGCTTTACATGGTATTTTTTTCTTCATATCACTTTAATTATAGTTAGCCTAATCATGAGCTTATGCTAAGAAATTTTTTTTTTAAAAGGCTGTCCAGCTTTAAGATAATTTCTATGAGCTTTCAGGCTCCCAGGAAACAGTTTTTGAAGCACTCTGTCTGCCTGCTTCTTCTATAATTTAGAGTACTATTACTCTCCTTAAGTTGTAGTATTCTCACAGGACCAGTTATATTGTTATTATTCCATAATGTTGTACCTGTCTCTTTCTGCCTTTATGCAGCTGTTTGGTTTACACTTCAGTGACTATGAGAAGCATGAATTGCCTGTTATATAGGATTGCCTATAATAAGTATCAGTCAGGTCTTAGAGGGTTTTCCAAAGTGATCAATGAGTGTTGATTAACAACAAACCAACGTTTATGGGAAAAGTGGTTGGTAACTGTATTACCTTTTCATAGTTTAAATGATGGTTAATTTCTCTGTGAAATTTGTCCCAGTTAGATGTTCAGATTTTCAATTAATGTTATCCACAATACCGAGTTTACATGAAAAACAATGAATCTGCTTAGGTATACCTTATAATGATATTTAGTGTACCCTATTTAGCTTCTGTTTATGTATGCATTTTTCTCAAGAATTCCATGGAATATTGAAGGAAAAGTAAACATAAGTTGATTTTGAAGTGTTTATTTGAACTTGTTTTGGCTTATCAGGTGTGTGCCAACTTTTTTCATCGAGATATAATTCATATACAATAAATTCACTTTTGTAAAGTGTCCAGTCCAGCTCTTTTTAGTATATTCAGAAGACTGTGTAATCATCCCCACTATTTAATCCCAGAACATTTTCATTACCCTACAAAGAAATAGCTTGTTTATTTGGCCATTAGCAGTCATCCTCTCAGTTCCTGACAACCGCTAATCTATTTTTCAGTCTGTAAGGATTCACCTATTCTAGGCGTTCATACAAACGGAATCATAGAACATGTGGCCTTTTGTGTCTGGCTTCTTTCACTTAGCATAATGTTTTCATGGTCTGCCTCTATTGTAGCATGTATCAGTACTTCATTCTTGTTTCTGATTGAATAATATTCCATTGTATGAATATGCATTTTGTTCATTCATCAGCTGAAGGACATTTGGTTGTTTATACTTTTTGCTATTATAAGTAATGCTGCTATGTACATTCATATATAACTTCTTAGGTGGTCATGTATTTTCATTTCTCTTGGGTATATCCCTAATGTCTGGGTCATATGGTGACTATGTTTGGTGTTTTTGGGAACTGCCAAACTGCTTTCCATAGCAACTGCATGATTTGACTTTTCCATCCACAATGCACAAGGGTTCCACTTTCTCCACATCCTTGCCAACACTTGTTATTGCCTTTTAAAAATTTTATTACTGCCATTGTAATGTGTGTAGAAGTAGTATCTCATTGTGGTTTTACTTTGCATTTTCCTGAAGACTAATGATGTTGAGCATCTTTTCATGTGCTTGTAGACCATTTGTACATTGACTTTCTAGAAATAAGTTCAATTTATCATTTTTTTCTTTGGTTACTTGTATTTAGTTGTCATATCCAAAAAAACCATTACTTAATCCAGTGTCACAATAATTTATGTTTTCTTCTAGGAGTTTTATAGTTTTAGCTCTTACATTTACATCTTTGATCCATTTTGAGTTAATTTTTGTATATGGCGTCAGGTAGGGGCCCAAATTCATTCTTTTGCGTGTGGCTATCCAGTTGTCCAGGCATCATTTTTTGAAAACATTATTCTTTCCCCATTGTATGATCTCAACAGCCTTGTCAAAACTCAGTTGATAGTAGATATATAGAATTATTTCTAGGCTCTCGATTCTGTTTCATCAATCTATGTATCTGTCCTTACACCAGTACCACACTGTCTTGAGTACTATAACTTTGTAGTAAGTTTTGAAATTGGGAAGTGTGAGTCTATTTGTTTTCAAGATCATTTTAACTATTATGGGTTCTTTATATTTTCATGCGTATTTTAGGATCAGCTTGTTAATTTCAACCAAAAGAAAAAAAGGTAGACAGTATTTTGATAGGAATTGGATTGAATATATATAGACAAATTTGGGTAGTATTGCCAACTCAGCAATATTAAATAGTCTTTTCATTGATATTCCTCAGTTTCTTTCAACAATGTTTATAGTTTTCAGTGAACAAGTCTTGTACCACTAGTTAAATTTTTTCCTAAATATTTTACTATTTTTGATGCTGTTGTACATAGCATTGGTTTCTTAATTTTATTTTTGGGTTGTGCATTGTCAGTGTATAGAACTACTATGTAGTTTTGTACATTGATTTTTTTTTTATCCTGCAGCCTTGCTGAACTCGTTTATTAGTTCTAATAATTTTTTGTGAGTTTCTTGGGATTTTCTATATACAAGATCATGTCATCTGCAAATAGTGGTAGTTGTATTTCTTTCACTTCTGGATGCCTTGTTATTTCATTTTCTTGCCTAATTGTCCTGGCTAGAACCTCCAGTACTAGTTGAGTAGAAATGGTGGAGCAGACATCCTTTTTTATTTCAGAATTTAGGGGAAAAGAGTTCAGTCTTTCACCAGTAAGTGTGATGTTAGCAGTGGGTTTCTCATAGATGCTTTTTTTTAAGGTTGAGGAGGTTTCCCTTCTATATTTATGGTTTGTTTAGTCTTTTTATCATGAAAGAATGTTAGGTTTTTTCAAATGCTTTTTCTGCCTCTTTTGAGATGATTGTGCTTTTTTTTTCCCTTTATCTAAAGAAGGTGTATTACATTGATTGATTTTTATGTATTGAACCCACTTTGTATTCCTGGGATAAATCCCACTTGGTTATTGGTGTATAGCACTTTTTATATACTGTTAGTTTCTGCTTGCTAGTATTTCATTGAAGAGTTTTGCATCCATGTTCATAAGGAATAATGGTCTGCAGTGGTTTTTTCATGATGTCTTTAGCTTGTTTAGGTATCAGAGTAATACCATTCTTGGAGAATGGATTAGAAAGTGTTCCCTCCTCTCCTATTTTTTAGAAGAGTTTGTGAAGTATTGGTGTTAATTCTTCTTTAAGTGTTTGATAGATTTCAATAGTGAAGCCATCTGGCCCTGTGCTCTTTGGGAAAACTTTATTGATTACGATTCAATCTCTTCCTCTAGGATCATGTGCCAGTTTAATTCATCTTTTGCTTCTTAGCACTAGGCATATATGTGGTCTTGTATCCTTTTTTATTCTTTGTTCCTCAGTGTTCCTTCTTAACTCTGCATATATGAGTAGATGCTAGAAGCCTAGCAAACCTTGTCATTACATGGTTATGTTGTGTTTTGATTGCAACAAGTTTAAATATTAAAACCGTAAAGTAGATTAATTAGTATCTGCTTGCTTTAACTTGAATGTGTTATCAAGGAGATTTAGTTGTTTGCTACTACTCTTCTGGCACAAAGAACACCATGGGAATACCCAGGCGTTTTGTTGTTGTTTTGTTGTTTTAACCCAGTATTATACGTAAATGGGCCATTCACTAGGTCTGTTCATGACATGTTGTTCATCTTCTGGATTTATTACTCCTCTCAGTAGTTTGCTAATGTTATTGTGCGTTACAGTTTGTTGCTGTTGACATGCTTTCAGTGGTTGTATTTGGCTTCCCTCATTAGGGATTTCAACAAAATCAGTTATTCTTCATCGTCCCACACTAGTATTACATGTAGCAAATAAAAGTATGTACATTTGTCCTTGGAAGTTAAGTAAGTAAAGGTAATTGTTAGTTAAATTATTAGCTTTGGAAATAAAATGGCAAGCTAGATTAAGTCTAGTAATTAGATGTTTTTTAAAATGCTGCTTATATGTGTTTTTGACCATTAGCTTATAGACCGTTCTCAACTGTACTCCTATGGGGCGTTTGGAAATGTGTGAAGGGGTGGTGTTTTGACACAGTGATTCAGTGAAGGGTGGGGTGGGTTGTGTGCTGTTGGCATTTTGTGGCTTGGGGCCAGCAGTACTAAACATTGCACAGCGTGAGGGGGCAAATTCACTTAATTTAGCTCACCCAAAATTCTAATAATATCCCCATTGAGAAACACTGATACATAAATTTCTCAAGCATTTCAGTAATATTTATAAAATTGAGTTACCATACTCTAGGATCTTATAGTATCTTTCAGGTAACTTTTAAAATTTACAAACATCTTTTCACATAAGTGTTGGAGTAAACATTTCTGTAGCTATCATAATGTTTGTGGATGTAGAATTCCAGCTTGACAAACTTCTCATACTTCTATACCAAAGTACACCAGATCATAGGAAAGAGTAACCATGTTCCTTTGGGGAAGTCTTCAGGAAGGGTTGACTTTGAAATCTCAATTTTAAGTTAAAAATTCAAATTAACTTTGCGTTTGCTTTTCAGATTGAGGTATAATTTATATACAATAGAATGTATTGGTTTTAATTGTAACCACTATCCCAGATCAAGATATAAAACATTTCTATGATCCCCAGAAAGTTCTATTATGCCTTTTACCACCTGCAACCCCCTCTGCAATTACTGATCTAATTTCTGTTACCATAGTTTAATCTTTCCTGTTTCAGAACTTTGTAGAATTGGAAACCATATGATAATGTAGTCTTGTTTCTGAATTATTTCACTCATAATGTTTTTGAGATCTATTCACATTATGCATATCAGTAGTACATTCTTTTTAGTGCTGAGTTGTCTTCTGTTGTGTAAATACTCCATAATTTGTTTATTCAGTGTTACTGGACTGTTTTCAATATTTGGCTAGTATGGATAAAGGTGCTTTATCCATATAAAGCTACATTCTTGTAAAAGTCATTTTGTGGCCTATGTTTTCATTCCTCTTTGATAAATACTTAGGAGTACTACTGTTGGATCATAGGTGTATATTTAATCTTAAGAGACTCTAAACTGTTTTTCAGATGGTTGTACCATTTCATACTCCCTTTAGCAATGTACTTTTATTTTCATAGTGGTGACTTTTGGAGGAGCAGAAGGTTTTAATTTTGACGAAGTCCAATTTATCATTGTCTTCTTTTATAATTAGTACTTGCTGTATCCTAAAAAAATCTTTGTGTACCCCATGTTGTGAAGATTTACCCTGTGTTTTCCTAGAAGCTTTATAGTTTTAACTTTTATGTTATAGGTCTTTGATCTATCTTGATTTAGTATTTGTGTCTGCTGTGAAGTGGGGGTTGAAAGTTTATTTTTTCACATACAGGTATCCTGTTACTCTACCCCATTTATTAGAGAAGGCTTTCCCCATTGCATCACCTTATAGCTTATGTTGAAAACCAATTAACTATATATGTGGACATATCTATACACATACTCTATTCTGTTTGTTTATTTTTCTCTATTTATGCCATACTACAATCTCTCTTGATTACTGTAACAGTTTAGAAATCAGATAGTGTGAGTGTTCCAGCTTTGTCCTTTTTTAAAACAAGGTTATTTTTGGCTATTCTGTGTCCTTTGTATCTTCATATGAATTTTTAGAATCATCTTGTCATTCTTACAAAAATGTCTGGGTATTCTTTATTAGGATGGCATTGAATCTATAGATCAATTTGCAGAGAATTTATATCTTAGCAATACTGAGGCTTCTAATATTGTTCCATTTACTTCTGTCATCTTTATCTCAATGTTTTAGTTTTCCATGTACAAGTCTTTGACATCTTTTATCCATTTATGCATAGGTATAATTTTTTGATGCTATTGAAAGTAGTATTTTAAAATTATATACTTTCCAATTGTTTGTTGCTAACATATCAAAGTAAAGTTGATTTTGACATAGATCTTGTATCCTCCATTCTGCTAAATTCACTTAATTGTTCTAGAGGTTTTTTGGAATAAATGTCTTAGGATTTGCTAAGCAAATCATGCTGGCCACAAATAAAAATAAGAGTACTTCTTCCTTTCCAATCTTTATGCTTTTTATTTTATTTTCTTGCCTTAGAGCACTGGCTAACATCCCCATTACTATGTTTAATAGAAATGGTGAGAGCAGACATCCATGCCTTATTCCTGATCTTAGAGGGAAAGCATCCAATATTTTACTCTCAATATGACATTAGCTATAGGTTTTACATAGAGGAAATTTCTTTTTTTCCTAGCTGACTGAAAGCTTTTACTATAGTGGGTATTGAATATTGTCAAGGCTTATACAAATTTATTTGATTATTTAATTTTCATATGAGTTTTCTCTTATTCTCTTAATTTGGGTTTTAAATTAAATTTAAATTAACTTAGTTTTCTCTTTCTTTCAATTTATTCTCTTACGCTGATATTTTAATTTTAACTAACTTTTTTTTTTTTTTTTTTGAGATGGAGTTTCACTCTTGTCACCCAGGCTGGAGTGCAGTGGCACGATCTCAGCTCACTGCAACCTCCGCCTCCCAGGTTCAAGCAATTCTCATGCTTCAGCTTCCTGAGTAGCTGGGATTACAGGCATGCACTACCACATCCAGCTAATTTTTGTATTTTTAGTAGAGATGGGATTTCACCATGTTGGCCAGGCTAGTCTTGAACTGCTGACCTCAGGTGATCCACCCACCTCAGCCTCCCAAAGTGCTGGGATTACAGGCCTGAGCCACCACACCCAGACAATTTTAACTAACCTTTTAATCCTGGGATAAATCCCACTTGGTCATAATATACAATTGATTTTACATGTTACTAGATTCAATTTTGCTATTCATTTAGTCTGTTGAGGATTTTTGCATCTATGTTCATGAATAATATTGATCTGTAATTTTATTTTGTTGTAATGTCTTTGTTAGCTTGCTTTGAATTGTGCTTATACAATGTGCTGGGAAGTATCCCTTCTTCCTTTCCTTTTTGTTTGAAAAACTTTTTGTAGAAATGGAGTTACTTTCTCTTTAAATGTGTGATAGAATTTATCAATGAAGCCATCTGGACCAGGAATTTTCTAGGCTGGGAAAACTCAATATTGGATTTTCTTTCTTTTGGTATCAGCTTTTGAAAATTGTGTTTTTCAAATAATTTTTACACTCATCTAAGTTGCTGGAATTGTTTACTTGAAATGATTAACCATGTCTCCTTTTAATGTCTGTAGCAATGTTATCCTTTCTTTCATTTCCGATTTTGATAATTTGTGTTTTTTCCCTTTTTCCTGATCAGTCTAGGTAAGGGTTTACAAATTTTATTAATCCTTTCCAAATACTAACTTACAGCTTTAATTTTTCAAAAAATTTGTCTGTTTTCTATTGTATTGATTTCCACTCCTATTATTTCTATTATTTTCCTTTCTTCTATTTATATTGAGTTCTTTTTCCAGCCTCTTAAGGTGGAAGCCTGTAATTAACCTTACACATTTCTTTTCTACATTTAAAGCTATACAATTCCATTTGTTTTCTACTTTAGCCTCAACCCTACAAATTTAGATATGTTGTGTTTTTATTATCAACTTTGAAGATATTTCCTAACTTCCATCCTGGTATCTTTTTTGACCTACAGATTATTTAGAAGTATGTTGTTTAATTTCCAAATGTTTGGTGTTTTCATTGTGGTCAGAGAACATAGCCTGATTTTAGTCCTTTAAGTTTACTATGACTTGGGCTTTGCATGGTTTATCTTGATGAATACTGAATGTCTTTCTCGTGAATTGCCTCCTTCTGTCCTTGCGAATTGATCTTCCTTTCTAGTAATATTCCTTGTCTTGAAGTCTGCTTTGTTTTTTTAAAAGTTTTATTTTAGTGCTTTGCTTGCTACTATTATAGCCATGTCAGCTTTCTCACCCTTAGTATTTACATAGTTTATCTTTTTTCCTTTGGTTTACTTCCACCTTATCTGTGTCTTTGTTTAAAGCAGGTCTCTTATAAATAACATATAATTGAGTTTTGATTTTTTTTTTTTTTTTACCAAAATGAGAATTCACTTGGAGTGTTTGGTTCAATAATTAATGTAAATACTGCTATGACTGGATTTAAGTCCATCATCTTGCTGTTCATTTTTAATTTTCCCAGTTTTTTTCTCCTTTTCTGCCATCTTTTGAGTTAATCAAGCACTATTTTAGTATTCTATGCTACGTTGTCTGTTTCCTTTTTAGTTAATAGTCTTATTTATATACCTACTTATCTTTTGAGACAGAGTCTTGCCCTGTCGCCCAGGCTGGAGTGCAGTGGCACAATCATTGCTCATTACAGCCTCGACCTCCTAGGTTCAAGCGATCCTCCCACCTCAGCCTCTGGAATAACTGGGACCACAGGCACACACCACCACGCCTGGCTAATTTTAGCATTTTTAGTAGAGGTAGGGTTTCACCATGTTTCCCAGGCTGGTCTTGAACTCCTGGGCTCAAGGGACCTGCCTGCCTCGGCCTCCCAAAGTGCTGGGGTAACAGGCGTGAGCCACTGTGTCTGGCCCTTTTATTTTTTTTAATGGTTGCTGTGACTCTGTTCAGAGGTACAGTGTGCATCCTTAACTGACTACACTTGGCTTTGAATTAATACCACTTCACACAAAATGGAAGAGTCTTTTAAAACCAAGTAATTTGGCTGGGCGCGGTAGCTCACGCCTGTAATCCCAGCACTTTGGGAGGCCAAGGCAGGCGGATCACCTGAGGTCAGGAGTTCGAGACCAGCCTGACCAACATGGAGAAACCCCATCTCTACTAAAACTACAAAAGTTAGCCGGGCTTGGTGGCAGGTGCTTGTAATCCCAGCTACTCGAGAGGCTGAGACAGGGGAATCGCTTGAACCTGGGAGGCAGAGGTTGCGGTGAGCCGAGATTGCGCCATTGCACTCCAGCCTGGGCAATGAGCGAAACTCCGCCTCTAAATAAATAAATAAATAAATAAATAAATAAATAAATAAATCCAAACCAAATAGTTAATTATACACACCCTTCCATCCTTTGTGCTATTGTTGTCACCTACTTTACTGCTACATACGTTCTAACCTCCCTGATATGTTATTATTAATGGTCATATATCTTTTAAAGAATTTATGAAAATAAAAATGGTTTTTTTATGTTTCCAATTTCTAATGGTTTCTCTTTTTTTCTATAAATTCATATTTCATTCTAGAGTTATTTTTCTATCAGCCTGTATGCAACTCACCAACTCTAGAACTAGAGTTTTAAACAAAGCTACTGTTAATACATTTAAAGATATTGATAAATTCACCTTTAGTTTTGAGGCACAGCAACCCTTATTATATTATAGCTCTTACTTATATTCACAGTTCTCCAAGGAAAAATCAAAGCTAATTCTTAAAGAAAAATGTTTAGCAGTCCTTTGAATAAATTTTAAGAAAATAATAGGTAAAACCGATCTCTGGACATAGTTTATGTGAGTTTTCAGAGGTCTTTGCAAGTGTCTTAGTAAAAGTTTAAAGAAAATAACCATAGTGTAAGTAGGAAAGTCTTGACATGAGGTTGTCAGCTTGGCCATAGGAAATAATCAATTTACTGCCTTTCAGAATTCACTGTTTATTTGGCTTTTTGCTGTTCTTGTCTGTCGAATTCCTTGGTGGGCTGAAGCACTTTCTTAATGTTTGGAGAAAATGGCAGAAAATAGTCTTTTGAACAAATTCCATCTAGTGGCAGTTTGGTGGGGATGAGTAGGTGAGGTAAGATGTTAGAGGGCTGGGTAATAGTTGTGAATAAACTATCAAAGGACTTTACATACCCCACCTTTCACCCCAGATTGGTTTGGCTTAAAGCTGACAATGACAGCAGGATCTTGAATTAGAAGGTCCAAAGCTCATAGCGTGGTTTATTTTCACTGTTTATTCATATAAGTGATGTTATTGGGTGACTCCAAACACATGGTTCTCCTACAGATGATATCACCTAAATGCCAAACACTGTAAAGTATTCACAGGTACAAAATCTTTTTATTCTAGTAAGTGATAAGTTAAAGAGAAAATTACATTGCACTGAAGACGTATGATGGTAGAGGGAAATAAAAAGTACTACTAAAGTGCGTAGGAGTTGCACCTAGGCTAGACCTGGGGTAAGTTTGTGTTTGTAGGCACTGGGGAGACTTGATATCCTAGCTGAATCCAAAAGAACTTAGATGATGTGGCAATAAGGATAGGATCAGTGGAGTTCAGTGAAGAGAGAATGCTATGTGCAATTAATTGTCTGTATCAAAAAGGAAAAATATTTTGTTCATAATCAATAGTTTGAGACAAGAAGAAAGGAATGAGAGATGAGACTAGGGAGAGAAACTTTGGTGTGGTCATGGATGGCCATATATGTCATGCTTAGATGTTTAGACTTGGTTCTTATAGGAAAATCTTAGCCACTGGAGCATTTCAAGCAAGAAAACAATTTTGTCAGATTATTTTTGAAAGATCCTTCTCACTGCAGTGTAAGCAATATTAACACTGGAAATAGGGAGGTTTTTTAGAAGGCTGTTGAAGTAATCTAGGCAGAAGATAATGGAAGTGAAAATGTAAAAGTAGATGGCTTAGAAACTATTAAGGGGGTAGAATAGATAAGTGGCAGATGGACTATAGAGAAAGATTTGAGGATGACATCCAATTTTCTGGCTTAGGCATTCCTTGAAATGAAGAGGAGGAAGGGAAGGAATGATAGTTTGAAACATGTAGAATTTGGGATACTTATAATACATTCAATTGGAAATCATTAAGAAATTGAACAGTGGCATCTGGAAAATGAGAGAGCGTTCTGTTGGAGATAAAGATGGGGGTGATCATTAGCTATGACAGGCAGTATATTATCTTTATAGCACTCATAATTACAGAGCTAGAATTGTAACTTGAAGCCAGTGATTCCGTGTTACATCAGTGTTTTCTTCTGTAAAGTACTATTGAAACATAGACATTTAGGAGTGATAAAATGGGGCAGAAGTTAACATGCAGTGTTGTCTGTATTCTGAAATAACTAGAAAGGAATAAAATGAAGGTGATAAAGATGAGAGATCTGTTGCTTCAGAAGTTCTGCTTGTTGACCAGCAGAGGGCAGTCAATTTTGAAGCTCAGTATTTTTCTGTCCTGTGTTCCCCTTTAAGGCCTAGAAGCTTGGGTGTTGTGAATATAGATTTTCAGTGTTCTTGTTACACTGGGTCAGGTATCCAGGGCACATTTATTTATTTTTGCTTCTGAGACTTAGAAGATGTTCAGTTTTGTTTTTTTTTCTGGAGCCAAGTCTTCATTCTACTCCCTATTTCTCACATTTGGACCTTGTTTCCTCCTTAAAGCTGAAAAGACTTGAGCCATCCCTTAAGAGCTGCCATGGTGGCATGAGGTTGGGACTTAGTGTAAATCAGGTAGAATCTGAGAATGTCATGAATCTTTGCCTCTTGATTCCTCTATTAAGAAATTCTCAGTTTTTGTGTTTGGTTAACTATTCAGATTCAGGGACACAAATTTTGCTTTTATTAGTCGTAGGATTCAGGGAATTGAATGAAAGAGATTGACTTTTAGTTTCTAGAGACAATATTGAAAAGCTTAGTTGATTCTGTACAGCAGCAGGCTCCTCCACTATTTAATTTGAGGGGTGTAAGAAAAACTTACTGTCCACCCGTCACATGTCTGAAATGGCAATCAGTCTACTTTGGAGCTTTAGGCATTCAAGGCTCCCTTAAAATTCAGAAATTTCACTGAGAGGGACAAGGTAAGTATGGCAGCACAAATGATTTCTCTTGAGTTCAGTAACCAGTGATTTAGTGAAGACTTGAGAGAATAGGAACTAGGTAGGAAAAGTTTAACTAGTTTTAACTACGGGATGGGAAAAAAGGTCTGGAGCTAGAATTACACTGTTTCCTGTTTGTAAACCTTCAGTGCCTTCCTACTGACTAGGGAATTCATTATGAGAATAGGGCCAACATTTAGAGAGCGTATGCCATTCTCATTTAATCTTCAAACCAGCCATATGAGATAATTAGTGTTACTATCCCTATTTTGCAGATTCGGAAACTGAGGCACAGAGAAATTAAGTAATTTGAGATTGCCTATGGAGGAGACAACGAGTGTTTGCCACCATTCAGTTCTGTATATCTTATGCCACCTAGCACAGTTCTTGCCCATAGTAGGTGCCCGGTAACCCAGATAATTTTGAATGGAATCAGAATGTAGACTAGCATGAAGCTACATTACCGTGGATGGTGGCTCTTGGGAGGAGAGGCCCGTATGGAGTCACTGCAAACCCCAACAGGATTCCCGAAGCCACTGGGTTCATAAAGATGTCCTTTCTGCTTCTGACTTAGAGCAGTCATCCAACTTAAGGAAATGTGGAAAAAGAAGTAGAAAAATCTTTAAAGGTTTTATTTCACAACACTGCTGTATTAAGTTGAGGGATAAAAATTGGATTACTAGTTATTTTTGGTTATTTAGTATCATTATTAAAATGGTGTTATTTATCTAAAATTGATAACTGATGATTTTCCATTTTTTCTTGTTAGAGCAATAGAGTTCCTCAGAAGTTTCATTATAAAAACAAGAAACTTAGTTCAGTGGTATAACAAAACAAATTAGGTGAGATAAGTTGTTAGTGGGCTGGGTAACATTAATGAGTAACAATTATGAAGGCTAACATAATTGATCTGGCAATTTTAGAAGATGTTAACATTTAGGTTTGAGTCGGCTTCCTAGGACATCTTTTGTGCACCTGGGAAATGAATTGGTCGTTTCATCTTTCATTTTCATCCAGGTGAAGAATCCAGATTAAGGAATATCCTCATGTAGAAAGTTACATGGGAAAACCTTCTATTTCCGAAGTGAACAGTACACTAACAGTGAGAAGAATAAACAGCGTTTTTTTTTTTTCTTCTTCTTCTTCTTCTTGCAGACTCTGGGCCCTTAACCACATTAGTATTCTTTGTGATTTCTAATGTGACCAGAAATCAGTCCTAGTCAACTCTGGGGAAAGGACTTGGTGAGGCAGAGGAAAATTAAAACTGATGGTGAAAAAGCAGGTTTGGTTTTTATGGCTGTAAGTTATCTGTGCACTGTCTACCCCCTTGACTGTGGATAACTGAGAGTAGCTGGTTATTCTGGCCAGGTCATTGTGATTGACAAGTTACAGTTGTGGACTTTGCCAAATCAAAGCTCAGGAATAAAAATGCTATATATTTTGTATTCAGATTCAAGAAAGATTGACTTTCTAAGTTAGCTGCTATTTGGGGGAAGAGAATGCTATCACCTTCGTAAAGTTGTGAATTATGAAAGACATTTCTGTTGGGTTACTGAATGTCCCTTGGGGTTTTTTTCATTTATAACATTGCCTCAGGCTCTCTGCTGCATCCTGTTGGAATGACCTTCTTTTCAACTCTGTGCTGGCAGCTGTAATATGGCTCTTTCCCCTGAATCCTTCAGGCTTGTCACATGACAAACATGAACTGTGACCCCTTTGTTCCTTACTCAGATGATTAGGTCTCTTTATTTTTTTTTTCTGTTTGACAATTTTGCCTTATTGTCTTTCCTTTCCCCCCTCTCTTTGCTTCCATGTTAATTTCCTCCTGAGGCAAGGTTTTTGGGGTAGCAATTTAATTTTTTATTGAAATATAGCATCAATATAGAAAGTACACAAGTCATAAGCTCACCACAGTTTTCACAGCATGAACACATTCATGTAGGCAGTAGTTAGATCAAGAAGGAAACATCACCAGAACTCCAGAAAACTTCAGTCTCTTTCTAATCACTTCTCATCTCCCCCATGGGAACTCACTCTCCTGACTTTTTTTAAGCTTTGCCTGTTCTGGGACTTGGTAGAAATTGAATCATACAGTATGAATTCCTTTGTGTCTGGTTCCTTTCATTGAACATTTTTATGATACTCTCTCATGTTACCCAGTCGTTATTGCTGTGTATTATTCCATGGTATGACTATTCCACAATTTATTGTACTCTTAATGTACTCACTCAGATTGTTTCTAGCTTAGGGCTCTTGTGAATAGTAGTCATCCTTATACATATCTTTTGATGAACCCATGGCATATTTCTGGGTATTTACATAGATGTGGAATTGCCAGGACATTATGTCTGTCTAGCCAGTTATTTTAAAATCTCATATAAAACACCAAAGTACTGATTTTAGGAAAACTCTTAGAAGATTTATAAACATATAGTTACAGTTTTAGCATAATGTATCTAATTTATGGCTAAAGAAATTGCCTCTAGTTAAATGTATTGTAGTTGTTTTTTGTTTTTTAAGACAGAGTCTCACTCTGTCACCCAGACTGGAGTGCAGTGGCATGATCTTGGCTCACTTCAACCTCTGCCTCCCAAGTTCAAGCAGTTCTTCCACCTCAGTCTCCCGAGTAAGTGAGCTTACAGATGCACACCACCATGCCTGGCTCATTTTTATTTATTTTTTGTTAGAGGTGGAGTTTCACCATGTTAGCCAGGCTGGTCTCGAACTCCTGACCTCAAGCGATTTGCTTCCCTTGGCCTAAATATGTTGTAGTTTTAAATGGGTTACTCCTGTAAACAACAAAATTTCCACTCACTGCCAATTACATGTTTTAGTAACTTTCTTCCTAATATGTACTTTTTATTCAATTTTCCAAACAAAACTGAGCTTTTGGTCCCATTCTGCAAAAATCTTATGAAGATATTTTGATGGTAATAATTTACAATAGTTAAAGTTACATCTGAGTTACACCATCTCTGAGTGTTGATGCTAGCAGAGTAACATGCTAGTGCTTCACTGCCAGGCTTAGCTGAAGTACCAGAGGCTTACACTTGTACAAATTGCATTCATTACCAAGAACCCTGCAGAAGTGGTGAGAGACTGGCTCTATACTGTAGATGGGCTCTGGGATAAGTAGCCAAACAATTGTGCAGCTGAGACCAATTTTTTCCCCTCTTTTAGAACGTGGACTTTCCAAAATTTTTTCCATGGATACTTATGAACAAGTTTAACTTAATGAGTATAAAAATATGACTGTGACATCATGTCCCTCAAAAACTGGGTAGTATCTCTTAAAGAAGTTTTATTTGTCCGTCAGATAAAGTACCCCTAAGTCATGCTGTGAACATGCATGGAATTAAGTTTGACTGATTTTGACCACGGTGTTTTGGAGACCTTAAGAGATTTCCTTCCCCTCCATCAGAACAAGAAACCCAAAAAGGTGGAAGGAGTAATTAAAATTTAATTGTTATAAAAGGACAGTAACAGAACCAGATTTTCTTCCTATGTTATCTTTCCTTATGTATGTCTTTCGGGTGGATAAAAGAGAGTTGCCAGTCCTATCGAGACTTTTTTTGAAACAAAGGATTTTGTTTTGAAACAAAGGTAAAAAGAATTAAAGGATTTCATTTTTACAAAATTATCTTTTGAGAGTTCTGTGTTTTCTTTTCTTCCAATTAAAAGTAATAGTATATAGACATATTGGTAATTCATATTGGTAAACATATTCAGAAAACTGTCCTAATTACAGGAGTGTTGTGTTTTCGTCATTTTAAAATGACATTTAGAATGCATGTTGTTCTGTTTTAAACCAGTACATTCAGTTTAGAAAATATTGCGGATAACTTGTGTTGTTCTGTGAACTCTGCTAAGCCCTAGAGGAGACAGAAACCATAGTCCTTGTCCTCAGAAAGCTTATGGTCTAGTGGGTATGTAGTGGTGGTGGGAGCATATACAAATTACTATAGTACAACGTAAGGTAATTGCCACAGTGAGATTTCCTTGGATGAAGGACAGGTAGACCCATTTGAAATGGGTCTTAAAAGATGAGTAGATTGGCCTAGAATGGCCTCTTTGCTAATCTCTGCCTATTGGCAGAGGAGCCATGTGGCTGCAGTTAAGATGTCTTGTAAAGGAGCAATGGGAAGTGAGGCTAGAGCGAAGGAAGCCAGAGTGATGGGTTTATACGTGATATGGTGGATAATATAGCACAGTGGTTAAGAGTGCTTTATTTTTATTTTTATTTTTATTATTTTCATTTTTTTGAGACAGAGTCTTGCTCTGTTGCCCAGGCAGGAATGCAGTGGCGGGATCTCAGCTCACTGCAACCTCCGCCTCCTGGGTTCAATTCTACTGCCTCAGCCTCCCTGGTAGCTGGGATTACAGGCATGCGCCACCACACCCAGCTAATTTTTTTATTTTTAGTAGAGACGGGGTTTCACCATGTTGGCCAGGCTGGTCTCAAACTCCTGACCTCAGGTGATCCACCCACCTCGGCCTCCCAAAGTGCTGGGATTACAGACGTGAGCTACTGTGCCCAACCAGAGCACTTACTTTAGGTCAAATTAGAAACTGAGTCACAGCTCAACTTTGCTGTGTGACCTTGAACAGATTGCTTAACCTATCTAAGCTCAGTTTCCTCATTTGATAAATGGGGACAGCGCTTATATAACTGGCTGCAATTTTGTATGATAGAAAAGAGATAATATATGAAAAGTGCTCAGCGTGGTTCTCAAGAACCTGCTCTGAGCAATGGGAACCATTGAAGATTTTGGAACCATGGCCTGGTGGGATCTGAACCGTGAAAGGCCTTCATTGTTATTTTTTATTATTGACATACAAAAGACTTCATACATTTAAAGTCTACATTTGATAGATTTTTATGTATGCATACAACTTTGAAATCATCACCACAATCAAAGTGATAAACAAGTCTTTCACTCTCAAAAGATTTGTGTAAGACCTTTAAAGAGGGAAAGTCTGGCCTGCAGTGCACCGGGAAGAATGGAGCAAAGTAGAGCCTGGAAATGGAGAAACCAGTTCAGAGGCTATTGCCATGCTGCAGGTGAGCAGGAAAGAATGAATGAGGTCAGGTGATAGGTTTAATGGCCATTTGAGATTGGCTGCTGGAGGACAGGGTTAGGTCTTCATCATTACATTATCTCCAGTACCTAACCCAGTGACCAGAGGGTAGTGGGCTCTGACATGCTAGAATTGACAGGCTTTCCCTTTATGAAAGATTTTTATTTCAAATTGCTTTTCCTTTTATTATTTTTAGGGCTTAAAAGACAACCTTCTTGCTTCTGGGACATCCAGCCTGACAGCCACCAAACAGTTGCATCGTCCAAGAATCACGAGAATCTGCCTCAGGGACTTGATATTTTGTATGGAACAGGAACGGGAGATGAAGTATTCTCGAGCTCTATACCTGGCCCTTCTGAAGTGACCACTCCACTCTTCCATCCAGATCCTTGCTATTTACTGCCAAAGAAGACACAAAGAGCATTGTTGCACTGTCCTGAAATTTCAATTTCTGGAAAATAATCACCAACATGAAAGAGCATTGTTTACAGTTAGAAACTTTATTAACTCTTACCTATCCATCTCATGGGACTCTTACAGACTCAGATTCATCTTTGTCTTCTGAAAATCAGTTATGAAATACACTTTGCACAGAATTAGGCATCTGCCTATCTGTGCATTAAATTAAAGCAAGTTAAGGCCCTATTTGTTACTACCTGCCTCATTTGCCAAATTGTAGCAGGTGAGGTGTCCTTCCCTAATACAGCATGCATTGAGATGCAGGAGAAAGGAAGAGGCATAAGAAAATACAAGATTGACTATTTCATTCTATATTGAACCTGTCCCAAAGTGGTAGGTTTTCTGGGCTGGAATCAGAAGTTGCTTAGCTAACTATGACAGTCACCTTCTGTACGTGACAGGCCACTGTGGTGACTTTGGTCGGCTGAGTTCCAGTGTTGTCAAAACAAGACAAATGGGGATAGATTGTGCCTGGGGTTGCTAATTCTCTGCTTCATATCACCATATGCCGTTTCTGGTACCAAGTGAGGGGACATGCTTGTCAGGGAAACCTTAAAATTGAATCTACTGATATATCTTGTTGAAAAAATGGAAAAGGTGCAAAGTATTAGAAGGAACGTTAGGGCGTTGCTTTCAAACTGATGAGGGGAATGTGAAAATGGTATCATAAAACAGGAAATGTGCTTCATATGCCCAAGAGGGGAAGAGGTAGAATCGGAACTCCAAAACAACTGGTACATGTTTTGTTGATGGGCAAAAAAAATCACAGCACAACCAGAAAGGAGAATGTACCAGATGTTTTCAAATTAGAGTATTTCAAAAGGAAAATGTTATTTTTTGTTTTGTATTGTTTTACATCCCAAGAAGGATAGTTTTTATAGTTCCTTCTGTCATAATATATTTTAGTTATCCTAATTTTTAAGCATGTTGGCACATTTAAAAAATCCTAATTGATGATGAGAAATTTTTAACAATAGGACTTTATGTTGGATTCTGTACTTAAAAGGTACTGTCAATATCTCACTCTTGGGGATATGAGCTCTAAATATGAGAAGCAAGTTATATGTGTTCACCTGAGGAAGAAGCTGACGGACAAAGCAAACCCTCTTTAAAAAAAAAAAAGAAAGAAAATTCCACGTGTGTGGAATACAGCCGGTGAAAAATAATCACTGTAGTTAGAATCACATACAGAAAAAAGTGATTGAATCCTCCAAGAAGGTATTTCAAAAATGGGAAATGCTATACTTATAAGAATTGAAGGGAAAAAAAAAAAACACCTCACGTATGTTATTCTTCATCCTGTTCTTCCCATTGGGACTGTTATGGCCATATTCTACAGTATAGTAAATTTTAAATTGGCCACATTTTTTTTTGTTTCAGCAAGTTATGTAAAATGCTATAAATTATGTGTATGTTAAAGGAGTACTTTAAGAAGAGATCTTTATCCAAAGTTGTTTTTGTATATTTAAATGCTTACCTTTATTTTTTGTAAAGTGCAGCATACTCATTTGTGTATAATCTTACTGATCAGATGTTTAAAATTATTTCAAATACTTCATTAAAATAATTATTTTATTATAAGAATAACTTTGCTCAGTCACTGACTTTGAAAACCATTGTCCTTAGTAGTTAGCCCCTGATGTGCTCAAATTGCTGGGCTGTGAATTTTTCCTAGCTCGGATTGTGAATTACTTTGGAGTATGGGCATTTTGGTTCCAGAAAGTCACTTCAGATCCAAGTTGTTGTATCACTTTCTTTGAAATAGTTGTAAATTTGCATGCTATTTGATTCACAAAGAAAGCTAGGCATACTCATTACAAAAGATTTTCTTGCCTATCAGAGTTTTTTAACTGAGGTATTTTTCAAAATTTATTTTTAATATTCATTTTTAAACTTTGTCTTGTGAAATATATCTTACACAAGAAAGAAAAAATAATGTATCCAAGGTATTCTTCTGTGCAGCTTGCAAAATGGTGGGCTTGGAGTAGATTTGATCTACAAATGCATTCTCCTTGACTCACACGGTATTGCCAATGTTTTAATTCATGAGAATCTATATTTCCATTTCTTTTGAGAAATTAGAAGATCTGGAATCCCTAGCTATATCCTTTTGTATGGCAACAATCCACCAGAGCTAACCAGCAGCTGTCTACTTGAGATACACAGGCATAAGTTTACCTTCCCTTGCCTGATTCATTTAGGCATTGGAGTTCATGACCCTCTGCCTTCAATATTTATTTTGCAGCTGGGCCTCACACCTGTAATCCCCAGCACTTAGGGAGGCCAAGGTGGGAGGATTGCTTGAGGCCAGGTTGAGACAACCTGGGCAACATAGCAAGGCCCACCTCTACAAAAAATGAAAGAATTAGCTGGGTGTGGTGATGTGCACCTGTAGTCCCAGCAACTCAGGAGGGTTAGGCAGGAGAATTGCTTGAGCCCAGGAGATTGAAGCTGCAGTGAGCTATGATCACACCACTGCACTCCAGCCTGGACGACAGAGCAAGACCCCATCTCAAAACAAAGTGTGGCCTGGCACGGTGGCTCACACCTGTAATCCCAGCACTTTGGTAGGCTGAGGTGGGTGGATCACGAAGTCAGCAGTTCAAAACTAACCTGGTCAACATGGCAAAACCCCGTCTCTACTAAAAATATAAAAATTAGCCAGGTGGGGTGTCAGGCACCTGTAATCCCATCTACTTGGGAGGCTGAGGCAGGAGAATCATTTGAACTCGGGAGGCGGAGGTTGCAGTGAGCCGAGATCATGCCATTGCACTCCAGCCTGGGTGACAAGAGTGAGACTCCATCTCAAAAAAAAGTGTGTGTGTGTGTGTGTGTGTATGTTTATATACACACATATACATATATTTATCTTGGGTGATGAACAGTTAAAAAGTACCAGAAATTCTCCATCTGTTTACTTTTTTAAAGAAACTCTACTGAGGTGTATTTTACATTAAACTACCCATTTCATCTATTTACTTTGATTTGTTTCTATATTTTAGATATAGGGTCTTACTCTTTAGATCCAGGGTCTCACTCTGTCACCCAAAGCTGGAGTGCAGTTGTGTGATGATGGCTCACTGTAACCTTGAACTCTTGGGCTCAGGCGGTCCTCCCACCTCAGCCTCCCAAGTAGCTGGAACTACTGATGAGTACCACCTTGCCCAGCTAATTTTGTAATTTTTTTGTAGAGATGGGTCATTGCTGTGTTGCACAGGCTGGTATTGAACTCCTGGGCTCAAGTGATTCTCCTGCCTCAGCCTCCCAAAGTGCTAAGATTACAGGTGTAACCACCATGCCCAAACCCATTTCCTTTTTTTTTCTTTCTTTTTTTTTTTTTTTTGAGACGGAGTCTTGCTCTGTTGCCCAGACTAGAGTGCAGTGGTGCGATTTTGGCTCACTGCAACCTCTGCCTCCTGGGTTCAAGCGATTCTCCTGCCTCAGCCTCCCAAGTAGCTGGGATTACAGGGTTGTGTCACCACACCCGTCTAATTTTATATTTTTAGTAGAGGCGGGGTTTCACCACATTGGTCAGGCTGGCCTCGAACTCCTGACCCCAAGTGATCCACCCACCTCCCAAAGTGCTGGGATTACAGGCGTGAGCCACCGTGCCCAGCCCCCATTTACTTTAAATATGACTGAACGATCTTTTAAATGGTCTCCTGCTGAACATCTTTGATTCTTCTCTTTAAAATAAAAAAGTAAAGTTTAATATTTCTTAAGACCTGCATTTGAGGTAAATTTTGTAAGAATTTTGGAAAAACTTTATTTAGAATTAAGAATATTTGTATTAGTTAGTCGTGGTTACAGCAGAGAACACAAGTAGTGTTAAGGCATATTCTTTAGAAAAATATGGAACCAAGTTCTCAAGCTGATTAAGTTGGACTTTATCTGTTTGCCTAGTTGTACTGTCAACCAACTGTTTATAAAACTTTCCTCAGCAAGACTCAGTGATTGTGCAGAGATAAAACTATAATGTGTCACATGTTTATACACGACCTAGTAGTCGGTTTTTATTTTGTTGTTAACATATCTTTTTAAACACTTTCATATGCCTCTCTGAACTATTTTTTTTACATGTGGACATGATTTATAGCTGATATCAGCATCTTTTTCTGACTTTTTAATACTGCTTAGTATTTTCATATGCATTTCAGCTGTATCACATTGGTGCATTTGCTTTTTTGCCAAAATTGTTTCACCAGTTGGAAGTTGGTCTTCAGTAGATATTTTTGTTATTTTTCTTCCAGTAAACAATTGAGAGACTGTGCTGTACCAACAAGAAACCGAAAGTGTTGATCATCATATAGCTGAACACTGGCTGGTTAGGTGAGATATAGAAATATAAAGTAATAGAGTATATTACTATACACTGTATATAGATATAGAAAATAATACAGATATATAAAGTAGAAGCATCACAGCCTATGTAGACCTTGCCACGTTGAATATTTGTAGGAAGAAAATATTCCCGAGGAAGTCATCTGAAGACTTTTGGCTTTGTTGGTAAACCACAATGAGAGCAATTTTAATGGCAACTCTTAAAATAATGTTAGGTTGCCATCTCTCCAAGTTCTTTTACCATGGGTGGTACTGAAGCAGTATTGCTATGGGTGAGAGCACACCCTGGCTTCCCATCTTAGTCCTGCCTCTTTCCAGCGTGTGACCTTGGCAAATTATTTAACTTTGCTGTGCCTTTGTTTTCTTATGTATATATAATAGGAACCACCTGTGAGGTGGTTGGGGGACTTCAATGCATTGTCATATGTAAAGCACTGTTCTAAGTGCTTTATATGTGAGCAGTGCTAGAACATGTAGTGAACAGTATACAGTCCTGCATCACTTAATGACAGAGACCATGGGCATATGTTCTAAGAAAGCATCAGGCAGTTTTGTCATGCAAATATCATAGAGTATACTTAAACCTGGATGGTGTAGCCTACTACACACCTAGGCTATATGGTGTAGCCTATTTCTCCTAGGTTACAAACCTGTACAGC
The DNA here is from genome assembly GCF_028858775.2 of Pan troglodytes. Taxonomy (NCBI): domain Eukaryota; kingdom Metazoa; phylum Chordata; class Mammalia; order Primates; family Hominidae; genus Pan; species Pan troglodytes. The sequence continues at coordinate 36,241,381 of NC_072415.2, forward strand.
CTGTTACTGTACTGAATACAGCAATTGTAATACAATGCTATTTGTGTTTCTAAACATACCTAAACATAGACAAGGTACTATGAAAATACAGTATTATGTGGCACATGGCTATGTATGTTGGTTATTATTGTTTTACAGATTTTGAATGGCATAGTTCTACTTCCTGTCTGCCTCTAGTACCTTTTTTTTTTTTTTTTTTTTTTGAGACAGAGTCTCACTCTGTTGCCCAGGCTGGAGTGCAGTGGCACCATCTTGCCTCACTGCAACCTCCACCTCCCAAGTTCAAGCGATTCTCCTGCCTCAGCCTCCCGAGTAGCTGGGTTTACAGGTATGGACCACCATACCCAGCTAATTTTTGTATTTTTAGTAGAGATGGGGTTTCTCCATGTTGGCCAGGCTGGTCTTGAACTCCTGACCTCAGGTGATCCTCCCGCCTTGGCCTCCCAAAGTGCTGGGATTACAGGCGTGAGCCACCATGCCTGGCCTCCAGTACCATATTATACTGATGAAAGTCACTGGCCGAATGCATGCACCTTAGTGTCTTATTTATAGATAGTCTAAGATCATGTGAGATTGTTATATATTGCATTGGGGATTGGGTAATGGGGAGGCTAGAAGGAGAAAGGTACGATAATACAGTGGAGCCATTTGACAGAATAATTGTTATGTCGGTGGCTTTGCCTAATAAGTTTCCTGTGGAATTGGAAGCAGTGAAGAAACCATGTCATTACTTGAAAACGCTATAGATACATGGTGAATATTCAAGCAGTATAAAAAAGCATAGCAAAAAAACTATCTTACTCAGACCTTCCCAGGTCCCCTGCTCCCCTCCCTAGATTCACCCACTTTTGCCAATTTCATACATCTTTCCAGCATAGTCAATATATATATAAGCCCATAGTTATATATTCCCCCTTATTTGCATATGACAGCATACTGATCTGTCCTTTGCCATTTTCAAAACCCTGTTATTCTTAATTCAATTTATACTGTGTTCCAGGTCAGGAGTCTTGGTAGAGTCTTGCTGTAATCTTTGGGAAAACAACACATGAATGTTTCCTCAAGGGGTTTAGTCACAAGTTTTCTTACTATTTTGTAGATCACAGTGTTTCTTTACCAAAGAGGCATGCATCATAAGGGGAGTAGAGATTTCCCAAGATGAGGAGGTGCAGAGAGGGAAAGAAGAAAAGTCATTTAAGGGAAGGATTGAGTATTCCAGTTGTAATTATAAAGTTTCTCTGACAGCATCCTCCCACCATGAACCACTAGTATCCTGGAAACCAACCTGAATTTAGGATCGCTCCAACCTCTTTTCTGTAAGATTTATATTTCTGATTAAAAATTAATGAATAGATCAGAATAGGGATGATCTAAATCTGAGATTCCTCGGAGTAATCCCTGATGGGATGCCTGATACCCAAAATACTCTTAAGTCTTGTATTCTAGGGCCTTCTAAGGCAAAAGATTGAGAGGCCCAAAAAGAGAAAATATGTTTAGTAAAGAAAATATTTACTTTGACTAGTTATGATGGTCATATAGGGGAGAAAAGGCAAATTTTGGAAATGTAAGATGGGGACAATTAATGTATATACACTGTCCAAATTCAAAAGGTACAAAAGAGGATACAGTAAAGTCCCCCACCTTTGTTGTCTAGGTAAATTGTTCACAGTTTCTCTTTCTAAGAAATTTTAGAAAAGGAGTTAGAGGGTTGCCTGTAAACCTTTCATCTTCCTCAAAGATTTTTCCTTGATTATGAGTGATATATTCTCATTGCAGAAAATTTGGAAAATAAAAATATAAGGAAAATGAAAACACACGTGGCACTGTTAATATTTTGATGCATTTCTTTCTAGCCTTTTTTTCCTGTGCTAACTCTGTGGATGTTTTAGATCACACTGTTGAGCCAGCATTGTGTCTTACTGATGTACTTTTGGAAATGCTGGGGGAAATGAGAAGAAAAACAACTAGGAGAATGAAGCATCGCTTTTGAATTCTGTCCCTCAAAGTGATGTTGAGGCCATGTTTCTCATTTCCTCAAACAGCATATGGATTTGTTTAAGGTGTTTCAATTTGCTGTCGTTATGGGTGAAATGAAAGTACCCATTTAGTCTCGTCATTGCTTGCAGGGTTCTCTACATGTTAAGGTATTGTGGAAGAAAAATTGCCATAACTCTATGCAAATTATTTAGATTCAAAGCTAGTATAGAAATGTAACTTTTGAGGTTTAGGCTATAGGACTGATAACTTTTCATATTTGTGATATTAATGGAGGCTTTGCCTGAGAATGAAGGAAAGGTCAGGACTTGATGGTTGGCTTCTTGACGACATCTTATGGCTGAGGCCTCCAATTCCCTAAATACAAGTGGGAAGTTGTGCTGGGGGTCTCCACAGGTCCTTTAAACTTTCAACTCTCAATAGTTTAATCTCACTGGGTACTTCTTTGCAATCTTAATTCTTATAAAAGTGATACTGGTTGCCTTTAATGCTAAGGGAAGGAAGAAAATTGAACAAATAGTGCTTTGTGTCTTCTGTACTTTCTGCCATTATCAAAAAGTGTGTGTGTGCTGCTGGACCAGACCCAATTAAGGATACAAGCATTGCCATTGACCTATATTGGCTGCATCCGTTTTCTAGGGCTGCTGTAACAAATGACACAAACTGGGTGACTTAAGGCAACAGAAATTTATTCTCACAGTTCTGGAGGCTAGAAGCCCAAATCCAAGGTCGGCAGGGCCGCCCTCACTCTAAAGGCTCTAGGGGAGAATCCTTCCTTGCCTCTTCCAGCCTCTGGAAGCTGCTGGTTGTGGGAACAAAATGACAATGTCTGTGTCTGTGTTCACATAGTCTTCTCTGTGTCTTTCTGTGTCCTCTCCTCCTCTTATAAAAACACCAGTTGGAGGGCCCTCCTCCCTGAGGGCCGTCACTTGGACTACACACAAGTGTATAATCTCATCTTCACATTTAACTAGTTACATTTGCGAAGACACTGTTTCCAAATAAGGTCCCCTTTTGAAGTTCTGGGTCAATGTGAATTTTGGGAGGATAGTGTTCACCCCACCAAAGGAGCATATGCCTTGTGACTTTATATTCCCGATAGCTCTTCTACTTTCTATCCTTGGCTTTAATAATAGCGAAAATCTTATGGCTAAGATGTGTAGGGGTTGATTTTGTGTCTCTTTACACTGGAAACAGAATCTTGAGGTCTGTCAAGAGAGTGGTTTTCACCTTTTTTCACTTCTCTTCCACTTCAGGCAAGGTTGGGAAGTTCCTAGTAGGTGACTGTCCTGAGAAATGTCTTTGGTGTGGTTAACACAGTGTCGTCCTGGTGTTTAGAGTAGTACCGTATAGTCAAGTGAAGGTATTCAGAAGACTTGAGATTTCGCATGCTATTTACATGTTAACAGTTCTTAAGGAAATTCTCCACACCATGAGCAAATCATAAATTTATTTCATGTGGAAGTGTTGATTCTAACAGATACCAAGTATTAGAACATTTTAAATATAAATATACCAAGGTTCTATCTCCAAGAACTTCAGGAGACTCTAGTTCTCCTAAAATGAGAACATGCTAATATTTGGAAAATATCAGTTACTGTTCTCTGTCTGCTTCCAAAAGCAGCTAGGGGTCTGGTACCACTAAACCAAACAAGTTAATTTATCTGACACTGGCAGGCTTGCTTTTCAGGTGGAGACCTGTGTTATTGGAGATGGAAAGGAGGGAGCAAAACTCAGAATGACTGGGGAGAGATGCATCACTGAGGAGACTTGGAAATTAGAGAAATATCAAGAGTAGCTTTATTGACTTAACTGCAGATGCCACCATTGGGCATTAGCCTCTGGAGCTGGGAGTTGGTGGCAAGTTGTAAATTGAAGACCACTACAGGCAGTGCAGATTTTTATCAGATTTCTTTTGTGCCTAGAATATTAAACAGATCTTAACTAATTTTTAAAAGAATATGTGTTTTGCCTACTGTAATTTAAAAAAGCCATCCTCTCTCTACTATGTGTGAATGTATTGAATAACTAAACCAATAGTTGGCAGGGGTTTGGGGAAAAGGCCCTTAGAAGTTTCCACATACTCTAGGGAGAATCTTGCAGAAAAATCTATCTGATGCAGTATGGAAAGATCCAAAAACAGCAGGCTTGGCCTAAGATGTTAACATAGGAACAATCAGCTACCAGATTCTCACATTTCTTTCATGATCAGTCTCTTCGGTTATCTCTAGGGAGTACTCAGATCTGAGGTTCCCAAGATGAAGTTTTAATTCATCTTTTGGAAAGATGCAGAGGTAGGCATGGAGATAAGGAGAGAAAGATGTCAAACCAAGCAAAAGATAGGGTTTTGTAACCTCTATCTGCTTAAGTCTATTTCAAGTTTACTGAGTGATATTGATTATTAAGATGCAGACTAGGTTACAAAGAATGACGATGCTGATGTGGTCTAGTCTACCACATTTAAGCATAAATCCACTTAGAATCAAGCCACATGTGTGAAGCCCAAGGTTCTTGATATTCCTCAGCATATCTAAAGTTTACCCAGCTCAGCGTTCCATCTACTAAAGGAATTCCCTTCAGCATCCCTGAAACAAGCCTTCTACTTGAATAGTTCTACCTTATCCTAGAATTCACAATTGAACTGTCCTGTTACTCTTTATGTTCTGTCTTGGTTTGATTTTGAAATCTGCCTTCCTACAATTTAATATTTGGGACTTACTTTTTTCTTCCAAAAGCACATAACTAGCAATTTGCTGATCCCTATGTATCAGATACTATGTCAAACTAAGCATCTTACCTGCATTATCTAACTTAATCCTCACAACAGCCTTCTGATAGAGAGTGGCAGAGAGGGGCTAGCAGTTCACTGAACTCGTTTTCCCTTGGCTGTGCAGCTAGACCACATTTTTAAGCCTCCTCATAGTTAAATGTGGCCTGGTGCCTGAGGTCCAGCCAATGAGATGTAGGCAGAAGGGATGTGTGACACTTTCAGATATGGCTCATGATAACCTGCCATGCATGAGCTTTTTATTTATGTATTTGAGACAGGGTCTTGCTCTCTCACTCAGGCTGGAATACAGTGACACGATCTTGGCTCACTGCAGCCTTGACTTCCCAGGCTCAAGTGATTCTCCCACCTCAGGCTCCCGAGTCACTGAGACTACAGACACATAGCACCATGTCCAGCTAATTTTTGTATTTTTAGTAGAGACGAGGTTTCGCTATGTTGCCCAGGCTGGTCTCAAACTCTAAGCTCAAGCGATCTTACCCCCTCAGCCTCCCAAAGTGCTGGGATTACAGGCATGAGCCACTGCGCCCGGGCTCCACACATGATCTTGCATGCTCTTTCCCTTTCATGGTGACCTTGGAAGGTTGGTGATGAAAATGGCAGAGCCACCAGATGGAAGGAGCCCTACGTCACTGAATCTTCGTTTAGTGCAAAACTGCCTGCTAATCCAGAACACCCATTTTGGACTACATACAAGTGAGAAATAAGGCTCTGATGTGTAAGACACTAACACAATATTTCTGTGATAGCAGTTAACAGCCGAATTAACTGATACAGATGGCTACTGCTCTTAATATTTTTATTATATGATAAAGACACTTCTGTGTCAAGCGACTAGGTAATTTACTGGAAGTCAGTCACAGAGAAAGTGGTGTTAAGATTTGAACATAGATCTGTCTAACCTCAGAGCCTGGACTCTTGATCCCTACACCCTACACTGAGATTTTCTTTAAATGCTTAGGGCTACTCTCTCCCACCTAATGGTATTTTAAAAATCTAAGGAAAGCTACCCATTTTCTTTCCTACACTTATTATTCCCTTCTCCAGGCTGATGGATCCCAGCTCTTTCAGTTCTCACAGTGGAAATTCTAGATTTCTCTGTATTTTTATTGTTTTCTTGGTTGTATTCTAATATCATAAAGGCCACATTAAAATATGGCTCCCCACACTAAATGCAGCACAGCAGGTGGGGCTTGGGGAGTAGGAAAGACAGTGTGCCCATTTACTACTTAGAATTCCATAATTCTGTAGGTACAAAGTTAAGACTGTGATTAATCATCCTAGCGCTTTTCACTCTCACTATTCAGTGTGGCCCATGGACCAGCAGCATTGGTATCAACTGGGAACTTGCAAGAAACGTAGGATTCAAGCCTCACCCCAGACTTGTTTTTTTTTTTTTTTTTTTTTTTGAGATGGGGTCTTGCTCTGTCACCCAGGCTGGAGTGCAATAGTGCAATCTCGGTTCACTGCAACCTCTGCCTCCTGGGTTCAGGCAATTCTCCTGCCTCAGCCTCTGGAGTAGCTGGGACTACCAGCGTGTGCCACCATACCCGGCTAATTTATATATATGTGTATGTGTGTGTGTATATATATATATATATAAATATATATACATATATATTTATATATAAATATATATACGTATATATATTTATATATATATATAAATATATGTATATATAAATATTTATATATATATATACACACACATATTTTCTTTTTAGTAGAGATGGAGTTTCGCCATGTTGCCCAGGCTGGTCTCGACTCCTGACCTCAAGTGATCTCCCTGTCTCGGCCTCCCGAGTAGCTGGGACCACAGGTATGTGCCACCATATCCTGCTAATGTATTTTATTTTATTTTTAAATTTATTTATTTTTGAGACAGAGTCTCTCTCTGTTGTCCAGGCTAGAGTGCAGTGATGCAATCTCAGCTCACTGCAACCTCTGCCTCCTGGGTTCAAACAGTTCTCCCGCCTCAGCCTCCTGAGTAGCTGGGATTACAGGCACCACCCACCACACCCAGCTAATTTTTTGTATTTTATTAGAGATGGGGTTTCACCAAGTTCCCAAGGCTGGTCTCAAACTCAGCTCAGGCAATCCTCCCACCTCAGCCTCCCAAAGTGCTAGGATTACAGGTGTGAGTCACTGTGCCCGGCCACATCCAGCTAATTTTTGGGTTTTTTGTAGAGATGGGGTTTCACCATGTTTCGCAGGCTGGTCTTAAACTCCTGAGATGAAGCGATCCTCCTGCCTCGGCCTCCCAAAGTGTTGGAATTACAGGCGTGAGCCACCACGCCCAGCCCCCACCCCAGACCTTTTGAATGAGATGCTTCTTTCTAGCAAGATCCCCCGGGGATTGTGATGCACACTGAAGTTTGGGATGGGCCTTTCTAACTGATAGTTGCCTTGATCAACCTAAAGAGGAAAGTTTAAATATATCTGGTTATACTTCATTTTGTTTGTTTAGGCCTGTTATTCTTAGCTGGTCACAATCATTTTGATTCTGTCACTTACTGAGAACATTTGAGTTCAAGTTCTTCAATCAACTATACAGTTGGTTTTCCCTCTCAACCTTGTGTCATCCACAAATTTCATAAGCGTACTTTCTGTGTTCATTCAACTTGTGCATAAATGTGTTGAGCAAGACAGGGCCAGCAATAAAACCATGAAGCATGTTGCTGCCCTGCAACATCAATCTATTAATTAGCACTGATATCACTCTACAGTCAGCTGTGACTGTATCTAACTGATGGTACTATTGCAGAGTCCACAGGGTTTATGAGCAACTCTGAAGAACAAGTTGCTTGGTTCTAAGCACTATGCAGCATGTGGCTAACCCGTCTAGCAGCCATCTCAAAGAAGAGCAGGACAATGGGTGGAAGATCCCCATCTGTGATGGGCTGAATTGTGACCTTCCCAAATTTATGCATTGAAGCCCTAACCCCCAGCACCTCAGAAGGTGACTGCATTCTGAGGTAAGGCCTTTAAAGAGATAAGTCACAGTGACAGAATCAGGATGGGCCGTAATCCAATGACTGGTGTCCTTATAAGAGGAGGAGATAAGGACACAGAAACACACATAGAGTGTGCGTGTCCTTACTTCATGTGAAGAAAGAGGGAGAAGTTGGCCATCTCCAAGTCAAGGAGAAAGGCCTGGATGGACCAGTCTTGCCTCACAGTCCTCAGAAGCAACTGCCCCCTGCCAACACCTTGATCTTGGATTTTTGGCCCTTCAGAACAGTGAGAAGATTAATTTCTGTTGTTTAAGCCACCCAGTCTGTGGTGCTTTGTTATGGCAGCCCTAGCAAATGAATACACCATCCCCTCCTCTCTTCCACTATTGCTTTTTGGTGAAATTGGTCATCCTGGCCTTAGCAAGATAATCTGAGGTTTTAGCATAGCAGGCATGTTACTCAAAGTATGGTCCACGGACCAGCAGCCTAGGCATCACCTGGGAGCTTATTAGAAATGCTAACCCTGGCCCCACCTCAGAGCCACTCAGTGAGAATCGGCATTTTAACAAGATCCCTAGGTGACTGGCATTATAACTTTGAGAAGTGCTGTACTCCCAAACCCCTTCATTGATTTTTAGTAAACCTGGACTTTTCTGTATATTAGATTTGCTTAAAACTGCATTGCCTAAGGATCAGATCCAATCCAGGCTTAGGAATTTTAAAACTGGATTGAACTCTAGCCATAGAGTCAGATTTCAGAATGAGGACTTGAAGCCCAGAGAGATGAGGTAGTTTGCCTGAGGACACAGCACTAGAATTAATTTTGATTTATGCACAATTTCTAGGAACACTGGTAGTATTTAAAAAAATTTTCGTATGCACCCTGGCAATGTCACTCAGTTTTTGAGCCAGACAAATGTAAGAACTGGGTCTGAACCTAAAGCAATGGACAAATTAGCTGACTACATACATTAACTGCATTTAAAGAGGTTAGTGCAATGAGGGGTTGGAAGAAATCCGAATTGTCTGCTAGACAGAAACACCACCATTCTTCCAGTTAGAGGGGCTAACACCCCACAGTTCACTCTATCTGGTCTTACTTTCAAAGGAGAGATTATTAAAGTCTGTCCTGTCTCTAACATTTCTAAGCAAATTCTCACACTTTTTTTTTTTAAGATGCAGGATCTGGCTATGTTGCCCAGGCTGGTCTTGAACTCCTAGGCTCAAGTGATCCCCCCAACTTCAGCCTTCCAAGAAGCTGGGACTGCAAGTGTGCACCACTATGCCCAGCTTCACACATCTTTCGTATTCTGAATTTCCATTTTGATTCACATCAGAATGCCTTTGTGAGGCACACACAGCAGGTGACGGTGCAGGTAGTGTATGGCCCGAGAGCTGTGGGAGATTTGTTGTTTGTCTCAACTTCTATTTCTTTCACATTCTGCCTTTCTGTTTCCTTGTCTTCTCGAAAAGAGTGTTTATCGAATAGCTTACAGTTAATGATACCCTTATTTTGTCACATGTCCATTGTACCCCCAGCACTGTGATGGGTCCACAGAGATGAGCCAAATCAGGGAGACACATCTATCACTAAATAATGACATGGGGCATGCTGGGTGCTGTGAAGGCATGTGCCAGGTCCTGTGGGCCATGCAGGAGGAGGGCCTACTCTGGAAGAGACAGGGACTGGGGTGTTTTTTACATGAGACCTGGAGAATAAATAGGAGTGACTTAGGCTAAGCAGGAAGGTTTTCTAGGCAAAGGCTGAAGGTGTCATGCCATGTCTTATTTGGAGAATTGCTTAACTAAAGCTGGGGCATGTCTGGTTCAGAGTGCAGAGTGACAGCTTTTGTGAGCTAAGCTAAGGAGTACAGGAGTTAACTAGACTGTCTTGTCAGACCCCGCTGGTGGTTTTGCACAGAACATGTATCTCAAACTCCCTTGACTCGGGTGCTCCTGAAAGATAGTGCCTATTCGAATGTAAGTATGGGTGGTCCCGGCTTTCATGTAGTTTCTACTTGGCCCCCCATTCATGCACGTACACAACCACCTTCGTCCATCTGATTTGGTCTTTCACAGGTCGGAGATCTAATGATAAAGCATCTCGGGGTGGCCCCGCCTACCTGCCAGGTACCACCACAGAGGGAACAGCCAGTGAGGGGTCACTGCCTTGCCGCCAAATCAGTATTTGAAGAGAATCCTTGCTGCTCCCCATTCTGGGGTCTCCTCCACCCCAATACCATCCTTTCCTCCTCCTTGGTAGGGTTGGTGGGGGTGGGTGAGGGCAGGGACAGCTCGGGGTTATCTATAGACAGCCTCACACGTATCCACTAAGGTCCCACTTTTGGGATTTGTGTTTTTGGTAACAGGCAACAAGTGCCCCTTGACTGCAGCCTCGCTTGGGGGAGAACTCATGACTGGTGAGAGGTTTGGAGATGGAGGGGTTGTGGGCCCAGGCTGGATCAGAGGTCTCAGCCAGCAAGGCCTCCTCCCTGGGCACTCAGCACCCAGGGAGCCTCTTAGCTGCCTGGCAGCTAGCATGGGCCTGAGGGTAGAAGTACCTACAGAGACCATAATTAGGGATTTTATCATCTTGTTTTAGCTCCTCTGGAGCGGAAAGTCTGGAAGTCAGCAGGACCCCAAGCAGCTTGGCAGAGCCTGGCAGTGTCCTCCTGACAGTTGGTGGCAGCACAGGCCACCCTTTGAGTCACAGGCATGTTCTTCTGGGCTTCCCCAGAGGGGCCAGGTGGAAACTGAGCACAGGAGACCCTTTAAACTGGCCTTGTGAAAGCCACAGGCAGCAGGTTTGCTTGTGCTGTTTCAGTGTTAAACCCGGGTTAAGCATTTTCAAATGCATCCTGCCCCAAGCTTTCTAGGCATCTGTCAATGGGCATCCTGAAAGCCCTTCTTATTCACATGCAGTTCTGACCAGAGAGCTCCCTGCATCTCCTTACCTGCTGAGACCCTTCTCCTCACGCAGGTTGATAGAAGTCTGGTATCCCAGCCATCACTCCCCAAAGGGATTCCCTGTTGTCTCTCAAGCTAGAAACTCGAGGAAGATCGGTGTCTCCCCTTTCATTATCCTATTGTCCGGGGGGATGAAGCCTCCGGCTCTACAATCAAGACAAATAGACTTGTTTTACCTCCAACCCTCTGCCTCTAACTGGAGCCCCAAGTTTTATACCCCTGCACCAACTAAAGGCCCTAATGGGACCAGCAACTGGCTCCCTAGTCATTTTGCTAGAACTAGTTTGTTATCTACTAGGCTGGTCTGTCTGTTATACGAAGGGATTTGAGAGAAGAAATCCCTTCCAAGTATAGCCATGGGTGCCTGGTTGAGCCCCGAGGAGGTTATGCCTTCACTGGGTGTGCACTTCGGGTGCGAAGGAAATTAGTTCTCTCTCCCCAGGCCTGCACAGAGCTGCCGGTGTGGCAGTCACGGTCCAGGCTGGAAGAGGAGGTCTGGGTTTCACCTGGTCCCTGGACACCACGCAGGGGGCGGATGCAGGGCAGAACCCAGCAGAGGAGCAGCTGCCTGCGCCCCGCTCCCCACACCACCTCTCCTGTTTCCACCCTGGCGCACAGGCCACGTGTCAGGCCACATCTTCTCACAGCTCAGAAACGTGGTCATGGAGATCAGGAGGATAAATACATTCATTCTCCACCTCAGCGTGGGATGGGAGTGGGGGAGCTGCCCTGAAATGCACTCCAGGAAGGTCTCCAAGGGAGGCCTTTAATTAGCGCCTGGGGGATATAAAACTTGGGGCTCCAGATAGAGGCAGAGGGTTTGAGGTAAAAAGTGCAGAGGGAGGGTCCCTGTGGCCCTATAGCCAGGGCTCATATTTCCCTACTCAAAATCTAGATCTGTGATTTGACTGGAGGACCCACAGCTGCTATATCCATAGACCAAGAAGAGCCTGAGGAGCCGCCTCCAGGTGGGTCCATGTCACAGCTCACGGGTGCACGTGTTTCTCCCCCACCTGGATAGTGGAGAGTCCTGAGGAAGGGGAGCAGGAAGGGTTCTGACGGGAGAGATTAGGGACAGGCGCGGGCAGCCTCCCAAGGCCCCAGTGACTGGGCAGCATGTGCTGTTGGGCAGTTACTCCCCTGTTCAGCCTCAGCGGACTGATGAAAGGTGCCTGCTGTATATGCAAATTGGGATGATTCAATATGCAAATGTCCTCACAGAGGCCAGGGCAAGTGAAGTGCTTAGTGAACTAAAAACATAAGTGAACAAATAAGCTTCTTACCAAATCGGACCCCTCACAGACATTTCTCTCTTAGCCAGAACAAACTTGCAGCTTTGGGGAAGTTTGAGGGAAAAAAAAAAAGTTGTGCCGTTCTCCCTGGTAGGGAGCCTGCAGTTTGGAAATCTTAAGAGGCCAAGCAGCAAGTTTGCACAGGAAAGAACAGAGTGCGGGGGTTTGTTGCCTCTGTCCTGCCCCTCTGTGAGCTCACTCGTGTCCCTGCTGAATCTCATCAGGGTCTAAATAACCAAGATCGAATGCAGTAAATAAAACAGAACCATAGGAGTATCGTTTCATCGTGGATTTAACAATTTCAAACTTTCATCAGAGGTTTGTTCAGAGGAAGGGGAGGAGGCTCTTCATTCTCCATTTAAGAAAACCAGACCACAGCATCTTCTTTAGATCCAAGGCCTCTGGTACTGGACCTGGAGCCTTTGAGCTCTGGGAGTTTATTGTAAACATCAATGTCGCCAAAACCCACAACTGAGGGCTGTTCCTGGGAAGTGGGTGGATGGGCGAATTTTTCTTTTTTTTTTTTTAATTCCAAAAATAATGTGATTTCTCTCTCTGTATCTTTATGTCACATGGGCTCTGAATGTGCCCAGCTGGTCATTCTCTTTTATGGGTAAATATGTGCCCATTTTATTTAAAGAAAGGCCTCTTACAATGCAGCTGGTAAGCTTCCTGCTTGCTAGTCCTCACAGATTCCTTGTTGCAACCGAAGCGGGCGTGTTACTTTGATAGTCATATGAAATAACCCTAACTTTGCCTGGGGATATTTATAACAAGACATGCAGAATTATTGCACCATAAAGGCTGCTTTGCTGATTCTTGCTGATTAGAAACTTAAAAAAAAAAAAAAAAAAAAAAAGACGAATGGGATAAAAACCAAAAAGTCCCAACCGCTGGAGTTCTGAAGTCAGGCAAGCTGGAGCCACAGTGGTTCCCCCAGCCCTTTGATACCAACCCTGAGGTTGGAGAAGTTGGGCCAGCTCCGTGAGCTAGCTCTGTGGGCTACTTTCCCGAGGTGCTTCATGCGTCTCCTACCTTCCCGCCCCAAGCTGAGGCCAAGAATGAATGACCTGGGAGGGACGGGCTTGTCTTTCTGCCACGCTGGGGGCCAGTGCCAAGTTTTGCTTTAGGAGAAATGAAGGCAGAGCAATCCCTGGTATTAGATGAGGCAAGCGTATTCCACCCTGCCCCCTGGCAGACAGGCCAAACAGGACGGGGCATTTTTAATTGATGCTAGGACCTTGCATGGATAAGAAGTTGGCAGGAATGGACAGAACCCTTTATTCTTCCTTCCAAGGTACCCATTTACCAGGCCCATCCTCAAGGGCATTGTGAAAGTGGGCCCAGTGGGGTTTCTTCCCCTGGCTGTTGGCCAGAATCAAACTGGTTTCATCAGGCCCTGAGTGTAGACGCAATGTGCGGTAATTGGTACATTCAGCGTTGATCCTCGTGTTCCTTGGGTGCCGTGAGGAGCTTTCCCATAACCTCTCCTATTTTGCGGCTTGTCTTTGGCCCTAACCAGCACTCTTTCTTCACCTCTGGTTGTCCTTCTCCACTCCTCCTCTGGCCACACGCACAGTTCACACATACGTCACCCTTTATCCAATGGAGTCAGAGATTTCCCTGGATGTAGCTCAGGTGGAAAACCTGCTTGGAAAGGAAAAGAGAAGTCTTTTCTTACTCCTGGGAGGTGACTGAAGAATCCGGCAGCATGTTGCCCTGGCGGCTGTCTGACTCAATGCTCTGGTCACAGTGGGAAGAACTGTTCTGTAGTGGCACCTTGGACCATGCCAGTAGCCAATCCTGGGGTGGGTGGCGGGTGTGGGGGCTCCCCAACAGTGTTAAATAATAATATTGAATAGAATAAAAGAATAATGATCCTGGGAGCATTCATGCACCCCACACCCTCCTTTCATAAAAGGCTACTGCTCCTAACTTTGGAGATTCCTGTGTGGCCTCCACCCCGTTCCTTGTCCCCTTGTCTCTACACTAAAAGTAATTAATCATCCTGAGTTGTGTATTCACCATTCTCTCGCCTTTCTTCATCTAACTAGAACTTTCTGTTTGCATATCTTTGGGCTTCACATGATGGAATGATACAGGACATAGCCTTCTGCAACGTGCTTCTTTCTGCTGGACACCAGCCTCCTGGGAAGCATCATTTGGCCACAGCTGTGAGTTGTTCAGTTTCCTGCTGCCTTGAGTCCCGTTGTGTGGAGACATTGATTGTGATGGACACATTGATTGTGATGGACACATTGATTGTGATGGACACTTAGGTTGTTTTCAGGTTTTTACTCTCCCAGACTCCCTTGCTATGCTATGTACATTCTAGACACGGCTCCTTGTTCAGGACTTTCCGTAGAAGTAAAGTTGCTGGATGATACGATTTGTACATCTTCAGTTTTCCAAGTAGCTAGGTCAGTCTACATTCTGACAGGTGGGGTATAGATCTACCACTCATTTCACATCCTTACCAACACTTGATATCATTTTTAATATTTGCCAGCCTGGTGGGCATGAAGTGATAGCTCACTGTGGTTTCTATTTGAATTTCCCTGTTGGTTAACGAGGATGGGTTTTTTCACATGCAAATTGGCCATGGTGACACACCTATTCAAATCTTTTGCCTATTTTTCTTGACAGATTAATAGGTGGGTGTTCTTTATATGTTTTGGATACCAATCTTGAGTCACTTATGTGTATTGCAAATATATTCTCCCAATTTTGGCTTATTTTTTTGTTATGGTGGCTTTTGCTGAACAGAAGTTATTAATTTTAACAGTTACATTCTTTAATCTTTCCCTTTATAGTTTGTATAATTGTGTCTGGTTTCAGAAATCTTCCCCTTCTACATACAAATTCATAAACATAGTTTCCTCTAATGTCTTTTAAAAGTTTTATAGCTTTGTTTTTCACATTAACTCCTTAGCCCACCTGAAATTTGCTTGTTTGTTTGTTTTGTGACAGGGTCTTTCTGTTGCTTAGGCTGGAGTGCAGTGGCACAATCATGGCTCACTGCAGCCTCAACCTCCTGAGTTCAAGCAACCCTCCTGACTCAGCCTCTCAGGTAGCTGGGACTGCAGGTTCATGTAACCACACCTGGCTCTTTTTTTATTTTTAGTAGTTACAAGGTCTCTCTATGTTGCCCAGGCTGGTCTCAAACTCCCAGCTCTGCCTCCCAAAGTGCTGGGATTACAAGCCTGAGCCACTGTGCCTGGCCTATAATGATTTTATGTAATGCTGGAGTTCGTGAGTGTTCTGGTTGTCTATTGCTGCATAACAGATTACCCTCAAAACTTAGTTATTTAAAAAACATCCAGGCTGGGCACAGTGGCTCACACATGTAATCCCAGCACTTTGGGAGGCCAAAATAGGCAGATCCCTTGAGCCCAGGAGTTTGAGACCAGCCTGGGCAACATGGTGAGGCATCTCTGTAAAAGAAGTAGCTGGGTATGGTAGTGCATGCCTGTGGTCCCAACTACTCGGGAGGCTGAGGTAGGAGGATTGCTTGAGCCTGGGGAGGTGGTAGGGGGAAGGCAGAGGTTGCAGTGAGCCGTGATCACACCACCGCACTCCAGCCCGGCTGACAGAAGAAGGCTCTGTCTCAAAAAAATAAAAAATAAAACAATATCCACTTTATTATACCTACCATTTTGCAGGTTAGGAATCTGGGCAGGATTCAGCTCAGGAATATTCCCATTCCCTATGGACTCGTTGAGGTCACTTGGTGGTATTAAGCTGGCAGATGGGCTGGTCTGGCGGGTTCGAGAGCCTCATTCACATTTCTGGCCCATTGATAGAAAAACTGGAATTGCCTGGGATTGTCACTGCAGTGCTTTCACGATGCCTCTCTAGCTGGCGTTCTCAGGGCAGTCTTATATCTTACGTGACAGCTCAGGGCTCCTCGACAGAGTGTTCTGAGACTAAGATGAAAGCCACACGCTTCTGCTCACTAGCCTTAGAAGTCATTCAGTGCCACTTCTGCCATATTCTATTATTAAGTACTTTCCTAGAGCCAACCCAGATTCAAGAGGAAATAAATTAGACTCTATGTCTCAGTGGAAAGAGTAGCAAAAAAAAAAAAAAAAAAAAAAGTGGGCATCTTACATTTTCCATAGGTAGCTAGTAGTTCATGATTTTTATATCTACATTTCATAAGTGAGATTGCAAACTTCTTTTCAGCTACTGTTCTTATCTGGTTTTGCTACCAAAGTTATGCAAGCCTCATTAAAATGAGATGGTGAGTCTTACCTACATTTCTCTATTCTGAAATAATTTAAGACTAGTTTTCCTTCTTTCTTTTTTTTTTGTTTTGTTTGTTTGTTTTTAGAGACAGAGTCGCACTATGTTGTCCAGGCTGGTCTCAAACTCCTGGTCTCAAGCGACCCTTCCACCTTGGCCTTTCAAAGTGCTGGGATTGCAGGCATGAACCACTGTGCCCATTTCTTGAATGTTGGTAGAACTTGTGGCTAAAAGCATCTGAGCCTGATGTTTCCTTTGTAGGAAGATTTTTAAACTGTTGATTCAATTTTTGTATTGATTATGGCTATTTGAGTTTTCTGTGTTCTCTTGAGTTTGAGTTTGTTATGAAAAGTCACATTTATCTAGTAATTTGTTTCATCTACATTTTCAAATTTACTGGTATAATGTTTATAATAACCTCTTAAATCTTTGTAATGTCTTGAAGCATCAGTATTTATGTCTCATTTTTTGTTTCTGACATTGTTACTTGTGTCTTCTCTTTTTCTTGATAAATCTTGCCAGAAATTTATAAATTTTATTAGTTTTGGCAAATAAATGATTTTTGGTTGTGTTGATTCTATTATATTTTTGCCTTTTATTTCATCAGTCTCTTTCTTTTAGCTTTCTTTGGGATTATCCAATTCTTTTTCTATCTTAAATCATATGCTTAGATGATTAATTCTATTATAAATTGTATGCTTTATGGCCAGGTGTGGTGGCTCATGCCTATAATCCCAGCATTTTGGGAGGCCGAGGCAGGCAGATCACTCGAGGTCAAGAGTTTGAGACCAGCCTGACCAACATGGTGAAGCCCCGTCTCTACTAAAAAATTAAAAAAAAAAAATAGCCAGGTGTGGTGGCGCACACCTGTAGTCCCAGCTATTCAGGAGGCTGAGGCATGAGAATTGCTTGAACCTGGGAGGCAGAGGTTGCAGTGAGTGAGATTGCACCATTGCACTCCATCCTGGGTGACAGAGCAAGACTCTGTGGCAAAATAAATAAATAAATAAATAATAAACGTATGCGTTAGCTTATTTGAGGCATTCGTTATTTATAAGCACATTTAAAACCTTTCAATCATTGGGAAATCATCTTTTTGCTAT
Source organism: Pan troglodytes (assembly GCF_028858775.2). NCBI lineage: Eukaryota > Metazoa > Chordata > Mammalia > Primates > Hominidae > Pan > Pan troglodytes. The sequence continues at coordinate 36,258,725 of NC_072415.2, forward strand.
TAATTTCTCATTTAACTGCCTTGTCGTCAGACAGTGTGGTCTGTATAATACCAATACTTTAAACATTGTTGAAACTTGTTTTGGCTCAGTTGTCATTGAAAATAATGTCTCCTATAGTTGTTGGGTACAATTTTCTGTAAATATATATTGAGTCAACTTTGTAGTGTTCAAATCTTCTATATTTGTACAGTTTTGGGTTTTATTTTTAGTATTCTTGATATTTTAATTACTGGGACAGTTATAATAAACTCTTCTACCATAAAAGCAAATTTCTTCTTGTAATTGCATATATTTTTGCTTTATATGTTAGAGGCTATGTTATTAGGTATATACATGTTTAAAATTGTTATATTTTCCCAGGGGACTAAAATTTTAATCATTGTGTAGTGATTCTGTTTCTTCCTAGTAATGCTTCTTACATTAGAGTCTACCTTGTCTGCTATTAATTTAGGTATACCAGCTTCTTGGATTAGTATTTGCCTGAAATATTATTTTCTATTCTTTTTACTTTTAAACTTTTATGTTTTAAATGTGTTTCCTATAAGTAGCATATAGGTGGATTTTTAAAGCTGAAACTTAATTTAAATTAATTGTGATCACTAAAATATTTGCACTTACATTTACCATTTTATTAAAAGCTTTCTATTTATCTTATCTTCTCTGTTCCTTTATCTTTCTTTTCTTGTCTTCTTTTATTTTTTCAATATTTATTTTCTTATTTTAACTTTTCATTATAAGTAATTGACACACATAACAAAAGTGGAGAAATATCTCTCAACTTCAGCAATGATCAACAAATTTCATATTATCTATCCTCCATACCTTCCCCATTACCCAACACTGGATTGTTTTTAAGCAAAACCAAGCCATCATATTATTTTATTCATAAATTCTTCAGTATGTGTGTAATATTTAAGAAGTCTTTCATGAAACAAAACTACATTACCATTATTACATCTTTAAAAATAGCAGTTCTTTAATATCATTAAAGATGCAGTGAGTGTTCAAATTTTCCTGTCTCACACACAAAAATTTTTTTTGTTTTGTTTTTTTCTCTTGGATTGTCTGAATTGGATCCACCCATTTCTTTCTTCTTTTTAGAATAAACATTATTTTTCTTGTGTAATTTTATTCTTACTAGCTTGGGAATGATACACTTTATTCTTTATTATTATTCTAAAAATTCTAACTTATCAGTCTGAAGTTAATTAGTATTTTTTCTCTCTAAATAGTATACAGTTCAGAATACTTTAAATCCTATCAACAAACCCCTTCCCTAATCTTAGATCATGTGCTATTGGTGTCTTATATTTTGGTTCCACTTTTTAACTCTATAAGACATTATTATTACTTTTTTTTTTTTTTTTTTTTGAGACAGGTCTCACTCTGTCACCCAGGCTGGAGTACAATCATGTAATCTTGGCTTACTGCAGCCTCAACCTCCTGGGCTCAAGCAATTCTCCTGTGCCAGCCTCCCATGTAGCTGGGACTGGAGATGCGCACCATCATGCCTGGCTAATTTTTTTATTTTTCTGATTTTTTGTAGAGCTGAGGTCTCCCTGTGTTGCCCAGGCTGGTCTCGATCTCCTGGACTCAAGTGATCTTCCTGTCTAGGCCTCCCAAAGTGCTGGGATTACAGGCATGAGCCACCATGCCTGGCCTATTTCGTGATTTTTGACTGTGAGCTCATATCTGTAGAAATTATTTGATGCTAGGTTGAGTAAGTTTCTCTTGGGAAGGTTTGTACTTACCTCTTCCAGGCATCTGGGGGAACCACCAGTCATAGGCATCTTTTAACTAAATATTCAACTTGAGGTTTTTTTCTTCTACTCAGGTTCAAGGTTGAAAGAGGCAAACTCCTTGCATCCCCTTGAGGGAGGGAGTGGGTGAATCTATTTCCTAGTTAATTAACTGGAAGATATAACCCATTAGGGTTCTAGATTTATGGAGGGGGCTCTTCTATTGGCCTCCCCACCTTGACCAGGCCCTGTTTTTTTCACCCAGCAAGGCTGTGAAAATAAAAATTCAAATTTACTTTTAGAGTAAATGTTATTAAGATATAAGGTGGCATTAGAATTCTGCTTATTTTTCTGGGCTTTCACTCTCACCTTTGCTCGGTTTTCAGTCACTTACTTTTTTTTTTTTTTGCCAAACTCATCAATGCTTTCTGTATATCAGCATTGTTCATTATTTTCCATATGAGGATAGGCCAGAGTATCTTCTCCATCAGACTTCCGGAAGCTACAGTCCTCTTGACAGTTACTATTCTAGTTCCTATTCCCAGAGTGCCAATTCTTGCTAGACAAAGTTTTGGGAGTTTCTAACTTCATTCACCTGAATGTTCACTGCTATTTAAAATCTTTTTCCTCTTGGCCTTGACCCCTGGCCCTCTGCTTTCCTACAAGTATGGAGACACCATCAGGTATGAGTTCTCTCCTCTCCTATCCTCTCTACTTTACAATACCTCTTTATCCACTTAATCTTTCCTACTTATTCTTCCCCCCAAGTCTCCCTTGGAGAATTGCCCCTCCTTTCTAAGGCCAAATCCTCTACCCTTGCTATGAATTCCATTTTTGTGGCCAAAATTCCTCTTTCTTTGCTCATGATCTTTTGCCAATTATATTCTTACTAATCGTTCAAGGCTGAGTTTAGTACTGTCTCCCCTGTGATGCCTTTTGAAATGTCCCTTCCCCCTTCATCCCAAATTTCCTCTCGACTCCAAGAGCACTTTATTATTAACATAACATTAACACAGGACTTACACTGTTGTAAAAGGGAATTATTTGCATAACTGTCGTTTCTCCTTCTAAATTGTGAGTTCCTTAGAGAAGACACCATTTTCTGCATTATTTCTTACTGTGCGAAACATAATACTTTGCATATAGTGGCTCATTGTAAATGCTTCTTGCCTTCCTTAGAAATCAGTCTCTTCAACAATCTCTTTTCTTTACTCTGTCTTCATTTTCACTAGATCCCTCCTTTCTATGGTCAGACACATTCGAGTATTTTGGAACTTGAAGGGAAAGAAAAAAATCTCTGCTTAATCCTGCTATTTCCCTTTTTATCTTTCTTTTTCTAAATATCTTAAACATATGGTCTGTGACTTCTGTCTTCTTTCTTTACCCTGCATCTTTCTTTAACCGTCTGTAATCTGACCTCCACTCTCACCACTCTACTTAGACTACACTCTTAAAAATGAGTTTCCTTCCGATTACCACAGCCATGTCCTATCTGCAGCTTCTGTTTGATACTCTGAGCACCCCGGGTGGGAGAGCGACCTCTGCCTAGTGTGGCCCTGGGGTGCTGCCAGGGTCTCCTGCCCTCTGACCACTCTTCCTCCCCTCCACCCAAGCCTGTTCTCAGCTCACAGCTTTCCTTCCTATACTGAGGGACCCCCGCCCCACGTTTGTGACTTTAGCTATTATGGATGGGGCTGCTTTTCGCATCTTCATTCTCCTTCCCTAATTTCTTCGAAAACCAAAATCTAAATTCTTAAATTTTTTCCAGACATTTTCATTTGATGCCCCTCTGCTCAAGAAGGCTCCCTTTCCTCAATATGTTCATCTCTTCCATCACTTCCTGGTTCCTTTAGGCTCAACAATCTCAGTTTTGTTTGATCTTTCCCAATTTCTTACTCCTCTCTTTCTCACCCCCTGTGAAGGTGGCTCAGCCTCCACAAAATCTCTCGATTCCAGCTGTCTTTGCTTTGGTTTAGGACTCATCCCTGGATGAGTGCACCAGGCTCCCTGGCTATGCCTCTGCTATCAGGTTCTTTCCTTTCTCAGTCCTCTTGCATATCATTGCCTAATATTATAAAAATTCCATTCAAGGTCTGATGGAGGTCTATGGAAAAAGATGATGGATTAGAGAATCCGACAAGTCAGGATTTGAATCCCAACTTCACTACTTACTGGCTGTGAGGTGTCAGTTTCCTTCATTTCTGTGAGAGGAATGTCACTCATCGCATAGGATTTTAGTGAATATTAAGTAAGGCAATCTATTAATAATAAAATTACCTTTCTACATGTTTTTATTTTTAACAGATCAATAAGCATTTTCAGAGCAATTAGGTCATTTCTCCAAGGTCACAGTCTATAAAGCAGAGCAGGGTTTTTCACATATCTCACACGGCAAGGTGAATATAAGCTTTAAATTTGTCTGTATTAATTAATGAATCCATATTCCTAATGCCTAGTAACAAATCCTACATTCACTCAGTTCTTCAGGAGCCAAGAGAAGATACTGATCCTGAGGGGGCTGGAGCAGCTCCAGGTCAGTGTCAGGGGCTGAGACCAGCAATGGAAGAGAAGGCGTGCGGCTTAGCATGGAGGCCAGGAGGGGAAACGGTGAGGAGAGAAGAGGGCGTCCCAAGATGCCCTGCCCAGCATGGCTATCACTGGAAAATGAGAAAGGATGTGGAGCTCATTGTGTATTTTTATGACGTTGAGCGGATTTAATCCTTTTCTGCCTAGGGCTGTTCACTCTTCATGAATGTCTTGGGGATTTGGCCAATTGTGAGAATGTTTCTGGTGATATTAAACCTCATTTTATGAGGTTGGCGGCCATTACTTTCAAACCATAAATCTTATCCTCTAAAAAAATGAGAATGATCCCTTCGAAAAATCCCATTTGATGATGAGAAGTTTGGTCATGGAAAATACATAAAATTCGGGATCCCCTTTTTTTGCCTCAGGCCTGAATGTGGGCTGGGGTCAGGCATTCGGAGCCGTGTGAGGGGCTAGAATCTCAGGAAAGCCTCTCTGACTGATGCTACGGTGGAGCAACGAGAACACCCGGTGGCATAAACTTTCAGAAAGACAGTAGAGAAAAAGGAAGGAGGATGCACCCCAGTCCATGACACCCGCCCTGCGCGTTGTTAGTTGGGGTCACGTGTCCAGCTTCTCCAATATGGCGGCTGCGTGGCCCTGGCCCACTTGCTGCACTCTCCTTGTGGCCAGAACTGTGGCTCTCCTTTCACCTCACGCCCTCAGATCAATGGCTGTCGGTGGCCATTCATTCAGAACTCCCTCAATAAGAGTATTTTGTGGTAAATTTTGTTTGGGGGATGCTGCAGGTTATTTTCCGCTTCTGGAGATTCCCAGTGAGTATCAGCAGTTTTGATAAAGACTTTTTTTTTTTTTTTTTTTTTTTTTTTTTTAGCAAAAAGCCAGCAGAGCCAGCTGCTTGGACCCAGGGGTCCTTGGTTGTTCCCAGGGCCCAGGTCATGCCCTGTAAGAGTGGAGCTTATGAAGTTACCCACACACCTATCTCCAGAGACTCTCATTTCCAACCTGCTGGGGACCCAAGAAGGCTCAGTTGTTCAGATCTAAAAACGCATTACATAATTTTCCTCGCCATTCATTCTTCTATATGATAGCAGGGAGAAAATCCGCTTTCGTGCCTTGACAGATGTGCGGTTGCTAATTCAACTAGGTAAAGTATGGTTGAGGGATGTCAAACCTGAGGCAGTGTTCTTGGGACTAGCTTCTATTGTTATGGCCCCTGAAGACACTTGCTGACTTAAACAGGGCAGGGGCCGCAGGGATGGGCCGTTGTGCTCAGGAGAATCTCTGAGGCCCCCACCCAGGCCCATTGCTAGAGGCCAAAAGACACAGATAAAATCCATGGCAGTGAGTTCACAGGAGACACCTGGTGCCACTGGGCAGTATCTCATATGGGGTCTTGGGGGAAATGAAAACAATAATTGTATGAAAAATCAGCCTTCCTCCCCAGTCATTGCTAACCCCTTGCCATCTCTGAATATTTCAATTTTAGAATATTTGTTTTAGGGAACTGGGCAGAAATGACAGGAGTTAGCCCATATTTGTTAGACCTTCCCTGTGTGCCACATATGTTTTTAAAAAGGCTTCATGTCCATTTTCCCAATCATGGCACTGCTGTGACTCGTGGCAATGGAGTATAATGCCCATTTTACAGATGAGCAAATCAAGGCTTAGCCCTCCGTGAAGCCGTGTGCCTCCAGAGCCCAGGCTCCCCCTTTCTGCCTGTTCTGCCTCAGGGTAGTTTTGAGTCTTCCATGGAGTCTTCTACACATTCCAGTGGAAATGTAAGCACCAGAGAAATAACCTAAGAAATCGCACTTACCTTTGCAAGGCTGCCACCTTCCCTGCTGCCTTGTGGAGAGGGCCTGGCTAGCTTCTCAGCACCATGAGCACAGCAGACCCTTTTTCTTTCCAGGGCTGCTTGGAGGAGGGAAGATTCTGTCCTGCTGCGGGCCCTGCTGTGCAACTCAACTCATGACCGATCCTGCAGATCACAGGAGACCCTGCAGTGCTGGAAGAACCCAGAGCTCAGGGCAAAGGGGAGCTTCGAGCGCTCCTAAAATATAGGTCTTCGCCTATCATTTTAAAATGAGGTTTCTTTTCTTCTCCCCAGCTTCTGCTTTCTCCTAGGTATGGGGTAAGAGAATTTCTTTTTTCTTTTGAGACAGGGTTTCACTCTGTCATGCAGGTTGGAGTGCAGTGGCACAATCACCACTCACTGCAGCCTTGACTTCCCAGGCTCAAGCAATCCTCCCACCTCAGCCTCCCAAGTAGCTGGGACTACAGGTGTGTGTCACCATGCCCAGCTAATTTTTTTTTTTTTTCGTATTTTTATAGAGATGAGGTCTCTCCGTGTTACCCAGGCTGGTCTTGAACTCCTGGGCTCAAACGATTTGCAGGCCAGGCCCTCCCAAAGTGCTGAGATTACAGGTGTTAGCCACTGCGCCAGGCCAGTAAAAGAATTTCTTAGGAAGTTTTGGGATGAATTTGGCCACTTTTGCTGTAGAATATGTAGAAGGAGAATTTAAAAACTTCTTTGTTGGCAGGACTTAAACCTTCTGTGTTGCTGTTCTGTTTGTAAGGGCAGTGCCAGCTCCTGACCCCAGTGGTGAGTTCCGTGCCTTCTTTCCCGGCTGCAGGGAGGGACCCTGGATCATTGACTGGGCCTCACCATCTGGAGAAGAGATTCTGGAGAAGTTGTCGCTGGAGTGAGTTTCTGTTTAGTTGGATAATTTGCGTATTTAATGACATACAACTTTTTTTTTTTTTTCAAAGAACCTTGTCAATATCCCACAAAAGATCAAAATATATATTTTAAAATCTTACATTTGAATAAAAAGTAATATAGCAATAATATAAAGACACTCCAAGTACAATCCAAGTATGCTAGGTTAGACTGGAGGTTGCAGTTGCTTCAGGCAAGATTCATACCCCGAACTGCACCAGGCAAGCAGCTTCCCAGGCCAGCAGCCCGTACAGTGACACCGGGCCCCCCATCAGCACCCTGCACTTGGTTTAATGCTCTCATGTTGCCACTGTGACATTCTGAACACTTTTTGAACAAGGGGACCTTCGCTTTCATTTTGCTCTAGACCCCATGAATGGCGTAGCTGGTCCTGCTCTGCTGGTTCCCTGTTCCCTGCAGAATGAAATCCAGATGCCCTCCACGTCCATCCCCACTGCTGGGTGAGCCCCTCTAGGCAGACAACATGGCCCAGCCGTCGTCACCCTGAGGTCTGGCACGGTGCCTGGTAGGACTCAGCCAGTATCTGAGGACTAAAGGAAATTTTGTAAAACACCATAAAAGGGCTTGTTCTGTATCCAGATAAATTGGAAGCTCTTTCTATCCTCTCAAAATATCCCTTTTTCAAACCAAACTCATTTCCTAGCTAAAAGCCATTATCAAACACCAGGCTCACCTCTTGGTTGTACTCGCGGGTGTTTATTAAGGCCACCCATAAACTTAAAACACCTTCTTTCAAATCTGACTTCTTTCATTTCTTTTTGTGTTATTCTTATAGTGGAGCTTCAGTTTTTGTTAAAGGAAGTCTGTCTCTAATGTACTGTTTCAGCACAAGTTTCTTTTAATTGACTAACTGAACACCCCAGGGTAAGTGGCTGGCCCAGCCTAAGGAGGATGGGCTGTAGGCTCTTGAATTGTCCTGGTCTCAGGGCAACTTTTCCAGCAAGAGCAAACACAGGGCCTACGGCCTACAAAAATGTTTTAACTTAAAATTCTTTTGAAATCAGAAGAAGTGATAAATTTGATTCATATATATAATATGTAACATGTAAACCCAGCCTGGATTATATTTGTCTCCTGCTCTGCTGTGAATGTCCCCACCGAAACTCATGTTGAAACTTAATCCCCAATGTGGCAGGATTGAGGGGTGGAGCCTTTAAGGGGTGAGTGGGTCACAAGGGCTCTGCCCTCATGAGTGGATTAATCCATTCAAGGATTAATGGGTTGATGGATTATCACGGGAGTGGGACTGGTGACCTTATAAGAAGAGGAAGAGAGACCTGAGCTAGCATGTTAGCCCGCTCAGCCCCCTCGTGGCGTGATGTCCTGCAGCAACTCTGCAGCGTCCCCACTAGCAAGAGGGCCTTCACCAGATGTGGTTCCTCAACCTGGCACTTCTCAGTCTCCGTAACTGAAAGAAATAAATTCCTTTTCTTTATAAATGACCCAGTTTCAGGTATGCTGATATAAGCAACAGAAAACAAACTAAGACATCTTCATATCAATGCAATTGCAAAATATATTTGTAATGTTTTTTGGAAGAAAGGTCTTATGAAGGCAAAGATGCCTCGGGGCCCCAGAAGTCACCATGCAGCTCTGCGTGGTCAGCATTACCTATGTTACTGGACCCCTCACAGCTTCTGCCCTCCGGCTCTATCCACAGCAAGAAGGTAAGCCAGTTATTTTGTTTGTTTGTTTGAGATAGAGTTTCACTCTTGTTGTCCAGGCTGGAGTGCAATGGCATGATCTTGGCTCACTGCAACCTCGGCCTCCCGGGTTCAAGTGATTCTCCTACCTCAGCCTCTCGAGTAGCTGGGATTACAGGTGCCCACCACCATGGCTGGCTAATTTTTGTATTTTTTTAGTAGAGACGGGGTTTCACCATGTTGGCCAGGCTGGTCTCAAACTCCTGACCTCAGGTGATCTGCCCACCTCAGCCTCCCAAAGTGCTGGGATTAAAGGCATCAGCAACTGCATCTGGTGGTGAGCCAGTTTTGAAGGTTTGGTGACAGTGGGTGGGAAAAGTGCTCTGTGATTTCCCATCCCCCAGAGCAGCCTCGCGAGAGAACACCACGTTATGATAGTGGCTTCAGGGACACAGGGCTGCTCTGACTGCCAATCCCATGAGGTCGGAGGGCCTTCAGAAAAGCCTGAGGTGGTCAGGTCAGCGCCCAGCCCAGTCTGGGTGCCATTTCCTTTGGGTTTACACATTGGAGCTGCCCCAGCCCTCCAGGTGAGGCACAGAGCGGGGTGCATACGCCCCTTCCATGGGACAAATGCCCTCTCATAGCCTGGGGACCCAGGCAGCTCTCAGGAGGAGTCTTTGCTGGCTTGGATTCCTATCAGACAAGCTTAGTTTGTGCATTTTTTGTTTAGGAAAATTCCTTTTAACCTCTGGATTTGTGACGTCCTGAGAAGTGTGTATTAAACAGAAAAGGTTCTCTGTGCCTCATGAATACATTAATTAGCGCCTCTGTATCCTAGGGCAGCAGGTGCCTTGGGACAGATGTCATTAAACAGCTCTGAGGTCAAGCGCATGGAGCAGATGGTGCACTGGGCACAGGGAGGCAGCCCCGTGTCCCTGCAGGGGCCCTGGACAAGCACCTAGGCCATGGGTCAAGGTCTCCGCTCCAGCTCTTCTAGCTGTGGGTACAGGACCCTTTCCAAGTACTGTCTGGAGGCCAGGTTCTGGGCAACAGATCTTCATGTACTTTTCATTTTGACCCTCACCACAATCCTCTGAGAAGGCAGATGAGGAAACTGATCTTTTGAGAGGTTGCAGAGACGTGTGCCAAATCGTTCAATGGGTGACCCTCAAGTGGCCTGGTGGCTTCCTGCTTGCTGTCTCCATGTCCTGGGCAGCTGGCATTCCCAGCACCTCGTGAAACAGCCCACATCTATGCTCAGACTGCCCTGTGCTCTTGCGCCATTTGTCCCTCCCCCTAAAGACTCCCTTTATGCCCAATACAAAGGAAGAACAAGGGGGACAGGACCCCTCTCCTCCAGCACAAGCATAGCACAGCCCGCTGTGCAGGCTCTGAGCAGGATGCTGAGAGAATGCAGGACAGACCCAGGCACCTGCAGACCCTCCTCCCTGTGAGGTCCCACCTGCCCCACATGACACTGTGCAGTTGCCTGTGCCCCTTAGCATAACCAAGGTCAGGCACTGGTCCCAAGGTCACACAGGGCCAGAGTTCAGATTTAAACAAAGCTGAGTGATTCTAGAACCTGTGTGTGCCAAAGCACTGCATTCTACCTAAGTGCTGGGTTTTTTTGTTTTTTGTTTTTCGTCTAAAACAGCCTACAGAATCCTGGCCTTGGCTTTCTCACCAGACTTCTGGGAAGGTCAAATGAGATAATATATGCAAAAGCACTCTGTCAGTGAAAAGTGCTCTGTTTCTGGTCTAATAACCCTCCCCAACCCACTCACAGTTCTTCATTTTCAAATTCCTTAGTGAGCAGTTGGTTTCGTTGTCTTGATTTGGGGCAGTAATGATTTCTGAGAAGCAGGTGATTGATACGCACAAATTCAAAGCCCCTTGGGGGCTGCATTGTAGCATGGTGTGGAGATGGGGAGACAGAGGGCTGGTAGGATCCCGAATTCCTAGTTTTTCTCTCCCTCTCCCTTGCTTCTTTGTTTTCTTCCTTCAGGCTTTCTTCCATCAAATATTTGTGGAGCTGGAACTGGGCTTCACTATCATATTCCAAGGCCCTGTACTGGGAACAGACGAAGAAGCTCCTCCCAGAGACTGGAAGAATGGTACAAGGTGAGTGGACAGGGAGGTCAGCCGCAACCTGTTATTCTTTCACATGGAAATCTGAAATAGTGGGAACATTCTCTTATTTATTTTCAGTTATTCTAAATGTAGACCTCTGTGTGGAGGTGAGATAAGATGGAAAGATGAGGGGATGAGGAGGAAAATGGTAACAGAAAATCATGATTAGTGACTTTTTCTCCTGGAAAATCACTCTGTTGGTTTATCTAGCTTAGCCTTGGGGTCTTTCAAAAGTTGAATCTAGATCCTTAAGTCCAGTGCCTTCCAGAATTTCCACCAAGTGGCCCCGGAGGCAGAAGAGAGTGAATTACTGTCCCCAGAGGAGACTCAGACTGAGCATGAAGCTGCCAGACACATGGGAGATTTCTCTGAAATGTCTTTTGTGATTTAGAAATTAATGTAATTTTGGCATGCTTTTCATAACACAACTGTTTGTTTTAATATAAAAATCAGCCTTCCAAGAACACATAGTGTATGATTCTATTTATATGAAATGTCCCAAACACGCAAACCTGTAGAGATGGAAAGTAGATTCGTGGTTGCCAGGAGCTGGAAGGACTGGGTGGTGGGAGGTGGTGGCCAAAGGGAATGGGTTTCTCCCGTTTGGGGTAATGGAAATGATCTAAAATTGATGGTGGGGATGCTGGGACAACCCTATGAATACATTAAAAAGCACTGAATTGTACATTTTCAATGGGTGAATTGTATGAGATGTGAATTATATCTCATAAAGCTGTTTAAGAAAATGAAAAACTGTTTCTTCCAATCTCCAAGTAAAATTGGCATTCTGGGAAGATGAGTAACTTTTAGCTTTTTGCCGCTGAGTAATGGGCCTAAATGCACCCATCTGAAAAGCAAGATTCTGGTCCAATCCATTAATCTATAGAAACCTGGGAAGGTGATGTGACTTGCCCAAGGCCACACAGAGTAGGAAGAAGAGCCAGGTTTCCTGAGTCCCAGTCCAGGACAATGAGGTGCACCTCCACGTGTACTGGGCCTGCCCAGTTGGTTCAGCCACACACGCTCCCTGGCCCGTGTCATTAGCTCTCTTCTATGGGCTTTCTCTGGCTTGCCACACCCTAGTTGTCCTCAAAACAAGTGGCTATGCCTGTAGATCCCTCATGCCCACCTTGAGTGGCAGGAGAAGGCAGGGCCCCACCCATTCCTGCCTTTGGCCCTGTTGAACCAAAGGCCAGCTCTGCTTTGAGATGCTTTGGGAGTCAGATGCACTGTCTGTTTAATCTTGGAAGAGCCAGTGGTATCTGGATGGATTCTCAGCCAGGACACTATTATCCTCCCTGCCCGGCATTGGGCAAGCTGTGAAAGTGAGCTTTAGGATCAGACATGAGGATGGATCATGTAGGAACCTGCAGCCCCATGTCCTCTCCTTCTCCAAATGACTTCATGCCAGAGGACCCACAGATGTGTCCAGAGAATGGCCCAGCCCCTTCCTGCCACACCAGCCTCCTCAGTGAGGGGCAGGCTCAGGTGGTCTCTGGTAACCTTGGGCCTCCCTTCTGTGTGGTTCTATCTGGTTCTGACATCCAGTCTTCAATGGGCTTCTTACAAAAAAGTCTTGTGAGATAAGCAAGGTGAATGCTGTTTACTTTCATTTTTCAGGTGTGAAAACCAAGGCTTAAAGCATGCAAGTTATTTGCCCAAGGTTTTTCAGCCACAAATGAAGAAGCTGGGTCTGCTCCACACCTGTGAACCAGTCTATTTCCACCATAACCTGAACTCAGATTAGCACCAGCCCATGGAGAATAGTCCAGAAGGCTGCCCATAGCCTTAAAGGACAGTGTGAGCATTAATCACAGCCTGGTGCATTTGAAGACCACCTCCGGAACAATGTCGTTTTAAATCTATGCCCAAGGCTGAACTTGGATTGGAAAGATGGGAGAGACAGCAGGCCTGGGTGTATTCAGGATTATTTCCTACTAACTCACTCTCTCCTCCCTCCTCCCTTTCTTGAAAGTGAGTGGTTAGGGATGAGCGGTTGCAGGCAGAGATGACAGCATGAGATATTTCACCGAAGAGTGGGTGTTTAACCACCACTTGTCTAGGAGATGGGCAACATGTCCCAGAGATGATTCTAACAGGGAACTCTTCCTGGCAGAGTCCAGTGAAGGGAACCAGGAAATTCGAGGGCAGGGCAATCCCACTTTCTCTGTCAGGCGAGATCACCTGCGCAGTGGTTTGAGTTCAGGCATCTTACTTTCTTTTAGTTAGATTCATAGGATTAAAAATTATCTGCTTATCTAGTCCAATATTTTTAAGGCACGTCAAAAAATCTGCAGAATCCCCCCCTTTTTTTTCATAAGAAATAAACATACATAAATCTGAGAAAAAGCAGAGCTGGAAAAAAAGTGGGGGCATCTCGGAGGATGAACTACCTGGAGCCCCATTCTGGCAGCTCTTGAGAATTCTGGAATTCCTCTGGAAACTACTGATTTAGTTTCTCATTTCCATTTGAGAAAACAAAATATAATAATAGCGATCAAGGTTATATTTTATGGAAGTCTCACTGTGTATGCGTCTTTTTATTCTTACAGCAGCCCCACAAAATGAGTGTTATATTCTGGATTATCAGAAGAGAAATGTGAGATGCAGGCAGGTTGAGAAAATTGCTCCAAGTCACTTCGGGAATGTGTGCATGGACAAGGTAGGTCCACCTGGGATTGTTCAGCTGCAAGATCAACACAGGGCCAAGTCAGAAAACACAGATTTCCCATCAAACCTGGGTTCTGTGAAAATAAGATCTTAATGGAAACTCAATGTAAATGTGTTTTTCTACCTCTAAAAGAGCCACCTTTCCTTGACACCTACTTTGAACAGCAGAAGGGCCTTGACTGGTGAGATTCTGTAATGTACGTGGCTTTTGGTATCCTAGAGGAGATGTCGGCAGTTTGCCCTCATTGAGAAAAAAAGTCAGGCCAAGTCCCCAAAGTCACCTTGAAGCTGCATGCATCTATCCCTGATTCAGATTCATGCTGTGGCTTAGAAATGACTTCAACCTAGTAGCTGGCATTTAGGCAGGAAAATCAGCATCATAGAAAGTTAGGAACTTTGGGCCGGGCGCAATGGCTCACGCCTGTAATCCCAGCACTTTGGGAGGCTGAGGCAGGCGGATCACCTGAGGTCGGGAGTTCGAGACCAGCCTGACCAACATGGAGAAACCCCGTCTCTACTAAAAATACAAAATTAGCCAGGCGTGGTGACGCATGCCTGTAATCCCAGCTACTCGGGAGGCTGAGGCAGGAGTATTGCTTGAACCCGGGAGGCGGAGTTTGCGGTGAGCCAAGATCGCACCATTGCACTCCAGCCTGGCAACAAGGGTGAAACTCCGTCTCAAAAAAAGAAAGAAAGAAAGAAAGAAAGTTAGGAACTTTGGAAGCATTCTGTCCAATGTCCTCATTTTACAGATTAGAAAACTGTAGGATGGTGTAGCAAAAAAAAAAAAAGAAAAGGAGGAGAAAGAGGAAGAGAGCATGTCCCAGTGGGCCAGAAGCCCCCAGCTGCATGGCATGGTCATGGGCTAAGAGCGCCTGCTTTGGAGAGAGTAGTGGTAACAGCAGCCACAACTCATTCATCAGCAACTATCCATGAGAACTTACTGTATGCCAGATACTGTACTGGGGGTATGGGATACACAGATAAACAAAACATATGGCCGGGGTGCTTGGTGGCTCATGCTGTAATCCCAGCACTTTGTGAGGCTGAGATGGGAGGATCATTGAGGCCAGGAGTTTGAGACCAGCCGGGACAACATAGCGAGACCCTCCATCTGTAAAAATTAAAAAAAAAAACAACTAAATAAAACAAAAAAAAACCCAAAACATATGAAGATGCCTGTTCCTGTGGAGCTCACAGCTAGTAAGGTGAGCTAGACATCAAAAAATAATAATACGAGTCCTGGAGCAGTGGCTCACACCTGTAATCCCAATACTTTGGGAGGCCAAGGTGGGAGGATTGTGTGAGCCCAGGAGTTTAAGACCAATCTGGGTGACATGGTGAGACTTCATCTCTACAAATAATAAAAAAATTATCTGGGCATGGTGGTGTGTGCCTGTAGTCCCAGCTATTTAGGAGGCTGAGGTGGGAGGATCGCTGGAGCCCAGGTGGTAGAGGCTGCAGTAAGCCAAGATGGTGCCACTGCACTCCAGCCTGGGGGACAGAGCAAGACCTTGTCTCTAAATAAATAAATAAATCATAATAAGAGAAATTGCTTAATGGATACAAGGTATATTATTCAGATGATGGTTACACGAAAAGCCCAGACTTCACCAAAAGCAATATATCTATGTAACAAAACTGTACTTGTACCACTTAAAGCTATACAAATTAATAATAATAATGGTCTTCAAGGTTTGTTGATTATGCAATCCAGGAGTGTAAAGTTTTGGACAACATTCCTCCAATGTAAATCTAATTGTTTCTAAATTATCTACATGTGCTTCTATAGTATTATATATGTTTAAATATACCCCCAAAATAGAAAGTATTAATATATATAAATAGAAGTTGTAATTTGCTTTCCTCTCTCCAGTTGGACTATTTTATAAATAGGTCTGGAGCACTCACTTTGGAGAGCTCTGGACCAGGCAGCCACCCCACGAGCTGGGACATTAAGGAGTCCTGAGAACAGATGTTTAGTTTTAGGATAAAAGAGAACTGAGCTCCACTCCTCTTTTCTTCTATCATTGCTTCATTGAATTTTAAAAAATTGTAAAATACACATAACATAGATTTTACCATTTTAACTATATTTAAGTGGACAGTTCAGTGACACAGAGAATATTCACAATGTTATGCAACCATCACCACCATGCCTCTCCAGAACTTTTTTTTTTTTTTTTTTTTTTGAGACAGAGTCTCACTCTGTCGCCCAGGCTGGAGTGCAGTGGCGCGATCTTGGCTCACTGCAACCTCTGCCTCCTGGGTTCAAGCGATTCTTGTGCCTCAGCCTCCCGAGTAGCTGCGATTACAGATGTGTGCCTCCATGCCTGGCTAGTTTTTGTATTTTTAGTAGAGATGGGGTTTCACCATGTTGGCTAGGCTGGTCTTGAACTCGTGGTCTTAAGTGATCTGTCTGGCTCAGCCTCCCAAAGTGTTGGGATTACAGGCATGAGCCACCGCGTCTGGCCTCTCCAGAACTTTTTTATCTTCTAAACTGAAACTTTGTACTCTGTACAGAAGTACTCCCCATGCTTCCTTCAGCCCCTGGCAACCACCTGTCTACTTTCTGTCTCTATGAATTTGGTTGCTCAAGGTCTGTGTCTATATTCTAGGCCTATTATTAGTTTTAAGCTGCTATGATGCTCCAAGTAGAGCTTTGGCATTTAGGATTCAGTGGTGAGCAAAGCAAATGAGGATTCTACCCTCCAACCTGCCTCAGTCTGCTTTAGCTAACTTTATGTGTTTTGGTTTTTTGTTTTTTTGAAACGGAGTCTTTCTCTGCTGCCCAGGCTGGAGTGCAGTGGCGCAAACTCGGCTCACTGCAACTTTGCCTCCCAGGTTCAAGCAATTCTCGTGCCTCAACCTCTGAGTAGCTGGGACTACAGGTGCACGCCACCATGCCCGGCTAATTTTTGTATTTTTTAGTAGAGATGGGGTTTCTCCATGTTGGCCCAGCTGGCCTTGAACTCCTGGCCTCAGGTGAACCTCCCACCTCGGCCTTCCAAAGTGCTGGATTACAGGCGTGAGCCACCATGCCTAGTCTGCTTTAACTAACTTTAACTAGCCTAACCTAGTACTGCTTTAGGTTAGTCTTTGGAGAGGCAAGGAGGTGGGCTATATCCAAGCTTGTGACAAAATGTGATAGATTTGGTGAGAGCCACAGCAGATGAGAGAAGAGGGGATGGGAGAGTTGAGACTGGAATTGAGTGAGATATAAAAAGTGACTATGGTCCTGGTGCAGTGGCTCATGCCTGTAATCCCAGCACTTTGGAAGGCTGAGGCAGGCAGATCATGAGGTCAAGAGTTCGAGACCGGCCTGACCAACATGGTGAAACCCCGTCTCTACTAAAAATACAAAAATCAGCCAGGCATGGTGGCATGCACCTGTAATCCCAGCTACTCAGAAGGCTGAGGCAGGAGAATTGCTTGAACCTGGGCGGAGGTTGTGGTGAGCTGAGATCGCGCCACTGCACAGCCTGGGCGACAGAGCGAGACTCCATCTCAAAAAAAAAGAAAAGTGACTATGGGGAAAGATAAATATCCAGGGAATTCCTCAGAACTTGGGAGAGAGATGGGACTTCCTGCACTATGAAGATTGGGGTTGTATTTATTTCAATTGAATGCTGTAGGAGAAGATGATCCCAAAAGTGCGTTCCTTGATGGACATAGGAACATTAGGGTGTCATCAGTATTCATAACCTTGGAATGACTCAGGACTCAGAGCCTGGGAGGATCAGGTTTCAGGCTGGGAGGAGAGAATATGAGAGGGAGAGGCTGTGCTTCCCAGGCTAAAGCTTCGTTGCATGGCTGACAGCCTGCCCACACTGGAGTGGATTACACACTCTGCTCCCTTCTGCCTGCCTTTACCTTGGGATAACATATACATTTCCAATTACAGGGCTGGTTAAAAATCAATAAGAAGGTGGGAGAAAACAGATCATTTTTCTTATGGAAGTAACTGTTTTCATTAATTTTTCATTAGTGCTGCCTTTGTTTTGCTATCCATCACTGGCAGAGCTGTGGCCTGCATTTCAGCTAGTGTGCGTGTTTCTTGGATTCAGGAGATACTGATTGATAAAGCCAGCAGTTTAATGTTCATGACTACTGATTGTGGAACAGGTTTAGGCGACTGGTTTTTAAAAATATTTTTGATTATTAAGTTTTATAGGTACATAGTCAATGTAGGTATTTATGGGGCGCATGAGATATTTTGATACAGGCATGCAACGTGTCATAATCTCATCAGGGTACATGGGGTTTCCGTCACCTCAAGCATTCATCATTTCTTTGTGTTATGAACATTCCAATTTTATTCACTCAGTTGTTTTAAAATGTGCAACAAATTATTGCTGATTGTAGTTACCCTCTTGTGCTATCAAATACTAAATCTTATTTGTGGTATCTAACTATATATTTCTACCCATTAGCCATCCCCATTTCCCACCCCTCTCTCCCCACTATCCTTCCCAGTCTCTGCTAACCATCTTTTTACCCTCTATCTCCATGAGTTCAATTGTTTTAATTTTAGTTCCCACAAATGAGTGAGAACATGCTAAATTTCTTTCTTTCTGTGCCTGAATTATGTCACTTAACATAACATCTTCTAGTTCCATCCATGTTGTTGACAGGATCTCATTCTTTTTAATGGCTTAATAGTACTCCATTTTGTGTATATAACACATACACCTTTTTTGTTGTTGTTTTTGAGACAGAGTCTTGCTCTGTCTCCCAGGCTGAAGTGCAGTGGTATGATCATGGATCACTGCAGCCTCCACCTCTCAGGCTCAAGTGATCCCCCTACCTCAGCCTCCCAAGTAGCTGAGACTACAGGCGTGCACTGGCTAATTTTTTTTTTTCTAATGTAGTGTAGATACAGCGTTTTACCATGTTGCCGAGGCTGGCCTTAAACTCCTGAGCTCAAGTGATCCTCCTGCCTCAGCCTCCCAAAGTGCTGGGATTACAGGCGTGAGCCACCGCACCCTGCCCATAACACATTTTCTTTGTCCATTTGTCTGTTGCTGGACACTTAGGTTGCTTCCAAATCTTTGCTATTGTGAATAGTGCTACAATAAACATGGGAGTGCAGATTATCTCTATTCAATATACTGATCTCCTTTCTTTCGGGTATACGCAGCAGTGGGATTGCTGGATCATATGGTAGCTCATACGGTAGTTTTTCAAGGAATCTCCATACTGTTCTCCATAGTGATTGTACTAATGGGAGTGTATGAGGGTTCCCCTTTCTCTACATCCTCCCCAGCACTTGTTATTTCCTGTCTTTTGGGTAAAAGCCAATTTTACTGTAGTAATTGTAGTACAAATTTTATTGTAGTTTTGATTTGCACCTCTCTGATGATCAGTGATGTTGAGCACCCTTTCATATACCTGTGTGCCATTTGTATGTCTTCTTTTGAGAAATGTCTATTCAAACCTTTTGCCCATTTTTAAATCAGATTATTAGATTTTTTCCTATTGAGTTGTTTGAGCTCCTAATATATTCTGGTTATTAATCTCTTGTCAGATGGGTAGTCTGCAAATATTTTCTCTCATTCTGTGGGCTGTCTCTTCACTTTGTTGATTGTTTCCTTTGCTGTGCAGAAAATTTTTAACTTGATGTGATCCCATTTGTCCATTTTTGCTTTGGTGCCTGTGCTTGTGGGGTATTACTCAAGAAATCTTTCTCCAGTCCAACATCCTGGAGAGTTTCTCCAATGTTTTCTTGTAGTAGTTTCATAGTCTGAGGTCTTAGATTTAAGTCTTTAGTCCATTTTGATTTGATTTTTGTATATGGTGAGAGATAGGGGTCTAGTTTCATTCATCTGCATATGGATATCCAGTTTTCCCAGCACATTTATTGAAGAGACTGTCCTTTCCCCAATGTATCTTCTTCGCACTGTTGCCAAAAATGAGTTCATTGTAGATACATGGATTTATTTGTGGGTTTATTCTGTTCTATTGGTCTATGCATCTGTTCTTATGCCAGCACCATGCTGTGTAGGTGACTGTTTAAAGATCACTGTGTTTGTCAAAATGTGCTTAAAAGCATCATGTTTCCACTCACCAAAGCTTAGTCCATATTCTGTTGTAGAAATTCTGTTTGTAGGCTAAGTATGTGTTGAGATTGCATCGTATTTATCTTCAGGGGTGTATTGAAGCCAAACTCTTCACGGATACTTTTGATGTTGATTGTTTTTACAGGTCCATTTGGCTGGTGCTCTTCACTAAGGGAAGCCAGATTTGTACCCCTGAGCTCCCCATCTTGGATGGGGAGCAGGGGGAGAGAGTTTCTTGCATCTCTGTGCATGTGCTTGCCTGTGCTTTCAGTGGGGTGATTCTATCCCTAAACCCTTCCCTTCAGTTCTCTGACCTCAGCCTGCCCCATTCTCTCAGAGGCTTAAGGAAGACTTCTCAACTCCTCACCTTAGCAGGATTGCTTGAGTTCTGCTTGTGCCGTCAGTAAACCTTCTCCCCTCTTTCGTACTCTGGTACTCATCTCTAGTGTGTCATCTACTCATGTGAGTCTCACCTCACCAACCTTAAGTTATCTGAAAACAGGGATAGTGGCTTTTTCTTTTTGGATTTTCAGCACCTAACAGCACCTGGCCAGTGATAAGTGATTGACGAATGTTTATTAAATGAAGATACAACTGGAAGTCATTCATTTGTTTTGAGTAAGCAAGGGTCAGAGCCTTCATTAGCAGTGATGGGAGTCAATGGTGGGAAGTGATGCAGGGTCGTGCATTTGAGGAGGCTCTGACACCACCCCAGTTGACTTATTCTATTGATGTAAAGGAACTATGTGCTGATTCCAGCTCTGTGACTAATTAACCATGTAACCATGAATAAGTCACTAACACTGTGTCCTCATCTATAAAAGGGGGTTGTCCCAGATCTAACATCCTTGGCCCAAGAACATCTACCATTGGAAAAGTATTCTCCTATATTCTTACTCCTCCAGCTGAAATGATGGACGAGCCTTCTGATGTCAGCTCCCTCGGCTGGCTGGCCATGGAACTGGCTCTCCCTCCTTCTCAGGCATTAGGGCTTAGGGGCTTCTCTGGAGCTAGGCCTGCATCTGTGTTTGTTAACTGAGCCCCTCAGCCTGCTCCTTGGCCTTCCTCCATTGTACCTCTGACTCTCTCTTGTTTTCTAAAGTTCATTTACATGTGACTTCATTTTGGACTACCACCCTCATATAAGACACTTTCCTCACCTCAGAAAATTCCCCTAACCCCTTTCACGAGCCTACCATGCTCTCACTCCTGTACCCTAGTAATATCTATTCTGACTTCTATTATTGGAAATTAGTACTTCTGGAACTTTATATAAATGGAACTGTACAGTATATATTTCTTTGGTAGTTTGATTTTTCATTAAATGTAATTTGTTTTACTAAATAAAAGTTATTTTACTTTTAACTTTTATTTTAAGTTCAGGGGTTCATGTGCAGGTTTGTTACATAGGTAAACTTGTGTCATGGGGGTTTGTTGTACAGATTATTTCATCCCCCAGGTATTAAGCCTAGTACCTATTAGTTATTTTTCTTGATCCTCTCCCTCCTCCCACCCTTCACCCTCCAATAGGCCCCAGTGTGTGTTGTTCCCCTCTATGTGTCCATGTGTTCTCATCATTTAGCTCCCACTTATAGGTGAGAACATGCAGTATTTGGTTTTCTGTCTCTGCATTAGTTTGCTAAGAATAATGGCCTCCAGCTCCATTAATGTTCCTTCAAAGGACATGATCTTGTTCTTTTATATGGCTGCATAGTATTTCATGGTGTCTATGTACCACATTTCCTTTATCCTATCTGTCATTGATGGACATTTAGGTTGATTTCATCTCTTTGCTATTGTGAATAGTGCTGCAATAAACATATGTGTGCATGTTCCTGCCTGCCTTTCTTTCCCTTTTTGTCTGCTTGCTTGCTTTCTCTTTCTTTCTTTCTTTCTTTGTCTGTCTCTCTCTCTCTCTCTCTCTTTCTTTCTTTCTCTTTTTCTTTTTTTGAGATGGAGTCTTGCTCTCTCACCCAGGCTGGAGTGTGCAGTGGCACAATCTCGGCTCACTGCAACCTCCACCTCCTAGGTTCAAGCGATTCTCCCCACTCAGCCTCCTGAGTAGCTGGGACTACAGGCATGCACCACCACTCCTGGCTAATTTTTATGTTTTTAGTAGAGACAGGGTTTCACCATGTTGGCCAGGCTGGTTTAGCCAGGCTGATCCACCTACCTCGGCCTCCCAAAGTGTTGGGATTACAGGCGTGAGCCACCATGCCCAGCATGCCTTTCTGATAGAACAATTTATATACACTTTTGGATATATACCCAGTAATGGAATTGCTGGGTCGAATAGTATTTCTGTTTTTAGGTCCTTGAGGAATCGCCACACTGTTTTATACAATGGTTGAACTAATTTACACTCCCACCAGCAGTGTGTAAGTGTTCCTTTTTCTCTGCAACCTCTCCAGCATCTGTTATTTTTTGACTTTTTAATAATAGCCATTCTGACTGGTGTGAGATAGTACCTCATTGTGGTTTTAATTTCCATTTCTGTAATGATCAGTGATGTTGAGCTCTTTTTCATATACTTCAACATAATTTTTGAGACTCATTCATGTCACTGCATATATCTGTAGTTGATTCTGAGTTGTATTTTGTTGTTTAAATAAACTACAATTTGTTTATTGATACTCTTGTTGGAGGACATTGAGTTGTTTCTGGTTTTGGCCCCTTTGTATTTCTAACTTCTTTTACATTTAGCCATTTCCCCTTAATTTCTAAATTTAATAACATCATTTGGAAATTCATCCCTACTTACTAGCTATGTGATATTGAGCAGGTTACTTTAGGCCCTCTGAATTACGGTTTTCTCATTTGTAAAATGGGATAATAATAGTATCTTTTTCATAAGATTGTTTTGAGTATCAGGTGGGATTACATATTGAAGCACTTAGGATATTGCCTGGAATATAATAAGCACTCTATAAAGGTTTGCTATTATTTAGGAAGAACAACTGAACTGTTGTGAGGATTAAATGGGTCACACACTATTAATACCAACACATCTGTGATGCAAGGGTTACCCAAGGAGGATGGAGTTTGAACCTCATTCTTATTGCTTACATCCCTTCTTACAAACATCATGCAAACTCCCTTGTAACCCTGGTGTTCATGTTTTTTACTGCAAGAATATGAGATGATATGAATCCATATGGCCATTTTCAAATACTCAAACTGAAAAAAAAATTCTCACCCTAACTTGCTGAGATTGTACCCTCTGCAAATACAGTGTTAGGAAGTGCTGGAGTAGAAAATATTTCTAATCATTTTGGATATCTATAGAATGTAGGAAATAATCATTATATTCAATGATTCGTGTTAAGGCATGCTATTTTAATAAAGTGAAAAGTTTAAAAAGAGGGGAAAGGCTCCATATATCTCACTCTGCCATTCCCTCTGGTGACTGTCCTGTCTCTTTTCCTTCACAATAAAAGAAGAGTCTGCAATTGCTGTCTTCTCCTCCTGGCTTTGATTTACTTCTCAGCCTGCTGCAGTCTGGCTCCGGATCCCAGAACACCACAGTCGCCTTCTCTAGGGTTGGCAGTGGCTTTGGAATTGCCACACCTAATCTACGTGTTTCCGCTCTATCCCTATCTGACCTTTCTTGGGTGTTGGACATTCTCATTCTCTCCTTGAAACTCTCTCCTTTCCAGTTTCCCACACTATTTTAGGTAGGTTTTCCTCCTTCTTTGCTGTTCCTTCTGGGTCTCCACCCACCTCTCCTGTTGGAGGCATCTCCAGGTGCGTGTCCACTCTGTCCACTCTCCCTGGGCGTCCTCAGCCTTTCCTTGCCAGTTATCACTCCAAATCCGCATGTTTAATCTCGGCTCCTCCCTGCAGTGCCTGTGGCTTCCTGCCCCCATCTCTGGACATGCAGTTATCCACAGCCATCTCCTGAGCCGCACACCCCAACTAAACTCCGTGGAGAGTTCTCACTGCCTGCCCCACAAATGCAAGCTTCCTCTTGACCTCCATTCCCTCTTTTTCCTAAGGGCTCTCAACCCTTGGGGAGCCTGAGGTGGAAACTTTGGAATTATTTTGACTGTTTTCTCTCCTTCACCACCCACATGTAATTGCTCATCAAATTCTGTTGTTTGTACCTTGGAAATATCTCATGATATTCACCGCCTCTTCTCCCTCCCAATTGCTTTCATTTATCGTGGCTCCACAGGACAGCTGGAATCATCTCCTGATTGATCTCTTCTTCAGGCTCTGCAAGCTCCACTTCCTTCTCCACTTTCCCACAAATATAGTGTTTCTTAAAAGCAAATCTGGTTGCATCACACTGCTGTTTGAAAATGCCAGTGATTCCTTGTTGTCTATGACTCATTCCCACACTGGGTCCTCAGGGCCACCTGGATGTAGACTTTTGGGTCCCACCCTAAGGACTCTGAATCAGTCTGTGGGGCTTGAAAAGCGGCATTCAGGAGGGCCCCCATCCTAACTTCTCCTGATGCTGGGTGTCCCTGCTCTTTTCCTTGCCTGGCCCTGCCCCACAGGGAACTTGGCTATTCTTCCTGTACTCAGCATCGTGCTTTTCAGGTGTCTGTCTTTGCACAGGCTACTGTCCCTGCCTGAAACACCCTTTGCTTCCCACTTTCCTCCTCTTGTCTTCCTGGTGGGCTCATCCTGTAAGATTCTGCTCCTGCCCCAGCTCTGTGAGACCTTCCCTGGCTTCCCCAGGATGAGCTAGTAGTTTGTTCCTGCCTCATGTTCCCAGAGCAGGCTGAACAGCCGTGTCAGGCAGGGCATCTATCAACTCTGCTGTGGTTGTTTCCCACTGGCCTCCCCTTGCTGGGAGCGCGCCCCTCCCAGGCAGGGCACTGTCTCCTGGCTGCCTCCCGCAGCCAGGCAGTACATGAATGAGCCTCCCTGCTTCTTTCTGTCTTATTTTAAGCACTGCTTGTCAGCTAGCGTGATGGGCAGAGCTAATAGTAAGTGTGTTGTTTTGCAAATGTTGCTTTAGTTAGGACCTCTAGCTTCTCTGAGTCAGTTTTGAAACATTTTATTTCACTTACTTTTTTATTTCAGTAGAAGAAAATTAAGGAGGGGTTGAGGAGGGGCAACAGGAAGGATAATTCAGAGCCTCCCTTGGGCGCCTTGTCAACCCTGTGCCCATCAGTGCTGTATTACCTGGGCATAATGAGAAACTTCCCTATTTCACTGTAAGGAACTTCCAAGGTGAAAAGCTTCACTGAGGTAGTCCTCCTGGTTTCTAGGAGATAACATTCATTTCTTCAACTAGCCGGGCGCTGCAGCCTGCCTGATCTTTGTAGCCTGGGGAGGCCTCACTGCCTGGGAAAGGTGATGTCTGGAAGAGAAGAGCTGTCTGGAAAGACAATGGCAGGGTCAAGTGCCCCTTTGGAGAGTGTGGTGGGACAAGCCAGGAGTGAACATTTCTTATCAGGGGCCTATGCCTTTTCAATTAGTAGTTGGAGCTGGGCACAGTGGCTCACACCTGTAATCCCAGCACTTTGGGAGGCTGAGGCAGGTGGATCACTTGAGGTCAGCGGTTTGAGACCAGCCTGGCCAACATGGAGAAACTCTGTCTCTACTAAAAATACAAAAATTGGCTGCACATGGGGGTGTGTGCCTGTAATCCCAGCTACTCAGGAGGCTGAGGTAGGAGTATCACTTGAGCTTGGGAGGCAGAGGTTGCAGTGAGCTGAGATTGTGCCACTGCACTCCAGCTTGGGCGACAGCATGAGACTCTGCCTCAAAAAATAAAATTAAATAAATAAATAAATAAATAAATAAATTTGTAGTTGACCTTGGTTTTATTTTCCCGCTCACAAGGAAGCAGGAAGATCCCAAGGAAAAAGAAGCAGCATGAAAAATGACAAGAAGACTACAACAGAAGTTTCTAGGAACTTTGCACACACAGAAGAGGGTTCTTTTAGTTTTAGTCAGGATAGGAAAAGAACAAAATAAAAGTGAACATTTATTGAGCCAGGCCCTGTCTTCTACTTGTGTTAATCCATTTGCTCAAATCCTCGCAGGAGCTCTGTGAGGTAGGCACTGATGTGATTCCCAGTTTTTAGATGAGGACTGTGAGGGACAGAGAGGTTCCCTAACTTTCCCAAGGTCACACAGCCAGTAAGCAGGAGACAGGGATCTGAACCAACACTGGTAGCCATGGCGCCACAGCTTAGAGCAGTCAGTGTAATGTGACTGGTGGCCAAGACAAGGCAGACACACGTCACTGCTGTTTTATTTCTGCCTTCCTCATCTCAGAGAATGGACTTCAAATTGGAAAGGGTGGAACAAAGTGTGGAAGGAACTGGACCTCAGGACAGGGGCAGAGTGTGGGCTGGCCCCTGGTGGCTTCCCTGAATTGGAGCTTCTCGGTTTAGATGAAATACATTTCCAGATAAGGACAGACCTGTAGATGTGTTAACTACTGAGATTTCCCGGAGAAAGTGGAAGAGTGGCAATGGAATATCAGTAACAATAAAAAATCAGTAACTAGGAACAAAATCAACAATGTTCCTAGTTATCTAAAAGGGTATAAAAACATCTAAAATCAACTATTAATGGCACCTTTTCTGCATTATGTATTAGGTGGAATTTTTATTTTTATTTTTAGACAGAAGCTTGCTCTGTCACCCAGGCTGGAGTGTGGTGGTGTGATCTTGGCTCACTGCAACCTCCACCTCCTGGTTCAAGTGATCCTTGTGCCTCAGCCTCCCAAGTAGCTGGGCTTACAGGCATACGCCAACACACCCAGCTAATTTTTGTATTTTTTCTAGAGACGGGGTTTTGACATGTTGGCCAGGCTGCTAGCAAACTCCTGGACTTAAGTGATCCACCCACCTGGGCCTCCCAAAGTGCTGAGATTACAGGCGTGAACCACTGTGCCCTGCTGGGTGGAATTTTTTAATTGCAAATAATATAAACCAATGTATATAGCTTAAAGAAAGTGGAGCTTACTCCGACAGTACAGAGCTGTCTCACAAAAGTGACAGCAGGGACCCACCAGGCCTCAGGAGTCAACCAGAACCAAGAAATCAACTGCTGTTGTTGCTGCTTCTGCTGTACCCCGGCCTCTGAATTTTCTCTTGCCCGTGAACTTGGCAGCCCACAGAGCTAAGGCTGATAGTTCCTCTTTTTGACAGCGCAGCCAGACAGAGATGAGTCTCCTAGACTCAATTACATATTTGCATGTAAGAGACCTGACACAGGTATTCCCTCTGGGCCGATCAATGAGGGTGGTGGTGTCCTGGGTAAATGTAGCTTCTCCATTTATGGTGCAGTGGAGGAAAGGGTGTATGTGTGTGTGTGTGTTCTGTTCAGAAAGTTGGGCAGGGGATAGGGAACTGTTCTCAGATGCAGTGTTGTCTAAGCTGACACCCAAGTTTCTTGATAAATTGTGCCCTGAATGTTTATGAATAGTGTATCAAAGAAAGCAGATGCCCAGGCCCTTCCAAAGAAGTCATTTCCTTCTTGATGGACATACTAAAGGGATAGAAAGGGAGGATGCAGGGATTTGTAATCAGGAGGATCTGAGTGGAAAAGCCGTAAGTGCGCCAGCTTCCTCCTCTTTTTCTTGGGGGGCTAGTGCCAAGTGCAGGGCTGGCTCACAGTGGGTGCTCAGCAGCTCTGAATGCATGAATGAATGAATGAACGAATGAATGAGTGATAGCCTAGTCCTGTGGGTTCACAGCTGTTGGGAACACCCGTACCCAAGTAATGCTGGTGAAGAGGCTGGCATTATCCTAGAGGGAGAACTTTGATGGTGTGCTTCAAGTCAACAGTGATGTCTGTGGCTCGGATGAAGATGGACAGGCCATGCTCAGAGAATTCTCAGATGACTCAAGACTTGAAGGAGTGAATAGCTTCCTGGAGGACAGATGGAAGAACCCCAAAGCATCCAAAACACTAATCCTGTGAAATTTCATGGGGAATAAGGGCCAGTTCTTTCTTTGGTTATAAATGATCAATTGCTCAAGGGATGGGGGATATCTGGCTTGATCAAACCCAAGGTCCGGGTGGTGTCTGCTTCTTAGGCTGCACTAAGTTGAGTACAGTGTCCAAATCAAGGGCATTTTAGTTGAAGAAAATGGAGCTGCTTAATCTGGTGAAGAAAGCAGTAAGGACTGATTCAATGCCTTTCTTCTTAGTGGAGGACAGTGGACCCAGGGGAAGAGCTGTTAGGGCAGCAAAGGCACCCAGCGTGACAGTAGCAAGCTCCTTGTCAAGTCAGTGATGGCTGACCTGGTGAAGGGTGATGCCTTCCCACATTCTTTCTTGTTTGCTCCCCTTAACAGTCTTCAGGTGCAGTTGAGGCAGATGGCAGTGTGCTCTCATTAGCTAAAGAAGCTGGGCCGCTAAAGAGTGTTTAAGTGACCCGCTCAATGTCACATAGCTAAGCTGGAACCCAGGCATTCTGGGTTCCAGGCTACCCATGATAAGCATTGAAGGCGAAGCTGGAAGACCGTGGTGGGGTCTTCCGTGGGATGCCTTCCATGGGAGGGAGAAGAGCTACCTTGAAAGATGCCTAGCTCCCAGTGTCTGTGACTTTGACAAGGTCAGAATGTCAGCCTCTGCTGCAAACTGTCTGTGTCCCTGACTACAGACGATGAGAGGTGGTGAGCAGTTAACATTTTTCCTGCCTGTATGCCCTGCTCCATTTCTGAATGAGTTATGTCATTTATTCAACAGGATAATTTAATGATGTAGCCACTTCCGCCGTGTGGAACAGTATGTTCTGATACTCATGGCTGTACTTCAAGAGTTGTAACTTCCGGATTAATTGCAGAATCAAGCTTTCATTTATCTGAGATTTCTTAATCAGTGAGAGTGACAAATCAGACACACGTTTAATGCGGGCTAAAAAGTGCTCAGCATTATAACAACTAAATGCAAGGTGTGATACTGGACTGGGTCGAGTCAGCAAACAAAACAAAACAGCTTTTAAAAGAATTACTGGCCTCACGCCTGTAATCCCAACACTGGGAGGCTGAGGCGGGTGGATCACTTGAGGTCAGGAGTTTGAGACCAGCCTGGCCAACATGGCGGAGCCCCGTCTCTACTAAAAATACAAAAATTAGCCGGGTGTGATGGTGCCTGTCTGTAGTCCTAGCTACTTGGGAGTCTGAGGGGGTAAGAATCGCTTGAACCTGGGAGACGGAGGTTGCAGTGAGCCAAGATCGTGCGGCTGCACTCCAGCCTGGGTGACAGAGTGAGACTCCGTCTCAAAAAAAAAAAAAATTATTGGGACAGTTGGGGAAATTTGAATATTGACTGTGTGTGTGTGTGTGTGTGTGTGTGTGTGTATTATCACGCTGAGAGTTAAGAGCATGTTCTTGTTCTTAGGCGATTTCGTGCTGAAGTACCTGGGGTGATTGCTGCGCTGCCTGCAATTTACTTTCAAATAGCTCAGCAGAAACGATACGCAGTGACAAGGAGAGAGCAGACTTGGTGAAACGTTAACAACCGATGAATCCAAGTGAAGAGTGCATGGCCTTACTTGTACTGTTGTTTCAACTTTTCTGCAGGTTTGAATATTTTAAAATGAAAGCTGGGGGGAAATGGTTAACACTGAAATAAAGGCAAATTTCAGGAAATAGTTTTACTGTATAGTAAGTCTAAAAATGAAAAGCGCCAGTGGTAAGTAGGCAAGTTGAGGCAAACCATACTGCCTCTTTTCTTTTCCTAGCAGTGGAAAGCCAGAAAGCTACAGAATGAAACAAAGGCTATTTTGTGTGGTAGATGAACTCATTTATCAGCTGCATTCAGACTAGAAAGGCAGAGGGAGAGATCAGTCTGTTGAAGTTTCTTTTCTCCACCCCATCCCATCACTCTGATTAACCCTGTCGTTATTTCCCAGTGCTTGTCAAGGAGGCAGCCCTATCCAAAACTTGGATATAGCCAGGATTCAAGCATGCAGCCAGGCGTAAAACATCTTTGAAATATGAGCCATAATGACTTGTTTTTCTGGCAAATGCTTTTTGTTTGAAGGAAGTACAGAATTTAAGAATCTATTTTAAAAAAAAATGTTAATGTTGAAAAGTCAGATAATTTACCAAATAAAAAAGTAATGTTTGCTTTTCTAATTCATTACAAATTTATTACAGTTCATCTAAGAGCAACAAAATATAACAATCTTTACAAATAAGTGCTGCCGGAAAGTGTTTGGGTGGTCAGCGTTTAATTTGGAAGGTTATTCAGCTTGTTAGAGACCCATTTATGGATCAAGGAAAACCTTATATAAGCCCAACCCGATTGTCCATCTGGTATGCCTCACTCAACTCCCAGGAGTCAACTTGGTGTGGACTTGATAGTTGGCCAGATCTGGGTTAGAATCTGGACTCCAGTAATTTACTTATTCCTGATATTGACTATCTGTGTCCTCTTGCTTTTCTCCCCAGTTAGTTTGGTTAGAGGTTTATCAGTATTATTAATTTTCTCAATAACCCAGCTTTTCATTTTATTGGTTTTCTCTATTATTTTTTCTTTTTCTATTCTATTGATTTCTATTCTGATCTTTATTATTTTTGTTCTTTTGCTTACTTTGGATTTTCTTTGTTCTTCTTTTTCTAGTTTCTTAAGGTGGAAGCTGGAGTTGTTGATTTGAAAGTTTTCTTCTTTCCTCATGTAGATGTTTAGTGCTATAAATTTCCCCCTAAGTACTGCTTCAGTAGAATCCCACACATTTTGGTATGTTATATTTGCATTTTCATTCAGTTCAAATACTTTCTAATTGCCCTTTGATTTCTTCTTCGATGGGCTATTTAAAAACATATTTAATTTTCAAATATTTGTGGATTTTCCAGAGTTCTTTAATTCCATTGTGGTTAGATAATTTCTTCTTTATAACTTCTTTTAAATCCATTGAGATTTGTTTTATGTTTTTAGAGTGTTCAAGTCTGTATTTTTACTGAATTTCTGTCTATTTTTCCTATCACTTCTTGACAGAATGGTGTTCAGATCTCTGACTATACATGTGATTTGCCTATATTTACCTGTAGTTGATACCAATTATTAGTTTCTATATTCTAAAGTCCTGTTATTATGTGAAATAAAAAGGCTAGAAGTATGTCCTGTTGACCCCTTTATCGTATGAAATGATCTTTTTATTTCTGGTAATACTCTTTGCTCTGAAGTCCACTTTGCCTGATATTAATATAGCAACTCCAGCTTTCTTTAGATTAGTGTTAGTTTGGGATATGTTTTTCTATGCTCTTACTTTTAACCTATTTTTTAAAAAAATTGAAAATTGATTTCTTTTAGGCAGCATATAGTTGGGTGTCATATTTTTAGCCAGCCTGATGATCTTGTCTCAATCGAGGTGTTAGACCATTTACATTTAATGTGGTTATTGATATGGTTTTGTTTAATTATATCCTTTTGCTAATTTTTACTTTTCCCATCTGCACTTTGTTTTGTTTTTCTTCCTTTTCTGCCTTCTTTGGATAAAATGAGTACTTTAAAAAATAATTTCACTTTAGTGGCTTCTGTTGCATTATTTTAGTAGTTGCAAGGTTTATAGTATTATCTTTAACTTATCACAGTCTTATTTGTCAAATGATTTGATATTGCTTAACATATAGGCATCTTATAATTTCATTTCTCCCTTCCAATATTGTTGTTATGAATGTTACTTCTACATAAGCTATAGACCCACGATGTGTTATTATTTTTCCTTTAAACAGTTATTTTTATTAAAATGTTAACAATAGAGAATAAAGCCCTTTATGTTTACCCATGTAGTTATCATTTTTGGTGCCCTCCATTCTTTGTATAGAAGCTGATTTCCAATTGCCATCATTTTCCTTCTGCCTGAAGGACTTCTTTTAGCATTTTTTTGTAGAGAATTCTGCTGGTGATATATTCTGTTAGATTTTGTCTTCCCAAAAAAGTTTTTATTTTACCATTGTTTTTGAAAGGTAATTTTACTTTGTTGTTCCAATGTCTCTGGCTTGCATGTTTCTCATAAGAAATCTGCCATCATCCTTATCTTTCCACCTTTGTCCATAAAGTATCTTCTCCCTCCCCCACTAGCAGCTTTTAAGATTTTTTTTTTCCTTATCATTGGTTTTAAGCAATTTGTTTATGATGTGTCTTGGTGTGTTTTTCTTTATGCTTCTTTTGCAGAGTTCATTAAGGTTCTTGGATCTGTGGGTTTATACTGTAGTTGTCATCAAATTTGGAAAATAGCCATTATTTCTTCAAATATTTTTCCATTTGCCCCCTTGACCCCTTGAGGGAGATTGCAATTACATGTGTATTAGGCTGCTTGAAGTTACTCCACAGTTCAATATGCTCTGTTCATTTTGTTTCAGTATTTTAAAGACAAGACTCTGTGTTTCATCTTAGGAAATTTCTATTGCTATTTAATATATCTTCAAGTTCACTAATTTTTTGTAATCTGCTGCTAATCCCATCAGGTGTGTGTTTCAGACATCATAATTTTTATTTCTAGAAATTTGATATTGTTCTTTATATTTTCCATGTCACCATTTAACACGTTAAGTCTTTAGCTCCTTGAACATGTAGAATAAAGTTTATTAACTGTTTTAGTGTTTTTGTCTACTGATTGTGTAATGTCTCATCATTTCTAGGTTGGTTTATTTATTTTTATTTTTATTTTTATTTTTTGAGACAAAGTCTTGCTCTGTTGCCCAGGCTGGAGTGCAGTGGCATGATCTTAGCTCACTGCAACCTCCTCCTCCTGGGTTCAAGCAATTCTCCTGCCTCAGCCTCCTGAGTAGCTGGGATTACAGACACACACCATCATGTCCAGCTAATTTTTGTATTTTTAGTAGAGATAGAGTTTTACCGTGTTGGCCAGGCTGGTCTTGAACTCCTGGCCTTAAGTGATCCACCCACCTTGGCCTCCCAAAGTGCTGGGATTACAGGCATGAGCCACCTGTGTCGGCCTCTGGGTTGGTTTAGATTTATTTATTTTATTTTATTTTTTACTATGAGTTATATTTTCCTGCTTCTTTGAATGCCTGGTAATTTTAAAAATTAGAGACCAGTTATTGTGAATTTTACCTTATTGGGTGCTGAATATTTGTGTATCTCTATCAATATTTTTTGACTTTGTTTTAGAATGAAGTAGAGTTAATTGGAAACACTTTGATCCTTTTGGGATTTGCTTTTAAGCTTTGTTAGGTAAGATCTGAGCTGTGTTTAGTCTAGGGCTCATTTCCCTCCAGCACTCTGGCATTCTGAGTACTCTAACCAATGCCCCATTCATTATGAGGCTTTCCACTCTGTCTGCTGAGAGCAGGAACTGTTTCTGGTCCTGGGTGGGCTATGGGGATTGCTTTCTCTTATTCTTCTATGTAGCTTTTCCCCTAGGCTTGGGTGATTTCTTCCAACACATGCACTGATCAGTACTCAGCTGAATAGTCTCTTCTGTTCTTCAGTCTTCTCTTTTTTGCACGTATCTCTCCCCTGTCCATTGCTCTGCCCTATGAATTCTAGCTGCCTTGGCTTCCCTGTACCACCGTCTCCATCTCTTCAACTCAGGCAAAGCATTAGCCTCTGAATGGGTTACCCCTCCCTGCAACATGGCCTGGAAACTTCCTCAAGGCAGTTAGCCAGGGCAATCATAAGGCTCACCTTGTTTGCTTTCCACCTCTCAGGGATCACTGTCCTCTGCTGCCTCATATTCAATGTGTTGAAAATCATTGTTTCATATATGCTGTCCAGTTTGTGAGTTGTTTCAGGAGGGAGAGTAATCTGTTACTTCATATTGGCCAAATGTGGAACACTTGAATGACTTTAGATTAGTCAAAATCCAAAGTAAACATCAAAAGAACCAAAGTGCTTGAGGGATTTAATATTACTAGTAATTGATTCTCTATTGTATGTCAGTTATTATACTTTACATTAATTCTTATTTAATTGAGTGCTTATGAGTAGAAATAAGTTCTCTAAGAGTTGGAGTGAGGAACATGAAACCCATACTCTGCCTAGTTCTACAAATAATAGACTTCAGTTGTGCATTTCATCTGTCATCGACAATCATTTAGTTAGCACTTACTAGGTGCTAGGACATAAAGAAGTCAGATTTCTTCCACTGAAGATCTTAAGGATGGCCATTAGATTAGTAAACATATACATGTAGATATTTCAATATTAAGTTGTAAGTATGATAATAAAAGTATAAATCGGGTGCTTTAGGACCATAGAGATGGGTCACCCATCTGAGGAGCACATGAAAAAGTGGTGATGGGTAAAGAGGGTCTTGAAGGATGAGTGGCAAGTGATTAAACAAATAACAAGATAAATGTATTACCAAGCAGGGAGACTCGGAACAATATGACATACAGGGCATGGTGGCTCATGCCTGTAATTTCATCATTTTGGGAGGCTGAGGCAGGAGGAGCGCTTAAATCCAGGAGTTTGAGACCAGCCTGGGCAACATAGTGAGACCTCATTTCTTTCTTTCTTTTTTTTTTTTTTTTTTTTTTTTGAGACGGAGTCTTGTTCTGTTGCCAGGCTGGAGTGCAGTGGTGTAATCCTGGCTCACTGCAACCTCCGCCTCCTGGGTTCAAGCGATTCTCCTGCCTCAGCCTCCTGAGTAGCTGAGATTACAGGCACGCGTCACCACGCCCGGCTAATTTTTGTATTTTTAGTAGAGATGGGGTTTCACCATATTAGCCAGGGTGGTCTTGATCTCTTGACCTTGTGATCCACCCGCCTTGGCCTCCCAAAGTGCTGGGATTACAGGCATGAGCCACCACGCCTGGCAATGAGACCCCATTTCTACACACACACACACACAAAATTAGCCAAGCGTGGTGGCGGGTGCCTAAAGTCCTAGCTACTCAGAGGCTGAGGTGGGAGGATCACTTGAACCTGGGAGGTCAAGGCTGCAGGGAACCATGATTGTGCTACTGCTGCACTCCAGTTTGGGCAACAGAGTGAGACCCTGTCTCCAAAACAAACAAACAAGACAAAACAAAAAACAGCAAACAAAAAAAACCGAATATGACACTAAAAGTATTTTGTAGGAGGCCAGGGGTAGCCCCAGGTGAGGCTGAGGGGTAAGTAGAGTTAGATTAAGGGGGCTTGGATGCCACACTAAGGAGAGAAGATGATTCTAAAAACAACAAGGAAACACCGTCAGGCTTTTAACAGGGGAGTAACCAGGCTGCAATGTGGAGGATGGATTTTAAGGGGTGACAATCTCAATTCTCAAGAGAAAAACCAATTAAGATCCTTTGGAAATGGTCCATATAGGAGGAAGTGATAATATGACATTGGTAAGTGGAGATAGGGGTGGAAAGGAAAAGACCAATTTAAGAAATATTTAGATGATACGTTCTGTAGAACTTGGTGACCATGTAAGTGTGGGGATTGCAGAAATGGCTCCCTGGTGTGAACAGAAAGGAGCATCCTGAACTGAGATAGGAAATCTAAAAGGAGAGAGGAAAGGCCCAGGGGCCAAAATAAGCTCGGTTCTTGATAGTCCAATGGGAATGCTTGGCAGATCCTACATCTATCATTGCTTATGACAAAATATATTGAATCAATGGGTTTACATGGCTTATCCTCCTGCCTGACTAAAAGTCAAATGGCAAGGTCATGCCTTATTCATCTTGTATCCTCAGGGCTGGCTACCCCACCCGAGCTCTGGGAGAGGTCTGCCTGCAGCACAGGTGACAGGAAAGCCATCGATGGTTGAGATCTCGCAGGGAGAGTAGAGGAGACTGAGAAAAGCAGTGACATGCAAGAAAAAGACATTCACACCTGGGGTGAGAATTTGAGAAGTAAGTGGCCTGGTGGCCTTGCATTGTCTGTGGCTCTTCCATGGGCCCTGTGAAAGGCCACCTCAATGCAGGCCTGCAGCCCTGTCAGTGTCCAGGCAAGTCATACCCTTTGTATGCTTTTAATATCTACACGAAGGCTCCTAGTGATTGTGCAGAAGTCATCTCCATCCATCACTTGACTAACTTTGGAAGAAAAGTGGGGAGTGGATGGTGGAGGAGGGGTGTTATTGCAGACTGGACAGAGGCAGGAAGCTATTGGAAAGAAGAATTTGGGGTGTGTGTGTAGTTTTTCTACCATTCCTTTCCTACCTAGAGGAAAATACCTGATTTTGATATTGTAATGGCAGTAGGGAAAAGATTATACAGGTCAAAATTCTGTTTTATAAACACATCTACCATGCTTAAACTAAGAGCTATAGCTGAATTATTTTCATGAATATGCATTCTACTTAGAATTTCAAATTTTCTAGTGTTTATGTATTTAAGAGACCAAACATTTAAGAATATGACTTATAGAAGAACAACATCTTAAATAATTTTTAAAAATTTCAAATAAAGAGCAATAATGGATGAACATTTAAATTTTAGGGGCACATAAGCCATCTGCCTCCCACCATTGCCCCTTCCCAAGCCAGGTTCCCATTACTGCTGATTAACTTAAAAACCCAGCTGCATCAGATTGCTCAAGTTGCAGACCTTTAGATGATCCTGTAAGGCCTCCTCAAACTGGATTTAACCAACTGATCTTGCTTCTTTTCCAACGAGTGTGATCCTCTGTGACAAGGATTTGATCTTCAGCTTTTGGGACAGGCTTTCCGAGTCAAGTTCCAAAGTTTGAATGGAACGCACAATACATGTTTCTGTGGCTTTTTCAGTCCTGATCAACAGCATAATTTAATACTTGTACTATCTGTTCCCTTTTCTGACAAGCACAATCTGATAAACAGATTGGGAGGAGCAGTGCAGCACTGTGTGATTCACACTGGGAATGAGGGGAAAAGGAGAGACGGAGAGAGAATGAACCTGGAGTCACATGAAATGCAGTCAGATTGAGCTCTCTGACGCGAATGTTTTAGCGCATGCAAGGGAGCTTTGTGGTCAGTCGTTAGGGTCATCGATTTACATTCCCCTTCAAATGCGGAAGTTTTGAAATCATTAAGTTTCAAAGAAACTCACCTAGATTAAAATACAAGGGAAAAGACGGACCTATACACCTACAGTAGGCTATTGTTACAGGTGGTAGATGCTATGGTAATTACTTCCTGTGCTGGTTTCTGTTCACTTAAGCCTCTGACAGCTTTTTAAGAGGAGGTATAAGAATTCTGTAGCTGGTGGGCTATTTCCACAGGATTGGGCAGTTTTCTGCCTAATTAGGAAAGGATGAAGGCCCTTGGATTAAATGTCACTTAAGTACTCCCTGCAACGCCCCCAACACACATCCCCTACCTCCTCCATTAACTCCATTTGGAAGTATTCAGTCTGAACTTCAAAAGAATAGCAGATGCCAACTATTGTTTACATCAGTGAAATCATAAAAAGGCACATCACAAAAGCACACTCAGAAGATCCTTATTTACTGTTCTTAGGCTACACTAGGGAGCACAATGACATTACCCAGTGTTTTTAATACTTGTCTGAAGAGTCACTGTATTGGGCATTATTAAAATATGGAGTCCCAGCCTCTTCACTTACAAAGTGGAATTCAGGCTGGGCATGCTGGCTCACGCCTGTAATCCCAGCACTTTGGGAGGCCGTGGTGGGCACATCATATGAGGGCAGAAGTTCGAGACCAGCCTGGCCAACATGGCAAAAACCCGTCTAAAAATACAAAAAAATTAGCTGGGCATGGTGGCGGGCACTTGTAATCCCAGCTACTCAGGAGGCTGAGGCAGGAGAATCACTTGAACCCAGGAGGCGGAGGTTGTAGTGAGCTGAGATCGCGCCACTGCACTCCAGCCTGGGTGACAGAGTGAGATTCCATCTCAAAAAAAAAGTGGAATTCAGAAATCTATGGGGAGATGGGGTGGCGGGGTGGTGGTGGGCTGGAATTATAACTTAAAAACATGCCTTTTGTGTGTCTTAAGAACAGGCAAGTTTGGAAATCACTGACAGAACCCATGATCAACTTTTATGGAAAAGAGCTGCCTGACAGTGACAAAGTCAGACACAATGCATATTCTCAGGGTTTTAGTCCTATATATGAATATTAGTCGGTCACAAATGTTATTAGTAATTCCTACCAGTAGATTCCTACTAATAGTTACTGCAATGACATTTTTGTCTAGTGTCTTACAATGGAGCACACTGCAGCTGCCAATGACAGCAAGCTCATTTTTTGCATGGGTTGGAAAAGGAGAAAGAGTTGAGTTCAAAGTATTATTCAGACCTGGTGTATGTGTATGTGAATAAGTGTTGTTCTTTGTTATCAGAAGATATTATCAAATCAAACTAAAAATTTGCATCAAATTTTCATTTTTTATAAAGTATGTCCTCGATCAACTTAGTTTTTGTGATCTCACATGCAATCCCACCCAAATGGAATTTTTCTAGAGTGTCTAAAATTGTTTTATTTCATAACTCTCAGAGTTGCAAACTCCTAGTCTGCAGATGTCTTGTTTGGGCTGTACATTTGAAAAAAAAAAATGAGTTAGCTCCAATATTTACACATCTAGAGATTTCACACAAAAGTCTGGATTCCCAGGTTTTCTAGAAAAATGAGATGTTTAAGTAGAAGGACGCTGTTCTCCTATAGCTGCAACTTGCTGGGATTGAGTAGGGGC
This sequence comes from Pan troglodytes, assembly GCF_028858775.2. Classification (NCBI taxonomy): domain Eukaryota; kingdom Metazoa; phylum Chordata; class Mammalia; order Primates; family Hominidae; genus Pan; species Pan troglodytes. Next base: position 36,296,767 of record NC_072415.2, read on the forward strand.
TGCTCCTTCAAATGCTCCAGTTTGGCCATCTCTTACTGATTCATGTAACTTGCCCAGCCCTTGGAGACATCTGAGTTTGCAGCGCTAACAAACACTAAGGTGATGTCTTATTTTCTCATACAACTTTATGTCATCGGCTCTTAGCCTGCTTCATTCATCATGAATGGATGAATGGGGAAAACAGCCACTTAACTGCCCCTCCCACCAACAGACTGTTCCCGGACAGTCAAGCCTGCAGACTCCCTAAATGAGTATCTGCCCACCTTCTGTGATTCTCCAATGGTTCCTAAATAAAGTCCAAATCCTTGTCTGGCAGTCAAGATCAGCTCCCCTCTCACACTCCCAAAATCCAATTCCACCTTCCTTTTCTAGCCCATGCTTCCCTCGTCCCACACCATGTGCTGACCCTGCCTTGTGCTTCTCCAGCTCAGAGCCTCTGCCCCACCCCCAAATACTCCTTCCTTGCAAAGCCTACCCATCTTTCAAGCGCCACCTCCCCAAAGGATGGTTTTTCTAATTTCCCAGACTAGATATGATCCCATATGATTGGGCATTTCTAGAATCCTTGGTTTGTAAATATGAAATGACACATATTCCATTGTGCCTTGGACAGTAGTTAGGTATGCACATACCTTAATTCACCTCTAGATGTGCAGAGAGCCCCGCTCCTCTCACTCCCCGGAAACCCACAGCGGAAACCATGTCATGGTTGCCCTAGTATCAGCAAAGCCAAGTGCCCAACATACTGAAGAAGATGGTCAAAATACTTAACTATAGGAGTGCATTTCCGTTATAAGGAGAAAATGCTATTAACTAATAATCTACCCCTTCCTCCTATTGCAACATAAAAACTTACTTTTTCTTAAATAGTTGTTTTGGGTCCTCTTTATAAAACTTAATCAAACATTAGCCTTTATCATATCCTTTATTTGATGTCTTAGGTTCTTAGTTACTTTAACCAAGAAGTAGAGATGGATAATACAACCTCCAGTGTGGTCATAAGGATTGAATGAGTTAACAGGTAAAGTGCTCAGTATGGGTCTGGCACACAGCAAACACTAAATGGATGACTATTATTATTATGGAGAAACTCATCTAATATTTGGAACCAATTTATAAGTGGCTTGCCTTATTCTAGTTTTCTAAAATACTTCTTAGAAAAGAGCAGGTCAAATAGTGTAGCTTGTCTGCCCTAGACTAAAGAAATATATTTTGCTAAAGAAAAAAAAAAAAGATTATTTCAACTATCAAAGATTCAGGCAACAGTGGCTTTGAGATAGTCTTGCTCTGTCGCCTGGGCCGGAGTGCAGCAGTGCGATCTCGGCTCACTGCAACCTCCACCTCCTGGGTTCAAGTGATTCTCCTCCTCAGCCTCTCAAGTAGCTGGGACTACAGGCACGTGCCACCACGCCCAGCTAATTTGTGTATTTTTAGTAGAGACGGGGTTTCACCCTGTTGGTCAGGATGGTCTCGATCTCTTGACCTCATGATCCACCCACCTCGGCCTCCCAAAGTGCTGGGATTACAGGCATGAGCCACCGCGCACGGCCAACAGTGGCTTTTTAAAAAGCAAACTTTTATAGCTACCAAGGTAATGATTGATTCAGGAAAGGATTACCAATGGATGTTAAAACCATCTGGTGAGAGTGTGTTGAGAAACAGGATATTTATAGTCTCATAGCGTCATCCCACAGGTAATCATTAATTACAAAAAGAAAAAGCTACCTTTACACTGGATAATTTGGTGAATGTTACTTTAACCAAGAGGCCAAAACTGCCATTACTAATATGGGTCAAACTGAGTCTTGTGATATAATGCACTGAGGACATGATATCACCTATGTAGTATTCTTGAAACCAAAAAACCTGACTCTACCAGTGAAGGACAAATCAGACAAATCCAAATTGTGCAACAATCTACAAAACAGTTGACCTAGACTCTTCCAATAAGTCGATGTCATGGAAAGACCCCTCCGCCTCCAAAAAAAAAAAGGAAGGGGTGGGGGGCATTATTAATAAATGCAATGCATAATCCTTGATCAGATCCTCTAGGTGAAAAGCACAGCTATAAAGATCCTTTTGGGGACAGTGGCGAAGTTTGAATATGAACTTTATATTGAATAATAAAAAGTAGTGAAAAATAAGATTGTGATTCATTCACGCCTGTAATCCCAGCACTTTGGGAGGCCGACGGGGGTGGATCACTTGAGGTCAGGAGTTCAAGATCAAGCCTGGCCAACATGGTGAAACCCATCTGTACCAAAAATAATAATAATAATAATTAGCTGGGTGTGGTGGCACATGCCTGTAGTCCCAGCTATTTGGGAGGCTGAGGTGGGAGAATCACTTGAACCCAGGAGGTGGAGGTTGTAGTGAGCCAAGATTGTGCCACTGCATTCCAGCCTAGGTGACAGAGTGAGACCCTGTCTCAAAAAGAAAAGAAAAGAAAAAAGTGGTGATTCAATTATATTTTGACATTTTGATTGACCTACTCTTTCCTAAAGTATTTTGGTATCTGGGAATCTACATGTTTCAAGACCTAAAAAGGTGAACATTACAAGTGAAATGTTTGCTCCATTGAACTGGATCAGAGTTTTTGTAGAAACAATGTGCAACTGGGATGCAGTCATATAAATGGACCGAAGAACTTAGAAAAGAACAAAGTGGATGCCAGTAGCCAGTGCACACCATTCTGTGCAGTATTTGGTTGGGACAATGCTAACTGCACATAGGCAGTCCTGGGTAAACATTAACTGATGACGATAACCAGCAGAGTCCCAAAGTGAGGCCCTTGCATTATTGATTTGAGGAAATTCTGCCTAATGAGAATGGATTGCTAGTAAATCATAGAGCAATTTTATTCTCCTTTCAGTAAGACATGGATGACTGAGCAGCTGGTGGGAGCAGCCCTGTTTGTCCCCATCTGAGAGAGTGGTGTATTAGTCTCAAATAGGGAAATTACGCAGCAATGTGGAAGCCTGGCTAGCCGTCATTAAAGTAATTCAGTGTTTGGGCTGCCTGTGTTCCAGGCAGTGATAGGAGCCATTAACAGCTCACTTTTAGTTTCAGAAGCCAGAGATATTTTCATTACTAGTGTCCTCAGGCATACACTTTTTAATTTAAAAAAAGAAACTAAGTTCAGGATGGAAATAACCCATCACCACAGGAATATCTCTGCACCAGAAACACATTCTAGTTTACCTGTCAATCTTACCAGCATGCCAGATTTATTTTGAGTGTCTGGAATGAGGAAGAGGAGGGAAGAAAGGTGGGTGTAGGGCCGATGGAGGAATCAGGGTCACTAATACCTTGGAAAAGCTGAGGACTTCATTCTAAAGTGCTGTTGAAATCTCAGGTTTTTTACTTCTCTGGCTAGTAATAAAATGATAGTTCTGGCTCTGAGATGTTCGCTACTTCTTCCAAAGCCATAATGCCCTACTTTTAAGATGCTTTGGACAGGTGTTATGGTAGACTGAAGTTGGTCACAAATGCTTTGTTACTTTCCCCAACAGGAGGTTCTTATTTCCCCCTCATTGAGTCTGGGCTGGCCGTGTGGCTGTTCAACCAACAGAAAGCAGCAGAAGTGTACTGTGCAGTCCGGGGCCCAGGCTTTTAGAGAACTGTGGCTTTCTCTGCCTCCTTCTTGGAATCCACTTACCATGTTGAGAGGGGCCCAAGCCACATAGAGGCCAACAGCCAAGTATTTGCAGCCATCTGGGTGAGCCATCTAGGACATTCCACGCCAATCAGACCCCTGGATTGGAGCAGTGGAGCAGACATGGAGCAGATGCAGCCCAGCGAAGGCCAGTATCACAGGCCAGAACAAAATGTTTTAAGCCATTAAATTTTGGTGTGACTTGCTCTGCAGCCAGAGATAACTGAAATAGGTGTAACCGAAAAGTCCGTAAGAAGGAAGATTTACCTTGCTAACCAATGCAGAATAACAAAGCACAGGAAATAACATTTGCTGAGTCGGAAGACAACTGTCTGGAACAGGTGATGACATCCTTAGCCTTTTGTAGGTTTTGACTTCAAAACTGACCCCGGCTTTCATGCCTCTTTTTGATGCTCAACACGGACAATTTCAAAAAGAAAAAATTTCACTTTAATCCAGCCTCACCCCCACATGTGTGTTTCACACAGACCTTATTTTTTAAACAGAGTTTATTGTATTTAATACATTATAAAATTTGAAAAATTGTAGGAAAGCAGCAGACTTGAACTGGAGCAATTCTAACAAGGAATAATTCTGGCCCCTTGGCAAAACTGATCAGTTTTAAAACAAAGTAAAGTTCACATCTGTGAGGTGGACAAAAAAGTGTGACTTCTGTACAAACTACATTTAAAATTTCATGTCTAACATCTTTGCAATGTGCTCATGAGGGTTTTTCTGAAGTCCTGCCTGGTCCCTGCCTAAAGAAAGACGTGGAACCTCCATATACAAACAAACTTGATTCAAGGTGTTTTGTTTGTTTTGTTTTTTTAAAAAAAAAGGAAAAAGAAAGACAAAGGAAAAAAGAAATATGGATGGCTGTTGGCAATGGAAACTGTAAGGAGACTGTGTCCTCACCACTCATGGCTTATTTGTCAGAGGCCTCGGGAGGCCCAGGACACTTCACGGCCATCACAGCACCAACTGCGGCTGTCACCTTTTTTTTTTTTTTCTTTTTTGCATTTCCTACCTTTTGACATATATATATATATATATTTATATATTTTTTACACCTTGAGGATATCACTATTCCAATTGTTCCCATATGAATACAGGTGTGGTCTCTATTGGATATAAATGTGTCTTTTATTCGATTTTACGTCCAGGACTTGGTTTGCTGTCCCAACTGCACATAAATGTCCCTTTTTTGTTTGAGTTATTGGTTGTGTGTGTTTTCCTTTTTGCATAAGAAATATGTCCATTTAGTCCAGAGGCTCTTGCTTTATCCGGATGACGGAGGGTACACGGGGCGTCCGCCTCAGTTCCCGCCGAAGGACGTATTCGCTGAACTGGGACGAGTCTACTCCTCCCCCACAGGAGCCCACGATTTCAAATCCTCTTTGCTGCAACCTCTCGAGGACCTGCAAGGGAACAAGACAAGCATCCAGTTAGGGGTGAGGTAAGTCCTATGGCTACATAAACACCCCAAAGTTTGAGATTATGTGCACTCTGGTTCATCTCATCCAGCACCCATGTCCCTGTGAGCTGCTCCTCTCAAAGGAAGACCCTGGATTAATGGGCAGGAGAGAGGAAGCAAGCATTTCTAATGCCTAAAATGTGCCTTTCATGCTTGCTTTACACACACCAGCTACAACGCTCGGTGGTGTTAGGCCCATTTTATAGATGAGAAAACTGAGGTTCATGGCTAGTCAGTGATGGGACTGGGTTTCCAACTCAGGTCTGTTTGGCCTCAAATCTCCTGTTTTTGTATATGCAATGCTGCCCTCTCTGTCAAAAATGAGGGTTCACATTTCAAAGCTCATTTATCACTAAAATACATCCTATGAGATGATAAAGAATCTGGAAAGGACAGTGATGGCAGAGTTTACTTAGTCAGTGATTCATTTGTACTCTCAACTCCGCCTTTGTTCAAGTTTCCTAATACCGAGTTAATATATATGTTTTGGCCTGGAAGACTGATGTAATTTCAATAGCAGAACAAAGGGATTACTGAAGACACTAGAGGATTATCTACAGGTTTTCAAGTTTGTAACATCTGAAACAGATTTATTGCCCTGCATTCATTCAAGGAGACAAGAACCAGCACAATGATTACATATTAGAAAATGTATGAAAAATAAAGATATTCTAAACTTCTTATACAAATGTAAGCCATAGAATCTGTTCCTTAATTTTGAAATCAAATACCTAACGCCAGCAAGATTCCTGGGTTTGGCACTACATGTCTGACACTGTTAAATGCAGGAAACAGTACCTGTGACTCTTAGATTAGATAGACAAAAATACAGGAAACTGATCTGGAGCATTCTGTTTCTTTAGGAATCCAACAAATATTAGACTTGCAAATGTTTCCTGCCCAAGTTCTGAATATAATTAAATTACTTCCACACCACCTTAAAGGCAAAGTGATTCAATCATAACTTACTTAAAAACAAAACAAAACAAAAAAAACCCACCTCAAAAAAACTTTTATTGGGATGAACTGAAATGTAGTCAATGTAAAGTGAATCCTTACTTTTTTAAAAAGTAATATTTTTTAGTTGCCTACTTCAATATAGAATATAGTCTGCTATGTTGCAAAACAGCTTACTAGATGAGATGGGAAAGCAAGAGAGTATGTTTTGTTTTCTAAAAATTAAAACCTCAAGTGCTGGCAAATTAAAAAAACATACACAAGTCCTTATAAGAACAAAATTAACATTCTACCCAGCAGTGCTCTATTTCTGTAGGTAAATTCACAATGCATATGCATACCTGTCAGCATAAGGACAGGAAGAAAACAATCCCTAAATTCAAAATCAAGATGTGCTTTGGTGGCAGGTAAATACAAAGACGAAGAACAGCTCCCTCCATGGATTCCCCAGCAGAGGCAGGAATGCAGCCTCAGCAAGAGGCATCCCAGCTTGCTTGGCCAAACCAGCACCCTGGAAAAGATCCCTTGCCATGATTAGGAGAGGAAATCCAAAGGGGAGGAAGCCATGAACGGCAGAGAACCTAACCCTGATGTCCATTTTTCTTTGAGTCTTAAGGTCACTAAATGCTAACAGGAGGAAATCGCTAAGCTCTTCTTCGGAGTCCGATAGGCATCATGTGATAATTATTCAATGTGATCCAATGTTACCTTGGATGTGGTCAAAAGCTTATTTCAATGTAATGCAAACAGCTGATGGAGCCATTACTTTGGAAGCAACAACACGTTCACAGCAAAGTTCCTTAAACAGTGATCACATAACAACTTAGTGAGGTATCGGGTGTCGTAAGCCTTATCCCAGAGTCTCTGCGTGCCCATAGGCTGGTGCCTATTTCTTGGTCGGTGGAGCAGGACGCAAGGGTAGGTCATGGCTGTGTCATATGACCACGTTAATCCAGATGAAAATTTCCATATCTGATGTGGGAAACTGTCAAGCACATGAATTGATGATCGTTATTCACTGGCCCGAAGGTGTGGCCGAGGCCTTCCTGTCCTGGCTCTGAATGGTTCTGCCCCTCTGTCTGCTCCAGTGATAGCCAGGGCAGGCTGTTGTGTGGAACGGGACAGGCTTTCTGGGCTTTAAGGAGGCTTAAACTGCTGAGGCCGTCTCAGGAACGCTGTGCAGGGCCATGCGGGAGCACCACACACCTCCAGGGGGCGCTCTCCGCACAGGTGAGAACGCGAAGCTCGTCCTCGGGAACCCTGCGACCCAGCAGCCACCCCGCCGCCTGGGACCATGTGCCTTCCGCTAGCATGCTTAGGGAACATTTTCTGCCAGTTTTCTGCTCTTCTGTTCTCAGACATCTGTTCATATATTTTAAAGAGTTATAAATAGTAGTGGAACAATCCTCAAGAGGCAGCACAGAAGAGTGGGTGCTTCTAGTCTCTGTGCTTTGGGAAGGGTTCTGCTGACTAAATACTGAACAAAGTCATGGGCCCATTCCAGTTAAAAAGAGGGAAAAAACTAGAACCCTCACTCCATTGACTTCAAATGGTTTTGTGTCACACGGAGCTGGAATCGAGACCCAGGTGTGCCTCTGCCTTCCCATCAGCAAGACAGAGAGGATTAACAGTGCTTACCTGTTAGGGTTGTAAGAAGACAACACATGTTCAGGCCATGGCCCAGGGTAGGGCAGAGAGTCGGTGCTCAGCACACATTAGCCTCTGAGTTCTCAATTCCACCCCCACATCTCTTGCTCCCCTACACTTCTCCATCTCAGGAAATGGCAGTTCCACTCACCCAGTTCCTCTGTCAAAAATCTTAGTCATCCCGGGCTTATGTCTCACAACCCACAGCCATCGTCAGAAAACCTTATTAGCTCTACCCTCCAGACACACACAACTGGACACTTTTCAACTGCTTGAACCACAGCTTGCTGCCTTGTCTCCTTGTTTCTCCTATTCTCTAGCTGCTGTCGCAATGTTCACTTTAAAATACGAGTTCTGTCAGTTCTCCCTTCTGCTCAAAACCCTCCAATGGATTTCCATTTGGCTCACATACACAAACGAACCAAAACCAAAAGATGCCAAAATAAACAATCCTAGGGCACTTGCCACCTCCTAACGAGGCTCTCCGTGATCTGTCCCTGATTTTCCCGGGCCTCCTGTCTGGGTACTCTCTCTCCCTGAGTCACTTTCTTCAAGCCAAACTGGCTTTCCTGATAGTCCTCAATATGCCAGCATACTCTGCCCCAGAAATCCACTTACCACCTCCTGGGCAATATATTTATGTTGACTGTTTGCCTCCCACTCCACTCCCATAATGCAGTTCCATGAACACAGAGCTGTCCATTGTGTTCTGTGTCTGTCTGTCTCACTATGTTGCCCAGGCTGAACCTGAACTCCTGGGCTCAAGTGATCCTCCTGCCTTAGCCTCTGGAGTGGCTGGGACTATAGGCGTGTGCCACCGTGCCCAGCTGTTGTGTTCTATATCTGTCTCTTCTGTATCTCCAGTGCTCATCCCAGCACCTGGCATAATCACAAGACTTACGGAATGACTGCTATAGAGGGTGATAATTCACCTACCCAACAGAAGTGTCACTGAGTGAGTTTCTCAGCTCTTTGGAGGAAAGGCACCATGTGAGGGCAAGGTTAAGTGACAACAGTAAGAGTGGCATTTGATGCCACACAGTGCGTAACAATGCTATACCTGGACTGAGTTGAGGTGACAGTAGCCATTTAGTGGAAACCTGATGACGTGCGTCGAGTCGTGATTCCAGCCTGCATTGACAGAGTTACACATCACGTCGCCGATCTCTGGAAATACTTCTTCTATCAAGGATTTGTCACCGCTTAGCGTGATCCTTTCTCCGAGGTCTGGGGCCACACGCACGACGAGGCACTCACAGGGCCTTGAAAATCGACCAGTTTCTCTGTCCTGCTTCCATCTTTCCATCTCCAACAACATGGGCTGAAGCTGAAAATATTTTGCCTCTTCATATAACAAAGTGTAGTCCTGGAAAAAAAAAAAGGTATTTCACAGTGCAAACTGCAAACATAAAGTACTAAACATGTCCACATCTAAGAGGTGATTTTTTCCACTTCTTGTTATGTCACTAATCAAATCTGCATGTGCGTTTTTCACTTACGACATGTTTGTAGAGGCTCAATTTGCATTCATTCATTCATTCATTCATTCAGTGAAGATAAAAGGAGCTGAGTAGATTAGGGCTGGTCAGGCCTCTTCTAAGTGCTTTACATGATTTAAATCCTGTAACCCTCGTCAATGCCCAGTGAATTAGGAACCACTATTATTCCCATTTTGCAGATGAGAAAACTGAGATGTGAAAGGATTCACCCAAGACTTCTTTCTTTTAGTAGAAAAAATGTCTTTGGGTATTTCAAGTTTGATTGTGTCGGTGAGAACCCAATTTCTATCCTCTTGGATGGAACGCATATATTGACCAAGGGGAGGCACAAGCTTGCCAATGGGCACCCTTCATCAGAAGCTCCCGGTCACCTTTGGTGGCCACAGGAGGGTGTGGGACAGAGATATGAGGCTAGAGACAGGCAGGGATGGGCACCTGGAGGGCAGGCATGTGGCTTTTACTTGAACCTAGGTGTTGATTTGTGATGGTTTGGGGGAGGCTGGTGGACAGCTGGAAGGCTAGTGTACTGCCCTGTGCCACCTGATGGAGCTGCCATCATAGAGTCAGAGACATAAACAACTTTAGGCCTCGACTCCTGCAAGATGTGCAATAAAGAAAACCTGTCCATTTCTGCATTTCTGAAAGCAAGAACACCTGGTCTTTTGGCATGGTTTCCTTTCTTCCAGCCTTAAAATAATCTGTTGAATTGAAACAGAAACCTAACAAAACAGGTATTAAAACACACACATAAGCCACTGAATGGGAAGACAAAAGAGAATGAGGGGGAGGCAGCAACTCAGGAACAATGTTAACAAGCAGGTCAATGTTATGGCTAAACGTAGCTATGGCCACAATCATTTCTGGGTGTAAGATAAGTGGATACTTGTCTAGACATGTTGACTGAGAACATTTTAATCAGCTGACACAGGCATTTGTGCCTTCCGTCCATGGGCAAGAGCTGGCAGGGGATGCCCAGTGCCTGCATGACAGCCAATGTTGCAAATATGTGGTCCGAGTGCCTCAAAGAGGCCCCTGATGTCCAGATGGGCTAGAGTATGAGAAGCAGAAGATGACCATGGGATAAATAGTTTTATTTTGCACTTTGCTCTTTCTCTTGCAAATCAAGCAATAGCAGCAGCAGCTGTAGCGGCATTATTCAACGCTTCCAGAGAAAACAGCATGGAGAGATGAGAGTACTTGGGGGTCTTTAGCTGGGTAATCCACTTTCCATATAAAGAAACTCAGATCAGGTAGAAGATGCTGATGACGACACTCATCTCAGTGGAATGGGCTGCTGCTTTATTCTGTCCTTTTCTGGCAACCCCCTTACCACAGGAGTCTTGGTTCCCTGCAGGAAAGAAGCCCACTGCTCTGAAAATCTTCCTTGCACATGTTCTACCTGCTTAGCCTCCTGACCCAGAGGAGATACTGTTTTGCTTTAAGGAGCTGAAAACTAGGCTGAGGTGTGGCCACTCTTAAGACAGGGCAGAACCGGGGCCCTTAGCCCAGCCTGAGGGGTAGGAGTGGGGAAGCCTCTGCAGGTTCCTCCTGGTTCTACCTGGGATCCCCACTCCGGGGCTTTGTCATCTTGGCATCACACCAACTGTAAGATACTGACCTAAATACTTATTTACCAAGGAGATTTTAAACAGCAATGAGAGTTACACAAGCAAGAGAAGCGAGAACTTATGCTATTGCTTTTTATTTTCTTGTGAGATTTAATTACAAAACTTAGCACAAGGAAGGATCTAGACTCCAGTGAAAATATCACTTATCGGCTGGGCGTGGTGGTTCACGCCTGTAATCCCAGCACTTTGGGAGGCCGAGGCAGGTGGATTATCTGAGGTCAGGAGTCTGAGACCAGCCTGGCCAACATGACGAAACCCCGTCTCTACTAAAAATACAAAAAATTAGCCGGGCATGGTGGCGGACAAAGCCCTGATCTCCCAATGTGTCCAAAGTGAATGAAGCTAACAGGACTTGGGGTTAGAAGTCCTCCCCATGCTGACCCTGAGTTCTCACCATCTTTTCTTCCTTCTAGGTTCACAAGCCACTTGTTTAATAATCCACTCTGAGGTCTGGCCCTGGATGGGCAGTGAGGCTCACAACATAATGTTGCTCTAATTCATTGTTACCCACTCTTGGAAAAGTCGAGAAACACTGGCCCTTTTCAGATTTTTGGCCCTGCTCAGTGACCACTCTGGGATCCTGCTAGGGTTTATTAAAGCGGGAGTCAGAAGCGCTCCTATGAAGGTCGTGTTGCCCCTGGGCTAGAGTCTCATGGGCCTAGCGTTGAACTGCTTTAAGCCACCAGGTGTTCTTTTACTCTCTCTTGATCATCCTGGCTCCATTTTTTTCCTTTACTATGCTGTTCTATCTGGTCTCCAGAGTAGAGCCACTGCTATGTCACGGGGAGCAGACGACAGAGAACAGCTGAGCACTCATGCTTCTCTCTGGTGACTGCTCACCATGCTGCCTTGCCTCTAAGCACTGGCTGGCCAGAGAACTGAAATGATCCTTCTTGCTGCGTTACCATTTTCTGCACACGGTGAAGTGCACATTGGCCATTCATTTTCTTGGCAGGCTCCTTTGTGTCTGTCTTTCTATCCTGTCTAACACCCGCTTATAGTCTCAGCTCATCAGAAATGAACCTGCAAAGCAGAGTCAGTCCCATTGGCTACTATCTTTAGAAACCTCCTTTCCTTCCTTAAATGGGATCATTTAACTTTACTCTCTAAGTACCACGGTTTTTAAAGTTTAGTGTGTTTCTGTTAGGTTCTCTGGCCTTGTGCTTATTTCCTTCAGGCCTCTGAATTTTCCGAAATCTTTCCTTAAGCCTTTGTTCTAATCTGGCAATGTCCTTTCTGGGGCTTTTACAAACTCGAGATGACGGGTCTCTTGTTTCCAAGGTACTTGGTGGAAATAGGCAGGGGTTTATGGGGCAGCAGCAGGTTCAGCACCTGTTTTTCTGAAGGAAATGAATTCACAACATCCACTTTTCCTCCCTTCTGAGAAATAAGCTTTCAGCAAAGCCACTCAAGAGTGTGCTAGATGCTATCACTCTTCTGCCCTGTCCTATGTCCATTTTATCTTCTCTGATTAAGAAGCACCATCTGGCCAGGCACAGTGGCTCACACCTGTAATTCCAGCACTTTGGAAGGTGGAGGCAGGAGGATTACTTGAGGCCAGGAGTTCAAGACCAGCCTGGGCAACATAGGGAGACCCTGTTTCTATAAAAAGTAAAAATATTAGCTGGATGTGGTGGCCCGGGCCTGTGGTCCCAGCTAAGTTGAGGCTGCAGTGAGCTATGTTTGCATCACTGCACTCCAGCCTAGGAGACCGAGAAAGACCCATCTCAAAAAAAAGAAAAAACAAAAGGCACCATCCATATTTCTTGCTTAGCCCCATATACATTTAAAGGGAAATCAGTTACTCACAGACCTATTATCATGTTTAAATCATTTCAAAATCTTAGAATACGGTTTTTTTTTTTGAGATGGAGTTTCGCTCTTGTCATCCAGGCTGGAGTACAGTGTTGTGATCTCAGCTCACTGCAACCTCTGCCTCCTGGGTTCAAGCGATTCTCCATCCTCAGCCTTCTGAGTAGGTGGGATTACAGGTGCCCACCACTACGCCCGGCTAATTTTTGTATTTTTAGTAGAGACGGGGTTTTGCCATGTTGGCCAGGCTGGTCTCGAACTTCTGACCTCAGGTGATCCACCTGCCTCGGCCTCCTGAAATGCCGGGATTACAGGCGTGAGCCACCACGCCCGGCCTGAATACATATTTTTAAAATAATTTAAGATTTACAATGATTTTTTTGAGGCAGGAAGATCAAGATCTCATTTTACATATGAGCTTCCCTAAGATCCTGAGGACAGGTACACGGGACAAGAAAACAGACATGGGTGGTGGACTCCAAAATGCAGACAGGCCAGGTTTTGAAACTTCTTTCTTGATTAAATAATTGGAATTCAGAAAATATCCTCCCTAGAGGGAGGAAAACGATATATTCAGTGTATTAGGTTCCTACTGCTGCTGTGAGAAATTACCACAAATTTGGTGGCTTAAGACAACACAAATTTATTTCCTTACAGTTCTTCAGGTCAGAAGTCGGAAATGGATCTCACTGGGCTGAAGTCATGGTGCCGGCAGGGATGCCTTCCTTCTGGAGGCTCTGGGGACAAATTCACTTCCTCATCTTTTCCAGCGTCCAGAGGCTGCGAGAATTCCTTGGCCCATGGCCAACAAGCACATCACTTCTCTCATCCCATCTTCTCTAACCCCGGCCCTCCTGCCTCCCTCAAATAAGGACCCCTGTGATTATACAGGGCCCACCTGGATTATCCAGGCTAATCCTCCCATCTCAAGACCCTTAACTTAATCACATCTGCAAAGTCCCCTTTGCCATGCAAAGCATTGTATTCACAGGTTCTGAGGACTGGGGCAAGCTTCCCCCTCACAGTCAACGGTTCTGCAAAACAGTTGAAAGGCTTATTTTCTGAATGTACCTGAGGCTTTACCCAGAAGCTGACAGATCCTTACACTCAAAAGGCAACTCAACTGTTCACCCATTTCATTTTAAAAACTGTGTAGGTGCCAGATGCCATGGAAGGCACCGTGAGCACAAAAAGGATTTTTCTCTGAGGAATGTCTCCAATACCTCCCAGGAGCTCTAGCTCTCCTCACCCCCAGGCTTAGGGCAGTGGGATCCTGCTCTTGGGACCCTCGGCAGTGGGTGGTTCCCTAGCAGGCAGGGCACCTATGTATCAGGGGTACCACCAGCAAAGCAGGGGTGCCAAGAAAATGAAAGGATTTTACCTTTTCCATTTCCAAAACAGCAACCAAGTAGTGGTCATCATAACAAAAGACAGATCTCTGTAGCACTTACTTTCCTTTGGTTTTAAAGATTTTGTTTATCTTGTCGGGGATGGAGGTTGGGGGAGTGGCCACTGCAGTTTTTTCAGTGTTTAGGGTACTAAAGCTCTTAATTGCCCTGGCCTTGTAATACTCCTTTGGGCTGGAATAATTTCTTTTTTAATGGAGTTTCTCTCTCCTTGTCCAGGCTGGAGTGCAATGGCATGATCTTAGCTCACTGCAACCTCTGCCTCCCAGGTTCAAGAGATTCTCCTGCCTCAGCCTCCAGAGTAGCTGGGATTACAGGTGCCCGCCACCATGCCCGGCTAATTTTTGTATTTTTAGTAGAGATGGGGTTTTGCCATGTTGGCCAGGCTGGTCTTGAACTCCCGACCTCAGGTGATCTGCTCACCTCAGCCTCCCATAGTGCTGGGATTACAGGTGTGAGCCACCGTGCCCGGCCCATTCTTTCTTTTCTTCAAAGCCTGGAGGGACTCGCCCACGTGCGCCTTTTCTCCTGCCACTACTTGACAGTTCTCACCAGGCGGTCCCCTCCTCATCCAGGGGCACTGACTCCCAGCTTCTCCCGACTACTCTTGTTTTCCTGGGTCAAGGATACCCAGACTAGGATTAGTCTTGATGGCTATTGAAAGAAATGGAAGCAGCAGCAGTGTCCCGTCTAGGCCCTGCCCCTGTCTCCACTCCCGTCTTACAGACAGAAGCACACACAGGTGACCCTGTCAGGGTGCTGACGGCGGGACGGAAGGCAGGCCCACCAGCATTCTGAAACAACACCCTGGCTTGGAAAGTCACGAGGACGCCACACCACAGGAGCTAGGCCTGATGTCTAGGGCGTGCTGAGGGAGGGGGCCAGAGACACCATCGGAGATGGTGCCGGGGTGGGGCTGGCTGCTCTTCCATCCTCCCAGTCCTGCCTCTGGGAAAATATCCTTGGGAGGAGAAAAGAGGTCATGGGCAGTACCAGACAGCGCTAGTCACCAGACCACGGATACAGCCTCGGTGGCGGCAGCTGAGGCCGTGGTCTGGGGCATGTCCTGAGTAGGCACTCCCGCAGGTACCAGTGAAGAAACTCTGGCGAGTGGGGGCCTATCCAGGTCGCCACTCTGCCTTCTCCGAGAAAGACCTACCCGCAGGTACCGGTGAAGAAACTCCGGCGAGTGGGGTCCTATCCAGGTCGCCACTCTGCCTTCTCTGAGAAAGTTCTACCCGCAGGAATGAGGACCTAGAAGCAATGTGTGTGTTGCCACAGCTGATTGGCTAAAGTACAGGCATGGAGCCAAGCTGAGCCAATCAGATGGTGTCTCTGTAGGACCAAGGGAAGGGAACGAGGCCCTGGGCTTGCTGAGACTGGCACATGTTAATGGCACCTCCTGCAATTTAAGTCTTCAGGGCGGTCCTGTTGTTTCCATCCCTGAGAGAATGCTTCCACTAATTCTATGAGATAAACTAGTAAGCGCTTCCTGTCAATACTCCCTTTAACTTTTCCTTAAGCTGGACAACTGGTTCTCGAGCAGGAGTAATTTTGACACTAGAGGGCATTTAGCAATGTCTGGAGACACTCTTGGTTGTTGCAACCGGGAAGGGGGTGCTACTGGAATTTGATGGGTAGGGAGGGATGCTGCTGAAAACCCTATATTGCACAGGACAGCCCCCACCACAAAGAATTGTTTGGCCCCAAATGTTACTTTGAGCTTGACAGAGATCGTTTTTATTGCAGCCTAAGGAGCATGCAACTCACCTTGATACAATGATCAGTTCATTCCTAGCATCATTCATGGTGGCTCAACCACATGCCTTTGCTACTGTGAGGTAGTATGAAGCAAACAGCATCACTGTGATGTATTCTCCCCAACATGTCTAACGTAAACCCATCATGTCTTTAGAGATGACTTCCAGTTTACAGGAAATTAAGGGCTAGATTCATGAGCTAAACTACACATGACAAGGCAACCACACAAATCGAGATGGCAGGACATTTTGCAGGACAGCTAGCCCAGTCTCCAGCGAGTTGTAAAGGGCATTGTGGGGTCAAGCAGGGAAACTCAAATATAGTTGTGGAATTAGAGGAAATAATTTTTTTTTAAATGGAAAGGTAAAGGTTATTGTCCAAAATAACCACAGGAAAAGATCCAGAAGGCTACTCACTAATGTTTTAACATTGGCAATCTGAGTGGTGGGAACATACGGTATAGTTTTTTTTTTTTTTTTTTTTTTGTTTGTCTATATTTTTAAATCCTCTACAATGTACATGTACTTCTTCTATAATATTAAAACGTTATTAAAAATAAACAATAGAGGTTGGTTGTGGTGGTGGCTCACACCTGTAATCCCAGCACTTTGAGAGGCCAAGGCAGGAGGATTGCTTGAGCCTAGGAGTTTGAGATCAACCTGTGGCGGCTCAGTGAGACCGTCTCTACAAAAAATGAAAAACTAGCTGAGTGTGGTGGTGCATGCCTGCAGCCCCAGCTACTTCGGGGGCGCTGAGTGGGGAGGACTGCTTGAACCTGGGAGGTTGAGACTGCAGTGAGCTATGATTGCACCACTGCATTCCAGCCTGGGTGACAGCACAAGACCCTGTCTCAAAAAAAATTTTTTAAGGCCGGGCACAATGGCTCATGCCTGTTATCCCAGCACTTTGGGAGGCCGAGGTGGGTGGATCACCTGAGGTCAGAAGTTCAAGATCAGCCTACCAATATGGTGAAAACCCATCTCTACTAAAAATACAAAAGTTAGCTGGGCATGGTGGGGGGTGCCTGTAATCCCAGCTACTTGGGAGGCTGAGACAGGAGAATCACTTGAACCCAGGAGGCGAAGGTTGCAGTGAGCCGAGATTGCGCCATTGCACTCCAGCCTGGGTGACAGAGCGAGACTCTATCTCAAAAAAACCAAATTTTTTTTTAATTAATTAAAAAATACCCAATAGACTTTTGAACATATCCAGGGCTAGGTAAGTTGGGAGCTGCCTGCCAGCAAATTTGTCTATGTCTAGGAATGGTGGACATACAGACAGACCATGAAAGATGTGAGCAACATGGGGGCCACTTACCAAAGATGATGTTAAAGATAAAAGGCTACAGAGAGAGAGAGAGAGAGAAAGAGAGAATTGTGTGGTTCTCCATAAAAAATGGGGCCGAAGCTCTAGACTCTTGGTGTGCTCAGAGTTGCAACCACGTGTGTGTGTGTGCCTATGCATGCGCACACGCTCATGTGCAGGGCATAAAACAACAATGAGCAAATCAGTAAAATTGGAGGGAGGGGAAAATTAAGGGAAGAGGGACAGTCATATCCATAATAAAACACTGCAGAAAAGTTCTGCAATCACTTATGCAGAGAACAGATCTCAACAGCTTTCCATGGAAGCCAGGACAGGAGCAACTGCCACTTAAATGGTGTTCTGAAATATGAAATTATCTCAAAGATGAAATGGGTATCCAGCTCGGACAGCACATTTGCGGAATGAGATTTTAGGGGTGGAGGATCTTGTGACTTCAGGATTGAATGCACTTGTTCACCCAGTATTAAATGGCTAGGGAAAGAAGCAGGTAATCAATAAACATTCTCCTCCCTAACAAACTTAGTGAAAGAGATTCTCTCCTCATGCAAAAAACCATGTCCTGGTCGGGCACGGTGGCTCACACCTATAATCCCAGCACTTTGGGAGGCTGAGGTGGGTGGATCACTTGAGGTCAGGAGTTTGAGACCAGCCTGGCCAACATGGTGAAACCCCATCTGTACTAAAAATATAAAAATTAGCGTGCCTGTGGCGTGGTGGCGTGTGGTGGCGCGTGCCTGTAGTCCAGCTACTTGGGAGGCTGAGGAAAGAGAACTGCTTGAACCCGGGAGGCAGAGGTTGCAGTGAGCCGAGATCGTGCTGCTGCACTCCAGCTTGGGTGACAGAGCAAGACTTTGTCTCAAAGAAACCAAAAAACCCCAAAAACCATGTCCCTCCCAGGTTCAAGAGAAAACTCTGACGAGGAAGAAAGCACCAATAGTACTGTTCGGGATGCGCAGACTGAAAGCTCCTATGTGTACCTGTATTTGTGACTCCTGTAAACCGCACTGCTCCTGCTGATGCAATTCCATCACCCGCCACCAGAGCGGAAGGACCCTTTCAGCTTCTGCTGCCCCTCCCAGGTTCCAGAACACCCTGTACTGTAATTAACAGCCTGTCACCAGAGGTTCTGTGGGAAATGTTTTAAGGCCCTGGGATATGTGAGTTTCATTTGACATGCTTTTGTTTTTTTTTTTTTCCTCAAGCGTGGGTTACAGCTAAATCCTTAGCCAATTAAAGGGTGTGTTTGGTACTTAGAATTGATAAATAGCAGGTCTTTAAGAGCTCTGGAATCCTCAGGGAGCACGCAAAAGGTGCAGAGAAGCAGCTGTGCCAATCCTAGGCAGGTGGGTGGGTGAGTCCTTAAGCAAACTGGCCACAGTTGAACTCCGTGTGGAAGTTTTTCCCTCCCCAGCACCTAACCTGAATGCTCTTGGAGGAAAAATAATGCCTGCTATGTAGGTTTATGTGCTGAGGTTTAGTTAAACCAAAGTACATGCCTAAAATACCTGGCTGTTTCTGGAACATACTGCAACTAAAAATGAATGGCTACTATCATTTCTAACTGTAATTCCCAATATATTCTTTTGTGATTCCCTGCAGCCTGCATCCTTTTCAATAATGGGAATTATAAATTAATATTATTCTGATAAGCAGCATACAATGATGATATTATATACACGTTTTGTATTTTCTACTTAGTCCTATATAATTTTGAAAGGAAGTGCATTGCCTATTCCTATTTAGATTGTGGCTTCCTGCATCTCTTTTAACCCTTTTCTGCTGTATTTCAGTGAATTAATACTAAACATTGATTATGTGCCCAACACACAATGTCCTCTGGAAAAACATAAAAATGTCCCTGCCTGGAGAATTGCTTGAACCTGTGAGGCAGAGGTTGCAGTAAGCCAAGATCGCACCACTGCCCATCTCAAACAAACAAACAAACAAACAAAAAGGCCCTGCCTGCAAGAACCTTATAATGCAGCAAGGAAGTGAAGATATATACACAAAATATCCAGAGTCCAAACATCAGGAAGTAGATCAGTAGGTTTCAGATGAACTGGTGGGAACAAGAGCCTAGTTTGAATGTTAGCCTCACTCCATTCATCTATTTACCCATCCATGCGTTCATTCACTCACGCCACAAATATTTACATGCTTAATATGTGGCAGGTGCTGAGTGTGTGGGACAGATGCTGCTGGCTAGCTTCCCCAACAGCTATTTCAACCTCTTTCCCTTGCCTATTTCTCTTACTACAGAGGCTAAAAATAAGTGAAGAAAAAAAAAATCCCTTTCTCAGCCACCAAGGAGAGGCTCCGTTCTGGCCAATGAGCCACAAAGGGAAAGTCTTCTGTGGGATCGTCTGACAAGGACAGAGTCTTGTGAGTTGAAAAGCTGTCTGTCCCTTTATCCTGCCTTGACTGAGGATGCGATGCCTGGAATGGTGATGCCTGGTGCCGTGATGCAGTCACCATATGATCTTGAGGTGACAGGCATGAGGCCAGAACGTCAACACTGAGGATGGCAAAACAGAAAGACAGAAAGCCTCCTGGTCCTTGATAACATTGCTGGGCAGATACCTCTGCCACAGGCCTCTGACTTCTCACGTGAGAAAAACAAATCTCCAATAGTGTAAGCCGCTGTTAATTGGCTGTTCCCACTCTCGTAGCTGGAAGCATCCCTACCTCACAGCTGCGCAGATGGTGCTGCACAGTGAGTGATAGATGCACTGTGTGTGACCACGGAGAGTCAGGGGTACAGGTGAGCCTAAGCTACACTAGGCCCAGGTAGGTTTGCTGGGGGATGTGGTGAAAAAGATGACTCCTGAATTCCAGTAAAGGCCAGGGGAATGGCTGCATAGGCGCACAGAGGGGCAGTTGTCAGGGGGCAAGAGGAGGGTGTGTCTGAGGGACCAAGAGAAGTCCTGTAGGGACGTGTAGAGGGCGAGAGTGGGTGAGGTGGGCAGGGGCCAGAGCTTTCTGGGCCTTGTGGGCTCTGACAGGAATGTGGTGCTTTGCTCTGTGAGACAGAAGAATGAATGGAAGAAGCCATGGCTGCTCATTTCTGCTTGACCCTCTGACTCTGGGAGGACGTGCAGGTCTCCAGGAAAATGCCTTGAAGACACAACAAAGCCGAGTATACAGCCCCCCCAGGTCTCCTGCCTGAGTCACTACATTCCTTAAGAGATACATGACCCTAGTCCTTGCCTTTTCTTCCATATGAGATAAAGTCTGACAGGTTGGTGATGACGCTTCTGTAATCTATAACACGCTGTACTCTTACACCCAAAGCTCGATGTATTCTGCTTATAGCATCTGAGCAAGTGTGATGTGATTTTCCATGTACTGAACCTCCACCACCTATATAACAAGCTGTGGGCTGAAATCCTGTGTGGGACCTCAGTAAGACTTCTGAGTAAAACTAACTTTAATTCTTGAAAAGCTTGGTTTATCTTCTTCATTCGACAGTTTCAGGAACAAGAGAAAGTCCCTGCAGAATTTCAAGCAGGAGCAACTCATGATACAGTATCCTTTTTAAAAAGTGTCACATGGTCAGGGATGGGGTAGGATGGTGGCAGGGAGAGAGAGGGGTGGGCACAACTGTCAAATGACTAAAGGAGGGATCCTTGTGGTGGTGGAACTGTTCAGAACCTTGACTGTATCAGTGTCAATATCCTGGTTGTGATCCTAGTATTTTGCAAGATGTTATTACTGGGGGGAACTGGGTAACACAGCATCTCTATTATGTCTTACAACTGTATGCAAATCTATAATGATGTCAAAATTAAAAGTTGAATTTTTTAAAAGTGTCTCATAGTTTCAATGCAGAGAACAAGTCAAAAAGGGGTAAGAGTGGGAGGGGGTAGACCAATTATGAAGCCACTCCAAGGAGTCCAGGGAGCTGCTGGGCCTTGGGCTAGGGAGGTGGGATGAGGGTAGTGGATTGATTCGCGATGCGTCCAGGAGGTTAAGATGACGGATGCGCTGACAGATCACATGTGGGAGGCGAAGAAGAGGAAAAAGTCCAGAAGGACTGCAGGTTCCTGCCTTGAGCAAGTAGGTGGATTCTGGCATCTTTTACTGAGATAGGATACAAAGGAAGAGGAGCAGATT
Source organism: Pan troglodytes (assembly GCF_028858775.2). Taxonomy (NCBI): domain Eukaryota; kingdom Metazoa; phylum Chordata; class Mammalia; order Primates; family Hominidae; genus Pan; species Pan troglodytes. Next base: position 36,318,045 of record NC_072415.2, read on the forward strand.
TTGTTCTTGGTGGTGGTGGTGGCAGAGGGGGAGGCAGACAGAGTGAGCTCATTTTTGGGCATCTAAAGTTTAAAGAGCGAATGAACTATCCAGGCAGGGATTCTGGGTCGGCATTTGGAAATGCAATCACCTAAACATGAGGTGATTTTCATATTGTACTAACCAAACCTTCTCCTGATGAAGTCCAGGCTATATATAACTTAGCGAAAAATATAATGAAATCCTATGGCAGTTTTTCCTTACTAGTATACATGTCTGTAGCTGTGATAACTTGACTTCTTTTTTGACAACTTTATTTAAAAATTATTTTATTGTTTTATTTTAATGACTTAAGTCATATGTGAATGCCTGCTCATTGTAAAAACTAATGATAAAATTCATACTAAAGCATACGGAACTAAAAGTGAAATATCCTCCCTCACCCATTTCCAATTCTACTGCCTTTCCTCTAGGAAAATATGAGAGAGTAAGAAATTGTTCCCCCACCTCTCCACATCATGCTTTGGCCCTTCTCTCTACATGAGCTTACTTACTCCCTAAAGTGGGAAAGGGTCCAGAGCTGACTGGGGAGCGCCCGACGTTGGTGGCTCAGGTTGGACTAGTGGCCAGTCACTGCTGGAATCTGTGCCCTGGGCAGGGACCCAGCTTCCTGATTCCTCTTCCTGTCTCCACATGTGGCAAGCACCTGCTTTCTAGAACAGTCCTGGTTCTCTCCCTAGGTCTCTCTGTTTCACCTGCAGCTGCTGTGGGAAGCTGGCCTGCTCTCTTCAACTATGCTATTCATCAGCTGTGGCCTCGAAGACATGGGGCTGCTGTCTAAATCCAGTCAGTCCCCTTGATCATGTCTGAGAGTGTGTGACCCCAGGTGCAGACTGAGGGCTGGAGGTAGAGACTGCACTTTGGCCTTGGGCCTGCAGAGTGTTGTCTAATTCAGCTATTATCTGAGAGCCCTGGATAAAATTTTTGCCCAAATTAATAAAGTAGCATGGAGAATAAGGCAGGAAAGAGGTTCAAAAGTTATCATGCCAAGAAAAAACTGTATATACTATATTGAAAATTATCTTTGAAAAGCCTCTAGGAAGAGGCATATTGGAAATCGCTCCTTGGAATACCATGCAGCCATAAAAAGGAATGAGATCATGTCCTTGCAGGGATATGGATGAAGCTGGAAGCCATTATCCTCAGCAAATAACACAGGAACAGAAAACCAAACACTGCATGTTCTCACTTATAAGTGGGAGCTGAACAATGAGAATACATGGACAAAGGGAGGGGAACAACACACACTGGGGCCTGTAGCAGGGATAGGGGGAGGGAGAGCATTAGGATAAATAACTAATGCATGCAAGGCTTAATACCTAGGTGATAGGTTGATAGGTGCAGCAAACCACCATAGCACGTTTACCTATGTAACAAACCTGCACATCCTGCACATGCACCCCAGAACTTAAAATTAATAATAAAATAATAATAATAATAATAATAATAGTAAAAAAGAAATCACTCCTCAATATGCTTCCTTTCCTGAGCTGGAAGAGATCACTACTGATGAAGCGGCTTTTGCTTAGGAGCCATGTTGCACAAACCAAACCCCCATGTCTTCAAACCCTGGGATCAAGCTCAGTGCGGTGAGATGCACGCCATTGAGGGGGCCTTGGGAACTGCCCTTGGCTGGGAGCAGCGGGCTCCTGTGCCTTCCTCAGGCTCATTCCAGGGCTGCGGGAAGCTCATTCACTGGCTGCAGTTATTACACTCTCTCTATTTTCTTGCCAATTGCATATAGTTGCCATGTAAAATAAATGTGCACATGATGCAACTCCTCTGTGCTCTCTTTTCCATTTGGCTAATAATCCTTGGCATGTGCCCCACTGTTCAAAATCCTGAAGGAGAAGATAACTAAGGGGCCCCTGAGCTTCTTATTAACTTGGGATCTACTCTTCTGGATCTTTTTCTATGCATTTATATATGCATACATACCTGATCTTTTACATAAATAGAAACATACTATACATATGGTTCTGCAACTTAATATTTTCACTGAATCATGGAATTACATGATTTTCCCCCCACATATCAACAGATACAGATCTACCACATCTTTTAAACTAGTCCATAGCATGGATAGTCTATAATATTTGTAACCATCTGCCAATGAACTTTCTTTTTTAGAAAGTCCAGTTTTTGCTATTATAAACATGACTATAATAAACATCCTATATACAAATATCTTTACAGATTTACCTGAATATTTCTAGCAGATCAAAGAGTATGTATATTTGAAACTTTAACATTTACTGCTGAATTGTCCTCCAAAAATGTTTAATGATTTTGACTTCCAACCACACCGTAGGTTCCCTAACACTGTATATTACACATCTTTTTAATTTTTGCCAATCTAATGGATAAAAGGGAGTATCTAATTTTATTTTTATTTGATACAAAAGAAACTGAATGTCTTTGCAAATGTTTATTGCCAATTTCTGTTTTTTTCTTTGGGAAAATTTTGTTCATAGCTAAAAAAATTTTTCCACTGGGTTGTTTGTATGTTTCTCACAGATTTTTAAGATAGATCTTTTATGATGGGTATTCATCTTTTGTTGCAAATGTTTCTTATGGTCTGACACTTGTCTTCTATTTGTATATGATGTCTACAATTCAACTATTTTTTTTAAAGGATAGCTTCTGGGTATGAAGTCTCATTTAGACAGGCCCCTTCTGCCTCAAAATTATACTTTTAGAAATTTCTTTGTATTTTTTCATAATACTTTTATTGCCCTCGTTTTTGTATTTATTTCTGAAATTTTTGTGAATTTATGATGTAGGATAGGGCTCTGGCTTTACAATTCCCTCAAATGTCTCAGTGGTGATCGTCTCAGCACCTATTACTGACTATTGCTTTCTTTTCCCACTGATGTGAAATGCCACCTTTATAGTACATCAAATTCCTATGCACCTGTACATCTATCTCTGGACCCTATTCTCCTCCACTGATTTGTATATTTCAGTGCTGTCAGAACGACACCTTTAAATTAATATAGCTCGAAAGTCTATTTTGACGTTGATAGGACACATCCACCATTACCCACCTTTACCATCATTACTATGACCAGAAATACTTTTTTTAGCTATCCTTAACGCTTTTTTCTTCTACACAAACTTTATAAATGGTTCAAATTTCATTTTGAAAAATCTATTACTTAAGTGGGTTTGCACTGACTATATAGAATAATTTGAGGATAACTGACATCTTAACAATATTGAGGTTTCCCATCCAGGAACCTAGAATGTTCCTTCATTTATTCAACTCTTTTACACTTGTGTGTAGAGATCTGCGGTTTTCTTAATCAGCCTTTGCTTGTTTCTCGTTAGGTTTATTCCTAGGTGTTATAATTTTTGTTGTATATTTTTCTATTATAGCTTATGATTGGCTCTTGCTATTCTCTAAAAAGGCTATTGACTGGCTGGGCACAGTGGCTCATGCCTGTAATCCCAGCACTTTGGGAGGCTGAGGCAGGTGGATCACCTGAGGTCAGGAGTTTGAGACCAGCCTGCCCAACATGGTGAAACCCCGTCTCTACTAAAAATATGAAAAATTAGCTAGGCGTGGTGGTGGGCAGCTGTAATCCCAGCTACTCGGGAGGCTGAGGCAGGACAATTGCTTGAACCCAGGAGGCAGAGGTTGTGGTGAGCCAAGATCACGCCACTGCACTCCAGCCTGGGAGACAAGAGCAAAACTCCGTCTCAAAAAACAAATGAACAAACAAAAAAAGCTATATATTGATCCTGAATTGAGCTGCTTTAATGAGTTCTTTATAAGTTCTAATAGCATTAAGTTGACTTTTTAGAATCATCCATTTGAAGAAACATTGTCAGCTGCAAAAATTACATTTTCGTGAATTCCCTTCTAATATTAACACTTTCTATTTGTTCTCCTTGTCTGACTCCATTGCCTAGAGTTACCAGCACAATGTGGGCTATCTCAGCGTGACTAACCTTAACACTTATTACTAACTGTAAAGGGAACAATTCTAAAATTTTACTGTTCATGTTTGCTTTCGATTTCTGGGGGCGGGGAGGGGGAAGTCTTCATTAAGCTAAGGAGGTTTCCCCTTTTATTCTCTAGCTCTCTAAGACATATCAGAAATGAGCTTTGAATTTAATCAACTCCTTTTCAATTTGTTCAAGTGAATTATAATTCAATTCTTTAAATGAAAAGCGATCCTCTTTAAGTCAAGTAGAAGTTTAATGGCCATAACCACTATTTCAGGAATAGTGAACCATGTCAAAGAGAACTCTGGCACCTTTCGAGTTGGTGTATGTTAATAATGTAGAACTAGAAATATTTTTTTGGAGCACATAAAAAAATCACATATTTATGCTATTGGTGATTTAACATGGATCCCTCACCTTGAAATCATCAGGAATGAGGAGTTTGGATGTTCGTAGAAAATTCAAGATATATCTGAACATCTGTCCATCTCTGTCAATGAAATAGTGCTGTTTGAGACTGTCCAAAACAATGGGCTCTGTACCATCAAAAAGTCTTCCGATTCTGTGATAGAAAAGAGGGAACAGTGAAGACAATTAGATCAATTGTTCGGCCACTAGGACTAAGAGGTGTCTTTTATCACTGTCAAAGGTAGCACTTTTGAAGATGGCAGTAGGGAAAAATTACGATTGTCTGCAAAGTGTTGGTCCCCGCTTGATAAATATCTCAGGACGAGACCATTCAAAATAGTCCTAGGCTTTGTCAAATGAATTCTTTTATTCACTGTCTTTCACCTGCAAAGAAAATGTTCCTGACATGGTGATTACGGCTAAGTGCTGTCACTGTAATGGAAGATCACATCTTTCCCCGTGTTACTTAAAACAAGCGTCCCTGCTACTTAAAAAATGTTATTGCTCCAAAGCATCTTTGAAACAGGTTCTACTAAAAAAGCAATTTTGTTTTTAAGAAATCGTTTTCTGAGTTTTCCCCAACCATGAATCCCAAACTTTCTAAAAATAAGGCAAAGCCTATATGTTGACATCTACATTTAATTATATAAAAAAGAATAATTTAAAATGTCACTCATCTAGGAGAATATGTTTTCCACTAACAATATACACTACAGTTTCTTAGGTCTCAGCGCAAAAAGCATTTTTAACAGCCAGGCATCATTACAAAAAAAATTTGGCCACCCCCAAAATATGACCTGTTCCAGAACATGAGTAGCTATGCTTAAAAACAATGATCCACATTATGCTTTTCCCAATTTTGGAATGAACATTTGTATGGTGTGCTACAGTTGAAGTGTTTTGCATCTATCATCATTTATCCCACTAATAAAGGCTGAACCTATACACATTAGTATATACTCAGTTAATACAAGGTGGTCATATCTATACTGTGAAAACCTAGAGGGCTGGCTAATGACATGCAAGCATTCCATATCAGAGAAGAGAAATCTCTCTCTGATTTGGAACAATATCATTTTGTTGCTCTGAAGATGATTTTGAAATTATACATTTTCTAATCATAGGTTGAAGTGGGGCAGGTGTAATGATAAATCAATAATTTCACCCCTCTTAAAATACAACAAACAAACAAGTAGGAAAGCTACTTCCCTCTCTCCCCCAGAAGAAAGGCATGTGAATTTTTGTTTCAATAGAAATCTTTTAAAGATAATTTTAAAGCTCATGTTTTAAAATCATGTTTAAAAACTCATGTTACGTTACTCTGAAGGTAGTAAGTGCAAAGAGGAAAGCAAGTAATTATGGTAGGGTTATTTTCTAAAATTCAATAAATATTTTTGAGCTAGCATTTTATCCAACTTTCCATGAATTGCCTGTGATTATCCAGGGTGTGGATTACAACCTTTCTGGGATTCTTTCACTGCATGCCACCTAGTCATTCATTTCTCACTGACACATCAATCAAACAGTAGGCTTGAAACTAAAATATGCTTAGTCACTTACTTGTAGTGTTTCCAGGACAATTTGATACAAGATGAAAAAGAATGAGATTTGTTTGCCTATTATTAAAACATTTTACTCTTCACTCTTAACAACATGATAAATTTCCAGTTGACAGGGGAAGAAAAGGGAGCTATATTAAGTGCTTTCCAGATGCCTTGTACCATCCTTAGTACTTTATATATGTAACAAACCCATTATCTTCATTTTAAAGATGAAGAAATAGGCTCGAAAAGATGATTAACTTGCCCAACTAGTTAAGCAGCATTGGGGGATTTGTGCACAGTCTGTCTGGTCCTAAAGGGGCCTCCCTTACAACGATTGGAATGAAAAGAATTACCAATATCGAATGAAAGCTTATGGTCTAGAGTTTTATTTCTGCCATATATTTGTGGAGTGAGAATTTTACAATGAAATCCAAGCACCTATACCGAAATAAGTCAGTATCAGTGATCTTGTCACTTTAGTAAGAGAGGAAAAGTAGGTATTTTGTTCTTTTAAAAATCCTGTTTTTTAATTTTTAGATAAACTCTCATTTTCAGGTCTAGACTTGGATGTACGCTTGCACAGAATGAGTGACTAATAAACCTATACGGGGTGAATGTGTAAAGGAATCAGGACTGAGGAGTGCGGAATGAGAATGGGGTTTGGCTAGTTACTAGCTGTAATCTAGGTGAATCGACTTCTCTGTCTCCATTTTTTTTTAAATTAAGTCTCACTTTGTTTTATAAAATAACTTTAACTTTTTCTCAGGGTTGATGAGGAAATCCAGTGTGCTCGTGGTGAACTCAAAAAATGCACAGCAATAGAAAGTATTCCAAGCCAGCCAACAAAAATTTCTATAAAAGCAGCTCTTAAAAGACTGCAAGTGCTAAGGCACAGGATTTAAGGAGAAAAAGGAACAATCCTGGAAGTGCATTGTTTATAGACCTTTCTAAAAATAGGAGAGAAGTGTCAATTAAATGGTTTTTAAGATGCAAAAACCAAGAACAAAAAACAACCTCGGGTGTGGATGCAATGAGGCATCTTCACTTCCAATGTAGTTAAAATAGAAAAAAGCTGCAAAGAGAAGAGCAAGAGGGAGATCTGAAGCGAGCACTAGCAGAGCTGGCCCCACGAATAACCTAGAGGCCGCCTGGGCGTCCGGGTGGGAGAGACAGTGGGGAGAAGTGGACTCTTCAGGCGGCCTCCACCAAGACCAGAGGAGACGAAAAGCTGAGGAAGGCCTGGATTCCACCCAGCACAAGAGGAACCCTAGCCAGGGAATTTTTCTTATGAGGGGGTCCAGTCAAAGGGCAGCAAGAAAGGCCCAGGCCCTGTCTCGGGGGCCCCCTTGCCTGGTGAAACCGCAGACCCCCCGCCAGGCCGTGGGAACGCTGGCGGCCAGCTCGGCCAGACCCGATGGAAGGGGCTGAAAAACGCGCGCTGCCAGGGCAGAAAAGGCTGCGTGGGCTCCGTGGAAGCAGAGCAGGCAAGGGGTGTGGAGAGAAAGAGGAAAGGGCTGGAAGGGAAGGGTGCTTGGGCCGCGGAGGCACAGGCCTGGCGGAGGTGAAAGCCTCTCAGAGAAGAAAACGTTCCCCATTGGAAGCAACAAACGTTGGGAGTAATAAAAAGAAACGCAGGGCTGCTGATTTCTGCCAACTTTAAAAGGAGGAACGTTGGAGTTGTGAAAACACAGTGGAGGGGGCATGTGGTGCCAAGGGTCGTAAAATGGCGTCCCTGGGTGGTTTTTGAGATTGGCAGGACTGTGCTGTGGAAAAGTATTGTTTGGCTAAGCAAATAATGGGGAAAATCGGCACAGGCTGTATTTCTTGTGGACATGTGAATGGAGTTACAAATCAAACTGCAGTGATTTGTAAACTCTGATGCCTGAAAACTATGTGGAACTCATTACAGTTTACTAACCTTGGAGAACATTCCTGTTTTCCAACTAGCCAAGACCAAGCTGGCTCCAGACGATGTATGGCTGGTTTTGGATTTTTTTTTTTTTTTTCCACTCATTGAATCAAGTGGCAATGCTGAGAACGACTTTCTTCCACCAATTTCTTTTTGTTTTTTAAGGATGATCATTACTATTTTAACTAATTTTTTTACTTTTTAAAACATTTTATTTTGAACAATTTCAAACTTATGCCAAAGCAGAGAAAATAATAGAATGAACCCCCATATGACCATCAACCAGCTTCAAAAGCTGTCAATTCCTGGTTAATTTTGTTTCAACTCTACCTCTGTGCCTCATTCTCCTTTCCACTGGTTATTCTGAGGTAAATCTCAAACACTGTATTATTTTACTGTACATATTTCATTAACTAATAAGATTGGAAAGTTCACTCAAAATATGTTCACTAAAAAAAAGTTCATTAAAAATGACAGATACTGAATTCCACTCAATATTAGCTTTTTAATATTAGCACTCTGAGGCCGGGCATGGTGGCTCATGCCTGTAATCCCAGCACTTTGGGAGGCTGAGGTGGGCAGATCCCAAGGTCAGGAGTTCAAGACGAGCCTGACCAACATGGTGAAACCCTGTCTCTACTAAAAATACAAAAATTAGCCGGGCGTGGTGGCACACACCTGTAATCCCAGCAACTCGGGAGGCTGAGGCAGAGAATTGCCTGAACCCGGGAGATGGAGGTTGCAGTGAGCCAAGATCATGTCACTGCACTCCAGCCTGGGCAACAGAGCGAGACTTTGTCTTAAAAAAAAAAAATTAGCACTCTGTTGATTACTCTTGTTTATAGAGCAAATAATGCAAGACCTAATCTCTGAGGAAACCAAGCTCATTTGGTGGGAAGTGAGTCTGGTTCTCTCCACTCTCCCTGGCATCGTGTGCTGTCCACACTGTGCATTAAAGAATGGTCTTAAGTCAAAGAGAGTATGGGGCTAGGATCCTACATTTGGCTTAGCGTGAATCATTCATTAAGAATTTTTTCTTGTGTATTCATTCATTTTATGGACCTGATATCTCTAATTTCCTGTGACTCAGGTTCTTAAGAATTTCTTTGTTTCTTGTGTAATCATTCAGTTACTCATTCACTCTTTCCACCAGTATTAGTGGGGGCTCACTATGCCAGATACAGGGGATGCAGTAGTAAATAAGCCACAGTCCTTGCTTTTGTGGAATTTAAGTCGTCGGGGCTGGGAGTGTGGGTCAAGTGCAGTGTGATCAAGTGTGTCACTGGGTGTGCACGGTGGGCTCAGGAGGTGCACCTGGCTCACCTAACTCAATCTGGGGTTGGCAGGGAAGAAAGAGAAAGCTCATTGGAGACCTGAAGGAGAAGAAGTTGGCCAGGTACAGGGGCAGGAGGTAAGGTTAGGTAAGCAGGGAGAAGGGTGGGGAAGATACAAAGGCTTGTAGCCAAACCCTGCCATGTGATTACTCTCTATTGGGGTGTAGTCAGGCTGGCTGAAAAATGAGGCTGAAGCAGCAGAAGCCAGATCGTAAAAAGCCATGTGAGCCGGGTCAAGGAGTTTAGATTTGGTCTCAAGGGCAATAGCGACTGGTGTCAGGCTATGTTGTCAGGGACAGTAAGTAAAAGAGCACATTTAGGAGTGAGACAGAGTCAAGGTGCCACATCTGAAATCACGCCTTCTCACAGACACAGCTTCTGGCTTATCCAAATCCTGTCTGTTTTGCCTTGCTTTGACTACATCATTTGCATAATGCAGTGGTTCTTAACCCTGGCTACACAGTGGCATCACCTGGGCAACTCTGAAAAAATAATGATGCTGGGCCCCCATCCCCAGCTATTCTGATGTAATTGGTTGGGAATGAAGCCCAGGCATCTGTATTTTTTTTAAAAAAACTCTCTAAGTCTCAACTGAGTTGAGAACCAGTGTAAAGGAGGTTGAGCAGAGAGACCAACGAGGAGGCAAGTCAACATCAATTGAGACCCTGTCATTCTGAAGTGTCAGAGCATACTTTCTTAAACTGTGAAGGATCTCCAGGACAACCAAGTTCAGCCTCTCATTTACAAATGGAGACACCGAGTCACAAATATATAACACTCAAGGATGCATGGCTGGGTAGACACAGAGGTGGCTCCAGACCCCACCATGCTGCCCCTGTGGTGATCGGCACAATGGTCAACCTCAAGCTTACAGGGGACAATGGCTCTAATGCCAGTTACTACTCATTGAATAGCATTATGTGCCAAAGAGTGAGCTGGCTGCTTTAAGGGTTTATATCTCATTTAATCTTTAAAATGAGGTCAAGGAAATCATTGGTAGACTGAGAAGATACCCTACACTGAACTGAACCAAACCAAACTGAAACACCCCAAGACTCCTGAGGTTCCTTTCAAACTGCTGGTACAATCATAAAGAGGCCTAAGGAGGGATGGGAAAGAGGATTCTCAGGGCAATGGAAACCTCTGGGAAGAGTAGTACACATGAGGTTTCATCTCCACTTACCTTGCAGCTCTTGTTCCATTATGTGCTGTGTCCCTACACTTAATCCTGAAAACTCTTAAGGGATTTGTCACTTTACAGCTAAGGAAGTTTAGCTTGAAGAGGCTGCCAATTCTGCCGAAGCTGCCTTCTGGCTCTAGGCTCTGTACCCCCCACCCTTCCCATGCTGCACTGTCTAGGGCACCCCATGCCACCTCATGCACCAAGGCATGTAACTCGACACCAGGCCTGGCTTTACCGAGAGGCCAGCAGGTTAATCCTTTCAACTCTCCCCTGTGGTCCATGCATGGTAATTACAGAGGGAGGGCTCATCTGCATTGCTGCAGGATGGACCAACCCAGAGAGGGTGGAGACATCCTGCTCAGGGGTGAGGCTGGGGAAAGAAGTGCAAAGACAGATGGACCACAGGATGAGGACGGCGAGAAAAGGGAAGGGCCCGGGTGGTTGGGCCCTTTTATCCATTTGGCTCTCCTTTGCCAAGAAATGCCTCTTTTTCTCTATGTCTAGGCTTCCAAGCCATGGGACATATGGTTTGGACTTTAGGAAAAGATTTCATTCAGTTTCTGGTCCAGAATTATTTTGCTGGCTAAGAGATTCAGAGGCTACTTACAAATGACATCTTTAGCATTTGGAGATATTTAATTACAAAAGTGATACCTGCTTATGTTGTCAACTGGAAAAGTATAGACGGTGAAGGAGCAGCAAAACAGAAGAACAATCTGCTGTGAGCCCACCACTCAGCAGGGAATTAATTTTTAAAAATCTGATTTAAAGAGTATTTTTCTTTCTTTTCTTTTTTCTTTTTGTTTGAGAGTGAGTCTCGCTCTATCACCCAGGCTGGAGTGCAGTGGCATGATCTCGGCTCACTGCAACCTCTGCCTCCCGGGTCAAAGTGATTCTCCTGCCTCAGCCTCCCGAGTAGCTGGGATTACAGGCACCTGCCACCACGCCCGGCTAGTTTTTGTATTTTTGGTAGAGTTGGGGTTTCACCATGTTGGCCAGGCTGGTCTTGAACTCTTGACCTCAGGTAATCTGCCCACCAAGGCCTCCCAAAGTACTGGGATTACAGGCATGAGCCACCACGCTCAGCCTGAGTATTTTTCTATTGAACCATTTTGTTTTTGGAAGCACTTGTAGCTTCATACTTTTTTATGGCTACTAATTTGGATTCTCAACCAACTTTTTTTCCTAATATCTGAAACCTAAGATAGACAAATCCAGGGTGGAGGCTGGGTGAAGGTGTGTAAGTTGTGTGCATGCACAACGGAGATGTGTGTGTGTGTATGTGTGTGTGTGCGCGCGCACATGAGAGGCATGTGCAGAGCTGACAGCGCAGGTGCAACCTAAACTCAGGACAGCAGGAAGGGAAGGAGTCGTGGAGAGAGGAGATGGTGTTGCAACCAAAGGGTTCCTTTGCCTCCTTTCTGCTGAGATGAGAGAGGAATGAAACAAAGTGGGGGGAAGGGAAGGAAATGCTAGGTTAATATATGAAACCTTTAGAAAAATAGGGGTTGAATATTGTATTCTCCCTGTTTTTGCATATATTTTTAAATGTCCATAATAAAAAGTTTTTCTGTTAAAAAAGGGAATGCGATGCTGGAGATAATTATAGTGTAAAAAATATCATCAGTCAATTTGTTGTTTCAGAAGTCTGCATTATCATAAACAGCATTTAATTCATTTAAAGTATTATAACTGTTAAAAATTCTAGGACTAGCTCTTTAAGATTTCCAGACTCAAGAAATTTCATCTATATTTCATGAACACAGATAAAAATTAATTCAGAGCTTGTTATAGAAATGAATAGAAGTAATTTAAGAGAAGGGGGAAAATACCTTCTAAGTAAAAACAAACAAAACAAATTTTATCTACTTATGAGGAGATAATGTTTCTAGTACCTGTTCCCTGAGGTGGCATCATTTTCTTAAATGATACATAGAACTGAAGAAAGTAGGGGAGAAAGGAAAGGAAAGTTTGAAATATAAGAAAAAGTATGAGTGCAATAACAAGTCAGGAACTCGGCGTTTTGTAGAATCCATCACTGAGGGCTCAGGGCCACTCGGGGGTAGCTGATTCTCTGGTAAGCTTATTAATCCTCCCCTGACTTCGGTTAGAAAATTTTTAAAAATTAGAGGGTTACATTGACTGTTTACTATGAAAAGTACTATTACAATGAAACTGAATCTTTTTAGAATTGACATAAGTAGACTTTTTGTTTCTTCATTTACTGAACGCCCACCATGTTCCCTGTGCTCTTTGGGGCCTTAAACTGGGCATGATATGGTCCCACTGGGTGTCATGGAAGGACAGAGGAGAGGGAACCAGCCGGCCTAGGCAGGCAGGGAAGGCCTCCTGCTGGAGGCAATGACTCTACAGGGTTTGGAGTAAGGGGAAGGGCACAGGGGCTTGGAGAAGAGATTTTAGTCCAAGAGCTCAGCTGAAGGGAGGCCACGGAGGCAGGAAAGAACATGATGTTTGATGGGTGACGTACAGACACAGCCAGTGAAGAGCATTTCTCTCAGTATTGACCTGAGCGGGGTAGATAAGGGCGCCATTATTCACAAGAGTTTTGGCACAGTCCTTCAGTCATGTCTTAGGAACTTCCTGGCATGTTCAGCTCCAAGACCCATAGACCTGGGTTTGAAACTTGCCTTGAGTTTTGATTTCTTCACCTGAGCAATGGGATAATACCTACCTCAAATAATTCTCATGAGGAATAAGTGGATATCTAATAAGCCCTACATTGAACTGAGTGCTCCTCTGTGCAGGGCACAGTATAGAGTCTTGACACCTCCATGAGGTAGGTACTATTATCCCCATTTTAGAGGCAAGGACACCTAGCCAACTAATCAACGGTAAGGCCAGAATTCATAACCAGGCAGCTGGACCGCAGGGCCCAGCTGGGACCCACATCCTCACTGTGGCCATTCTGCTGCTCAGTAAAGCACTGTGCGTGGCCTTGGTAAATGCTGACAGATTTGCATCCTTGGGAGACAGTGTGCTATGCCAAAACAGAATTCTGACTGAATAGAAAATCCTGCATGCATCTTGAATTGAAAGAAAACTTTTAAGATCACCTGGGCCTGTTCTCTGACTTGAGTGTTTGTTTAAACATGATTTCTAGGGTAAATGGCTATTTGTCTAAAATCAATTGAGGATCAGATCATCATAACCTCCCTGGGAAGCCCAATTTAGTATTTTTTTCAGCTAGAACAGTTTCTGTTTAGGTTTTCCCTTGCTTTTTATTTGGGCAGGCAAGCATGAACATATGCACAGAACCTGCCCCACAGCCCACGCCCACCCTCCTCTCAACACTGTTCTATATTTGGAGGTATTTCTGATACACTCCTTAGTCTCTTAATTTAAAACTCCATAATGTGTTTTCCATTTCACAATAATAGTTACTATTCAGAGAAAAAAATGTTAAAATAGCTAACATGTATTAAGAGTATCAAGTACTCCACTAAAAACTTTATGGATTATCTAATTTAATCCCTTTTTTTTTTTTTTTTTTTTTTGCCCAGGCTGGAGTGCAGTGGCATGATCTCGGCTCACTGCAACCTCCACCTCCTGGGTTCAAGCGATTTTCCTGCCTCAGCCTCCTGAGTAGCTGAGATTACAGGCGTGCGCCACTAGGTCAGCTAATTTTTGTATTTTAATAGAGACGGGGTTTCACCATGTTAGCCCCCATGTCTCGAACTCCTGACCTCAAGCGATCCGCCCCACTTGGCCTCCCAAAGTGTTGGGATTACAGGTGTAAGCCACTGCACCCGGCCCTGATTTAATCTTATTGCAGCTCTATAAAGTATTTTGATTTTCCTGATGGAGAAACTGAGTTACAGAGCCATCGAGTAACTTGCCAAGGGTTTCTGAGCTACATAGTCTATTGTCCCTGAAGAGTGAGGGCCAGCACATGCTCGATGCTGTCCCCGACTCACAGTGTCCGTCTGTCCCAGAAGTCCCAGCTCCTTTCCTGCTCTGGCACCTCCTGCCAATCTTTCTTCATCTCGCAGTTGCGCTCTTTGTTACAGAACGAACTCTTTTGCATGTGTTCCCAATGAACCTAATCTGTGTTGGAAGGACTGTTCCTATTCCTGGGTTTCTCAGTATTCGCAACCCTAAATACTGGACTGGGGCCTTCCTGTGTGAAGAAACATTCTTGATTCTTCATCTGTGGTGTCAATAGCTCTAACAAATGGAACAGACTCTGGGCCCATCCCCCTGTGACTGCTGCTCTCCAGGTGGCCCCGTCTCTCCCTATTTTTTGATTATTTCCCTTGGTGTTTTACTGTTCCAGACTGTTGGAATTAACTTGCATGTCACTGCAGTCACTTCATATAAAAACGTCAGATTAATTATATGACACTATGAGAGGAGTATGGCCAAACCAGCTATATCTATTTTCAATTTAACAATTTTTCCCACTTGCAATCATGCCAGCAAAAGAACAGTATTTAAATCTTTTGCTTTTTACCTATAAGTGAAAAACCAGAGGCTTAACACAGTGCTTAATTCAAAAAGAAAGAACTAGAAAATAGATGTAATTTACTTAGAGACTAGGTAAATACATTTTGGACACCTAACAGAAGATGTTTGGAAGCAAGTAACTGAATCTACCCTGATTCCTTCACACCCCCGCCTTACCCCTCCATACTCAGACACACACACACACGACTTCATTGATGGTATCAGTCAACGGAATATCTCTTCAAATATCTACAGTATTGAAAGGTGGTTGGATGAATGAAAAGGAATGAATTATTCTGTCGTTTATGATGTCAGAGTGACTAGGAAGCTTAAAAACACATTCAGAACCTAAGCCTTGCAATGACAAAGTCAAAGGAAGGAGACAGCCTCAGGACTGTGAGCTATATCTCTCGAAAAGGAGGACAGAAAGCTGAAAATTGGACAAGAATCCTAATATACAACTTCAAAAGTATACAGACATTTTAAAGAATCTATCAAAAGTCCACATTACCCAACATTTTAAGAATGTCTAATTGCTTCTTCAAATCACGTGGAGGATGTGCCTGGTTGGCTTTACGCTCTGAGAAGCTTAAGGTTTCTAATTTATGTCGCAAGCTTATTTAAATAGCCACCAAATCAAAATGACATGTGAAAAATATTAAGTTTATATCAGCTAATGATTCAAAGACAACACTTGTGGGTGTGTGTGGTTGGGAAATACCCAAGAAGGCGCTGACAGCATTCTGCCCTTGGGTGCACTGTGGCCAACAATGCACGGTCTGTAGGTGTGTCTTGTGCAATTGTCTACGCCCTTCTGGGCTTAGTCGTGGTTTATCATAGTTCAAAAATTTACCCAGAGGCCCCAAGCCAGTCCATAGCCATGCTAGGTGATAGGAATATCTATCAATATTTCTCCCTACCCCTCAAAGAACAGAACCAAGCCCTAACCTGAAAATCATTTCAAGAAATAAAAGTTTCCCAGCTAAGAAGGATTCCTCATTTTTTTCCTCTTCCTTTTAAGATGATCATGTACAGGCACTGAAAAGTTGTAGTAGTAGTTTGATGACTTCACTTCCCATAACTTGTTGTTCCACTAGCTTTTCATTCAGAAGGCCTGGGTGAGAAAGAAATACTTTTCTAATTTAAAAATCTGCATAAAGAATTATCAATGGGTTCCTCAAGAGCCTGACACATGGTGTACTTGGAAATACAAACCATATCTTCCCTGTTTAGCTTTTCTAATCGTTATAGACATCAAGCTAGGGTGAAGAATGGAACTTCATTTTTTTTTTTAACGTGGTTCCCTAGGTTTCCTTGGTTGATACAACAACCTTTATTCCAGTCCATTTTCTCTGAATTCCACCCTTAATGCCATTTTGTTCCTTCTGCAATATATCATCAAAATGATGATGTTTTAATGATGTACCTTCTTTAGGGCCCCTAAGATTACAGATCAGTGGGATATACTTAAAAGAGCATTCTTTTTTTTTTTTCTTTTATATTGACTGTTTGTGTTGCTTTGAGACTAGGAGAGTTTTCAGTTTTTAGGTAAGCTCTAAAGCCCTCAGGACTTTCTAAGCTATTTTTTGAAAATCAATTTTTGGCGGGGTGGGAGGGGCCTCGCCAAGTTTAACGAGGCTGGGTGGGAGTTCAGGAACACACTCAGCTCCGATCACAGAAACAAGTTTGGGCGAGCTCAAATTCACCCTTCAGCTACGAAGCCCTCCCAGCCTGGCAAGGTTTGCCACTGTTTGAAAGTGGTGGTTAGCTGTTATGTACAGTTGTAATTTATCTTCTGAATATGAAGAACACAATAAGAAAAGTTGCATAAGAATAAAAATAATCATTACCACCAGAAAAGATAAACAGCAATGTTATTGCTAAGCAAACTGACACTTGGCATTTGACACTCGGTAGCAGCAGGAAGCCATTATCCAACGAGTGTCTTTTCCACTGATACCACGTCTTGAATAGATTCAGACAGTCGGGCAAATAGCTGATAAAATTGTGGCACTGAAACATGATTTTTAAAAAACATTTTCATTTGCAAATGTCACTGCCGTCAGATTGGAGCTTCCAGGTGCCTACTGTTGAAATATGAACGCATGAAAAACACACACCTTGTAAGATTACACCTGACTCTCATCCCCTGCTCGGACCAGGACCATCCTGGGTACCTTCGAAAGGCCAGCACGGAAAGCATTCTGCACCAACGCAGCTGGCTGCTTTGGGGACAAACTGTCACCACTTCCTATCTCCAGGCAGCTTGAGAGTAATCTTTCAGAAGCCAAATATTGGTAATTCATCTAACTGAGGCTATAAATCCTGCATTTTTAGTAAAAAGAAATGGTATTTTTATACGCGACTTATATAATTAATAGACTGAACTGTCTGGTGATGCGGTGGACCAGACTCTTCTCCTAACGTAGCTCACGTTTCAGTGATCCACGTTTCAGTTATGTGGCAGTGGACCCATGAGATATCTTTCAGAGGGACTTTCTGATACGACTTATAGGAAGTTTGGGTTAGAGATAATGTTTCCCTGTGTGTCCCAAGCTGGTGTTGAACTTCCAGGTTCAAGCAATCCTCCTGCCTGGCCTCCCAAAGTGTAGGGATTACAAGCCATTGTGCCTGGCCTGTTTTTTTTCTTTCAATCCTGAATATTTAAATGAAAATTATAACATCATGGTTTTGGGGTGTGAATAAATGCTTCTGTTTGGGAGTTGGGGGCAAAGGTTATTTTCCACGTTGGCCTGATAAAAAACATTTCCTCAGCTTGAGAATAACTTGTACGGGATTTTCTTCCAGCCTAGCATACGCATAGCATAGGTATCCTTGAAAGGAGATGCGTGAGATTCGTGGGCTGGGCTGTATGAAATAACATCTAAAATTTTAAACCCCTTTGAATGGAGCTGTTCTCAAGACACAGTAAAGTGGAGCATATTTGTCACATGTTAACGTTGTAAGAGATTATCTGAATCTTCTACGAAATGCCTATGAATTTTTCAAATGAGTAAATCAATCACATGGTTTATTATTATAAAAGTTCTTTCTGGTATGATGAGGGTAGACTCGAAATACGATGAAAAAACAGAGCAAAAATGCCTGGGGTGTTGCTCAATGATATTATTCATGACTGATCAAAAACGAGTACAGTCAGTATTATTGTCCCAAGCGATGTGGATTGTGCCAGAGTCAATAGGAAAGGCCTCACTCTGCCAGTGAGTCTCCTGCCACACCACCATGGTGCCCATGGTACTGCATGGTGACGCGTTTACATCTCACCACCTTTCTCTGCAGCTCAGGTGCCCTGACTCGGAGAGGCATGTGGATTGTGGGGAAACTTATGAAAACTAAAGATTTTCCTCACAACCTGGGAGATATAGATTAAGTAAACAGCAGGTGGAGCTCAGGAATCTGCATCATTAGAAGTACCTCGAGATGACCCTGACACAGGGGGATTAGGGAAAAGCTATCAATTGGGGGAAAGCATTCTGAAGGCAGGGGTCACTCTTCTGTTAATCTGGTTCATTGCTCTTTCCCTCCAGGATAGCGAGACTAGAAAATTCCTTTCTGGTTTGTGCCTTGAATTAAAAACGATGTAAATCTTTGCTGCCCATATTAAACTAGGCCAGGCAGGTCCTAAGGCTACTCTAGCACCTAAGACTCAAAATGTTTGACTTTCACACTGCAGCTGCCCTGGGGTGGCTGAGTTGCTCCAGGTCATAAAGGGAGATACTAAGCAAAATTCATTCACATTCAACAAATATTTATCAAGTGTTTGCTCTGTGCCAGGCACCGAAGACTACTGGTGGATCTGTTATTTGTTTTAAAACCTAGGGCATAGGTTTAGAGGGCTTTTTTTTTTTTTAGATAGAGTCTTTCTGTGTCGCCCAGGGTCTGAAGTACAGTAGTGTGATCTCGGCTCACTGCAATCTCCGCCTCCCGGGCTCAAGCGATTCTCATGCCTCAGCCTCCCGAGTAGCTGGGACTACAGGTGCATGCTACCATGCCCAGCTAATTTTTGTATTTTTAGTAGAGATGGAGTTTCACCAGGTTGCCCAGGCTGGTCTCAAACTCCTGAGCTCAAGTGATCCACCCACCTCGGCCTCCCAAAGTGCTGGGATTACAGGTGTGAGCCACCGCACCTGGCCCAGAGAGCATATTTTTACAATAAAAATTTAAACAAAGTTTCCTGGATTGGTGTGTGAGTGTATGCATGCATGCGTGCTTATGTGTGTTCCATGTAGGAGTGTGAACCTTGAGTGTCGCACTGGTTGTTGCATTGGCGGGGTGTTTTGGGGTCTACTGTTCCAGCAGCAACAAGAAAGGAGGGCACAGCAGGAGGGTGGTGACTAACACAGCCATGGGCCTCAATCCTCCCAGCCTGGAGAGCAGCCCTCAATATCCCAGTATTGTCAAGTGCACCATTCTTTCCGGTGGGCACACAGTGCAAGGATCAAAGCTGGTCACTGACTGTTGCTAACAACTTTCTCTTCATAGGTACAAACAAGGAGCCATCAGACAAGTGGCAAAGTCACTGGTCCAAAGTCAACTTTGTCCCTGGCTGCAGACAGGCTTGCACACTGGACATGTGGGCCTGAAAGAAAAGGACTTCAGAAACCCACACGCAAATAAGAACAAGACCCATTTATCCCATTGCCCAGTCCAAGGCGGTCCTTTCCAAACTGTTCCAAGTCATGATACACACAGAAAATGATGGTGCCATATTTGTATGACACTAGGGTAGCAAGAGTTTTGTTCACGGCAGGAAGTGACTGGCCTGGAGCTCTGGCTTCCTCGGGGGCTGAAGGGCTCACATGGGTAACCCATGTCCCAGCACTAACAGAGATGCCCTTGGCTAGGGAATAAGGTGAAGGCTGCCTTGAGAAGAAAGTGGCTTGAAATATCATAGACAACTTGACCTTTTGTCTAAAAACCACTCTTAGAACACAGTTCCAAAAGGGGTGTGTTGGACTATATGGCTGAACATGGGAAACATTAAAAAATCCTGTGCCCAGTCCCTGCTCCAGACCAATAAAATTGGGATCCAAAGATCCCACTTGGGGTGGGCACGGTGGCTGATGCCTATAACCCCGGCACTTTGGGAAGCCAAGGAGGATCACTTGACCCAGGAGTTCGAGACCAACCTAGGTAACAAAGTGAGACCTCGTCTCTACAAAAACATAAAAAATTAGCCAGGTGTGGTGACGTGCACCTGTAGTTCCAGTTACTTGAGAGGCTAAGATGGGAGGATTGCTTGAGCCCAGGAGGTTTATGCTGCAGTGAACTGTGACTGCACCACTGTACTCCAGCCGGGGCAATAGAGTGAGACCCTATCTGGAAAAAAAAAATTGGAATCTTTGAGGGGTAGAGGCAGGCAATTTTTTGTTGTTGTTGTTGAGTCTCAGTTGATTCTAACCTGCCCCTGAGTTTGAGAACCATCATTATGAGGCTGGGAGCCGTCGCTCATGCCTATAATCCCAGCACTTTGGGAGGCTAAGGAGGGTGGATCACTTGAGCCCAGGGGTTCAAGACCAGCCTGGGCAACATGGTGAAACCCCGTCTCTATAAAAAATTAAAAATTAACCGAATGTGGTGGTGTGTGCCTGTAGTCCCAGCTACTCAGTGGGAGGATGGCTTGGGCCTGGGAGATAGGATCATGCCACTGCACCGCAGGCTGAGTGACAGAACAAGACACTGTCTCAATAAATAAATAAATAAATAAATAAATGAATAAATAAATAGAACCATTGTTATCAAAGAGGAGGAAACAATAAGCATCATGGAGTCAGAGTGGGAGCTGGAGGCCTGGCTCTTACCCCATTTCCCAAAGAACACTGACTCTTAAGGTGAAGCCACTTAACCTCTCAGAGTTTCAGGGCTCTTCTCTGTAGGGATAGAGGGATAAATACAGTCCCTACCTATAAGGTTATATGTGATATAACCTTATATATAAATACCGTCCCTACCTATAAGGTTATATGAAATAAACCCAGCCCAGCCTTTAAATGTAACTTTATGATTTGAATAACGTTACTGAATTATTTTCCCTTCATTCTTTGGAGGATCTGGCCTCTGAGTACAATATTTTACCCAATCATTAATTTATACATTGAACAAACTTTTGAATGTCCACCCTGCGGCTGGGATGCTACCAGGTCCCAAGGATACAGGATGAAACCTCCCTTCCAGGGAGAGGGTTTCTGTCTATGATGAGACTGAGTTTTGGGTAAGTGAGAAGTTACTGGAAGTTGAGTGTATGACCCGGAGTCCTGCCCTGAGTTATTTCATGTTAGGATACCCAGTATGACTCATCTGGCCATCAGAGGCTCTGGCAGGGGTGCAAATGTGCGATGTCTGTGGCTAGCAGAGTGGCCTTCATTTTCATAGATCCAGTGTGATTTGTGATAGTGACAAAATCTGCTTCTAAATCTAAACTGACATGCAAACTAGATTTTGTCTTGAAAATATAGATGAACAAAGATGTATTTTTTTGGGGAAAAACATGTAGGAATAAAATTAGTTTTAATATAAGGAGAGAACTATATGTCAAAGTGGGCCTATTTATCATGTGTGTTCTTTTCTTTCTTGTTCTAGAAAAAGAACACCTAGATCTCACGCTTCCATCTAGATGTTCTTTTGCTTTTTTGAAAATTTTTGTGTGTACATAGTAGGTATATATATTATGGGGTACATGAGATACTTTGAAACAGGCATGCAGTGCACAATAACCACATCATGGAGAATGGGGTATCCATCCCCTCGAGCATTTATCCTTTGCGTTACAAACAATCCAATTGTAACTTTTAGTTATTTTAAAATGTACAATTAAATTATTATTGACTATAGTCACTGTGTTGTGCTATCAAATACTAGGTCTTACTCGTTCTTTCTAGATACTTTCTGTACCCATTAACCACCCTCTCTTCCCCTCCACCCCCAGCCCACTACCCTAGATGCCATTAGCAAAAAGCTCAATTACTTTTGCACCAACCTAAATATTTTTCTTAATATCACTACTCACTGAAACCTTGCTTACTGGTGGTTTACTTGTTTACTGGCTGTCCTTCGCCCTTGCCCAGGTAAACTATAAGAGCAAGGACTTTTGTTGGTAACTATTTATGCATTGGCAGATGAGGAGCACACAGTAAGTCTGTTGAAAGAATGAAAGAACGGGCCACGCTCAGTGGTTCACACCTGTAATCTCAACACTTTGGGAGGCTGAGGTGGGAGGATCACTTGAGGCCAGGAGTTTGAGACCAGCCCTGGCAACATAGTGAGACCCCTGTCTTTACAAAAAATAGAAAAATTAGCCGGGTATGGTGGTGCATGCCTACAGTCCCAGCTACTCAGGAAGCTGAGGTGGGAGGATCACTTAAGCCCAGGAATTCAAGGCTACAGTGAGCTATGATCCTGCTACTGCCCTCCAGCCTGGGTGACAGAGCAAGACCCTGTCTCAAAAAACAATCAAACAGGACAAAACAAAAACAAACACAATAGAGGAAACTCAGGCACTGTATGGCTATCTTTCCTTTAAATTAGGCTCGAAGACTTTATGAGCTAGATTACTTTAAAAATAAGGCCTTTTTTGTTCCCTAGTGGCAAAGGAAGTTTGCTGAATCCAGCAGTTGTGCAAGGTAAGTTACTGAAGGACTGGCTTTTCAGCACTAAACATAAAATCCAGTTTCATTGTTTTTTTAAAAGTCATTTGAAGCCAACCATTTCATTTACTCTTTACCTATATAACTGAGGAGCAATTTTGGAAAAGCAATATTGTAAGATGAAAAGAAGAGAGAGAGAGAAGAGGAAAATTTCTTCTATTACCCTGGAGAAACTTTCCATTTTTCATTTGCCAGGTGCTTTCCCCCCTTTTAAGTTCCTCCATAAACTAACTTTTTTTTTCAAAGATTAACCCATCTTGCCAACCAAAACTGTTCATCATTTTATGCGTTTCCTTAAGACTTTTCATAGCAGCAGGGATATGCTCTCTTTCCATCTGTGCCGAGACTGCATAACGAAGGTTGATTTAGACTCATCTAAAAATCCCTAATACCTATTCTGTGACTTTTAAATTTGCTATCGACATTGAATTATAAAGCATGTGGATGTAGAGAGCAGATTATAATAAAAAGCTCACTATTCCATGTCATGCAGTGATTCCGAAAGCAAGTGTAGTGAATAAATTGAATGCATTTTTTTTTTTTTGGCATTTCTGTTGAGATCCTAAAACAACGGCTTGCACGATGAGGCTGCTGAACCCATGTCTACGAACTGTAGTGTTAAAACTGGAACTGTAAAGTCATAAAAAGTGATAGCACAGAATCCCCAACCCTAATACAGGATTACAGCAAACTCCCTAGGCTGGCATACAACAATTACAAGGAAAGCCAAATTGTTGAATGCAATTATCCTCTGAATGTATGCACCAATCCCTTAGTGTTGCAGTTGTCTGAATTTCCTTTTGGTGTAGCTCCACATAAGCAATCCGGTAATGGCTAACACATCCGAGAATGACGCACGCCAAAAGCTGGATTGCTGCTGGCAGAGCACACATGTTTGGCATCTCCATCCTAAAGCTCCAAATACACACACCCCTGGGTGGCCATGGGTGTTGACTGCAAGGCTGAAAGTAGAGTTTCTTGCGTTTTGCAATTACCTACATATGCCAGCATGCTTAGTAACTCTACTGCTATTTAGAAGAGACCAATTTAACATAATCTACTTATGTGGGAGTTAACTCATGTACTGGGTTTAAAATATACAAAAGCTTTGTCAAGCAGTCAGGTTGGATGGCTGAGGGGACTGAAACATGAGATCTCACCTTTTACCTCTAGGTCATTGGTTGACAATCAGTGCTTTTATTTAAGACCCTTGTCTTATTACCACTTGATAGTAATAACCTATTACACTTGATAGGTTTGATGAATTAGTAGTATCAGTCTACTTCTTGGTTTTAAAAATGGTTATCCACATCTGAATAACCATCAGTACAGCTGCTATTAAGATTGTTTTTGTTGGAGGTAATAGTAGAGAATGAATAGATCTAACTTTGAAATCAGACGTGTTTTCTTTTAAAGCAGAAATAGAATGTATTTTCATTATGCATGTGGCTAAGAGGATATTTCAGTGTCAACAGTAGATCTTAAAGAAGCCATATAATATGGTACCAATATTAATTATTTATGAAAAATTACTTAGTTACCTAGATCTTTTATTACCAATGATGTTAATAAAGGGTGCCTTGGATTTTTGACTAAGATATAAGCAGGTCTGCCCTTAAAATTTTCAGGGTCCAGGGCAAGAGTGCGAGTGGAGGGTCTACTTTGCATACTTCTAGACATTTACAAGCTACAAATCAAGCTAACAAACTATTAAACAAAATATGTTCTATCTTCTTTATCCATTTATAATTCTTTTTTGATGGTAATATATTTTTCTTGACAATACTTATTTAAAGTGAAATTACTGCAGATCTGAACTGGGTGTCTTTCTTGGGGATTACAATTCAAAATGGCCGTCAGAATTGGAGACTCTTATGAGCCTCTGAAAGGAATCAGTGTTTACCACTGAGATGGTGGAGATTAACCTCTGTCTCAGAAATACCTCCTAAAGAGCTGTTTTGCATCTTACATACACATTGGTTAAGAAAAAATACATTACTGATATATGTAATACTTCAGTTAATTTGAAAACTTTAGTCCCTTTAGCTAAAAAAACACCTGATGATGGAAATGAATGAACAACATGAGTGGTTAACCTTGAGGCGTAAAAGTCAATTTACTCACTGAATCATTACTCAGGGTTTACAAGCTAAAAAAAAGCATGTGCACACACACACACACACACACACACATTGGAACCACTGGTAACCTTGGTAATAAGAGAAATGAAGATTGAAAGCTATTTTCTTTTGGTGAAATGGCCATCATGAGATACATGAAATAATCATTGAGGAAGAGGCCTACATTCTCCAGAAGGGATCATACATCTTGGTGCCATTCAGAGCCAGATGGTGAAAATCAAGACCTCTTTGGAAAACTGCAGAGGTTCCTATTTTATTGGCCTGGAGCAGGGCCTTGCATGGCTTTTCAATGCTTCCCAGGTGCTTCTAATGTTCAGCTGTATAGTCCATCATACTACTTTTTGGGGACAAAGTTCTAAGGGTGCTCTTTAGCCAAGAGGGTAGGTTAAGTAGAGACAGAATTTTAAAAACACCTACAACATTTCAAAACGGAGTAAAGGGGGTTCTTTGCAGGAACTCTGAAATTGTAGAAAGATAATATTATATCTTTTAAGGTCACTTGTTACATACAAATTAGTGTTTTTAAACTACAGGTCTTTCCCTTGAAATCTTAGAAAAAGCCCCCCTATCCTCTGGGTGACACTAAGGAAGAGGTAGGTGAGGGTGGAACCAGGGGATCCAAGAGGGTGGGGCAGAGAATGGTCCCATAGGGTAGGAAGGGTTTGAAGCACCCCAGAATCTACAAAACTAACTGGAGTTATTTGTGATTCCATGGCCATGGGCAACCTAATGTCCTTGGATTTATCCAAGAGGGGTTAATAATATGCAAGAGACTTTCCCAGAAATTGGAAGGAGCCCCCGACGCTATGGGAAAAGCATGAAGAACTAGTTCTTCTCTGTTTCTTTGATTACTAAAATTTGCGTATGGGTCCCATTAAATTGGATGTTGCTTTGACATGAACATTTAATTACCTACAAAAATATGCCCCCCAAAACCCAAGAGGAAACAAAGCAATACCCGATGGTCAATTCAACAGCAAAACCAGTGTTACCTGAGCAGTGTCATTTGCTTTAGGTATTAGCAGCTGAAACAGAAGTTACTTTGTAAGGCTTGTTTCAAAGAGTCTTGACAAATTCTTAAAGATATCTCCTAATGATAAGGATGTCTCGGAACTTGTGACTGGCTGGGGTATTTAAGATAAAGGAGGAGAAGGTGCAGGCCAGGAGTCCCCTGAGACGGGAGTCATCCAGGCAAGAATCCAGATGTAAAGCTGCTTCCATGGCTAGGAAAGCAAGAAATGGAAAATATTTGGAATTTGAAAAGAAACAATTCCTGGGTTTGGCAGAAGATTAAGTATGAAGACAATACTACATGTTGGGCACAGGGCCACGGTGTGCTTTTCACAATCACATTTAATCCTCCCAGTAACCTTGCAAGGAGACCTATTTGTGCCTGTTTTACACGAGAGATGACAGGTGTTCAGAACTTAGACCTTTCCATAGCCAAAGAACTGTTCGCCATTTGCCAGCATCCAATCTGAGAACCAATGAATCACAAATTATTTTTGCTGTTGCTCCTGTGATCCTAGGACTCACTGGTGACAGAAAGCAGAGGGCAAGTCTAGGAAAGGAAGATCAACAATTCTATCTTTTCTAATTACATTGGTGAAAGAGACACTCGCTTTTTTATGTATTTCAGTATCAGGTTAGGGGAGGGGTAGGTTTAGTGAGATGCTTTTATAAAAACATCTGTTTCATAGTTCAGCGCTGTCCAACAGAAATAAACAGCAAGACACATGTAATTTTATATTATCTAGTAGCCACATTAAAAAATCAAAAGAAACAAGTGAAATTAATTTTAATAATATGTTTTATTTAACTCAACATATTATCATTCCAACATGAAATCAATTTAAAAAATTACTGAGTTTACATTTTTTTGGTACTAGGTCTTTAAAAATCAGTGTATATTTCAAACTTAGATGATATTTCAATTTGGATTGGCCATATTTAAAGCGCTCAATAGCTGTACGTGGCTACTGGCTACTGTATGACACAGCGCAGGTAAATAAAGTGATGAGATCCATGGAATTTGGTGCATGTTTCAGGGTTTGGATAAGAAGGAACAAAAATAGACTCTTAGAAATATCCATGGAAAGATGGACTGAGAAAGCATCTCCAAATGGGACACTATTTGAAGTCTTTACCTCATAATATATAGTGCCAGAATAATGAAAGTAGCAAATTATTTGAGAGATAGGAACTGAATGAATAGAGCCTCTCTCCCTCTGTCTTCTACTTTGGCCAGCAGACCAAGTGATACCAGGGAGCTTCCCAGGGGCTAAATCCTGGCGGGAATGAGTCAGTGGAAGGAGACCCACCTAGTTACAATGAGCATAGAAGAAAACCTATTGCTTAAGTCACAGAAAATATAGTTTTTATTAACTTCCCTCCTGTCTCAAGGTTTAATTTACAGAAACTGAAGCAAAAGGCCATCAGACCAGACCAGTAAATCTTGCTACAGTTGAAGGTTTGCTTTTTGTCTCTTAACATGCATTTTGTGACTTAAACCCTAGAATTAAATTCATCTAAAGAGGCAGCTGTGATTTTCTGTAGTTGATGGTGGTATTAACAGAGGGTCGGAAGGAATGGAAATAGGCATTTTCAAAAAGAACACTACTTATATAACAAAATTCTTGAAAAATAAA
Source organism: Pan troglodytes (assembly GCF_028858775.2). NCBI lineage: Eukaryota > Metazoa > Chordata > Mammalia > Primates > Hominidae > Pan > Pan troglodytes. The sequence goes on from NC_072415.2 coordinate 36,345,330, forward strand.
GCCATTATTATAATATGATTTTTCGTAGTACCTATTCCAATATACTTAGGAAAGGTGGGGACTAAATAATACTAACAGATGACTAATACAATCATTTCATTTTAAAGTATATAGTCTTTTGGATAATTGAACAAATGGAAACCTATTTTATTTAAATCATTTCAATTGTAGAAATTAAATCTGGAAATTAAGAGAGAAAACATTTCATCTTTCTTCTTTCCAACCTTCACATTCTTTCATAAATTATCAAGTAATGGAGTGAGATTTTAAAACAAAAAACAAAAAGTCGGCCTTCATGTAGCATGCAAGGTGACAGTGACTTTTATGTCAGTGGTGTCTACTTAGACTGTAAGCTATCTGTTATCTGTCACTTCATAAGACATTCTGAAAAATGTGGCCGGTGCCCTTCTGAAGCTCAAGGAGTGTGTTTCCAGTTCCTGTGATCAGAAACAGAGAAACGCCCTGTTTCCCGACATTACCCCACATGAATGCATGCCTCCTCCCCTATCCACCAGCAAAAAACTTCCCTTACAGGATCTGGGCATAGCCCCCAAATCTGGGGCAGAGCCAGGAGGGTTGTCCCAGGGTAGAAAGGAAATTATTTCTTTGGAACTCCTTTAGAAATGGGTGGTTGGGGCCAGGTGCAGTGGCTCACACCTGTAATCCCAGCACTTTGGCCAAGGCCAAGGTAGAAGAATTGCCTGAGGCCAGGAGTTTGAGACCAGTCTGGGCAACATAGCGCGACCCCATCTCTACAAAAAATAAAAATATTAGCCAGGTGCAGTGGCTCACACCTAGAGTCCCAGCACTTTCAGAGGCTGAGACGGAAGAATTGCTGAGGCCAGGAGTTCAAGACCAGCCTAGGGAACACAGTCTGACCCTGTCTCTACAAAAAATTAAAAAAAAAAAAAGCTGGGCATGGGGGCATGCACCTGTGGTCTCAGCTCCTGGGAAGGCTGAGGTGGAAAGGTCACTTAAGCCCAGAAGGTCAAGGCTGCAATGAGCCATGTTTGCACCACTGCACTCCAGCCTGGGCGACAGAACAAGACCCTGGCTCCAAAATAATAATAATAATAATAATAAATGGGTGGGCAGGGGCATGGGAGGAGATATCTCATAAACATAAACGTATACTGCCTACTTGTAAATCACTCTCCATCTTTAAACAATTTGTATATTTATTTATCTGCCTTAAGTTCGTAAGTTCCATGGCCCTTCATTTTTTGTAAACTATACTATTTTGGCTTCTTGGACTTTTGCATACAGATCTAAATATAATGCCTCACTGCTGAGAATCTCTTTTTTTTCTAGTTCACAAGTTGATGAACCAACTGATCTCCTATAAAATTATCAGAACCTATAAGAAAGCATGTTTTTAAAGAAGGAAGGAACAAAGGTGTTGGGGAGAAATCACCATTTTTTTTTGTACTACATTGAGAATTATGAATATCATTGTAGAGCAAAATATCACAGTATTCCATTCTCCTGTGACATTTTTACATGGACTCAACTAAGCTGCGGGTCCAATCCTGATTCGAAGATGTCCAGCCATTGTCCAAGACATCCAGCCTAGGCAGCAGGGTGGCTCACACAGCACTTTCACATCCTGCCCCCTGCCTCCACGAGGCTACACTGCTATGCTGGTCAAAGGAAAAACAGTTAGGTTACCAAATACATGCACGTCGGAGTCTGATTTTTCAGTTTTTCAGATTACCTGGATTCAGGGTATTTGGTGAGGGTGGCCAGGCTGCTGGTGTACATGTGGCCGCCCACATCAATGTGGACAGGCGCATTGGATTTTGTGAGTTGTGCTGGAGTAGGGATGCCTTGGTTGTTCAGTGGAGATGCAGGGGATCTAGTGATCAGAGGTCTTGACATATTGGGCCGACTGTCCTACAGAGAGATAAGCAAGTTTAGATACTTTTTCTCTTTACAGTAGAAAGATAGGAAATACATATAGCATAAAGAATAAACGAGTGATTAACGATACTCATTCAGTAATAAAACCTGAAAAACCGGCAAGCTCTTGCTCTTGTTATAATGAATATCAGAAAAACCAATTCTGTAGCAAAGAAAAGGAAATCTTCACATGCTCAGAAATAAGGAGCTGAACTAATGTTCACTTCAAATAACTCTGAGGACTATGAAGGCTTATTATACTAAGAAATTCTTGCATTTAACAATTGACACATGGCAACTAGTATGATATGAAAAGTCTATTCATTCCAAATAAAATGACAATCAAACACTTCAAACAATACATATCTAAATAAAAAGCGTATGAGTTAGCCCTCTCTTTGAAAACTTCCTCATTGCTATGCACTTGGAATAAAAACAGACCTCTGACACCTGTGTTCTACAAAATGTTTTCTTAAACTTTCATTTTTCAAATCAGGAAAAACAGAGCATACTGGTCTGGCCATCAGCTCACATACTTAAAGCAACCTTGCAAAGAGATACCACAAGTTCATCAGTCAACAGAATATACCCTCAAATGATAAATATGTGCTTGCTCATGAACCACAAGCGAACTGCTCTTCTGCATGCCTGACTTCTTGAAGAAATCAAGTTCCCAAAGTGTAACTGAGGCAGATGCTGATGTGCGGTTGCACAAGCAAAGGTGCAATGTGAGCAAACAGACCAGAATGAGGATATCACCTGGTGGCAGTAACAACATGTTTAAGAAATTGTACCTTTTTTTTTCTTTTTTTGAGATGGAGTCTCGCTCTGTCGCCCAGGCTGGAGTGCAGTGGCACGATCTCGGCTCACTGCCAGCTCCGCCTCCTGGGTTCACGCCATTCTCCTGCCTCAGCCTCCTGAGTAGCTGGGATTACAGGCGTCCGCCACCACGCCCAGCTAATTTTTCGTATTTTTAGTAGAGACGGGGTTTCACCGTGTTAGCCAGGATGGTCTTGATCTCCTGACCTCGTGATCCGCCCACCTCGGCCTCCCAAAGTGCTGGGATTACAGGGGTGAGCCACCGTGCCCAGCCCGCCCAGCTAATTTTTATATTTGTTGTAGAAACAGGGTTTCTCCATGTTGCCCATGCTGATCTTGACCTCCTGGGCTCAGGCAATCTGCTCATCTCAGCCTCCCAAAGCGCGAGGATTACAGGCGTGAACCACCTCACCCGGGCGGAAACTATACTCTTGAGAAAATAAATTATTACATCCTTTCCATGGATACAATATAAATATTTCAAATGCTATCAAAACACGGTTGTTTGCTTTTAAATTAGAGCCCAAACCACAGACAAGTAAAGATAGGTCTCTGGTATTCAATGAAGGGGTCAAACATTTAGAGTATCTAACTGAAGAGTAAGCTAAAATAGCATTTATGTACAAATTCTGTAACACCGATGACACACGTATACTCTCAGATTTATAATTTTAGCCAAAGATTGTTTTCAAACATGCAAACAATGTATGGCAAAGCCAGGGATAAGGCACACTGAAGGGATTTTGAAAAATGCCTTTGATGGAGACCACAAAGGGGAAGTCATCTAGTTTTTGTGCATAAAATGCAGCATGATAAAATATAAATTTGCAAAACATCATAGATTTTATGATCTGGAACAGCTTCAGGAGTTACCTGGGGCACAACTGTTAGACTACTTAGCATTAACCACATGTCCAAGCAAGACTGTGAATGCACATGGTTTCTGAAGCTCAACATCTACTGTGAATGGGGTGGTGACTGGGCCTTTACGCAAAATGTTTACCATCTGTGTTGTGCGTTTCTACATGCTGAATTAACAGAGCCTAGAAACAGTTATAGAAAAAGAGTTAATGTTTTAGTTCTTAAATCGGCTGGTCGGCTCAAGGGCGTTTACTACATTATTCTTTATATGTTTCTAGATATTTTTAACAATGCAAAATAGATATTGAAAAACACAACAGGATGTTTGTAACACACAAAGAAGAGGAGTTAAAGGGGTATTGGGTATTGGAAAAAAATAAAAAAAACAAGACAGTTGGTAGGAAATATGAAACACGTAAGGTTCAGAAATACTAAAAGTAGCATTTTAAAATCTGGATGACAGAAAACATATTTTTCCTTTAAAAATGCAATCATACAACCTCCACTTTTAAGAGATACGTACTGACTTCCTGTTAGAAAATGATTTCCTGGCTACGGACACACAAACACACACACACAGGCACACACACCCCTCCCTCCCTGTTACATTTCAGCCCATCACAGCGCGGCAGAGTCTGTAATAGTTTTTCAATTGGACACATTCTCTATCCTGCCTGAGGGTGCTCAGGCGAAAATGAACAGATTTGCAGGGTTAATATTGTCGTTAGACTGTGACCTCATTCAGCATGGCTCTAACACTGCCAGGTCTATACAGAAAGAGAAAAAAATGAAAGCATAACTGATCGGTTGAAGCATTCCAGATTTCTCAGAATATATACCATTTACACTGTAAGTCATAAATGCAATGGATATTGCTAAGTTTAAAATTAAACCAGTGTTTCTTCAGCTGGGGGTGGGGGTGGGGTGGGGTGGAGATTGGCCCTTAAGGGCAAGGATTAGAAATGCCCTCCTTTGGTGAGCCCTCTTGGTTCTCCTAGGCGCTTTACCCATCCTGGATGTTCTCCTCTTTCTGCAGGGTTGCTGTGGCTATGCTCATTTCTAAGGCATTAACTGATACTAGTTAACACAGTCAGAGCTTTTCACTTGGTATTTTCCATATGGGGCAGATTGTAAGAACTTTTTTTTTAGGAGACAGAGTCTCTCTCTGTTGCCCAGGCTGGAGTGCAGTGGTGTGATCAAAGCTGCTCACTGCAGCCTCAAACTTCTGGGATCAAGCGATCCCCCCACCTCAGCTTCCCAAGTAACTGGTACTACAGGTACGTGCCACCACACTCAGCTAACTATTATTATTATTGTTATTTGAGACAGGGTCTCACTCTGTCACCCAGGCTGGTGCAATTTCAGTTCATTGCAACCTCCACTTCCCAGGCTCAAGCGATTCTCCAGCCTCAGCCTCCTGAGTAGCTGACACTACAGGTGCAGGCCACTAATGCCCAGCTAATTTTGGTATTTTTAGTAGAGACAGGGTTTCGCCATGTTGCCCAGACTGGTCTTGAACTCGTGAGCTCAAAGTGATCCTCCTGCCTCAGCCTCCAAAGTGTTGGGATTACAGGCATGAGCTACCACATCTGGCCTAATTTTTTAGTTTTAACATTTTTAGAGACAGGGGTCTCACTGTGTTGCCCAGGCTGGCCTTGAACTCCTGGGCCTCAAGCAATCCTCCTGCTTCAGCCTCCCAAGTCACTGGGATTACAGGTGTGAGCCACTGTACCTGATATATAAGAACTTTAAAAATCCTTAGGCTGGGGTTGGGGGGGCGATATTTGGGGCTGAGAGTTTGGGCACTTGTATTAGACACTGAAGTTGATGCTCAGTATGTATCCCATTGACTCCAGATGTTTCATCTAACACAATTGTGGCAACCTCTTCCTTGGCCAGTAGCTGGAGCTGACACTTTCTCAACCTCACCTGGATGGACACTGAAGTCCAGGATGGGATGCTGCTACCTGCAGCTGCCATCTCCCTGCCAGTTTAAGGATGAAGCCAATGCCCAGGATGGCAGAGCTGAGAGCTGGAAGGAAGCCAGGTCCTCGCTGACATTGTTGACACACTGCATCAGCCATCTCTCAGCCTCCCACCTCTAGATTTCCTGTGACTTGGGAAAATAAATTTCTGTATTTGTAAAGCTAGTTTGAAATGGGATTTCTGCCACCTGTCTTGATAAGGAATCCTTCCTGTTACACAGCTGCTTCCCTGCGAGGTCATTTGGGTTGGGGGCCTTGGCCAGGGATGCCAAGCATGGCTGCCTGCTGAGATGCAGCAGAGCCTTCTGTCGTTCATCATCGTCCTCAACTCTACCTTCCCATCATCATCTTAGTTTGTGTATGTCTTTCAGGATTACTTCTGGAGAAAGGAAAACCATAACCTTTAACCAGAAAGAGTGCAAGGGACTTGGATGTGCCGTCACACTGCTGAAGAAACAACTCAGAGTGCTGAAGACTATTTCGATTTCTGCGCATTGCTCAGGCAAAGAGCTCTGTGATAAAACTCCCTCCGGAATACAGATGAAGAACCCGGGAGAGGAACCCTTGTCTTAACATGAAGCTACTTGATTACTGCTCCTCCCCTGTGCAGCCCATTGTTCTCTCCTTTGCAACATTTTTACTAATTTATTTTTTAGAGACAGGGTCTTGCTCTGTTGCCCAGGCTGCAGTGCAGTGGCGCAATCATAGCTCACTACAGCCTTGAGTTCCTGAGCTCAAGTGATCTTTTTGTCTCAGTCTCCCAAGTAGCTAGGACTACAAGTGTGCACCACCACACTTGGCCAACTAATAACATTTTTTTGTAGACACAGGGTCTTGCTATGTTGCTCAGACTGGTCTTAAACTCCTGGCCTCAACTGATCTTCCCACCTAGGCCTCCCAAAGTGCTGGAATTACAGGCATGAGCCACCAGGCCTGGGCCATGACATTTTATTATCATTATTATTATTATTTTGAGACAGGGTCTCACCTCTGTCACTCAGGCTGGAGTGCAGTGGCATGATCTCAGCTCAGTGCAGCTTCCGCTTCCCAGGTTCAAGCAATTTTCATGCCTCAGCCTCCCGAGTAGCTGGGACTGCAGGTGTGCGCCACCACCCCTGGCTAATTTTTTTTTTCATGTTTTTAGTAGAAATGGGGTTTCGCTATGTTGCCCAGGCTGGTCTCGAACTCTTGAGCTCAGGTGATCAGCCCGCCTTGGCCTCCCAAAGTGCTGAGATTACAGGTGTTAGCCACCGCGCCCAGCCCATAACACTTATTAACATCTCTTGAGTGCCAGGCACTGTTCAAGGTGATAAGTGAACAAGAGTAAACAAAACAGGCTGGTCTCTGGCCTCAGCAGTCCTGCTGTTCAGTGGGAGGGAGCCCATGAAACATGCGACTACAATCAGGACAGAGGAAGGCCGGGCTACTATGGCAGCTGATGGAGAGGACATTTAACCCAGGGTTGGGGGCTGGGAAGGATGGGGAAGGATCCCTAGAGACTGAGAACTGAGAAGTTAACAAACACTGGGAGGTTGGAAGGAGAGTGCCCAGTGCTATTCCCAAGGCTCCAAAGTGGGAGAGCACATGGTACCTTTCAGAAATTAAAAGTTCAATATAGTGTCGCAACCACTTATTTTTTTCTCCAAGGTTGAGGGATAATGCGGGAGACAGAAGCTTGTATGTTGATCTGTGGTCTGAGAACCACAGAATTAAATGATAATTTACAATGAAAAAATAAATGAAGCCCACCATAACATCCTTGTGTCTGGAGAAGAGGAGGTAGAAAGGTTGGGAGCTAAGACCCCACAATCTAAACAGAGCTGTCCATAGAACTTTCTGCAGTACAGGAGATGCTCTGGACCTGCACAGTTCAATATGGTCACCACCAGCCACAAGTGGGTGTCATAGTGAGACTGAGGAACTGAATCTTTAATTTTATTTTAGCTAATTTAAATTTTAATTTAGGCCAAGCGTGGTGGCTCACCCCTGTAATTCCAGCACTTTGGGAGGCCGAGGCGGGCAGATCACCTGAGGTCAGGAGTTTGAGACCAGCCTGGCCAACATGGCAAAACCTCGTCTCTATTAAAAATACAAAAATTAGCCAGGTGTGGTGGCAGGTGCCTGTAATCCCAGCTACTCGGGAGGCGGAGGCAGGAGAATCGCTTGAACCTGGGAGGTGGTGGTTTCAGTGAGCCAAGATCGCGCCACTGTACTCCAGCCTGGGTAACAGAGCAAAACTCCGTCTCAATAATAATAGTAATAATAATAAATAAATTTTAATTTAGATAGCTACCTGTGGCTAGTTGCTATCATTTTGGACAGTGTAGTAACTTTGGGTAGCAAGTAAACTTTGCTAGAATTTTTCTTAATATTTGGAAGCCCAAATTATGACAAACTTGAATTTCCCACTTCTGTGATGGAGAAGCAGGAGTATTTTAGAACTGAATACAATTTATTCTTATTTCTTAGAGACACGGTCTCACTCTGTTGCCGAGGCTAGAATGGAGTGGTGCTATCAGGGATCACTGAAGCCTTGAGCTCCTGGGGTCAAGCGATCCTCCTGCCTCATTTTTCCAAGTAGGTGGGACTACAGGTGTGTGCCACCACACTTGGCTAATTAAATTTTTTTTTTCTTTTGTAGAGATGGGGACTTGCTATGTTTATCCAGGCTGGTCTTGAACTCCTGGCCTCAAGTGATCAAATGCCTTACGACCCCTCACAAACACATTCATTTCCCTCTCCCTTTCTAACAGTATTTCTCCCTTCTTTACTGACACTATACTTTTTTTTTAAAAAAAAAAAGAATGATGCCCTGTGGATTTGGAAGAGCGCTGAAGAAAAGGTGTCAGGAACAAAAGGGCATGTACTGTATGATTGTATTTACATGAAGTGACAGGCAGGCAGGACGATGACAAAGATCAGAACACTGGCCACCTTTGGGAGTAGTGACTGGAAGAGGGAGTGACCAGCAAAGCTGCACATCTTGATCTGAGTGGTGACACAGTTGTATACATACGCACATGGAAGATTCATTCACTTTAAGTTCTATTAAATAAAAATAAGATAAACTGAAAATAATCTTGGAAAAAAAATCCTCCAATCAGAACACTTTACTGTTGAAATACTTACTTAAATTTCTGTGAAATAACACTTATTTTTAAAGCCAAAAAAAGTGCTTATTATTTCCTTTGATAGAATTCACCAAATCTGACTAAAATATACTCTGACATGAAACAGCCCTTAGGAATTCTCTAATTCCTCTTTTCCCATATCTGTCCTGTATAGATTTTCCAGGCGTGCTGATCGGTGCATCTTTAACACTTCCATTTCCTAGCTGCTTCCCATAGCTTCATCATCCATCTCACCTACCCAACAGAGGAGCAATGATTTTTTTGGTAGTAGAATCCTTCAAGGGATTTGACTTCAGGCATCTTTCAAAAGAAGAAGAAGAAAAATCTGCCTTCTAACCTAGCTGTGTGCTGTTCAAACAGGAGCCCTGGGGGTACTGCCTTGAACAAATGAGCTGAAGTTTAAACTGAAAGTTTTAATGACTTTCTTTGTTAAGAATGTATGTCCCTGTCTTATGTCACGTTTCACTGTTGAGTTTGACCATATTACCTCTTTCACTGGAGAAAGAAACAGGTTTCTTAGTGATACCTCCAGAAAAGCATGTCAGCGGTAAAATACCTATATTCTTTGACATTTTAATTCATAACATTCAGTAGAGCAGTGAAAGAATTTAATACAGATCATAACTTTTCCACAAATTTCAACCTGGATTTAAATATATTTCTCTCTCTCTCTCTCTCTCTCTCTCACACACACACACACACACACACACACACAACATCTGTATTATATGGCATACTTGGATATGGGAATGTTCTGATTAATTCTGATAGTCTGACAAGAGTAATCAAAGTGTCTTAGGCAAGGATCTTGCTTCCTGGGATGGAAATTTGTGGTTGCCTTGGGAGTGTTGTTTCAGGAATGACATAATCATTGGACCCTCAATAAAGGTTCTTATAAGAAAACATCACTTTACTGACCACAGCTACTTAATTGTATAGCAAGTCTCTCAACCATAACATCGTGTTTTGAAAGAGGCCTCACTGGTTTCTTCATTCATTCAAGTGCTATTTATTGGGCACCTATCACCTGCCAAACTCTATGGTCTCTATTGACTTTAACTAAATAGCAGAATGAGCCTGAAGAGAAAGAAAATAATCTTTCTGGTAATTTCACTTAAGTAAAAAAAAAAACAAACTCAGCAGTGATTCAAAATTGATGAGTACTGTATGCATAATTTATTTAGAGAACAGTTTCTGTCAATCTTGACCATTTGAGAAACAGCAAAGAATTAGCCAAAAAGGTCTTCTGAGTATCCACATTTGATGTCAAGTTTTCTAGTCACTTTATTCACAGGAGCCCCCTTCAAATTCATAGAGACTACTTATTCTTTTCTTTAAGAATATAATAAAATTTTTTAAATTTTATTTTTGACACTTAATTGTACATACTTATGAGGTACAGAGTGTTAGTTCCATATATCTATACAATGCTCAAATCAGAATAATTAGGATATCCATCACTTCAACCATGTATCGTTTCTTTGTGTTACTTATTCTTAATCATTATAAGAAGTGGGATTACTGGTTTTCTAGCTCACAGGACAGTAGCTACTTGCTAAAATCATCTAAAATTAAGTCATCCAAAGATCAAACCTCAGACAAGATTAGATTGGAAAGTATATAATATATTGAATAAAAATTTCCATCCCAAAACAGTAAAGGAAAACATTTTTCTAAGTTAAGACAATTTTCAAAACTCCACATAGCTGGAAAAGTCACATATACAGGGCACCCTAAGTAAGGGTACAGGAGAAAAAGCCCTGTTCCTTCGGAATCTGAAGACCTGGTTTGAACTCAGCCGCCCGCCCCGTGCAATCTCTGAGAAGTTACCAAACCGATCTAACCCCAGTATCCTCATCTGTAAGACAGGAATAAATCGCCCTACTTGACAGAGGGGCAAAGATGGCAGTAGATGAGACAGTGTTTGGGAAGACATCTAACAGAGCGTCTGGCATTTAGAAGGAAAAAATGAAGTTTATTTCTTTCCTCCGAGCACAAAAAAAGTGAAATTTGACAAGCCAGATGGACAGACAGACAAGCCTTCTATGGGCCTAGAGAGAAGTACAGTGATCTACTCTAAGGTCGCTGAGCGGCAAGGCCCAACAAAAAGGCAGTGCTTTGCATTGATGTAACACAGTATTACATTGTGGGGTGCAGATAAATAGAAAGCAAATGGGACAAGATGCTAATTATGTGCCTTGGACAAAGTGTATGAAAGGAAGTAGAGAATGAAATCATCACAGTAGGTTCATGAAATGGCACTTGAGCTGTATTACTTTTCCTTTTCAGATTAAAATCGTAATTTCACAGAATTAAAAACAAATTAAAAATAGGGTGCTTCAAAGTTGTCTCAAAATGACCAGGGACTGTGTTAAATTAATCTGCAGTTCTTTCCTAATCTGAAGTGGTAAAATGTTACCCTTCTTGCTGTGGGGCAGGACAAGGCGTTACTGCTGTTTATCTATTTCACTGCACAGTCTGTCTGCCAGATACAGAGTGAGTGTCCTCAACATGCCTTTTTGTTTTTTTTCTTTTTCATAGTGAAATATGTATCTGAGAAGCTCCCTTATTAGATTACCAAGCTGAGGCCATGAAAAGAATGACTATTGGCCAACATTTCTTTGCTTTTAGTTCAAAAGGAAAATGAACTTGAGAAAAATAACATCTGAATAGAATTTCGCATGTTTTTTTAAATTAGATTTCTTACATATTTTTAAATACACTTAAAACACTAGAGAATATTTTAAATACATTCTACAGCTCAAATATAGATACTATTCACTTTTAAAAAGTTAAAACAGCATTAAAAGTGCCAGAGCTGCTTCAGTAATAATAGTGCTATAGGGAAAGGTCATTTTTGCAAATGTGTGTAGGTATAATAAAAAATTCTAGCATTAAATGCACCAAAATATTAGTAGGGATTAGGACTGGGTGATGATGCTATGGGCAAAAATTTTCAGTTGTTTTTATTCCTTTATGCTGTACAGAGTTGAATATTTACTACTTTTGAATTTTAAAAATGGAAAAAACAGCACTCGATGGCCCAATTAAATCATTTAGTATACACTCTTGACACAGTGCTATATTTTACCTTCATAATAGGGATTTTTGACATTTTTAAGAGGCCAGAATGAAGAAATACAGGAATGGAACTAAACTTAGGGATAATACTTCCCTTTCCCTAATTTTCTTGCCAGGGAGTAAACACGTGGAACTGAAAATTAAATGGGCTTCAGGTCAAGGGAGCTCGTATTCAGCTGACACAGAAGACGATTTCATTTGATCCTGAAAGACAGGGGCAGTCGCCTATGGTTCCCACACTCTCGGGGTCTATCTGGTCATCTGCCCCCTCTTCCAGATCCCTCCATTCCCAGCTCTAAAACCTGGCAAGAGCAAAATGATCAAAGCTATCCAAGTACACTGCCTGTGTTTCCTGAAGTCGCCCTGCACACGCTGTTGTGGGGGGAAGATGCGAACAACAGCAAAGGTTGGCAATGAAACAGCGTCTAACATGTAGAGAGGGCCTTCGAGTCTGAAATCAGAAACCTCTGCACAATGTTAGGTATTATCACCATTTCACAGAGAAGGAAGTTGACTCTGAGGCCAAGTGGCTTAGCCTATAATTATCTAGTAATAAATTTACTGTGATATTTTACATGCTAGCCATTGTGTACCCAGATAAGGTTGCCACTCTCTTATTACTAGGCTATACATGCTCTGACATTCCCTGGAGGAGGGAGAGATTTGCCTTGTTCCTTTCACCCTGTCTGTGTTTGGGGGTGAACATACTGGCTGGAGGCTTAGAAGGAGGGTCAGTGATCACAGAGAAGGTGGGGACCAGCTGGCCCAGGAAGTGGACACCTCCCCTACCACAGAGAATTGGCACTTTATTCACTCCCCTAACTCTTAGTTCCATGTGCATTTAGCAGGACACATCGGCCTCTACATAAATCATAAACTTATTAACTTCTTGGATGTGGTCATTGAAATTCCTCATTCAGCAAAGTATCGAAAGCTAAATGTGCTCCTTTTAACTTGAAGTGAGTCTCTGGGAACCTCCTCTGAGATTCTTTTTTATGGAGATGGAGTCTCACTCTGTTGCCCAGGCTGGAGTGCAGTGGCGCGATCTTGGCTTACTGCAACCTCTGCCTCCTGGGTTCAAGCAATTCTCTTGCCTCAGCCTCCCGAGTAGCTGGGACTACAGGCGCACGCTGCCACACCCCGCTAATTTTTTTATTTTAGTAGACACAGGGTTTCACCATGTTGCCCAGGCTGGTCTCGAACTCCTGAGCTCAGGCAATCCGCCTGCCTCTGCCTCTTAAAGTGCTAAGATTACAGGTGTGAGCCACCGCACCTGGCCTCCTCTGAGATTCTTAAGTGCCCATTTGCTTGACGTTTTTGCATTAAAAAAAAAAAAAATTAAAATGCACAGTTTATACGTACATGACTTACTCTATATAATAAATGTGTTCATAAAAAGTTCATTTGCTCATTTGTTCATTTAGTTAGAAAATGTTGGCTGGTTGCTCTATTTGGTGCCAGGCTAGGGCACTATGGAAATGAACTCCTCAGGGTGTCTGTAAGTTTAATTTGAGAATTAGTCATATGCACAGGGAATTCCTGATGACAAGAGACTCCATGTAAATAAAAATTTTTTGGCCGGATGAGGTGGCTCATGTCTGGAATCCCAGCACTTTGGGAGGCCAAGGCAGGTGGATCACTTGAGGCCAGGAGTTCAAGACCAGCCTTGACAACGTGGTGAAATCCCATCTCTACTAAAAATGCAAAAATTAGCCAGGTGTGGTGGTGCATGCCTGTAGTCCCAGCTACTCGGGAGGCTGAGGCAAGAGAATCACTTGAATCAGGGAGGTGGAGGCTGTAGTGGGCTGAAATCATGCCCCTGCACTCCAGCCTGGGCAACACAGAAAGATTGTCTCAAAAAAAAAATTTTTTTTTTCAATCAAATTATGCCTGAAATACTCTGAGAACTAAATAATACTTAAATACCCCAAAGAATGCACCTTTCTGGGTTTTATAAATCCAGGGTGTATTTTTTTTTTTTTTTTTTTTGAGACGTAGTCTCGCTCTGTTGCCCAGGCTGGAGTGCAGTGGCGCCATCTCGGTTCACTGCAAGCTCCGCCTCCCGGGTTCACGCCATTCTCCTGCCTCAGCCTCCCGAGTAACTGGGACTACAGGCGCCCGCCACCAAGCCCGGCTAATTTTTTGTATTTTTAGTAGAGACGGGATTTCATTGTGTTAGCCAGGATGGTCTCCATCTCCTGACCTCGTGATCTGCCCACTTCGGCCTCCCAAAGTGCTGGGATTACAGGCGTGAGCCACCGCGCCCGGCCTCCAGGGTGTATTATTTTTAAATAAGACATACCTATATTTAGTAATTCCACATTACAAAGATCACACTTCTAACTTTTGCCCCAATTACCTTTTAAAGAGCAAACTATTTGTGGCACTTCTAACAGTGTTGACATGGAGTAAGGTACCTAAACTCAGAACGTTTTCCCGAGGATGCAACAACATAGCGACTAAGTTTCCTAAGCCATGTCACCAATGAGCTATGTGGCCTTGGCAAATTCTTTTCTCGCTCACTTCAGCTTTCCCATTTATAATCTATGCAGTCGGACCAGATGCTCTATAATGCTCTTTCCAGTTCTGAATTTTTACTAGTCTATGATTTTTAAAAAATATAAGCCATAGAGATTCAAATATCTTAAGAAAGCTAGCATTTTAGAAGGTCAGAATTGGAATTCCAAATGCCTTTGAAAGAAAGGAGAACTGGTCATGAAATGAAGGGCATTCCAAAAGTATGAGTGCAAAAAAGAGCTAACCCAGGGAGATTCCTTAACAATCACACCATTTGCTCTAGCTGATTGGGAAGATTACATTTTAATCACTACTGCTTTCTACTTGCCTCCACTGGCAGGAGAAAACAGCAAATAAAATATGGTGCTTAATAAGCAAAATGCCTACTTGGGAAAGATTCTTAGTGTCATTTTATTGGAGTATCATTTACTTATTTATATCTTTTATTGTTCTAGAATATTAGTCTGAAAGCAGCTTGAGATTCCCCTGTAGAACAGAAAAAAAATTTGTCTCAATGATATAAAGTGATGCTTTTAAAAAATAAAGTAACGATCTCTTGTAAGCAGAATCAGTGCCAAGTTTTCCAAAAGACATATTTGGTAATAAAAATTTTTAAAGGTGTGGGGGAGGAGAGAGCCAAGCACAGTGGCTCATGCTTATAATCCCAGTGACTTGGGAGGCTGAAGTAGGAGGGCTGCTTGCGGCCAGGAGTTCGAGACCAGCCTGGGCAACATAGTGAGACCCTGTCTCTAAAAAGATTAAAAAACTAGCTGGGCGTAGTGGTCTCAGCCTACAGTCTGTGACTCAGGAGGATGAAACAGGAGGACTACGTAAGCCCAGGAGTTTGAGGCTGCAGTGAGCTATGATCATGCCACTGCATCCTAGCCCAGGCAACAGAGTGAGACCTTGTCTCAAAAAAAAAAAAAAAAAAAAAAAAAAAAGAAAAGAAACGGCAGAGAGATGTTGGAAGGAAGTAGTGTCATGTTTACACCCAGACCTAATGGGTCATGTGTCCTGTTGATAGGAATGCTTCAGGCCTAGCAGTTTGCCAGAAACACTCCTCCTGGACCTAGGGGACATCTGGCATTCACTGGGATTTTTGTCCTCAGAAGATATAGACCAATTCTCTTCTGGCTGTTGGGCTGTCCAGTTCTTAGTTACATTCGTCCTATTTGGACCAATAGTGCCTGCAGCTGAACTGCCAGACCTGGTATTAGCACAGGAGATTTGTTTCTTGGAATATTTTGGAGAGGATAGTGGTTGATGAAACTTCCTGCTTAGGAGCAGATGGGTGAGAAGATATCAGTGAAAGCTTAGATTAAGAAGCAGGCATTTGAATGAGCCCTAAAGACAGCAGTGAACAATCATCCTCCTCAGTATTTTATTGCATTGAGCTATTCTTTATAATTTTCACACTGTAAAGGAGACATCTGTGTTCTTGGAGATATATCTTAAAATAAAAACCAACAAGAGTACAAAACAAACCAACTTTTAAAAGATCAACCTGACTGGGAAGAAAAGTTTCCTATAAAAATGGAAATGCATTAGAAAACCATTGTAACTTGTATTCAGATAGTGCCTTATGCATATGAAGCCATCATTTATGAGATCCCAGAACTCCAAAGACTTTACAAACAATCATGACCCTTGTAAGGTCCAGAGGAAGCAGAAGGGAAAGCCAATGCCATCTTTTGCAAAGAAGGAACACACGGAGGCAGCAATATTTAGACTAGTTGCTCAAGTTCAAACAACCTAGTTGATTTAAAAGTTAGAAGCAAAATATTCCAGGATCTAAACTTACATCCTCCTATCTTAGATGTCTGGGGCAATCTGGTGGCGCCTGACCCACTAGGGCTTAGACTCTGAAAACAGGCCTCTTTTTTCTTTTTTTTTTTTTGAGATGGAGTCTCACTCTGTCACCAAGGCTGGAGTGCAATGGCTTGCTCGGCTCACTGCAACCTCTGCCTCCTGGATTCAAGCGATTTTCCTGCCTCAGCCTCCTGAGTGAGTAGCTAGGATTACAGGTGTGCGCCACCAAGCCTGGCCAATTTTTGTATTTTTAGTAGAGATGGGATTTCACTGTGTTAGCCAGGCTGGTCTCGAACTCCTGGCCTCAGGTGATCCACCCACCTCGGCCTCCCAAAGTGCTAGGATTACAGGCGTGAGCCACAACAGCCAGCAGAAAACAGGCCTTTCATTTACCTGTGGCAGCAGACGGCACTGCACTAGAGCATTCCTGCCCAAGGAAATGAAATGGGCGGCAGAATTTCTTTGGTATTGTTAAGAGCCCAGCTTAATTTCATTAGATGTTTTTTTAAAGCAAAAGACACAGTATATAATGCCAAGACAATGACAGGGGCTGGGAGAACACAGCGGATAAATGCAATTTTGTCTGAGAAGAAAAGGGGTCAGGGTCAGGGAAGCAGGAAAGGGACAGACAGCAGCTCCAAAGAGGCCAAGCAGTGAGAAGAAAGGGAAGGGGAGCAGGAAGTGAGGAAAGGACAGTGGTGTGGGAGGGAGTGAGAAAGAAACTGATGGAAAGGAAAATATAGGAGATGAGAAAGAGACAGGAAGACAGGGGTGTGTGTTGGGAAGGAGGGATCAGACTAGTTTTACCTCCTCATTTTCTTGACCACCTGTTTACTTACATATTCAGGAGGTTGCTAATGCCTGTGTGCTTCCCTGTAGATCTTGTTTATCCCATGGGAGGAACTTACTCGATCCCTCTGCAAGTGGGCCCTTTTGTATGAGAGAAGTTTGGAAGAAAAGTTTAAAGGGTCCTCCAGGTCCTGCATTTTGCTTCAGTCCTCCCGCCAACCAATCTGAAAGATCCCTCTCTGTAGGGCTTCCTTCTGAAGATCCTGGGGCTGAAGCCTGATTTTTAGAGAATCAGGTAGATCCTTGGCCCTGATGGAATGTTCACCACTAAATGAGCTCACAGATAAATGGTTATAGCAAGTAGAATGGAAGATCACAGGCATCAGTTGAAAGCCTGCAGATGCAATCAGAATAAAATCAGGTGGTGAGTACCATCCAATTACTTTTCCTATCAACTCCCCACAGTACTTCATGAAATCCTTTTTTATTTTTGGTACTTGGTAGAAAATAAATAAACAGTACTGATGATGACAAAGCAAGCTGATAAGGCTCTAGAATGGAGTGCTCTGATCTCTTTCCAGTAAGTGACCTCAGTAGTGATTTGTCCCTCAGGACAGTGGGCATCAAATGCTTTTTGATTTGTTACCTACCCATCCTAAATGTCAATTAAAAGAAAAAACAAACCCCACAATTTCATGTTGTTAATAGGCACACCTGTCAAGTAAAGGAAAATCAAACACTCACAAGATGATAGAGATTTTGAGGAAATAAAGTAAACACATAATACTTCCCAGGACAGAAACACTGATGCAGTCACCCTGCACAGTAAAAACTCCAGTAACCAGGGGGAGCTAGGCAGCCTGTGCTCACTGAGGAATCTCTGGGTTATCAGCCCACACTCTGAGAAGCGGGACATTAGGAGTGCTGGTAGTACTGAAGTTTTAAAAAATGACAAGAAGGCAGCTGATATGGTTTGGCTCTGTGCCCCCATTCAAATCTCATCTTGTAGCTCCCATAATCCCCATGTGTTGTGGGAGGGAACTGGTGGGAGATAATTGAATCATGGGGACAAGTCTTTCCCATGCTGTTCTCATGGTAGTGAATAAGTCTCACGAGATCTGATGGTTTTAAAAAAGGGGAGTTTCGAGGCTGGGCATGGTGGCTCACGCCTGTAATCCCAACACTTTGGGAGGCTGAGGTGGGCAGATCACCTGCGGTCGGGAGTTGGAGACCAGCCTGACCAACATGGAGAAACCCCGTCTCTACTAAAAAATACAAAAATTAGCCGAGCATGGTGATGCATGCCTGTAATCCTAGCTACTCAAGAGGCTGAGGCAGGAGAACTGCTTGAACCCAGGAGGCGGAGGTTCTCAGCAGTGAGCTGAGACCGTGCCATTGCACTCCAGCCTGGGCAACAAGAGCGAAACTCCGTCTCCAAAAAAAAAAAAAAAAAAAAAAAAAAAGGGTAGTTTCCCTGCACAAGCTATCCTCTCTTGTCTGCCGCCACGTGAGACGTGCTTTTCACTTCCACCATGACTGTGAGGCCTCCCCAGTTACGTGGAACTGTAAGTCCAATAAACTTCTTTCTTTTGCAAATTGCCCAGTCTCAGGTATGTCTTTATCAGCAGCGTGAAAACAGACTAACACAGCGGCCAAACACCTCTGTGGGGCTGACTCTGGATTCCTGCAGCTACAAGAGACAGACTCAGAGTGGGTGGGGTGGGGTCCCCCCAAGTCCCCCAACCAGGGCAAAGTGTTTTCAAAAATGAAATATGGTACTCAGAATCACCCTAGGAAATAAGTCTACCTGCAGGCTCTGCAGGGGTAGGAACTGTGTTTTGTTTGCTGTACCCCCCCCCATCTCTAGCACAGAGCAAGACACTCAGTAGGCACGAAATAAACATTAATATGGAATTCCAGAAGAGAATTTAAAAGGTGGGTGCATCGTAGCTCCCCATCTTTCACCTTCCTTCACATAAACTTTTTCTTCTCTCCAATAACTATATGAAATATTAGAAAACACTTTAGTATGGAGAATAAAAGCAGAAAGGGAAACAAACTAATTTGAAAAATGCAAAGCTATAATTTTTTTTTTTTGAGACAGAGTCTCACTCTGTTGCCCAGGCTGGGTCTGCCTCCTGGGTTCAAGCGATTCTCCTGCCTCAGCCTCCTGAGTAGCTGGACTACAGGTGCGCACCACCATGCCTGGCTAAATTTTGTATTTTTAGTAGAGACGGGGTTTCACCACATTGGTCAGGCTGGTCTTGAACTCCTGACCTTGTGATCCGCCCACCTTGGCCTCCCAAAGTGCTGGGATTACAGGCGTGAGCCATGGCGCCCAGCCAAAGCTATAATTTTTCATGAAGGTTTTCAAAAGTTTGCAAATGATTATTAAAGATTTAATGATTATTTTTAAGGGATACTTACAAAATGCCAGTCTACACATGTTGCTCACACACCATCCTTACTCCTTTTTTCTTTTTTTAAAATTAAAACAAAATTTTGTAGAGATGGATTCTTGCTATGTTGTCCAGGCTGGTCTCAAACTCCTGGCCTCAAGTGATCCTCCCACTTCAGCCTCCCAAAGTGTTAGGATTACAGGCATGAGCTACTGCACCAGCCATCCTTATCTCCTTATCCCCTCTGTTTTCCGGTGATTCTGAACTTACTGTGAAATCCCAACACACTTTATACTGCACAGGACACTGTGCTATACAAAGTAAACTTTGTAAGTATTATAAATGTAAACTTTACAAGTATTATCTTTTCTGCTGAGGGATAATGTATACTAATGAACTTCTGAAGTTACTAATTACAAGAATAATATGTGGTAAATTCATTATTTTTCCTGCTTTTATTATATTCTCAAAGCTTTTTAAATACAAATTCTATCTCAATTAAGACATGGTAAAAGAAAATTTGCCCGACTTTTACATTTACGCTTAAATCTCACAAGTGATGATTTTCACCTGTATTCAGAAATGCCTAACTTTAATGATGGCCTTAGATAGTCACTGCTTAAAGAATCCTCATGTAAATGAAAAAGTGCCCTCAGAAGTACAGAACATAACTCCTTCCTGTTTGTCTAATCTCCATGGCAAATATGCAAAAGATGAGACTCTGGTATGTGAGTGATACTAAAATATTAACTTCTTGTTCCTAAGTCAGTCCAGTATTTTATGGAAAAATGTTTTGTTGAGACAAATTAAAAAATATTCTAAGTTATTTGAAAATGCTCTGGTCTTCTAATGAAAATCCTAAACTAGAAGTAATGAAATGAAGTTAATAATAACGACACTTAACGTTCTGGCCTGTTTATCACCATTTAGAGGCAATGACCTGATATTAACCGTCAATCAACCATTTATATAAACTAAGACTCAAAATAAATTCCATCACTGGAATTATTTCATCTGCCAATAACATACTTGATATCCTGTTTCATGTACTCGGTCTGTGGGTATTAAAATGTTAAACAAATTAAGCAGTGATTACCACCTCTCTCTCTAAAGATATATTCAGTTGTACTAATATAATTCAGTTGGACAAGAATAAAGAGAAAGATGGGAGGAGGTAAGAAATTAGCATATTTGAAATGTAAAAAATAATCGTGGAGAGGGACTGTGGCTGCTCTAGGTAAAAGTCTATATATTCGGAGCCAGTTGCTGCCATTTGTTGCTCTTAATTTAAAAATCTGTAAGAAAGCATCAAAATCAATTCAGTTCAGTCTTAATGAGACAGCTCTAGCGAGAGCCTATTCACTGTACCTGTTCTAATTAGCATGAATATGTCCTCAATGTCAAATCTGACAATACACTTAACTAAATTAATGTTAATCCCGTAACACAGGACTATATTTGAGTTAGTAGCTCTAAAATAGATTTTGCATATTAGCATTTTGATAATGAATAGCAAATGAATTCAGGGCTGGAAAAGATCTGGTTCATGATCATTTCTGAGAAAAGGGAAACTGAGGCTCAGGGTGACTGGGTGGCTTGCTCAGGGCCACAGCTGAGAAGCACCTGGTAAGCACAGCGGCCAGCTTCCACACACACATGTGCTGGCTATTTTCTTTCTGCCATCTCCCCAGAGAGAACTGGAGCCTGCATAACCATGTAAAACTAAATGGAAGTCAGACGATAGCCCCCTAAATTATTGATGACTAACAGTATTTGTCAAGACTCTACAACAGAAGACCTCAGGTACCCCCGCAGAGGTTATTAAGTATAATCCTTGCTTTTTAATTGCCACTTAAGGTGAAATTACTACCTCTTCAAGATTTATACGAAGACAATTTAGAGATTTAGTTTGAGGTGGATGTCGACACATGCTAATTGACCTTAATTCACACATATTTCTGAAGTGATGTGAAAGATAAGGGATGAGGAAATTTGACACATTAGAACTCCCCAAAACCCCCAAAATTAAAAATAACTGCTAAAAAGACGGTGTCAGCTGACCCCATATTTTAGCTCTAAAATGTTTACTATGTCCCAAACAAGAGGCTAGAAAATTATTAGCTTTCAATTTATGCCTACAAACTCCTCCTCCAGCTTGCCTGGAGATACTGAGATAGTAAGAAGAGTCCTCACTTTGAACTGGCATGACATTAAAATATCTCAGCGTTGGGCTGGCATCTCCCTGTTTTAATTTCCTAAAGGCTGGAAGTTCAGAGAGCTGAGCTCCTGGCTCCAGCACACACCTGCTGCCCAAAGTCGCTAAGCCTTCTCATGCTGTAAAAAGGAGGCAGCAGAACCCCACTGGTGGGGTGCCCACACCTGTTCGTTGTGGAACCTTTTCTTTTCAGAGGAAAGCTTACATTTTAGCTGGAGATACAAACCAGAAGGCAAAGCTGCCGGGGGAGCGGGAGTGAAGGACAGGGACAGGCCAAGTCCTCCCTGGAGATGGGGGGAACCTCAGGGCCCTGAAGGGTGGAGCGCTGGCCTAGGATCATCACAGAGGGGCTTTGGCTGTGACAGCCTGTGAGTCTGCTAATCACAATAATGCCAGGTGGCATTTGGGGGTGCCCACTGTGTGTTAGGCACCATTCTCAACCCTTGACATCACTATCTCATTTAATCTTTACAGTGGCCTTGTGACACTTCACTAAAAACACCACTATGGGCATATGCCAATATTCTTAAACGCTCTTTTGCAAAAGCTCAAAATCTCTCAGTTCAACCCATTTTCCAGGTAGCAGTCATCAAAGACTTAAAAAAAAAGATTCCCTAAGAAACTGCCTCTTTTATAAATGGAGAAAAGAACACTTACTTCACAGGGCTGTCTGGGGATTTAATGAGGGTATGAGGTGTCTCCTACAGGGCTACGGGCACAGTAAGAAAACAATAAATTTTTCCTTAAAGATCTATCAAGATTGTGCCCCAGGAGCTACAAAATTCTAAAGGCTGGATTTATAGTTATTAAAAACTTCTATACTCGATTCCTGTGGACTCACAGTCCACATTAAAAGAAGAGAAAAGCAGAAAGGTCAGCATAAAAATATAGGCTGTATAATTTCATTTACATGAAACTCTAGAAAAGGTACAGCTACAACTAATCTCCAGTGGCAGGAAGCAGAGCAGTGGCTGCCTGCAGGCTGGGACATGGGAGGGGAGCTGCTGGGGAAGGAGCAGGAGGAAACTTTCTAACCTGACGAAAACGGTCTATACCTTAATTGGGGCAGTGTTATTTGTCAAAATTCACTAAACTGTACACTTAAAAACAGATGCACTTTGTTGTATATAAACCATACCTCAATAAAGGTGACTGGAAAAAAAAAGTAGTTCTAAGGAAAAAGAAGCAAGCACAAAATTTCACAACTGGATGCTTAGCCAAATTCCTCTTGCACGTTCTTCCAGGGACTGACAGACTACACTCATGTTGTGAGTTGAACTGTGTCCTCCAAACACTCATATGTTGAAGTTCTAACCCAGTACCTCAAAATGTGACCTCACTTGGAAATAGGGTTGCTGCAGAAGTAATCAGTTACAAGGAGATCATACAAGAATAGGGTGCGCCCCAAGCCAGTGATTGGCATCCTTATAGAAAGGGGAAACTTGGATACAGACAAGCACACGGGGAACATGCCACGTGAGCTTCAAGGCAGAGATCGATCGGTTGATGTGTCTACAAGCCAAGGAACACCAAAGATTGCCAGCAACCCACGAGCAGCTAGGAAGAATCATGAAACAGATTCCTCCGCACAGCCCTCAGACGGAACCAACCACGCCGACGACCTTGATCTCAGACTTCCGGCCTTCAGAACTGTGAGACAATCCATTTCTGTTGTGTAAACCACTCAGTTTGTAGTACTTTGTTATGGTGGTCCTAGGAAAATAATATAATCTGGTACACGTGTTTTACTCCAGCTACATAGGATTAGACACTTCAACCAACTGTAACTTTCTCAGGTTTAATCAAATCTTGACGGTACCTCTTTGTGGACCATGCCCATTACCATCCTCAAGACAGAGGCCACTGGGCTCTTCTGAACAGCGAATCTGCTTGGAGCTCATGAACTAATAATAAAAAGTTAGTATTTTCTGAGCACTGACTATGTGCCAGGCTCTGTGTCAAGTGCTGTGTGCGAGTCAGCTTATTTACCCTCTTCAATGACCATGAAATAGGAATAAATATCATTTTCTGATATAGAAACTGAGGCTTACAGAGGGTTCAGTAATTTGGTCAAGTCACAAAGCTAGTAACTAGCTGAGACCTAAACTAGATTTTAAACATCTCCCACAGTGCCTTGTATACTGCTCCATGAATCTGGAAGTATTACTGTTAGCTGACAGCCATGGGGTAACTTTTGGAGTTTGTGAATTAGAGTTAAAATTATTTTAAATAGAGATACATTTTTTTAAAGTTACTCAAAAATTACATTTTTTTTTCCCATGGTGATGTTGTAGATTTGCGTTTCCCAAAGTGTTATGAGAAACCGTGGCGCTCGATATTACCAAGTGGAGGCAGGGGACGATTAACGATCAAGTAGATTTGGGAAACACTGAGTTAAACAGGCTTCTTTATATAGGGCTTCCAAGAGGACGGCACTGTTTGCCAAGCTTCCCTGACCCTGGAACTCTATTTCTTTAGATACCTATTGAAGGGTCGGTGTTCCCTCTACTTTGGGGGAAACTCTGTTGCAGATAGTGACTTACTTTCTGTATGAAATTGTCGTGGGATTTGGCTATTTTGAGACTCAATTTCTGCATTTATAAAACGTAGATAATAGTCCTCCCCCGGCCACCCAAAAGAGTTATTGTAGGGATCAAATTAGATATATGTGAGAAGCACATTAAAATCTGAAAAAAGCTGAGTGTGGTGGCTCAAGCCTGTAATTCCAGCTACTCAGGAGGCTGAGGCAGAAGGATCACTTGAGCCCAGGTGTTCAAGGCCAGCTGGGACAACACAGCGAGATCCTCTCTCAAACAAATAATAAAATTAAAAAATTTAAAACAAAAAAATAAAATCCAAACCATCATACACCTAAGGTAAGCCTTGTGTGGTTTTCTGAGAATCTTACTATCTAACACAGTTTTTGAGTCTGGAAAAATGGTGGTGGGGAGCCTCCCATAATCTATTGTTGATTCCTCTTTCCTAAATTAAGAAAAGCTTCAAGCAGCTTGGGAAATGCAATTTGTGAAACAACAATTAATGTTTAGGAGATCAAACTCTGGCTGGTGCCGGAATGATGACCTGGATTCTGGGGTCTGAGCATACTCACTGCTGGCCAATGGGGCTTCAAGCAGAGAACAGACTCCAATCTGCAGTCTCAGAACGGCTCAGCAGTCATTGAGCAGGATTTGGAGACTGCAGCAGTCACACTGGAGACAATGTAGGGGACAAGAGGGAATGAATTCATAAACTTCTCAATTATTATCTTGGTATCTTCTAATGCAAATACCTTGAGCCCGTCATTGAAAAGATGCATCCTACCCATAACAACTGGATTAGGATCTAGACCTCACCAGGCACACACTGCCTGCTTTCCAGCAGGGGTAGGGGGATGCCTGTTGCTAGGAACAGCTCCCAGGACCACATCCACCCTTACTTATGGGCCAAGGTGAAGGCGCCAAGGAGCATGCAAGACAGCGCTCACAGGCTCCATCACTATCCAGCTTTAGTGAGACAGAGAAAGAGATAAGACTCCCAAAGCTTCCCCTAATACAGACAAAATGAGAAAATTCAAGGTCTGTTTTATTTCGAAACACTCTGTCTTTACAGATAGAATTAGCTCACTTTAACTGTATGTATTATTTATACTTTTTCCTGTAGGAATGATCTGCATTATTTACATGAGCCCCCAAAGTCACTCAGGCTCAGGAATCAGTATCCCAATGATATTATTCATTCTGTATTGTTCTTTTTTCAATATTGTTCAATTTTTCCCTAACCGTTAAGGAGCTGCCATACACCCAAACATTTAAGAAAGCTCTACCTTTCAAAACCCATATGTGGTATGTACATATATGTTTGAATGTGCATATGATATCTCTGGAAGAATCCACAAGAAAATGTTAACAGTGGCTGTCTCTAAAGAGGAAAATGGGGGATTGGCAGTCAGAAATAGGAGGCAGAGTCATTTTTCATGGTATATTTTTAAATTTTAACATGTACATGTGTTAAATTTTAAGACATTTTTTAATTTAAAAAAAAATCTAAAGGCACAAACCGCATATGCTCTTCTGGAGTCATTTGTTAGAGGCACGACTTTTAGTTCTCCTTTAACAAAATGCCTTGATCTCACTGTTTATATGTACTGCCTGGATGAACTCCACCCAGAAAGGACCTCTGGAAAGAATGCTGAATATCAAAAAAGTTCATTTCCCTAAAAAAAAAACTCTGTCATAGAAAACCCAGCCAATACTAACTGCCAATCCCCAACACCTTCCTTTGATGAGGGCAGGGCAGAATGATCCAAACAGCCACTTTAAAAATCTTGGTTTCTTTTGCACATGCAACTCTCTTTTTCTATCAGTATGGACTTTCCAGAAGGCCTTAGGGGTTAGCAGGAAGCTCCATTGTGCTAAGAGGGTGCAGACACACTCTGGTGAGGTAGGGCCACTAGTGTCCCCACAGATCAAATCTAGTTTAGAGATACTAAAGTAACCACATGACAAACTGCAACAATGCATGTGCTCTGATCCGCTGGCGGAACAAATCTGCTTTATTTCCAGGGCTGAATTCAGGGATGTGATTACCTTTTGTGAGCCAATATTCAATAATTCCCCACAGCCTCCAGTGAGGTCCAACTAACTGCTCCACCTCATCCCCTTCTCTGCAGCCAAGTCAAACTGAACTAACTTGGTATTTCCCAAAGATTTTCCAAAACCTTTGCGTGAGCTGATCCCTCTGCCCGGGATGCTCTCCTATGGTCAGCCTCTTCCTGCCTTGGCAATTTCTTTCCCAAAGCCCACATCTAAGCAGCCCCACTCCCCTGATAACCAACTGTCATGTCCCCTTGTTTTCATTTTCTGTAGATACATTTACATTTACTACTATATAATATTTCCTCCCTCCCTGCCTGGCTTCCTTCCTTCCTTGAGACAGGGTGTTGCTCTGTCACCCAGGCTGGAGTGCAGTGGCATGATCATAGCTCACTGTAAACTTGAACTTGTGGGCTCATATGATCCTCCCGCTTCAGCCTCTCAAAGTGATAGGATCACAGACATGAGCCACTGTGCTCAGCATATTTTCTTAATGTTACCTATTTCCCCTTTCTGTCCATCTCATTCCCCCTAGGATATAAGCTCTTGAGAGGGCAAGGCGCTTGTCATCTTGTGGCCTGCTATCATTTCCAGAGCCTACACAGCCCCTGTAGTAGGTGTTTAGTGAAGAGTAGTTCAGAGAGAGACATACAAATTATTCAGACAGTTTACCAGATCCTATGTTTCTGGAGGCAGGTGGCCAGTCTTTAAGAGCATTTTCTTCTGGGTTGAAAAAAAAAATCCAGGGCGGCACAAAATTGTGACAGTTAAATGTGAGAAAAGAGACCAGTGAAGAAGCAGCCCTCTCCGAGGAAAGCCGGTGTGTTGGTTATGCATTTCTGGAGATTTGGGGAGCAGCAGGAGGAGGGAGACCATGCTGCCCATGCACAATGAACCTCCCTGGGCCTCAAGGAATTCATGAAATTCAAGAAATCTGCGGGATTCCTTCCAGCTCTTGGAGGCTGTGATCTAGACCCGGGTTCGCACATAGAGGACCTCGTGCCCCTGCAGAGCTGCAGGATTATTTGAGGTGGCACGCGATGACCATTTTACGGCTTCTAAATAGTCCTACATGTGTTTGAATAGGTATTAGAAAATATAACTAGCACATCAAACCTGGGATTTCGTGGTGACTGTCACTTGAGATGAG
The DNA here is from genome assembly GCF_028858775.2 of Pan troglodytes. Taxonomy (NCBI): domain Eukaryota; kingdom Metazoa; phylum Chordata; class Mammalia; order Primates; family Hominidae; genus Pan; species Pan troglodytes. The sequence goes on from NC_072415.2 coordinate 36,372,577, forward strand.
GCTGGAATAGTCAAGAGAAAGATGCTAGGGAAATAGAAATATGGCAAAATCAGAAAGAGCAAAAGTCAAGCCCAAGGCACACGGAAAGGGGTTCCTCTGCTCCGCTGCCTCCTTCAGCGCATCCAGAGGGATGCTGGAGACCCAGGAGGGTCTCAGTCAACACTTGAAAATGCTGAGCCAATCCCACTTGAGAAAAGATAAAGAAAAGAAAAAGACTAGGAAATGGAGAACATGTGTGGATTAAAAGCAGCTTATCTCTGAGGGAGCCTTTCCCTGAAGAATTGGTATTTTCAGTCCCATTTATCTTACATTTTGGGTTTTTTTTTTTTTTTTTTTTGGTCTCCAACAACTTTCAAACCACAAAATATACAATGACCAGTTTCCCTAGGATTAAAGCAACCTATTTTCTGTAAAACGTAGTGATGCGTAAACAGTGGAGCTGTGAGCACTAATGCTTTAACCCCTTAATTCCCAAACTACCTGTTTTTAACTTCCCTGCCCTCTGCCTGGGACATTATCATCAGCAACTTAAAAAGCCAAAGCTTCTCCTCCTTGGCTCTTTAGGGACAGAAATTTACTCTGCAGTGCCAGGAAGGGCCATACACATCCTCACTGACTGGCCCTCTGCGAGGTGGGAGGTCAGGGTCAAGGACAGGTCTGCCTGCCCAGAGGAGGGAAAAAAGCTTCTGCTGAAATGGGAGCTACAGAGACCTTTAAAAGGGGAGGGAGAGCAACTAACAGAGAGAAGAATAAAGCTAGCATTTGATGCAGAAGACAATTGAATGACCTACTGCTTTAGTGTCCTAATTCCATGTCAGTGACTGAATTTTTCTTTTGAGTACTCAAACCAAAACAAAGCTATTATTAAGGTTGTGTCAAGATCTTCAAACAGGTGAGGCTGAAAAACACATTTTTATGTTTACGTGAAAGAGGGCTACTGCAAAAAAACAAGCGGGGCGGGGGGAGGGATGACGAGGTGGAACATAGAGGACTTTTAGGGCAGTAAAACTATTCTATATGATACCATAATGGCAGAGACATGTCACTATACGTTTGTCCAAATCCATAAAATGTACAACACTAAGATGAACCCTTCTGTAAAGTATGGACCTTGAGTGATAACAGTGTGTCAATGTTTCAGCAATTGCAGCAAACGTACCACGCTCTTTCTAGATGTCAATCTTGTGGTAAATTGTGCCTTTTTGGGGGCAGGAGGTTTATGGGAACTCTACATAATTTTTGTTCAATTTTGCTGTGAACCTAAAACTGCTCTGACAAATGTTATTAAGGAAAAATAAATAAGAGAAAAAAAAAATTGTTTCAAATCCAGTAATTTTTTTCCAGAAAAAGCCAGCAAATAGCAGCCTAGCTCTTCCCTGATGAGCATCTAGTCTACTCAGGCCCAACTCAGCCTGAAATCTAGAAACTCTCTCTGCATACAGGCACTGCACTTACAACCAATTAAAGTAATGCTAACAAGAGCCTATTTTAATCCCAAAAACACCAGACCCAGCATGTTGCACAGAATGGAACTCATTGGTTCTCTCTGTGGTCTGAGAAATATTTCTAGACAGCGCTCTTATTTTATTAGCTTTTCTTTCAATACTATAGGCCCCTACCTTGAACTTGATCCTCAGCTTTTGTCCCCTACTCAAAGTAAAAAGGATGCTGGAGTTCATCTGGTTGAATGAGGAACAGCCTTTAATGGGGAGCCAGGATCCTTTCTGTGGGAGTACAGTGGGCCCCATGTGAGGAGGATGGTCCCAGGATGGCGGGGGGAAGGTGAGACCACAGCGCCAGCTGAACGTGGGTCAATCTTTTCCTTCTGAGTTTAAAGTCTATAAAAAGTTAATAAAACAATCTAAAGCCAATCACTCCACCTGTCCTCAGGATCCTGCCATGCCTATACTCTGCCATCTCTCTTGCTCTTTCTAAACAGGTTCAGGTCCTCTCTCTTTTTAAAAACGTACGGGATCCACCTATCATCTCCTCTGGAGCCCTGCCTTCCTCCAGCTGCTGCTCTGCTGCCTGCCTCCTTGACAGTCAAACTGGAGTCATGTTTCTGTTCCTCCTTCTTCACCTCTCAGGCTCCCTCAATTCTCGCCAATATGGCTTCTGCCCCATGCCCCACAAAACTGTTCTTGCAGAGATGACTAATGGCCTCCCTATAGAGAAGCTGCAGGACATACACCCAGGCCTCATCTCACTTGAAATCCCAGCTGCATTGAACAAAATGGACCACTCCCTTTGCCCCTGAAACTAAGGCCCACAGTTCCCCTCCTCCTCTCCGGCCACTTGTAGTTCTATGCCGGCAACACTTTTTTTGCTTTGCCTCCACAGATTCCAGTTTCTTGAGGCCCTCTTCTCTTCTGTCACTGTAATTTCTTTCTAAGCAAAACAATCTGCCCCAATAGCTTCAATTATCATCTGTAAACTGATGAAATTCCAAATTTAGTCCTCCAGCCCACACCTTTGCCAAACCTGTGTATCTACCTGCTTATCCAACATTTCCACCTAGTCACACCATAAGCCCCTCAAGACCAATGCTTCTAAAGCAGACCCATCACAGCCTCTTGTACTCCCCTGCAGTGGCCTCTGTTTCCACACGCAGCACTAGCATGTCAATATCTACTTCTGTTCACCCACTACTGCCATCCTAGTCCTCAGACACAATGACCTCTCCCCTTGCTCTGATCCCTCTGCAATCCGTGGTCCGCATCTCCTCCTCCACTCAAAACCCTTCCATGACTGCCCTGCCTATAAGATGAGGCTTGAAACCTTTAAATGGCCTTGGCACTTGCACCTTGAACTCTTCAGCTTTCTCTCCCACCACTTCCCTATCCTCTCTAGGCTACAAGCCCGTGAACTTTCTTTTCTAGAATATTCTGGAATGTTCCATGTTCCTTCCTGTATCAGGGCCTTTGCTCATGTACATTTCTGTCTACCACATCTCTTAGTCCAAAATCCTTCTCTCTGTTGCTCTCTCTGCACCCCCAGAAGTTAAAACAGAGTAAATCCCAAAGGAAAAGAAGAACAAAGAGAAACTAACCAGTTGAAGAAAAGTGCCAAGAAAGAAAAACAGGTAAGTTCATCTCCTTTTATTAACTGTACTTTGTCCTCTCAGACCACATTCTTTACATTTAAAATAAAATGTAACCCAAGGAGGTTGTGCCTAACAGAATACAAATTTCCAAATGATATTAAATAACTTTGAGAATACTGATTTTAATTTCTGCAGTTGTGAATGATCAAAAGGACAAATGGGATCCATGACCAAATCCCATAAAAGTAAAAAGTAAAACAGGATTAGTGACAATAGTCACTGATATTTCCTAACAGAGCATGTGCTATGTCCTAATAGTAACAGAATTAAACTCAGAAAGTGAGAAGAGGTGCTAAACATAAACAATGTCAACAAAACCCTAAGGTGGACGGCTAGACCTACAGACAAGGATCCAGGCCTGTCTCTGGCCCTTCTCTTCTGTAGAAAGGGTGCTTACTTACGAATCAGAGTTTCCCAAGGGAATGGAAATGGAAGACTAGACAGATTCATGCCCTGGGTTGACATTTATTCCCTTAATATTTCAAAGCACTATGTCTATAGTTCTTTTTACTCTTTTCTCTACACCCAAATTTTAACACGGACCCCCTCAAGTTGGAGTTCTTTCCCTAAGAACTTCAATTTTGCCCTGTCAACCCTACACTTTGAATAAATATATATTGGGTGATTCTGAACCTCTATAATACAGTTTATCTTTGTTGTATTTCCAAGGAGTTAGAGGTTGAGCCAGGGAAAGACAGAAGAGATATGAAGGTTACAGGGAAAGGAAAAAAGGAAAGAAAAGATGAGTAGGCTTGAGGCAGAGAGGAAAAGGACATCCATATAGACCTGAAACACGGAAGAGGCTGAAAGTCTAGATGTGGTGAACTTTGGGGCAAGTCCATCTCGGTCCTATCCCTCCCTCATCCACAGAGGGCACAACCTACCCAAACGGACCCACACCTCACTAGGACAGCAGTATTACCATCACAACCACAGTTAATTTGGCTGATGATTTATTTTGGGTGTATGTGATTCCTACTATGTGCTAAGAAATCAACAAAGGAGAACAAATTAAAATTGGAACATACGTGGTAGAGCACTTGACCTAACCTTCAGGGCACTGTCTTAATCGTCTGACCCTGCAGAGAACAGCACAGTGCCAGGCACACAGTAGGTATGTAACAACTATTTAAGGGATGATGTGGGTTTTTTTCTTTATGTGCTATTGGAAGAGCTTTTTATTTCTAACCTTCACAGCTAAGGAATTTGTTTTCATCTTTTCAAATAAGGGTAAAATACTTAGATCCTTTCTGTTCAAGGCAAAGAGGGCAAAGATTATCAAGTAACCTTAAAATGTTACTATAACATATTTTTATTCATTTCTGCAAGTACTTTCAGTACTTAGTACGCACCAACCACTGTGGCAGGCATGGGGAATAGGGCAGTGAGTAACACAGGCCATGTCCCTGTCTTTGAGGAATAGACTTTATTTATTTAAACAGTAGAAGGAATAGAAATCATGAAAATATTAATTCTCACTCTTACAAATATATAACCATTATTTTTTTTGAAGAACTACTCTGGTTATGGCAAATAAAATGAATGAAATAAAATAAAATGAAACAGTGAGCATGGTGGCTCACACCTGTAATCCTAGCGCTTGGGAGGCTGAAGCAGGAGGATCCCTTGAGCCCAGTAGTTTGAGACCAGCCTGGGCAACATAGGGAGACCATGTCTCTATTAAAGAAAAATAAATTAAATAAAATAACCCAAAACCAATTAGAAAATTTCAACCACAGGTTGAAATACTTTAAGTCAAATACATACAGATTTCATTAAGTCAAATATTGTAAAAAAGAAGTATATGTGTATATACCCTTAAAACATATAAATCCTAACCAAAAATGACAACACTGTAAGGTATACCAAAGTATGTTTAACTTTAAAAAGCCTGACCCAGTATCAAAATTCATATCAAGGACAAACGGGAGCTATAAAAACAGAATTTCCCTCAGTGTACTTAAACTTTGATCTAATTTAGAAGCATTTGATTTGCAGACATTTTTTGCCAGGGTAGAATCATAGGTTCTTAGGGTGGAAAGAGATTCTAAATGTCACCTGACCAGGTATTCCTGGATCCTAGTTGCCCTATTCAGAAGGGCTCTTCCTAAATTTGTTTGGTGAGGTCACCTCATTGACACCAAGTGGGAGGATCAGGATACAGTTTAGCTGTGAACAGTGGCCTCCCAAGCTGATCTCATTCTCCAAAGCTAATCCCACGATTCTTTAGCATTACAAATATGGATGAAGCATTTCACAAACAAGTGCTTGCCTTTGTTAACAGTTTCTTTTGATTCCATCAATAATACCTTAGCTGCTTTCTTTTATAAGAATGGGGGAGAAAGGCCTGATTTCTTGACAGACCTATCTGGAGAGTGGTAGTTGGAAGGAAAGTGTGTATCCTAGAGAACAAAGATCTCAGCCCTTGAGCAATTCATTCAGATTTTGAGTGGTATGCCGGGATGAGGATGGGCTGAATAAGGCAGGATGTAATCACACCATAAAGGCTACACATAACCTAACAAGTGAGGAGAGGCGGCTTTGTCAAGAAGGAAAGAGATTCTGAGTCTATGAGTCAGGATCAATTCCTTTTTTATTCTTTTTCTTTTTCTTATTTTTTTTTTTTTGAGACAGGGCCTTGCTCTGTTGCCCAGGCTGGAATGCAGTGGCACAATCATAGCTCACTGCAGCCTTGAACTCCTGGGCTTAAGAGATCCTCCTGCCTCCAGGGTAGCTGGGAGTACAGACATGCACTCCCACACCCAGCTACATTTTTAAATTTTTGTAGAGATGGGGTCTCATTATGTTGCCCAGGCTGGTCTCAAACTCGTGGCCTCAAGCAATCCTCTAGCCTCGGCTTCCCGAAGTGCCGGGGTTACAGGTGTGAGTCATGGCTCCCTGCTGATCACTTCCTGCCTCTAGGCCAGAATCTGCTACTCACCTTCTCTGGGCTGCCATCTCCTCACCTGTGATGTCTGCCCTACCTAACAACAGGTTGAGGTGGTCAGAGAAATCTGGCTCTGGCTTTACGCAGTGCCTTATTGTGATTATGTTGGCATGAGTGGTCAGTGTGGCCTGCTTCTGTGGGGGTGGGACCCAACTGATGGGGAAAAAGATGACACATTAAGAGGAGGAATCCTGGGGACTAGAGTAGCTGCTCAGTTACTTCCATCTATATTAATCATGGTTTTATTAGTTTTCCTGTCTTTCCCACTTGACTGTCAAGTCCATGGGAAACAAGACCTTCACTGCCTTGTTCTTTATTGCATCCTCAGTGATAAGCGAAGTCGGTGCTCAATAAATGTTTGTTAAATGAATAGAAGAAGTGAAAGACCTGGGATCCAGTCCTAGGTTTGCCATTGACCACCTCCTTCCTGGAGCAGGTCACTTAACCTCTGTAGCCTATGAGATTGCTGTGAGGATCACATGGAATAGAGGACCTTGAGTACTTACATAACATGTGATACACAGATGTTAGTTATTGGGTTGATTGTGGGAAAAAATTCTTCAGGAATGAGATATGTAGTAGCCCTCTTACCAAGCAATGCATTGAAGGCTAATAATCTAACTGCGATTCACACTTTATGATGCAGATAATGTTTGCTGACTTTATTTCTAAACAAGCTAGTATAAACTAAATTACGACTAAAATGTGAATTATTTGATGGTTTTTGTCAACTGAGCAAGTATTTTATTTCAGTCAAGTAGGAAAAGGGGGCTAAGAGAATGACTTAATTTGTCTCAAATGAGCACTTTATTACAAAGAGTGCTACTGTTCTATGTAATACATTGCCAGAAAGTTTCATATTCTTTATTGTATTTGGATGAGATCTTTTCTAGCTAAGTGGCCATAAGAATTTTTTCTTTGTTTCCTCTGTAGCGCAGGCTGTAGTGCAGTGGCATGATCTTGGCTCACTGCAACCTCCACCTCCAAGGCTCAAGCAGTCCTCCCACTGCAGCCTCCGAGTAGCTGGGACTACAGGCATGTGCCACCATGCTGGGCTAATGTTCGTATTTTTTGTAAAGATGGGGTTTCACCATATTGCCCAGGCTGGTTTCGAACTCTTTGAGATCAAGTGATCTGCCTGCCTCAGCCTCCCAAAGTGCTGGGATTACAGGTATGAGCCACCACTCCTGGCCTGTGAGAATATTTGTAAAGCTATTATTAAAAAAAAAAAAAAAAAAAAAGCAAGCCATGGAATTTGCGATTTATCATCTGGTTGTATGTGTTAGATTTTAATAATAAAAGTATAAGAGGTTCTAGTTCCATATTCTAGATGACTAAGATATTTCTTTATTGAAACACATTTGGAATATGGTTTACTGGTATCATAACATTCTAATGAAAATTATAAATAAAAAGTGACTGATCTCCATAAGTACACTGCTTATAATTAGGAAAAATCAATTTGTATATTTTTTTATGAGATGGATCTTACTGAAACCTGAAGATTTATATTGCTCACACTTGTAATTCATTTCAATTTTTTTATTTACAGTCTACTTAAAAATATACATAGAAAATAAAATCTACTTAGAGTTTGTTCAAAATTAATCCTTTAAATATTTTACATAAAGTATATTTAAATTTTTCTCTGTGGCATAAAGGAGAGAACAGAAGTTTGTGTTTCATTTTATTTTTATATTTTAGTGAGTCACATAGTACCTATACCTAAAATTTAATATCCATCTTTCTCTAAACTTTAGTTTTTATTATTTGTCTCTTGATTATCATTATTTTATCCTTGCCAAAGATGTGAGTTCTCCAACTGGTTTCTTTGTACATCTCCATACTTCTGCCTGTGTTTATAAATATTTTGTAATTTTTTTGGACCCTTTGTCTTATCTTTCAAAGAGAATACTGAAGATCATCTGTAAATTGTATATAATCTCTCTCATTTTCCTCTGACCTGTCAATAATCTCTAACCAATAGAATACATATGTATATTTTATACATATGTATTTTAAAGCTATCATTTATTCAGCACTTACTATGGGCTTTTAATACAAGTGTATTTGTATTATCCCTATTAAGAAATGTAGTAACCTGCCTAAGATCATTCAGGTCAATGATTCATGTAACTTTAACTTGGTCTATCCCTTGGTAATTCTACCAGAACCCATAGAGATATGAGTTTTGCTCCAAACTGATGTACCTCTTTCTTTATGACCAGAGGTTCCTTAACCACTTACTTCTCCTATACTTTTTTCTACTGTCTTTTCCTCATTTTCCCTTTTACTCTCATCACCAAAGTGTTCTTTATCTCTTGTGTTATCTGTCATCACCAGCAAAAGACCTACATGTCTGTGATTTTCACTTCTGAAGGATGTTCTTGTAGTAAGAAGTCAGGTGACTCCAAGACAGCAGAATCTTTTCACTCACCTGTTCTGGCTGGGCAAGAGCTCCCTGCCAAGGACATCATGGAGGGAAAAGCCTGGGGTTGCGGGGGGGGGCTGCCATCCTGTGCCAAGAGGTAAACCCTTCCCCCATAAATTACCTTGGTATTACTAAACATTTTCTATTTGTCAGGCACTTTATAGTCATTTTTATTGGTTCTTTTTACTAGTTATAACTGCATCAGAACTGCATTCCTTTTCTCTTTTAATTAAGTGCTCTGAATGAAGTGACAAAGACTGAGGGCCTTGGGGAGCAAGTCTTTAACTGCCAAACAGTCAGTGAACAGATAAAGAACCAAAGAAACAGAGGACTGGTCCCAGCGAGCGTCAGACCCCCAGCAAGGAGCCAGTCTGCACTGACCCACTGAAGAAATGGCTCCCGGGGGCTTGACTTTGTATTTTAAAAAAAGTTCCCAAGTCAACCTAAGACTGTAGCTTTCAGCCACTGATGTCTCGGGTGTACACTGACATTTGGAAGACTGGGCTGTTCATTTCACCCGACCCATCATGTTCCCCTTTCTTTCCCTGAGGCTCCAAAAACACAAAATCACACTAAGATTCATTCTGTTTTCAAAAGACACATCCATCAATATACTTGTGTTTTGGTGTCCTTTTTCTCCTCTCTTTAACACCTAACTATACCATGTTTATAACTTTATCTATAAGGTACAGCTTTAAAAGTACCAGTGTAGAAGTGGCCTGGAGCTGGAACCAGAACTTTAACTTTGCTTCTTGGTAGGTAGGTGAATGTGAGGGTCAGTTTTCCTCATCTGTAGAATGGGTATGATGAAAGTTCCTATCCTTCCCCTTCAGCTGTGCATAGATTCACAGGACTTATCACACAGTCAGGGTTTATTCATTTGGTTACTTATTTGCCTCCCCCACGAGACTGAGTGATTCCTCCAAAAAAAAAAAAAAAAGATTTTCCTGTGTCCCCTCAGTCTGTCTAGCCCAGTACCTGACACTAGGAACTGCCCTACTAAGCCCTTGGAATGAAATCACATACAGGAAAGCCCTTTGCTTTCCTGTGAAAAACTATCTACAAGTACCTTAGTGATTACTCATAGTGTGGCCCCACAGACCTGAGAGGTGAATGAAACCACGCTGGGCTCCAAAGCCATACATTTAGTGAGTGTGAGTTGTAATTAACATGTGAACTATGACAGGGTACCAGTTCTGGATTTTGTGGGATTATTGTACGTATGCTCAATCTTAAAATATGTGGCTTCACAACAGGGTGAACATTTAGAGTGGCTCATATGTGGTGGAATGTGGCAGCTTACTTGGAGTGGGGACACCTAAAACACAAGTATACTAAGGCTTACAGGAGAAGCCTGCAATGTTACAGCAAGGAAAAGGCTTAAATTTTTTGACAAGGTAATATTTTATTTTTTCCTGGGTTTCCACATTCCCCATACATGCACTTCAGGTTTAACTGTTTAGTCTTTCAGTTCTGTTAGGCCACTTTTGGTCCCATTTCTGAGATACTAATACACACCCCTTACTCTCCAGGGCTGACCTGGGAACACTCATCAAATGAGATAAGACTGATCTCCAGCCAGTACTTTGGACTTGCCCTAGGTATTCCACTGTAGTTTCTCCAGTGTCTTCTCTTAAATATTTCTAAGTTATTCTTCACCTCCAAGTTCCTACCTTGCACACAGTAAGTGCTCAATAAATGCTTTCAGAAATGAATCTGCTTTTCAGTTTTTCTGAATAGCATTCTCCTTCACCTTGCCTTTCTCTCAGATCTTGGCTCACGTCCCAAGAGGTGGTTCTAAAAACCCTTCAAGGGAGGAGTTATAGGACGACATGGGATTCTATGACTCCATGATCCTTTTCATAAATTAAAAAAAAAAAACCCACGAGACACATTCCTGGATCATTACCACCCCCACCACCTCCATAAAGTGATCCTGAAAAAAACAGTAAAATCCAGCATTGTGAACACCCTACCATTAATTATAAAAGACGAACATGTGAAAGAACTCTGGGGTGAGCGGAAAAGAAGCTAGCATAATCAGCTTTCTAATGTTCTTGTTATACTTTTATTTAGATCTGTGTGTTTCTACAGCAACATGTTTCTAAATTGCTACCTCAATCCACTGAAAAATAAACATTCAGCAAGTCTCTTTTTTTTCTGGAGTGAAAAAACAACAACAATATTTGTTCAAGATGTAAGAAAATATCCAAAATCTATTTAGATATAGTTTTGTCAGAAAGAATATCACAAAATAGAAGCCAATATTCCATATAAACCGGCTTAATACAATATGCTATTCTATAAAACCCAAAAACCTATTCCATAAGGACTATGCTGGCTGAATACTGTAAGTATTTGGAGGGCAAACTAAATCAGAGGTAATAAATCCCTGCACTGTCACACTAAAAACAAGTCACAAAAGATCATTAACTGGTCAGCGATAATGTATCAAAATACCAACCAATTATCTTAATTCTGTAGTCTATTTCAACCGTATATTAGTACACCTCAACTTTAAGTGGCATTTCTATTGATTTACATAGTATCGAAGGCAGAAGTCAAGTATTAGAAAATTGTGGTGCATTTTTGCATTAGGGAAACGTAAACATCATAACACAGGCTCTAGCCAAATATAGACCCTACTTCTAGAATACTGAAATTAAGAGATTTATGCAGATTATAGCTATAATGACCTTCATAATATTTTAGGAATCCTAGTATAATGACCACTCCCTTCATCTCAAGCCATTCCAAATAAAATTTAATCTCTTTTGAAAAACTGTTGATTTCATTCTGTTCATTGTTGTCTCATTTCATCTGTGAATGTGCTGTAGCCTGGGCAGCAATTATGCCCATCAGTGGGCTGCCCAAATCCTAGTGCTAATTTTTTAGCACTAGAAAATTTCTGGCCGGGCATGGTGGCTCATGCCTGTAATCCCAGCACTTTGGGAGGCTGAGGCGGGTGGATCACCTGAGGTCAGGAGTTTGAGACCAGCCTGGCCAACATGGTGAAACGCCGTCTCTACTAAAAATACAAAAATTAGCCGGGCATGGTGGCACATGTCTGTAATCCCAGCTACTCAGGAGGCTGAGGCAGAAGAATTGCTTGAACCCAGGAGGCGGAGGCTGCAGTGAGCCCAGATCGCACCACTGCACTCCAGCCTGGGAAACAAGAGCAAAACTCCGTCTTAAAAAAAAAAAGAAAAGAAAATTTCCATGCCTCTGTAAAGAGAAATAGGAAGGGTCTGCAGAACTAAGTTAGAAGAAGGTGTGCAGTTAAATCCCACGTGGGCCACAGAACATGCAAATCTTAAGGTAAAGCATCCACACGGATGGGCTTTTTTAGGTTAATTGTGAGAGGGAAGAGGGCCCAGGTAGGCCAGAGTGCAAGAGCCTGCACTGAGATTTCGTATCTCCCAGAAGACCTGCAAAAGTGCTACTGGCCAGAGTCTATGGATGCCCCAAAAGAAGAAACAACAGAGGGGCCCCCGGTGCAGCACCTGGACAAGCTACTTCCAAGAGCCAAACTGAAGGCTGGGGCTAGGACTTTATGATAAAGATCTGCATTTGTTCAAATGTAAAGCATTCTGCACTAACAAAATGATAGCAAATATTCATATAGTGCTCATATTTGAAGCACTTTTCAAGCAGTATCTCATTTAACACCCACGCTCCTGTGAGATCATTGTTATCATCATTCCCGTTTGACTGAGGAGGAAACTGAGGCACCCAGAGATCTGGGCAGAGCTGAGATTTGCTCCAGGGGATGTGGCTCTGGAGTCTGTTCTTAACCACTATGTGATATAGTTTCTCAAATGAGGTTGCTCCAAATCCCAGACCCAGCAAAGGCTGGGGGCCCCACACAGCAAAACGGAAGCATGCCACACACCGGAAATATTCTTTTGTGTGTCTCTGCATACTTATGTCACTGCTTTGTGATGCTGTCTTTTAACAAGTTCTCTCTTCTTTAGTTGTTCCAGAAAGCATCACAGGTAATAATGTGATTTCATGTTCTATCATCTTCTCTTTATTGGATTCTTTTATTTGAACAGTTGATAAGAATTTTGCAATCAACAGGCCATGGGTTTGAAAGAACATACTGTGGAATCTGACAGGCTGGGTTCAAATCCCAGCATAGTTACTTACCAGTTGTTAGGGCTCAAACAAGTGAATCAACATCTATGACCCTTAGCTTGCTTCCTCCTTTATAAAATGAAAATAATAACCATAATTCCTGGAAGGGCTGCATGAGGATTAAATGAGACCACATCGGCCAGTGCTCAAGATGTTCAGAGCACATGCACTGCCTAGGAGTCTTTTCAAGCGCAGGGGCTGATTCAGGGGCACAGAGTGGTGGGATTTTTGCATTTCCCACAAGCTCCCAAGTAATGCAGATGTTGCTGGTTGGTGGACCACTTTAAAGCTTTCAGTATGTCTTCATTATTATTGTTAATGATTATATTCTACTCCATAGCTACAGAACCAGTTAGAGATTGTGACAGTGTACATCAGAACTCTCCAATGAATGAATCAAGTTTGTCTCTGCAGACTGCATGCAGTACAACAAGATGGGAGCCTCATGCCTTATGCCCCTACAGTGCTCCCCCATTCACTCCTGCCTGGATCTGGTCTAACAGTCCACTCACTGACCCATAACAGCCAGGAATGTGGAAATAATTCACGTTTCTAAGTTAAGTTCCTTAAAACTGCATGTCAAAAACCATAGCAACTTGAAATATCAGAATTAATCCACAATCACAAGAAACTTATCCTCAACACTTATTTCTCAGATTATGATAAAAATGAAGGATTTTTTCAAATATCAAGTTTACATATACATATATATATGAAGATATTATCTATGAACATTTTGTCTAAATGGAGGGTGAGGCAGAGAAATGTATAAATATGAAATTCAATTTAAAAAATATAGATAGTGTACTTAACTAGTTTGGTCCCTGGCACACAGTGAAAGGGCCCAAATGGGAACTGGTGCTATAAATAATTGCTTCCTTTTTCTTGTGTTAAGACAGAAAGGATGGGGATTGAATGGGGAGATACTAGGCTGAACTGGGTTAAACCGGACTAGGGACATGAAGTAAAACTAGAAATTCATGATCACAAGCTCCCAAACTAGTCCTGACATTTTAATGTGGCAACTGAATTACTCACAAAGGAAGCAACATCTGTCTCTGTCATCCCTTAGCATTCCTTTCTGAACTCCTCCTCTTGTTGCCTAGAGGCCTAGCACCTAATGCTGTCTTAAATCTGCCAGCCTCTTCGGGCAGCACGTTTTACCCCCCTTCCTCCCAGACTGGATCAAAACCTTCCAGGGTTCACTGCCAGTCGGGGGAAAGCAGTACACTTGACCCTTGAATGACAGGGGTTTGAACTGTGCGGGTTCACTTATATGCGAGTGTTTTTCAATGAAAGTCACACCAAGTGTGCCTGCCTGTCCTGCTTCCCTTTCTACCTCCTCTATCTCCTCTGCCTCTGCCACCCCTCAAACAGCAAGATCAACCCCTCCTCTTCCCCCACCTCCTACTCAACCTGAAGATGACAAGGAGACCTTTATGATCATCCACTTCCACTCAACGAATAGTAAATATATTTTTTCTATCTTATGACTTTCTTGATAACATTTTCTTTTCTCTAGCTTACTTTATTGTAAGAATACAGATGATACATAAAGCATACAAAATATGTGTTAATCAACTGTTTATGGTATTGGCAAAGCTTCTGGTCAACAGCAAGCTATTAGTTAAGTTTTGGGGAAGTCAAAAATTTGTTAAAAGCAGCGTTTTGACTGCAGGGGGTTGGCGTCCCTAAGCCCTGAGTTGTTCAATGGTCAACTGTAATTCAGGGTGTGAATGAGTCCAGATACTCCCAGGAAAGGTCTGGATTATGAAGAGGATTTTCAAGTGGCATTGGCTCTATCTTCCGGTGGAGATGGTGCTGCAGGGTTGGAGGTGCAGAATGGGCTGGTGGAGTGGGGATCACTAAGAAGCCTGAGTCCAACCTCAGCTCTCTCCTTCCAGGTCTCTCCAATTCCCTCAGCTATCCGGGGTTACATAAATGAACTCATCACTAGAGGCCTGCACCATCTTCCTGCTGCCCTGCAGCCCACAGGATTAAACACAACCAAAGTCCCTGCCTGGAGAAAGAGGAGCTGAATCACACACCTCAGGATGGAGAGGGTCTTCAGAGAAAGGAAATTCTCATTGGGGGTGAAAATGTGAAAAGCTAGCCCAAAGCACACTATGTACATGCAGGAGTTGCCTAAAAGCACATATGATTAAAAACTCCAAAGAAAACGCAGACACTTTTGACTTATGATACTGTAAGATAGCTCCCACCTCCGTTATTTTTGAAAATTCTGTTACCCAAGGCTTGGGCAAAATTTATGATATCCACCCCTGCCAAATAAAAAAACCCTGTCTGTCATGAATGAAAGTTTGCTGTCATATGTAAGTGGATCTTTTTTAGGGAGAAAGAAAAGGCTCTGTCAGGTTGCTATACGCTATAAGCTAAAAGGTAAGAAGTCTGGCTGTAAAGAAAGTGTTGAAAGGAATTTGGAGAATCACTGAAAACCCAGAACATGCCTCATTAGGTTCAGCTTCCTGTAGTGCTAGTGTGGGCATAGCAGGGTCTGTCATCCAGTTTATGGTCATGGGCATTAGATAACACAACCTCATATTCAGGTTTAATCTCAACCCATACCCTTTGCTGTAGTGTACCTCCAACGGCTGAAAAGATCATTTATTTCTGGGCCATCTACAAGCTCATGCTGTCATAAAGACTCAAAACCATTCAGCACCCATCTTCTCTTGAAAGAGAAGAGTAGGCAAAGGAACAGTTTTCATAAATCTGAAAATCCAAAAGAACTTTATAGGGCCCAAAACTTTAAAAGTTCACCTGTTTCCCCTCTGATGATCATGTAGCAAGCAGAGAATTATTTCAGCTTTAAGGGCATAAATCCACTAATTGCCCAGCCTCTATGAATCCCTCTTGAGGGCAAGGACTGAATCCTGCTCCTCTCTGCAGCACTTAGCAAGCAGAAAGATGCTCAGTTAACAGTGGATGAACTGAATTCAGCATCTTAGAGCACTAAAAACGTTAATTAAAGAAGTGTGCCTGTGCAATGTTTCAAATGTTAAAGCTACGTTTTCTTTCATGTTAGTTTATCAAGGTCAATCCATATCCCCTTTTTTTGAACCAATTAATTCATACTACCTTATCCCTTATATAAATTCTCCAAAGAAATCTTTAAAAAGGCAACTTGACTATTGGTACAATGCAATGAATGACAGATAAGTAAAATTGGTTCTACAAATAAAAGTTCTAACATATGACAGACCTACAGATGACTAGTTTACATGTACGTTCCTAAGACTTCAAAGACACATACTACACAGCAACTCCTGTATCGATTTTGCTTTCAAAATGGCAGTTAAAACACCAAAAGGTGTCTTGAAACTCAAGTTTTATTGGATAACTGAAGTAGGGCTTTGACTGGCCTGGACCCACCTGGATGATCATCCAAGTGGTCTCACATATAACTAGTGGTCCTCGGAAAACAAAGGCTTCTTCCTGCTTGAAAACTACTTAGTAATGACAAGAGGGTGGCCTTTTGGTGACATTTGCTTGGGGAGTCAAATTTTAAAATCAGGGTGATACAAAGATTTAAGTTTTGGATGAATGGGATCCACTTTCTCCCTGGCAACAAATATTTCTTTTTCTGTTTCATGGGTCAGCTTGAGTACAGAGTGAACTGACATCAGATATGAGTTTATATCAATTTAAAATAATACTCCTGAATACTGGTTACAACATTAATATGTGAGTGCACGGAAGAGAATATAAAGGTACAGATTTCTTTCCCAAAATGACTGCTGCAAAACACTGAGTGCATCACCTTTTAACTGTCTTTATTTTGATCTAGTTTAAACAGATAAAGAAGCCAAAATTTTGCAAATTGGCCACTTGCCAGGTGGAAAACGATTAATTTATAGATTCCTGGTACAAAAGCCAAAACAGTAGGCGCTCAGTAACTACTTCCTGAATGAAGAAAGTTATATACTTATGTACAAAACATTTAGTTTCTCCACCAACTTGAACTTTTCATAAAGGAGAGCAAACATTCTTGCAGTAGAAAAAGGAATGTAGCCACAAACTAATATTAAAAATCAGAAAAATACCCACTCTTTAAAAGGCAGTTAATCTTTTTTTTTTTTTTTTTTTTTTTTTTGAGACGGAGTCTTGCCGCCAACACGCCCGGCTAATTTTTTGTATTTTTAGTAGAAACGGGGTTTCACCGTGTTAGCCAAGATGGTCTCGATCTCCTGACCTCGTGATCCGCCCGTCTCGGCCTCCCAAAGTGCTAGGATTACAGGCGTGAGCCACCGCGCCCGGCCAAAGGCAGTTAATCTTAATAGCTCCAAATAACCATGGCAAGAAGTCTTGTTACAATCGCTATACTCCTTTCATGTTTATAAAAATTCGATTCCATCTATAAGAAATAAAGAACATCCCTCCCTCTTAGTCTTCAAATTCAAAATAGGACCTTAGCAGTTATTTCAATAATACATAAAACGCATGCCTTTCACTATTAAGTAGATACATTAAATATTCCTTCTTCCTTGCCCCTACAGAACCTGAGTGGATTCCCTGAGCTGTCAGCCTCTGGCTTCTCCTCAAAGGTAAGTTAATGAACAATTAACTGTGTCAGCCTGCTTGCAGCCTGCTGCAGTTTCCACCCTGCTAACTATAAGGACCAACGGCCCACACTGAAGACAATAAAACACAAACAGGGGATGTGTACCAGCCCCCAAAATCTTTTCACTAATAGATGTCCTCTCTACAGAATTCCTTAAAAGTATTTCTAGAAATAATCTAGGTTAGGGTCAAGCAAGTGCAACTAAAGACACCTTTGTCACAGCTTGCAAATGCTTCACACTTTTGTTTGGCACAGGAGAGAGACATGTCTACAAAAACTGTAGTGACAAAACTATGACATTCAGAATCTAAACTTTATTAGTATTTTTTCCTCTGAGAATGATAAAGAACAAAATTATAAATCTCTATCATCCCTCTAAACTGAAGTACTATTCTCTGAGGTAGGAAAAATGCTCTATTTTTATGCAAAGAGAATAGTTATAAGGATGGAAGATACAGTGGTAAGCAGTTTAAAATGGACTACATGACCTCCACCTGGGAGCTTGCAAACCGTACCAATAACTGGATCATTTTAGATCACAATAGCTATTTGGGGGACAAGGGAACTAAAACTACGCTTTACTTTTAACACAACCATTCAAGAGAATTAAAGAGTGGACCAGTTAAAGCGACCATCACAACCATCGCCATAATTCCTCACTCCCCCCAAAAGCCAGATACTTCACATGAGCAATCACACATTCCATAATCTTTGTTAATCCTTGAATGCATTCATTTTTTAACCAGTCCCATAAATAATATACTGAACAACACCCTCAAGAAGTAAAAAGAGTAAATGCATTTAAAGAAGCAGGCTCTTCATCTTTAGGGAAACTTGCAATATTAGTAGAAAATCAAAACATCAGTGTGTGACCTCTCTGTTATCGAGATGTCTCTAAGATGGTCAACAGTGGAATTCCGTATGACACTACTTGATAAAGTCCAGTCAGTATTAGGCTAGAGAGCCCATGTTTATGATTAAGTAATAATGACTGAAGCTGGAGCTGCACAGGGCATTTCCTGGGGATTAATGACCAGCCAGAAGAGTTGATGACCCAAAGCAATGCCACAGGCCAGCAACCTCAGCTAGGCATTAAGCCCCAGGAAATGCACTGAACCTCAACTCTTACAGTGATTTTAATACACAAAGAAGGAAAAAGTTTGCTATCAGCTTTCTACTGAGCAATACTTCGACTGCTCAGACTTCATAAGTGAAAAGCTGACTATTAAAAATGTGCAAACTGAAAACTTTTTGTAGTGTTTTAACTAACAGGGACTTGGAGCTAAGATCTTGTTTGAGAGCCATAATAATCATATAAGCCATATATGGACACTCAAATCTATATTTAACTTAGGAGTTACCTGACAATAATGCAAGAATAATAAAAGCATCAGTATACAGTTTTTTGGAACTGATTTATTTTACTCAGGTAAATAAAAGATAATGACTGAAAGACTGCATTCCTTAGAACAAAACAAAACCAATGAAACGAAACCCTCTTATATTTTGTGGTTCTTTACGTCACAATTCTATATTACACTGGTGTCAAGAAACCAGCAGACAGATGCCAGTAGACAAATGGTTTCATTGTTATCCCAAGGCCATGCACGCCTTAATAAACTTTCTTAGGCTTTTAACTCTTAATTAATCAGGTGCTATTCTAAACTAGGGCATTTCAAGGGTTTTTACTGTATCAGAAGAATGTGAACATTTATTTTTGCTTTCAAAGAAAAAGCAAACCCTAAATTCTCCTCTCCATTCTTAAAACTCACTAACACAACCTGTCAGAAATGGACTACACACCTGAAGTACAGAAGACACATAGCCTACAGGTCTTGTGTATTTTAGAGAACTTTGGTGTTTATATTACCACTCACAGCCCCTTTCTCAGTTGGCCTTGAGGCTTGCCCATTAGCTGGTAAACGTTTGAAAGGGTCAGTGTGTCCAGAACTGGAATTTCCACTTTGGAAAAAGCACAGAGGTACCTGACATATGTTCCTGGAGGGCCTGCACTATACCTTCAGACCCGCAAAATTCCTACTTCTGCTTGATGGCAGGCAGGTCAAAGTTGTAAAACCTCCAGTGGCTACTCCTGCCTGCAGAATAGAACACAGTGTCCAAAGACCCCTGGTTTCTGACTCCTAGAGAGTGTCCAAAACATGAATATAACTTTAATAATACTCACGAAAATACTACCTTCGGGAAAATAAGAAAAGAAGAATCTAACACTAGAGGCCCCAATCTCGACCCAGAATTTGGCACTGCTTAGACTTAAATCATGTTAGGGTGGAAATAGTTTCTTCCTCTTTGATGAGGAGAGTGAAGCCAAGGAGAAGTGAAGTGATTTGTCCATGCTGACTTAGCTGCTGGGATAGCACTCTTACTCTAATTATCTACTTCATAGGTATTATCTGCCCCCTAGATAGTGAGCTCCGTGGGGCTAGGGGGAGACAGCAATGTTTCAGTGCCCACAGTGCTGGGCACCACAGGCCCATACTCCAATTTGTAGCCTGACTGGAATTGCAGATACCACGTTCCCACTTTAGTTTATGGAAATTGCACCCCACACTGCCAGTTTACATTCAACTACATGTTACAGTATAAACTGGCACTCTCAACTGCCTGGCTCTCCACTCTCCACCCCTTTTCTTTAAAAAAAAAAAAAGCTACAGGAAGTGGGATTGGCACGTTTTCTTTTCAATAATTTATAACTGTTTTTCTACCTTCTAAAGTCATGGCGAATACGTAATAGAGTCTTTTAAGAGTTACTTGATTCAAATATGTCTTAAGTAACTGCTTCCTTTACGTTTACAGTGTTCTCGCAGTCTTTGCCTTATAAAACTCATGCATTCAATGAAGAGCGGCTGCAAGAGTGAGCTAATCCTTTTGTTCGGCGAACTTTGAAGTTTTTCGCCTTACTGCACAGCAGTGATTTGTTAGGTAGCATGCCCTCTCTCACATCTTTTAAGGTTAGGTGTAAAGTTTCCCAAAAAGCACCAAGAGAGTTAACTTCTAAGGGTGAAACGAAATCCGATTCAGTACATTATCTACTTTTTAAAACTTCCCCCCTACCCAGAGCTGCATTAGCACAAAAGTTAGTCCCGAAGTGGTACCAAAGAAACATTTCATGCATAGAGTTTGGTTTGGTTACCTGGGTGGGGGAAACAATAGCAGGTGAAACTATTGTGGGAGAATTGGTGCTTCTGTGCCCATTGGCTTCTGGAAGAAGAGGCAGGGGGTCGTGTTTCACGGAAACCACCACCACCGCATCCACAGGCTCCGAGGGGCGGATACAAAGTCTTTTGGGGGAAGTGGGGCCGCAGATTTCCCCCGACCCGAACACCGACTCGTACAGGGCGCGCTTGGGCGCAGCCTCGGATTTCACGTCGGGCCCGACCTGGCTGTCTTTGGGGAGGATGTAAGTGTTCCCCAGCGAGGGCGGCTGGGGGCGGTGGTGGTGGGAGGGATGGGTGGGGGGGTGGTGGGAGTGGTGCCGTGCCGCCCCGTTCAGAGCCTCGGCGTAGCAGCCCTGCGGGGCGGGCGAGCCCAGCTTGGTGCCAATGCCCGCGATGCTGTTGAGCGTGGCGATGGAGACGGCGCCGATGCAGTGGTTGGTGTAGGTCTTGGAGAGCTTGGCCGCCTTGGAGAGCATCTGCATCCGAGTGCCTAGCAAGTTCTTGCCGATGGCTTTGTTCTCGTACCAGGTCACATCGCCCTCGCTGCAGTGGTCCCGGGGCCGCTGGAAGAACGCCTTGCAGAGAGGGTTGCGTTTCGACAGGTACTTGACGAAGCTGGCGTAGGGGCAGAACTCGGTGCCCGTCTCATACATGCGGGGCAAGTTCTCCTCATCGCTGCTCTCGGCGCGCTTCTTGCTCCACGACGACGAGCGCGACTTGTGGTAGGGCCCGAGGGACTTGAAGTAGACGAACTTGCGACCGTCCTCGTCCATGGCCAGCCCAAAAGAGTCCTCCTCCAACTCACGCTGGTTCTCGCGGCCGCGGGTACAGAAGTACATGCACGTCTCGAACCAGACCTTGTTGAGCAGCCCGAAGGGCGTGTTGGTGCTGAAGACGCTGGAGGTGTACAGCTTGCGCAGGTCGGCGCGCGTGATGGCTTGCTTCTGCACCACCGGCCCGGCGCCCTGCTCCTCGAGCTTGCGGATGACCGCGGCCAGCGTCAGGTTGGCGCTGCGCAGCTCGGGATCCTTGGTGAGGTCGAGCGTGCGGCAGTACGGGGGCTCATTGAGGTAGCGGTTGAGGGAGCTGCGGATGCTGATGAGCGACGACTTGCTGTAGAGCTGGCCGCTCTTGGAGCGGGCCTCGGCATAGAAGGAGCGCAGCACGCGGCACAGCGCCCCCTTGTCCATGGTCTCGAAGTCCGGGCTCTGCGCCTTCTCGCTCAGGTACTCCCGGAAGATGCGCACGGCGTAGCGGGTGGCCAGCCGGGTGTTCTCGCTCAGCCGGGCCCGCTCGGGGCGCTGCAGCACGTCGGGGTCCAGCTCGGCGCCGTCCCCGGGCGGCCCACCGCGGGCCCGGGGCGCCAGCAGTCGCGGCGGCGCCTCGGGCTCCAGCGCGGCGCTCTGGTCCATATTGATCATATGGACCGGCTCGGGCTCCAGCTCCTCCCCGGCCGAGTCCTCGGGCTCCAGGGGCTCGTCCCAGTCCAGCCCCATCTCCTCCTCTTCCTCCTCCTCCTCGTCCTCCTCCAGCCCCCCACCTCCGTCCTCCTCCTCCTCCTCGTCCCCCGTTATCTGCACCTCCTGGATCTCGTCCTCCTCCTCCTCTTCCTCCTCCTCCTCGCCCGCGCTGCAGTAGTGCGGACGGCCGTGGCGGCGGCCGCGGCCCCCCGCGCCGCGCTCGCCCTCGCCCCGCTCCCCATTGTTCTCGGCGGCGGCGGCGGCAGCGCTGGCGCTGCCGCCCGCGCTGGTGTTACAGTCCCCGCTGCCAGGCATTCTCGCCATATTGCCGTCTCTCTGCCAGTCCTCGGGCAGGGCGCATGCGCTATATTGGACCGCAGCGCTGAGAGCTTTTGTGTTTAATGACCTTCAGCTACCGGGAGGCAAAGCCGGGCTCTTAAAGGAGCCGCGCTCCAATTGTCATTCACGAGCGCAGCTCCGGAGGGGCAGCGGCGCGCAGGGGATGGAGGGGAGGGGGGAGGGGGGACAAGTTAGACGGGAGAGATAGGGTAAAGGACGGAGGCTGACCAGACCTTCTTCCTCCCCCACCCGGCTCCCACTTCTAAGAAAACTTTGAAGGAAAAAAAAAAAAGGAAAGGGAGGGAGAGCTGTCGGTGGGGGCGAAACACTCCCAACTTACCCTCTGGCGGAGAATTGCGCGGGCCCGGGCGGGAGAGAGGGAGGGCCGGCGAGAGGGCGGGACGGTCTCGTTTCTCTAAGTAATGCCCGAGGAGCAGTGCCCCTTCCACTGCCCCCTCATTGCCCCCCGGAGCCGGGGGGTCGGGGCGGCGGCTGCGCCGGGCGGGCCGCGGGTGCTGCCGCGGGAAACCCGTGTCTGGGGCCGCCCGGAGCGGAGCGGAGCAGGCAGGTTAATGAGCAGGGTGGAGGAGGCACGGCGAGGCCCCGCACCCTCTCGGCGCCCGCGGCCAGGGCGCAGCGGGCGAGGCTTGGGAGCGGGATGGGGCTGGCGGCGGCGGCGGCTCCCCCACCTACTTGCTGGCGGCGAGGCGCGGGGGCCTGGGGCCAGCCGCGCGGCTCCCAACTCCCTTTCCGACTCTTGCAAAGGAGCGAAACACGCCCCACGTCAGCCTCATCCCTTTCGACTTTTCCAACAGCCACATTTAAGCTGTCATTAAAGACCTGGGGCGCTCCCCGTAGGTCTGGGGCAAGTCCGCGCCGGTCCAGCCAGCCCCGGGAAGGAGCGAGGGAGAGAAGACTGGGAGGGGCCGGTGGGAGGGGAGAAGAGGGAAGAGGCGCTTGGGACCCCAGGGGCCACAGGGACCCTTCCCCACCCGCCCAGGGCGCCGCCCTCCCTGCCCCTGAGCAAAGTGACACAACTCCCTCGGGCGAGGCGCTCCACCAGGCTGGAGCTGAAGTCTCCCTAAGGCCCATCGGGCAGGCGGAAAAAGCGAACTTGGGTCTCGGCCGACCCTGCCGCAGCCACAATTCGGCAATTCGGATCCGGAGCGCACTCTCACTCAAAGTTTGCCAACAGCCATTCGTTCGCCCTCCGGGCTGCGCTGCCTCAGGCGCGCGGGGGCGGGCACCTCGGAAACTGGAAAAGCAGCCAAAGAGCTCGCCGGGTCTCGCTTTCCCATAGGAGACACTGCCCCACTTCCAGCCAAACGCCCGCCCCCGGCGCGCCCAGGCTCCGGGCGCGTCCTTGCGTCGCCGCCTCCCGCTCTCCCGGCCCAGGGGCAGCGTCCCAGAGCCGCCGGGGACCTCGGCTGTTCTCTTAGGAGGCACAGCCCAGGCCACTTTCGGAGCTCGCGCTGCATCCTAACTTTCACCTCCTCCCGCAGCCCGTGTGTACCCTGGCGCGCGGGCCAGCTGCGAGTCCCTGGGGTGAGGGGACACGAGGGAGTCAGGTCCCCAGCAGCGCGCCCCGGTGCCAGGCCGTCCTGCTGGGAGGCAGCCTCGCCTGCTCCTCGGGTGCGTCCTCGAATTTACCTCCAAGTCCGAATTCTCGGCAGTTAAGCTGTGAGAGTTATGTCAACTGCCTGTTTCCCCCTTCCCTGGCCCTCCTGTCTTGCTCTCAAGGGAAACATTTTACGCATCAATTGAAACCCATCCATCAATTTGCATTTTTTTTTTTAAAGAAAGAATGAAAGACCAGGTCTCAGGGCCGTGTGGGCTTCTGAGTGGGAGTTGACGATGTCTTTTTCTGCAGCGAACGCTGCTGGTCCTCCGCGTGCCTCCCCGGCCCTGGACGCCACCCGAGCTTCGGGGAAACCGCGCCAGGTGTGAAACAAGTTAGAGCAAGTCCCTGCCTCGCGGGCCGCCTCTGGCTCCTTAGGGAAACACAAGACACACAGACACACACACACACACACACACACACACACACACACACACACACACACACCACGCTCTCATCCGCCCGGCTCTCCGCGGAGAACCGTCCGGGAATCGTCCCCGAGGTGCGGCGCGGGAGGGGGCCGGCTTTGTTCACAATGCACTGCCCGCCGCACCCGCCCTGGACACGTGCAGAAAGGCGTGTTCGTTTCTCCGAGGCTGCGGTGAGCAGCTAAGTTAGTTGCACACTGGGACCCCCACATACGAGCTGGCACACACTAGTCACACACGGCTACTTCCAGAGGGCTGGCCCTTTGTCCTGGGACGCTCCCAGGTTTTCGGGCCGCGGTGCGGAGAACTCAGGTGGGTGCCCGGCAAGTTACCTACCAGGGGCTGTTCCCCCGCGGCCCTCGCCATAAGCGCAGGGACCCGGGGGCCGCGCTGGCTCCGGGCTGCGCTCCTGGCTTGGCAGGGGACCAGGCCCACGCTGCAGCCTGGGAGCGGAGCCGCCCCCCAGGTCTCCCCACCTCTGCGGGCGGCGGGGTCCACCCCCCTCCCACCAGCTCCCCTCCCTACTGGGCGAGCTGCTTTGAATTGCTCGCAGTTTGCCGGAGGCGGTGTGCTGGGTTGGACGCTCCGGGAAACAAAGCAACCCAAAACAGCTCCCAGTTGACGTCAACTTATTTCCAGAAAAGAAAATAGTTTTGTGCTCCCAGGACAAAATATCCCCCAGGGCAGGTCTCTACTGGCAAAAGTCAGGGGAAGGAGGTGGGGTGTAGCATAACCGAAAAACCCCAAGCGCAAGTAACTTTTTAACGGACTTGGAAAAGCAGCAGTTTTGGGTGCTGCTTGGACAGTTTGCAAACAACGGGCAGGACCCGCGCTTAAATTCGATATGAAAAACGCACCTTGGAAAGTATGCCTTGGCCTGATTATCGGGCAACTGTGGATCTGCTTCGTTGCACCAGCTCCGGAAAGGCTACCAAAATGATCTGCCCGTAGGATACTTCATTAAATACTGGAAAAGAAGACGTCTTTGGGCTACTATCTGTAGGAGTCACGGGAAGAACACCCAGAAAAATAGATATATACCCTGCTTCCCCTCGACCAAAAGAAAAAAAAAGTTGCTTAATTTTTAAAACCCAATAACACAAAATTACAGTGGAGTTCATAAAGTAGTTCAATTCCAAGTTTAATAAATGATCCCTTAAAAACATCCTGTGGTTCCATACACTCAATTCCAAAATGAAAGAATCAAAAAAGCTTTCTTCTTATTATTTCTGTAGAGGCAATATTGGTTGTCGTTCTGCCTATCAGGCAGCATCCGATTCCTCTACTTGACCTCTCCATATCATGAAGTCCGTTCAGACTACCACCTTGACAATCGAAGCTGCCGGTCACCCCTTTGAAAGGATGCTTTATTTCTTGTGCAGGATACATGACTTCTTTATAATCCCAGTACTATAGGGAACATTTATGGCAATTATTTAACTGTCAGAACTCTCTAAACTATGGTAAGATGTTTACAACTTTTAACAAGATTCTCCACCTTTTGCTGGTGGGGGTGGGGGGTCTCTTCGTATTTTGTGCTTCTCCACTTCTCAGAATACTTGAAAATAGTGACATGGTTATTTCGGCATGAAAAACTCCAAATGTTTCCCCCTCGATTCATAACCCAACTACTTCCATTTCAGGCTCACATTTTATGAAAGGTTATACTATACAGAAACATATTCAGCTCTTCCTCCTTTTTGCTTCCAGTTTTCTGAGTATCATCTGTTAATATACTGGATATAGTTGGTTTTTATCTGCCTGTTTCCTCTCTACTAAAGCAACACACACCCTTGTAGTTTCAGTCTGGTGCCTGGGGACATGGTGAGCACTTGTCATTTATATTGAATGAAGAGAATCTGTGTTTGGTTAAATCTTACATTTAGCAGGGAAGTTTTTGTGAAAAATTAAAAATAACATGAATCTGAAGTTCTGTATTAAAAATCAGGACAAATAGTAACTACAAGGCAACATTATTGTTTGCAAGTTAAAATGAATTTAATGGCTGCTTTGGATGAATATTTCCTTATCATTAATTCCCTCTCTAGTGGAACATGCTTTAGAAAGTTATTGCAGAAGTAGAGTGAGGGACCCTTTTCTTGCAGCAGAGTTAATGTTGCCCCTTCCGAAGGCAGATCTGGGGAATGGAAGTGTCTATTAAGAGAGGTGGGCTGGGGAGGATTTAAATTGTTAAATTTCAGAAATTTCATGGGCTCTTGAGAGCAGAGGCCAGAAAAAGCATTTGGTTCATCATTTTAAAGACGCAAATTAAAAGAGACGCCATACTGTCTTGATGTAATTACTAAAAGATTCATAAAGGGCTTTCAAGGCTAAATATGAATTCAAATTGAAACTATTTTGGTATATCTTGGTTTTAGAGGTTTCTTTTTCTTTTTTTTTCTTTTTCTTTTGAGACAGGGTCTTACTCTTTCACCCAGGCTGGAGAGCAGTGGCATGATTATGGCTCACTGCAGCCTCAACTTCCTGGGCTCAAGTGATCCTCCCATCTCATCTTCCCAGGTAGCTGGGACTACAGGCCTGCTCCACCAAGCCTTCCTAATTTTTGTATTTTTTATAGAGATAAGTTTCCCCATGTTGCCAATGCTGGTCTTGAGCTCCTGGGCTCAAGTGAGCCACCACTCCTGTCTCAGAGTTTAGCTATTAATTCTGTTGAATTCAACTGAAGATCATCTTGAGTAATGTTTTTTGAACTCAGATGAAAATTGAACCCATGCCATCTAAGTTGACAAAGTGTAAGAAAAGAAAAATAACTCCACAGGAGCAGAAACTTTGTCTTATTTATTTCTGTATTTCCAGTTCATTTCCAATTCAGTTTCTTGGTATATTTTAGCAGAGTGACTGGCACATAGTAGATACCCAATAAATATACGCACATTTATGTGTGGGGAGAAAGCTAACTTCAACAAAAGGTTGTATAGCAGAGTGGTGAAAAACTCTCTCTGAAGTCAGCCTACCTGGGTGTGAATCCTAGTTTGCCTTACTAGCCACCCTTTTCTATGGCTCAGTTCTCTCGTTATATTACCTGGGTGATAATGATAACAGTCCCTACCCCTTGGGATTGTTTTGAGAATTAAATAAGTTGATATGCACAAAACACTTAACACATTGTCTGGAACATTCATACACATTCAACCATTACTTCTTATTTATTAAGGCTCTATTGTTTCCCAAGCTTGATAGCAAACAAGAAAACTAAGGCCAGAGAGGGTAAAAAAAAAAAAAAAGGTGAAGACATTTGCCCAAGGTCTCCCAGACCTGACCAGGGCAGGCAAGTCTGGTTCCATAGGCCATGCTTGAACCACTTGACCATATTCAGCCTCTAGGAACCAAAGAATGAAGAGAGAAAGAGAGACAGAGAGAAAGAAAAGAAAAGATAAAAAGAAAAAAGAAAAGAAGATGAAAGAAAAGAAAGGAAGGAAAGAATGAAAGAAATAAAGAGGAAGGAAAGAAAGAATCTTCAATAATTCAGAAAGAAAGAAAAAGAAGGAAGGAAGGAAAGAAAGAATAGAGAAAGAATAATCAAGGGAACAATTCAGAAGGAAAGAAAAAGAAAGAAGGAAGGAAAAAAAGAAAGAAAGAAAAGAGAATCTTCAAGGGAACAATTCAGAAAGAAAGAAAAGACGAAAGACAGAGAGAAAGAAAAGAGAAGAGAAGAAAGAAAGAAACTTCAAGGGAAAAATTCCCTACCATTAAAATACCCCTGTGTATAATAGGATTTGGGAAACTTGGAAAGGCAGAATAGTACTTTGCCAAGGTCTTGGACTGTGACACACGTATAAATGGACTGAGAAACAGTGTCACCTTTGTCACTTGCCCACCTAAACACTGGTACATGTTTTCTTGGCTATTGGAAGTAGGGACCCATCTGTGTCTTAGAAGAAATGGCAGTGAAGAATTCAGAGACAAAAGGAACGCCCACAAATTCAACCAGACTAGAAAGAGGCACTTTCTATTGAAATCCTGGGCTATTGTAAATCTCCTGGGGCAAAGAGGGTATTCCTATTTTTTTCTTCAATGCTTTGTCAAAAAACAGGTCAGAGTAAACTTAATGCAGTAATTGACAGGAATAGAATATTTAGTTCCTAATTGCTACCTGGTAACTACAATTCTAGGTCTTTCCACCTAATAATCACCTACTTGTTTCCTAGGCTATTTGTAAAACAAATAATGTACAAGAGAAATGTAGTTTTCCATAAGTAAATTGGGTTTTTATCGAGCCTAAGAGTGTACCATCTCTCATTGTTATAATATTCTGATCATGAAACTTCACTTGGTTAATAAAGAAGTCAAATGTAAAGGTTGTCAAAGTTAAATGAAACCTAAAATTCAGAATGATAGTCATTTCTTTCTCTATCTTCTAGTTGTATATATTGGTAAAAGGTATGTGGGATTAAAGTGGACATTAGTCCTGCTATTAAATAAAATTTTATTTCAGTGTCATTGGAATACTAATTATGGTGGAAAAGGAGATAAAGGTATGTGATAATATGTCATGTAACAAGTATGTATTTTTTAAATAATGGAAGAACTACTTACAATGGTCTCACAATCTAAAATATTCCTGAAACGATTTGCTGTTATTTCAAATAAAGTGGTCTACTAAGTTAGTAAAAGCAAAACAAATACGAACTTAAACACTTTCTACCCAAATGTTGGTATGAAAATGTTATCCTTATCTTCTTTTACTATCAATATAAATTAAAATATCCTTTTACAGGAAAATCGCTTGAACCTGGGAGGCGAAGCTTGCAATGAGCCGAGATTGTGCCATTGCACTCCAGCCTGGGCAACAAGAGTGAAACTCCGTCTCAAAAATGAAAATAAAATAAATAAAAATGAAACAGCCTTTTAAGAATGCAATTATTAGGCAACGTCTTCAAAAGCCATGAAAATGTTCATATTCTTTGATGCACAAATTGCTTCTAGAAGTTTATCTTAGGAAATATCCTGCTTTACTTGTATTTTGGTAAAGTTTGGTTTATTGCATCCAGGCCACTTGGACAAATGAATTTTGTGGTATATGTCACAAACTATGCTGTAGAACTGCATTTTATACTGTCTTAGAGACCTCTCTTTGTTCACAGAAGTTTAGAGAATAAGTATTTGTGGAATGGAGAAGAAAGAAGTTCAATTAGGGTAAAATCACATCTTATCAATGTTCTATAGCAATGTCAGTTACCATTTAATGAGTATCGATAATGATAGTGAAATAAACGATATGTACTTAAAGGGCAAAACAAGATAAATTTTAAAGCTCATATTTCAATATCTTCATGACATTGAGAAAGTTTAAGGACCAGATTTTGAAGCTCTAGATATCAGAAATTGGTATCTGGGTGTATTGGGGCAATTCACAGGATGTGTGGAGGAGTGGGTATGTACCTGCCCTGTGGCTGTGTTTCTAAATGAACTAAAAAAGAAAAAAAAAATCCCCTTTTAAATACCCAGAAGCACTAACCCACATTTTGAACTAATTGACTTACTTTTTCTTAGGAAAGCTTAATTTAACTGATAGGGGCACATGGGTTTATCTGAATATTTAAAGAAGCCCTGGGATGGGTTTGTTCTATTTCTTTAATTTGATGCTGGAGATCCAGGCTTTGCACCTGATGGAAGGAGACTGCCTTGGAGAGGGGCAGAGAAGCAGGAAACATTGTGACCTGGCCCCTCTCTTCTGTGACCTAAGTTTGCAGAGCCAGGGCATCATTGCTCCCAGGGGAAGCCTCACCATTCTTCATGTTTAGTCTTCCTACAGCCTGTCCCTGAATTAGGATACCCCAGGGGTCACATGGTGTCATTACTCCCAGTAAAAACAATCTCCCCTGACATGGATTGCATCTGTTGTTTTACAATCTTTTCTCTCTTTATAGCTCATTCCCTTAAACTAAAAAGCACAAAACACAAATGTGGTTTATCATTCTTTTCTGATTATAAAAGCAGTGTGTGTTCATTGGCAAAGATTTGGGAAGTAGAGAAATCTGGAAACATACATGCATCATATTTCTTTCTTGCTAACGTTTAGTGAATGCTTGCTGTGGGCCTAGGTTTTTACATTAACACTCTCGATTTCTTCTTATGAGTATATGTGAGGGTTGTTCCTATTCCTATTTCACATGTGTAGAAACCCAGAGAGCTTCAATAACTTGCCCAACCTCACAGAGTTAGTGAGGCCAGACTCTAGGGCACACACACTTTCTGAACAACTCACCAGGCCAGGACCTTTCAGTTCTATTTCCACTGCCTAGAGACAACCACCCAAATACATTTGGGTGTTATTTCCGTGAATTCAATCACATGCCATTTACCGTTTAAGTACTACATACAGTATTTGAAAATCTGTAATTCAAACTACGTAATCAGTGGATTTTTGGCAAACTCCGTCAAGCACCTGCTAAGAGACAGGAAGGAAAGAAGGTTCTCTCCAGGAACTCCCTGACTCCAGGGAGGGGCAAATTTTCAATAAGCCCAAAATGGTCAATAGTGTTTCTTCTGTTAATAGCATTCCTCCTGTCTTTCTCATGGTTATCTTAGTGCAATCTGCCGTAGAAAACACACAAACTTATTCTCTGTCCAACTCTGGGAAGTTAGTTGAACTGTCAGAGTTTGAGGATGAATTCCTCAAGCTTTTTTGGCTATTCATATGGTATTACATACAGAATACAGCTTTTAAGTGGATAGTCACTGAAATGCCCAGGAAAGTGTTTGCTGTGGCTACTGTTCCCAGTTCTGTGATACTTTGGATATTCTAAGTGCTTTTTAGACCTCAGTACCATGCTTTAGTGGTCAACATGCTTTCTAAATTCACTATTAACTTTGCTTTCCTAGAATTGTTAGTTTTTAGATTTAGAGCCTGAGATATAATAACTTTTAGAGTGCATCAGAATTAGCTGAATTACCTGGAGAACTTGCTTAAAATATGCATATTCACGGGTGCCAACTTCAGAGATTCTGATTTAGCAGCTCTTGAGTGTGGCCCAGGGATGTATATTTTTAACACACAGCTCAAACAATTCTAATACTAATGTGACCACACTTCGAGAAACACTACCTCAAAGCTCATATATTAAGCAATAAAATAATTTCCTCTCTAGCAATCATTCTGGGGCAGTGAATTCACTTGAAAATTGAATGCAAGTTGTGAAACGTCTTCAGAAGATGCACACACACACATACACACACCAATTTTGCCTACCGTTTCAGCAGAGATTGGAGTGAAGCCTGCATTCTTGAAGCTCTGCAGCTACGTGGTCTCCAATACCACTTTAATACATATCCTCCCCTGGTCAAAACATCATCTTGGCTCCTTTCTTACTTTAGTTTCAAGTCCAAACTCCCCATAGTCTTGCCACAGTCTAATTTCCTGACATTCTCTGTTTCATCTCCCTGATATGAGTCCAGCTCTCTGTTGGGGAAGACTCCAGAGAGTTCTGGAGAGCTCAGACATCGGGAGAACATTTGTCTGGGAGTCCCCAGGACAGTGATCATGGAACTTGCGTGTGTTTCCAAATTACCCGGAAGGCTTGTTGAAGCAGGGTGCCTACATTTCTCAAAAGAAGACATACAAATGGCAAACAGGCACATGAAAATGTGCTCAACATCATTGATCATCAAGAGAAATATAAATCAAAACTACAATGAGATATCATCTCACCCCAGTTAAAATGGCTTACATCCAAAAGACAGGCAATAACAAATGCTGGCGAGGATGTGGAGAAGAGGGAATGCTTGTATGCTGTTGGTGGGAATGTAAATTAGTACAACCACTATGGAGAATAGTTTGGAGGTTCCTCAAAAAACTAAAAATAGAGCTTCCATACAATCCAGCAATCCCACTGCTGGATATATACCCAAAAGATAGGAAATCAGTATATAGAAGAAATATCTGTACTCGCATGTTTGTTGCAGCACTGTTGACAATAGCTAAGATTTGGAAGCAACCTAAGTGTCCATCAACAGATGAATAGATAAAGAAAATGTGGCTTGTATACACAATGGAGTACTATTCAGCCATAGAAAAGAATGAGATCGGCCAGGTGCAGTGGCTCAAGCCTGTAATCCCAGCACTTTGGGAGGCTGAGGCTGGCGGATCACGAGGTCAAGAGATCGAGACCATCCTGGCCAACATGGTGAAACCCCATCTCTACTAAAAATACAAAAAATTAGCTGGGCGTGGTGGCACGCACCTGTAGTCCCAGCTACTCAGGAGGCTGAGGCAGGAGGAACGTTTGAATCTGGGAGGTGGAGGTTGCAGTGAGCCGAGATTGCACCACTGCACTCCAGCCTGGGTGACAGAGCAAGACTCCATCTCAAAAAAAAGCAAAAAAAGAAAAAGAAAAGAAAAGAAAAGAATGAGATCCTGTCATTTGCACCAACCTGGATGGAACTGGGGGTCATTATGTTAAGTGAAAGAAGCCAAGCACAGAGAGATAAATATCCCATGTTCTCACTGGAGATAGAGAGTAGAGGATGGTTACCAGAGACTGGGAAGGGTAGTGGGGTGGTTGGGGGAGTGGTGGGAGGATTAATAGGTACAAAAAATTAGAAAAAATGAATAAGACCTGCTATTTGGTGGCACAACAGGGGGACTATAGTCAACAATAATTTAACTGTATATTTTAAAATAACTAAAAGAGTATAATTGGATTGTTTGTAACACAAAGGATAAATGCTTGAGGGGATGGATACCCCATTCTCCATGATGTGGTTATTATGCATTGCATGCCTTAACAAAATATCTCATATACCCCCAAAATACACACACCTACTATGTACCCACAAAAAAGAAAACAAGAAAAGAGAAGAAACAGAGTGCTGGGTTCACCCTCAGAGTGTCTGATTCAGCCAGTCTGGGGTAGAGCTGAGCATGTGCACACCCTCAGGTGATTATGCTGCTGCTGGTTCCTGCCCCATTGTGAGAACCACTGGCCTAGAAGAGGCAGATACACATCCCCAGAGGGAAGAGTCAGCATAGTAAAGGAGGATTGGTGGGGCTAAGGATCAAGGGTGTGGAGCCTGGTGAGTCTCTCTGGGTCAATTCAGGAGGACTGGGGGGTTCAGAATCTTTTTTATGGCTCCCATGGTAGGAGGGGCTGTTAAAAGGCCTGAAGCAGAGTAGACTCAACCCTAAAATATCAACTTCCTTTCAATGGGGAAATTTCCCCTCTCCCTTCCACTGATCTAAATTGTCTTGATTTTTTAAGGCCCAGCTCCAAATCCCATGTCTCTAGGAGGGTCGAAAGCAGAGACCTTCTGCTGCAGGACGCAATGGCCAGGCCCTTTTGCCAGTGCCCTTCAGTGCAGCACTCTCCCTTTGGTTGTAAGTTACAAGTTCTCGGATTTGCATTTTGCTTTTCTTCCTTCTACTCTCGTTCCTTGGGGTTCCTTCTCTTTGGGAGGCTTCACATTACACGTGATTCTCAACATTGGCTATACCTTAGAATCACCAGGGGAGCTTTTAAAAATTTAAACACTGCAGAATAATTTAAGACAAATGTTAGCTGTTACCACCTTCCCCCCACCAGAAAAAAAAGAAAAAAAAAAAACAGATAAGGAAAATGTGGCAATTTTTTTTTAAGTATTTAATACAGGTTACATGGGTGTTCATTCTCTCTACTTTTGTGTATGACAAACATTCTCACAACAAAAAATATGTATCAATGCCAGATCCCACCCCAGATTTGTTAAAATAAAAGCTCCTCCAGCCACGTGTGAGCCCCCCAAGAGCCCCTTGTACACTCTGGTTTTCTGTTATTAAATTCTTTTTAATCCTTCTTCAGGCCTCTCCTAGACTGCAGTGGTTCCTGCGATTGGCTGCATGTTAATATCACCTGGAGAACTTGCAAAAAATACTGATACCCAGATCCTTTTCCAAAAGAACCAGATCGAATAGGTCTGGGAAGTGGCCTGGGCTTGGGGACTTTTCAAAGTCCTGCAGGTGATTCTAATGTGCAACTAAGATTGGGACCCACTGCCCTTAGACTGGCACCCATTCACACATGTCTATTCAGGTCTGGCAGGGGGTGGGGAAGGGTGTGTTCTGGGGTGTGTTTAGGTTGTCTGTGAACCTGCAGAAATTGTATGCAAAATGTTCTGTATATGTACATCTGTGTATTTTTCTAGAATTAAAATCCATAGCTTTCAACATCTTAAAGGAGTCTGATGCAAAATGGTTTAAGAAACAACCATGTGGGTGTAGAGCAATAAACATGTGCATCCTCTATCATTGCTAGAAGGGTAAATGGTACAGTCTTTTTAGAGGACAGTGGGAAAATGCACATCCCTTTCAACGCAGTAAATCATTTCTAGAAATGGGCTGCACACAAAGATATATGTACAAGGGTGCTCTTGAAGCATTGTTTATAATAAAGAATCATTGGATACAATCTAACTTCAGAGGCAGATGGTGAATAAATAAATTATATCTCATCTATTCAACAGAACACTATCTATAGATATAAAGAATAATGTAGGTTTGTAAGTGCTGAGTGCAGTGGTCTCCAAGACATTTTATTAAGCAAGTAAAAAAATTAATGAAAAGTATAAGCCCATTTGCTGAAAAAAAAACTCTGACCTAAAATGATACATACATATTTTACAAATGTAACTGCAGTGGAGTAAAAAGAAAACACATAAAATCATTTACAGTGGTGACTTTGGGAGAAGAGAGTGGCATTGAGGAACTTTAACTTCTTATACTCCATGCTTTGGTATTGTTTGAATTTTGCAACATGAGTATGTGTCCCTTTATTGCTTATTTAATAGGAATTGGGTCCGTCCATGTGCTGTCATCTCTGAACTCTGTCTCCATGGCCTTCATTGCTCTGTTGAGTGGCCCATGTCTCCAGGTGCCTATTGTAGATATATGTTCTGGGTCTCTCTGCTTGCATGTCAAGCAGGTCCTCCAAACCCAATAAGCCTAAAACCAACACAATGGTCTTCTTACCACGCCCACCCTCTGTTCTAGGTGTTTCTATTACAGTGCCTGACATACCTCAGACCTTTCTAAGGATGCTGACTTGCTCACAGCCACTGATGAAGGGACAGATTTGTCAAGCCAAGTGGTCTGTCACATGACCAGCAACTATAAGGGATGTGCCCAAGGATGGGTCCCTGGGCAGCCAATCCCTGGGCTAAATAGAAGGCTGGATTGAAACTCCTGAGCCAAACAGTCTCTCTTTCTCTAGGAATCAGGGTCAGAGTAGTCAGTAGTTAGAAGAAAGGGGGCAGGGCCATGGAATCAGCCCAGTCCTGTGCTGGCGTGAGCACCTGCTGAGGGCCTGGGGCTGCTCTGTATCCAGACCCACCGTCTAGTCTGGCCTCCAAGGAGTCTCACTCTCCTAGAGTGCTGATGTTGGGTTTGAATGAGGTTCCACTTCCCTTTTAGTCTCACTACATCCCTATAGTTAATCAGCCCTGTCATAAATTTCTCTTGCTTACAACCAAGAAATCCTAACTATGCCTTCGCCCTCTGCCCAGGTGCAACTCCCAAATCTCTGACTCAGGGAAAGGCACCACAATTCACCCTGTATCCATAACTGAAACCTGGACAATATCCCATTCTCCTTCTCACTCTTTCTCAGGCTCCACTTCCACTGAAGCACCAAGCCCTGCCAATTGTATCTCAAGATTTGTTTGTTTGTTTGTTTTTGAGATAGGGCTACCCAGGCTGGCCTCCAGTGGTGCCATCTCAGCTCACTGCAGCCTTGACCTCCCAGGCTCAAGTGACTTTCCTACCTCAGTCTCCCAAGCAGCTGGAATTACAGGCACACATCACCATGCTCGGCTAATTTTTATTTTTTGTGTGTGAAGACCGGTGGAGGGGGGGCGGTGGGGGCGGGGGGTTCTCCCTATGTTGCCTGGGCTGGTCTTGAACTCCTGGGCTTAAGTGATATTCCCACCTCAGCCTCCCAAGGTGTTGGGATTACAGGCATGCACCACTGCACCCGGCCTCAAGATTTGTTTTTAAATTCATCTATTATGTCTTCATCCAAAGGTTGATAATAGTCTTTTCTTTTGTATTAATCGGCTTGGGGTACTATTAACAAAATACTATAGAATGGGTGGCTTAAACAACAGAAATTAATTTTCTCACAGTTCTGGAGGCTGGAAGTCCAAGATTAAGGTGTCAGCAGGGTTGGTTTCTGTTGAGGCCTCTTTTCCTGGTTGTAGATGACCTCTTCTCTGTGTGAGAGCCTGGAGAGAGAGCGCTCTCTGGCATCTCTCTCTTCTTATGAACACATCAGTTCTACCAGATTAGGGCCCACCCTTATGCCCTTGTTTAACCTTAATTACCTCTTTAACAACCCTATCTCCAAATAGAGTCACACTGCAGGGTTAGCGCTTCAGCATATGAATTTGGGAGGAACACAGTTCCGTCCGCAACACCATCCAAATCTGCTCCTCCTGCTTTATTTCCCATCTCTGCAATGCACCCGAGCTAGGAACTCTGTAGTCCCCTTCCCTGCTTCCTCTCCTTTATGTCAAATCCATTCCATTCAGCCCATGCTCTCCAGTTCCAATGGCATCACACTAATTCAGGCCACTTCTGCTGTTCAGTGATGCAGCAAACAAAGTAGAAGGTGAAACTGGAGGCAGCACCACCCACAGGAGAGTGGGCAGCCTGCAAACGTGTCCAGGCTGAGTTTAGTCTCTGATCCCTGGTCCTTTGTATCCTTTAACTTAGACTATTGGTGTAAGTTTGTCTTCCCTGAAAACCAACAAACCAAACTATAACGTACTCCCTGCCTACTCCTTTACAGGGGTCCACCATTCTCCAAAACCAGCCTCACCCTCCAGCTACCAGGAAGTAATTGCTCTTCCTTGAAAACACTTGTCTCTCATCCTACCTTGACTCTTATGCCCTTGGCCGTACTCTTCATCTCCTGGCTCAACAACTCAACTCCCAGAGATCTTTTTGGAATGATTTCACATGTTACCTCCTCTTGGAAACATTCCCTGACTTCAGCAGGCCTGGGCTTCCCTCTCTGTGAAAGCAAGAGAGTGTAGTATAGTGGTGAGTGTATGGGCTCTGGCACCAAACAACTTGGATTCAAATTCTGGCACTGCCACTTATGTGTTGTGTGATCTTGGGCAAAATCTTTCACCTTTTTGTTTGTAGAATAGGGGATTGTTGTGAGGACTAAATGAGTTAATATGGATAAAGAGCTTAGAAGTGTGCCTGGCATACTGTTAAGTGCTTATTCATGTTAGCAATGATCATGATCTTGCCTTGGTAGTGCCAACCACTGAATTGTGAGTCTTCCAGTCTTAGCTCAAGTCCTCTGAGGCACCTTCTCTCACTCTGTATGGCAGATTTCTCCTTTGGTTCCCCAGCACTTTGGACAGGTATTGTAACTGCTATTTTTCTTCTTAACCAGACTCCTTAGGCTTCATTCAAAGAGAGGGGCTTTTTTTTTTTTTTTTTTTTTTTTGTATTCACATTGCCTAGCATAGCTACTGGCACGTAGAAGGTATTTGACAGATGTTTCTTGCATGTATTGTAATTGTGAATTTACATGCCTGTATCACTCATTTGGCTGTAAGCTCCGTGTATCCATTCATTTTTTGCACAAGGAGAAGGACTGGGATGCTAACTCAGACTGAGCATGGACTTGTAGCCAGATAGCCTCACTGAGATCAAGCAGTGCTACTTTCTGACTGCGTAAGCTTGAGCAAGTCACTTTTCCAGTCAAATTCTGATTAACACAATATACACCCCAGGCCTGGGCTCTAGCTGCACCTCAGTGTGCCTTATACCTGGACCATCAATTCCCATCCATGTCACAAGCCTTTCTCCAAACAGCTCCCCTCTGCCTAGGATGCCTTTCCCTCTTTCATACTTGACACCTTCCTAGTTATCTGTTAGGACCCAGCTCACATATGTCTTTGAGGCTTTTAGAAAGCCATCTCTGATCTTTGTCCTATGGTAATACTTCTATATTATTTTATTATAATAACATCTTCCCAGCAAGGCTGCTGTGTGTGTATGTGTGTGTGTAATAACAGTTTCAGGCCAGGCACAGTGACTCATGCCCATAATCCCAGCACTTTGGGAGGCTGAGGTGAGTGGATCACCTGAGGTCAGGAGTTCAAGACCAGCCTGATCGACATGGTGAAACCCTGTCTCCACTAAAAATACAAAATTATTCGGGCATGGTGATGCATGCCTGTAATTCCAGCTATTCGGGAGGCCGAGGCAGGAGAATAGCTTGAACCCGGGAGGCAGAGGTTTTAGTGAGCTGAGACTGTGCCATTGCACTCCAGCCTGGGCAACAAGAACCAAACTCTGTCTCAAGAAAAAAAAAACAAAAAACAAAGGGTCATAAACACAGCCTGCAATATGTATTCAAAACCAGGCAAAAGGAAACACCACAAAGCATCAAAAGGAAAGAGATACTTGTGACTAAATCCTAGGCTAAAATGATAATGTTAGTCAAGTCTTCTAAAAAGTTGACCAACTTTTCTTTAAAGAGTAGCTATTATGGATAAGATGAGAGAAAAGGAGGTGAAGAATTCATTAATATTGGGAAGATCCTTTGAAGGTGAAGACTGCAGGGTGAGAGTGCTAAGGTGTCAGATTACTGTGTAATTAGGGACCAGTTCTGTTCCAGATCATCTCTATCTCTGGCAGAGTCTCCCTTTATTTTTGCAAACAATTGAATTCTTTCATTCATAACCTTTCCCTTTACATGGATGTGGTTCTGAGGGGATTCATCAAAGAGCTTGGAGATCATCAGCTGAATCAAGTTGTCTTTACATACCATGTTATGGAAATGAAATCTTTATCTCCCTTTCTGTTTTTAAAACAGGATTTAAATTCTGTCTTTGAAAATGAAAGCCTTCCCAGAGTATACTCTGGAACTTACATCTCTGAGAGATATAAACCCATCAAGAATGCCCAATGGTATATTGAAAAGTTTTTCCTTTTCACCTGCAAGAAAGAAACTTGTCTTTCTTTTTTAAATGACTTTCATTTTGTGGGCATTCATTTGATTCTTCTGGGTCCCAACTTACTTTTCTGGATGAATTAGACTGTCTTTAATTTGCTGCTTGATGCTTGTGTGGGAGTGAGCCATGCTTTGTTTCCAGAACTTCTTCCCTGTGGGATGTTGAGGAGTTAGTGCCAATTTTTTTTTTTTTCAAAGAAGGATGGAAGAGTCAAGTTTAGTACTAAGGATTAGCTCAGCAGTGGTTGCTAAACTCTTTGAAATCATTAGATGAAAAGCAAAAATAGAGCTGTACTAAGTATACAGATCATTGTTATTTTTGTTATTATTGTGGGAATTTTCCATTCAGAGAGTATATTATTACTGGATAATTTTCTCTCCAGATTTATGATGTTTAGTTTTGTTTAGGAAAAATGTGTTTCTTTGACAAGTACTTTTTACTTTTTTTCCCCCCCAAGATAACTTTCTTGTCTTGGTAGAAGCTGAACCCTATGGGATTCATTGTATCCAGGCATTATGTTCAGTGCCTAACACAGACCCCGGCACACAGTAGGTACCAGTTTGTTGAACTGAGTTGAATCTAATGGCTTGCCATTTTGAAGTGGTATCAGATAGCTGTAATCAAATATTGTTTTCTCTTCAATTAATTCAATGCAAGATTATGGCATTTTAAACCATTTTCTTCTTGAAATTCCAATTCTCCAGGTTTCATGGTCTGTCCAAGGATCCTAGCACTGTATCTGTGACCTGGGTAGGGAGTAGGAAGCCAGATTCCATAAGGACAGTTTCTGCCCAGGCTTCTGCCCTGTGTTTTCCCTGGCTGCACTTCCCACCCCACCAGGCCCACACCTGCACTGCAGAGGCACGGGACCAGTTCCACCGAACACCTTCTGGCTGTCCTGAAATAAACCGACAGAACTTGCCACTCCCGGTACACCACCAGGCTCTGAGTTGGTTAACAATTCGCTGAGAAGACAGCTCTAGAATTGCTTCTGCCTACGAAGGGTGAGGATGGGTATATATAAGAGATTTCCAACTTGACAAATCCATTTGGGAAGGCTGAATTTGCAGTTTGAGGAGGGAGTTTGTTCAAAGAGCATCTGTATGAACATTCTGCTGGAGCAGCCTGTGGGCCGAAATCCACAAGGCTGGCACTTTGAGGTTCAACTTGATTCTACAGGCTCTGCGGTCTCATCCCAAAGTCACAGCCCACACAACTGGCATTTCCCCTGGTGGTTTGGATTAGACAACAGTCCCCAAGCTCTAGTTTGGAGGCAAGATCTAAAAAAAAAAAAAAAAAAAAAAAAAAAAAAAAAAAAGTTGGGGGTGGGGGCAAACAGGGAAGGGATTATGATCTATGTATCTGTTCATTTCCAGTCAGGGATTTGTGCCCCAATGTCCCTGGGGTGGTGGAGGCATCAGCCTTGAGGGTAGTGCCACAAAAGGCTGTTCCCTGAGACAAACGAGCAGGGGAGGGTTGGTTTTCTTGGCTGCAAGTGGCTCTCTGGGAGCTAGGGAAGAAAGAAAAGGGAGTAACTCTGAGAGGCTCCTGCAAACCCTCTCTTTGCCAGTAGAGTTCAGATACTGCCCAGTCTTCCCTTGACACTAGTTGCCTACTCTTCCATCAATTACATTTTAAAGAGCTATAGCCAAACACCACCAAGGTCTCTATCTTTTAGGATTTCTGCTAATCCTTACCTTCAGATAAGAAATCCCCAGGCATTTCTCAGTGTTTCAAGAAACGTGTTACTAATTCAAAGGTGCTGAAATCAGGTTATTTACATACAAACTGTGTAACAACCACTCTGGAATCTATTTGCAATTCCAACATGCTTTCTTGAGAGTAAGTTAATTGTGTCTCCATCTTAGGGATGGTGTGGGGATGAGAGGGAAATGCTGTTGTTCTAGAGGCAGAGATCTGATTTTTTTTTTTTTTTTTTTTTTTTTTTTTTTTTTGAGATGCAGTCTTACTCTGTTGCCCAGGCTAGAGTGCAGTGGCAGGATCTCGGCTCACTGCAACCTCCGCCTCCTGGATTCAAGCAATTCTCCTGCCTCAGCCTCCCGAGTAGGTGGGATTACAGGCATGCACCACCACACTTGGCTAATTTTTGTATTTTTAGTAGAGACGAGGGTTTCACCATGTTGGCCAGGCTGGTCTCTAACTCCTAACTTCATGATCCACCTGCCTCAGCCTCCCAAAGTGCTGGGATTACAGGTGTGAGCCACCGTGCCCGGCCAAGTGCTTCTTTGAAACCATCTACTGTTACAGCAAATAGAAACTTTGAAGATTGAGATTTCTTTTAATCTATATAAAAAAGCAGCTGTCCTTCTCTACCTGCCCCCTCTCTTACTGCATCAGAAGGAGGAAAACAACAATGAAATTATATTTTTCAGAAAAATATTGTTTTGAAAGCAAAATCAAGAGATCAAGGCCTCATGTTTTGTAAACATTTGTAGGATTTTAAGTTAGCACAACATTTTAGATCTTTTTCTTCTCTGGCCGTTGGAAAATTCATTTCCTACCCATTTCCTTCTACTTAATGAAGCATGATTAATAGATTCCACAAGGTGATGTTAAATTAAACCCCACATACAGCAAAAGTAATATAAGTGGAATTATCAAGAGGGAAAGAGTGGAGTAGTTAACAAATATAAATGGATCAGCTCATACAATTATTGTATTTTTTTATTTTTTATTTTTTTCCAAGACAGGGTCTCACTCTGTCACCCAGGCTGGAGTGAAGTGTCACTCCTAGCTCACTGCAGCCTCGGCCTCCCTGGGCTCAGGTGATCTCCCCATCTCAGCCTCTTGAGTACCTGGGACTACAGGCACGTACCACCACACCCAGCTAATATTTGTATTTTTAGTAGAGATGGGGTTTTGCCATGTTGCCCAGGCTGGTCTCGAACTCCTGGGCTCAAGCAATCCACCCACCTCGGCCTCCCAAGGTGCTGGGATTATGGGTTTAAGCCACCACACCCAGCCTCAGCTCATACTTTTTAAATGATTTCTTTTCCTACAACATAAAAAAAAAATGAGATAGGTTGTGTAGACAGTCATTTATATAATCATTGCATCTAAAACCGTTACACTGTAGAATAGTACAAATAAAAAATAAAGTAATTAACATGATCCATGGAGAGCTTAATCAAGGCCAACACTCTGTTTGCTTCCTGTTAATTTGTAACTAATTTGCTGCTACTGGTATACTTTTGATACCCAGCTTTGTACATTGCAAGCAAAACACTGGAAGCTCAACAAATTGCTCTGATATCTTTTGTGCTAAATTGACCCTTGTTGATACTGTTGAAAATACAAAGCTGGATTCCAAATATATTTTCTTTGGGAAAATAAAGAATATTTTCTTATTTTTTTTGGTTTGGGCATAACAATTTGATTTAAGAGGAAGGGACAGGAATTACTGCTTAATATTTTCAAAAGGCAATTAGTCTGTTAACTGATCCCACCTCTATTGCATAAGTAGCATTTTAACAAAAGGACTGAGCTAAAGCACTTGTAATAATAATATGTTAATCATATGACCTTTGTATGGTGTGTTAGAGGTCACAAAGCACTTTTACGTGTATTAGCTCATCAAAACTTCACAACAAAAAAATGAGGAAGTAGTATTATTATTCTACACTTGACAGATAAGAAAACAGGCTGAGAGCATTTAAACAACTTGCCCCCAAATAATCCAGGTATTAAGATGCAGGGCCAGGAATTGAACCCTGTGCTTATATCCCAAATCCTGTATTCCTTCACTACACTACAGCTGCCACCTAAAAATTGCAGAAGTACTACATGGGGCTCTGAGAAATAATCTTAGTGCTTTGGGCAGAGCTTCTCTCAGTAACTGATAAAACCCACTCAGATCCCTTCCTTCCTGACAACTCACAGCTCAAATGTCATGGAAAAGAAACACTTCCTACCTCTCTCGCCTTTCTCCCGCCCCCGACAACACTCTTCTATTCAGGCTGTCAGATTCTTCTTGCAAAGCATTTGGGACACAAATCAGGCAGGTGGGGGGTGGGGGGTGCGGGGTGCACATTGCCTTGATTCTCATGACAATGACAACTAAACTGTTACATTAATTGTTGAGGGGGAAGAAGGGGTACAGATTATTCACAAAGAACAGATAATTCCCAGCTCACCTCGGGTTATGAAATACCTGCTCTAACTTGATCTTAACCCTCTCCTAGCTCAGATCTGAAATCATCTATTGGAATTTAGTTTTAGACAGAAAGACACACAGCTTATAAAGCTATTCACTCCCAAATAATTAGGAATAATACATTGTCTGAGAAACTGAATTAATTAGATATTAGCAGTCAATTAACTAAAAGGTCACATAGGCTGGGTGCAGTGGCTCACGCCTGTAATCCAAGCACTTTGGGAGGCCAAGGTGGGTGGATCACCTGAGGTCAGGAGTTCGAAACCAGCCTGACCAACATGGTGAAACCCTGTCTCTACTAAAAAGACAAAATTAGCTGGGCATGGTGGCACATGCCTATAATCCCAGCTATTAGGGAGGCTGAGGCAAGAGAATCTCTTGAACCCAGGAAGGGGAGGTTGCAGTGAGATGAAATTGTGCCACTGCATTGCAGCCTGGGCGACAGAGCAAGACTCCATCTAAAAAAAAAAAAAAAAAAAAAAAATATATATATATATATATATATATATATATATATATATATATGATTTCAGCAATTCAAACCTTTAGAACAGGGGAAATCATGTTTCAGCTGACAGAAACAAGGAAATTTGGAAAAAGGCTTCTCATTGGGGGATTGTATAACTCTATTTTGTCCGAGGATGTTCCAGCCATACTCTGAGTGTAACTCCATTCTATCTAAGGATGTTCCAATTTTACTATAATCCTAACTCTCTATTACTTTCTTTCTTTTTTGGAGACAAGGTCTTGCTCTGTTGCCCAGGCTGGAATTCAGTGGTGTGATCATAGCTCACTGCAGCCTCGACCTCCCGGGCTCAAGCTATATTCCTGCCTCAGCCTCCCAATTAGCTGGGACTACAGGCATGTGCCACCACGTCTGGCTAATTTATTTTTTATTTTTGTAGAGACGAGGTTTCACTATGTTTCCCAGGCTGGTCTAGAACTCTCAGGCTCAAGATATCCTCCCACCTCAGCCTCCCAAAGTGCTGGGATTACAGGCATGAGCCACCACACC
This sequence comes from Pan troglodytes, assembly GCF_028858775.2. NCBI lineage: Eukaryota > Metazoa > Chordata > Mammalia > Primates > Hominidae > Pan > Pan troglodytes. Next base: position 36,416,954 of record NC_072415.2, read on the forward strand.
GGGCCTCTATTACTTTCTGAGGATGCACAGGTATACAGATGTTTCTCAATTTACCATGGGGTTACCTCCTGATAAACCCATTGTAAGTTGATGAATTGTGTTGAACCATCATAAGTCGGGGATGTCTATACCCTGAGTGTAATTCCATTATTCTCTAAGAATGCCTCAGTCATGTATAGCTCTATTATTCTGTGAGGTTGTCTAAATCATATGCCGAGTATAACTCAATTAATCTCTGAGTTTGTTTCAGGCACTTCCATGGTTCTAAGAATATTTTTGGCCAGATAACATTTCCAAATACTCCATTTGTATTTTTATTGCTAATTATAAAATATTTTTACTGGTAAATAGCCATTACATCTAAAATTCCTCAGCTTTTTCTTTTACAGAATGTAAAGGCTTAATAGTAGATTTCTAAGTAACCATTGAATATGAAAAAAAGTCTTTCTCTCACTAATTAGAGGGTGGAGACTGAGTATCCATTCATTTCTGCATTAACAGAATGTCCCTTGCACATAGCAGGCCAGTAAATACAAGTTATTGAATGAACGAATGGGTAAGTAAGTAAATGAATGACTGAGTTCCAATTCTCCAAGCTTTGGAAAAACTGCCATAGCCTTAACAAACAGAGAATAATCAAGAACACTTCATATTGCAATTTTAAAAAATACCCATATCTGGTTATACAGTTGTCCCTCAGTATCTGAGGGGCACTGGTTTCAAGATACCCTCCCCAACAGGATATCAAAATCTGAGGATGCTCAAGTTACTGATATAAAATGGTATTGTGTTTGCATATCACCTACACACATCCTCCCGTGTACTTTAAATCATCTCTAGATTACTTATAATACCTAATACAATATAAATGCTATGAAAATAGTTGTACTGTATTGTTTTTGTGTTATTTTAATTGTTGTATTATTATTTTTTATTTATTTATTTTTTAGAATATTTTCAATGTGAGGTTGGTTGAATCTAAGAATGCGGAACTTACAGATACATAGAGCCAAATGTATATAGATATTCTTGGATCATAAATATGGTATGGTGATTGTGCATAGTAACTGGCATTCATAGTGTAACCCATTTCAAATAGCCATTATTAAAAAAAGTCACGGGGTAGCAAATGCAAGCTTTGCTAAAAGGTGTCTACGTGTATAATGTTCCATGTTGCCTCTTTAGACAATGGTATGAAGTGTTTGGTGTAGAGGTCAAGAAGAACAAATTAACCCATTGAGTGAATTTATTCTGTTTGAATGTGAGATAGTACATGATACTTAATTCTGTATTCATTAAAAAAAATTAAACTTCATGCTAGTGGTAAGGTTTTTTGTTTTGTTTGTTGTTGATGTTGTTTTTTTTTTTTTTTTTTTTTTGAGACGTAGTCTCACTCTGTTGCCCAGGCTGGAGTGCAGTGGCTCAATCTCGGTTGACTGCAACCTCTGCCTCCCAGGTTCAAGTGATTCTCCTGCCTCAGCCTCCTGAGTACCTGGGACTACAGGCGCGCACCACCATGCCCAGCTAATTTTTGTATTTTTAGTAGAGACAGGGTTTCACCATATTGGTCATGCTGGTCTTGAACTCCTGACCTCATGATCCACCTGCCTTGGCCTCCCAAAGTGCTGGGATTCAGGTGTGAGTCACTGCTGGTTTTAAAAATTCTTGGCTGGCACCATTACAGAATGACAAATGAGATTTCTTTCTGTGCAAGAAAATTAGGTAATTCAAGGAAAGTGAAAAGTCACAGGCATGGTACATGAATCCGATTGTAACAAGTTCTTTTTATTGGTTTTGGGTGGCATTTTATTAGGGCCAGAGTTATCAGAAGAGCTAAGGGATGTGAACATCAGAATGACTACAATATAATGATCTTATTTAAATGAATCAGTGTGTGGGGTTATGGCAATGGGATGAGGCACTCTGTTGCTTTTGATGCAGGAACTGCAAAGTAGACTATGGGGTTACACCAATAAGCCACTTGTGCTGCCAAACATTCCAACAATTATTTATTCAGGAACTGCCCCCCATGGTGGTAAACCCTGAGATACTAAATAAATTAGACCATGAGCTAGGTGAGGAGCTCCCATATTTGTAGACGAGAGGACATAAAATCTCAAGATAGTTGCAGGTCAAACTAGTGTAGGAGTTGAAAAAATGCTGGAAAAACTCAAGTAAACAAAGGTGCTCCTCAAAATGGCTCAGGTTTGAAGGAAATGATTTTATATTAAGTATACAACTAAGTTAATAGTTGAGTTTCTGAGATACAGATATTTATAGTCTGATTTATAGTGTAACCCTACAGACTCAATAATGCCCCCCCCCTTTTTTTTGAGACAGAGTCTCGCTCTGTCACCTAGGCTGGAGTGCAATGGCAATAACCCCTTTTTATAACAAATATTTCATAACACCTTACCATCCTGAAATGTAATTCATAGATAATATAATCTAGTTTCACCTATAACCTCAAAAATCACTATATAGTGAGGTACCTGGAGAAGTCAAATTCATAGAAACAAAATTAGAATGGTGGATGCCAGAGGCTGGGGGGAGGGGAGAATGAGGTGTTATTGTTTAACGGATACAGGGTTTCTGTTGTGCAAGATGGAAATTCTGTGGATGGATGATGGTGATGGTTGTACAACAGTGTGAATGTACTTAATGCCACTGAACTATACGCTTAAAAATTGTTAAGATGGTAAATATTACATGTATTTTACCACAATTTAAAAAATCATGATGCTGCCCTACTTAAAAAGAGACAAAAAGGGCAAGTTGTTTATTTTGAATTAATACAAACAATAAAATGTTTATGTTTGGGCACAACTATGCCGGAAGACGTGATAAGGTGGTGAGAAGCTGGTTATCTCTGGAATCACCATGAATGTGTGTGCTACAAATGCAGTCGGCTATAAGTGCCTTTCCAGAGCAATGCTGCTGTGCACGGAATTTGCCAAAAGGTGGCCAACTCTCAGAAAGTTCTGCCCAAAGCAAGGCACAATTTTGTCTACATGTATACAGTAGTTTCATTTTTGGAAAATTCAGTGTCTTTAAAATCTTGCAAAATATGCATCATGTTTTTCAATTCAATATGTAAAACAAATTGAATTCATAGATAATTCTAAGCAGATTTTTCACCTACAGACTGGGTTGGATGTGAAAGTCCTGAGAAGTTTTTGTGTTTCAAGACTGGTCCTTGCATTTGCTGGACATCTCCCATCCCTGGTCCCTGCCCATCAAATACCAGTATTGCCCCAAAGTCATTGTGACAACCAAAAGACCCCCCAGGTTTCCATCAAACCCCTTCTTGAGAGCCACTGACACGTGTTGGCCATACTTTGTGCCCCAGGTCCAGGGACCCTCTCACTAGTGCTGGTCAGATCCCTCTTTCCACTATGATTTTCTCCATCTTGGAGCTCATAGTTTGATTGTCTCTTATTGATCATAATTAATAAAAAATAAAACAGCTTTTTAACAGTGCTGCCTAATTAGCTGAAAACCAAATAATAGAGGATCTTAAATAAACACATTCTCCTCTTTTATAAACACACGGCTCCTTTTATAAAAGCTGACAAATGAATGAGCTGATGTCAGATATTTGTTCTAAATATTAGCCCTCCGTGCATGTTGCCATGGGACTCGTGATGCCTTTAGGTAGCACAGTATCCTCCAGTCATTTGAGAAGGATTAACTTACACTAAAAATGGTTCCCAGTTAACACAGACTTCTACCATGGTCTTTTCAAACACACAAAAAGTAATTCTCAAGAGCACAAGGGCTTTGAGGGCAGGCCTTTGAGTGCCTCCCAGGTAGCTTTGAGCATGGAAGGCACTCAATACATATCTGTTGAATTGAATTTGTCTATGTTAGATATTTATAATAACTACGAATATTAATTAATCAAAACACACTAGCTTCAATCCCTCCAGATAGACAGCATTTTAATGTACTATATTTCACTTTCAAGTATGTCATCATCTCACAATTGATAAAGAGAAATGTGAGTTGCGGTGAAGATCAAAACTTTTGCACAGGTTCTTCTTCCAGTGATTTTATGATAGATAAAATGAAGAACCTGGAATCTGCAGAGTAATTATGTTAGATAGCTTCACATCATCATTTATTCATTCCCAGGATAAAACTGTTTCTCCTGGGCCCTATGAGAAACAAGTTTGGCTAGGACAAGCAACCCTCAATTATAGTGATATCTTTGCTGTGGAAAAAAAAATAAAGGTGTAATTAAATTTTGCAGGTGCAACAATCCTGCTACCACGAACCATGGAGGAAATCTGTGAAATTATCCTGAGCAATTTTCTCCAGTGTAACTTGGAAATTAGCCCACCTGGAGACATAAACCCACAATTTCCTCTGCCATTGTCTTATCACATCCATCTTGTCTTAAATGCTGAGACTCCTGTTGCAGAAAGAAACAGGTTTGAACACCCGAATCTCAGCAATGGAGTAGAATATTTCAGAAGTTTGAATTCCAGACACATTGACTTTCACGGTGGCTTTAAAAGACCATAAAAACCAACCGAAAGTACTGCAGGGCATAAACTAACCCGCCAGCAAAGCATCGCCGAGTCGTGGCAACTCGGATACGCGTGCAGACTTGAAAATGCAGAGCGCCGCGCCAAAGCCTGCGTTCCTGGGAAACCACATGCAGCGTCTCCCAAGAACGTGGTGTGCGTGCGGGCAGGGTTCGGGAAACAAAACTAGTTCACGCCAGAGACTGCGACCCCCTGGACCGGGCCGTTTCTAACTTTCCTCTCTCTGTCTCTCCAGGGGTGGAGGGAGGGGCATGATCCAGACACCAGAACAAAGACAGCCAGGTCAGAAATGGTGTGGTCTGTTTCTGCAAGTCCCAGTCTTTGTGACCTGGGGAAATGGCTTAGTCTCTAGCCTGCCAGCTAGAAAGGGAAAGTCTTTATTTGCTCAAGTGCTTTGGGATCTTCAAAGGAAGGCTCTGAACTATTATTCAAATATTTGTACATGATTTAGGTTGTGCTCTTCATATTTCATTATGCTCCCCCAGACTTCTCAGGGAATTTGGATCACTCAGAAACTTTAGCGTGCTATCGTCCCTTACTCATCCTGCCCTCCCTAAAGCCTCATTGAAAGCACTGATCTTTTGATTATTGGAGCTTCTGAAACAGAGCCAAGGATGAGGCTTTAAGTGTCAGCTACGACGATATTCGGTGTTATTTTGCTATTAGCATGGCTTGCTTGCTTTTTTACTTCATATAAATGCTTACACATTCCAGACACATGGACGTGTAAGTAAATACATATATTCACAGAAGGATACACCTCATACATGCCTTGGCACTCCTGTGTCTATACTCCTTGTAGATAGCATCGCCTCCAGGAAGCTTTGCTAACACTGCTCCATCCGCTTCAGTAGGAGTAGATGTCCCTTTATAGCCCTCTCCAGGTTCTTATGCATACATCTGTCACAGCACTTTTCACCGTGTCTCGTAATTGTATGTTATTGTTTGTTGTACCATTTGACTACGAATTCTTTGAAGACAAAAATTGTATTGTTTATCGCTGTTTCTCCTGTGATTAGTACAATGCATAGCACATGGTAGGAATTCAGTATATATTTGTTAAATGGATGAATGGATCCATCATCCATATTCTACTCCCTTGCTGAGATTTGGGTGCTCAAACCTGTTTCCATTCATCCATTTAACACACATATACTGAATTCCTATCAAATAAAATGTATAAAAATACATTTTAATGTATTTTTGCCAGTCTTTTGGCTTCCCTTAATTTATTAATCTTTGCAAGTTGCTTTTAAGCTTTCAAGAGTTATACATGTTCCTAGTAGACATTTCAAACGATTCAGAAGTACACACAGAGGGGAAAAAATGAATCTGTTTTCATCGTTCCTCATCAATCCCACCCCCTTCCTCCAGAGGAAAGCACTGTTAAAGCCTTTCTTCACATTTATAAACACATATTTAAATATACCAACAAAAATATTTTTTAAAACAAGGTTATATTTTAGGATTTGTTCTGTCTTGACATTTCTACTTAATATATAACACATTCTTATTATTTTGTATATATAGGCTCAGAATATTTATTAATCAGGTATTCATCTATGTATTTATTTATTATTAAAATGTTCAATGCACTTGTTTTAAAAAAATTGAACAGTGCAGAAGGTAAAAAATGAAGAGTGAAACTGCCTTTGTCCATTACCACTGTTTATTTCATATTGCAGAAGTAAACACTTTATAACCAGGCCTAGTTTTAGTACTTTTGGTGGTTATCCCTGCAACTATGAATCGTTTCTTGATTTCTCAGCATTAGATAGTATCTATCAACTCCTTGATAAGTTGAAGAATTTAGTGATTTATGTTTAGTTATTTTAGTGGTTACATTAATAACCTTATATAAAATACTAAAATTCCATCTTGCCCCATCAACCTTACCCAGAAAATACTGGTACCCTGCTGTGTGCTTTGTGGATGTTAGAACACATACACTCTCCTTCCATTTCTTCAGACTTCTCTCAGCATCATCATCCATCACTGTCAAGGTTTATCATATTTACATCTGGGCTTTAGTAGTTTCCATTTATTCTGTCCAATGTCTCTGCTTTTGGCTTCTAGAAATTTTTTGAAATTTCTTATCTGCTAATGACACCTCCCTTGTTAATGTTGTTATCAATCAATTCTTTTCAGGGTATCTTTGTTATCATCTTGATGGGGCTTAGGGAGGTAGTAGAGCTAAATACAGGCGCTTATTGTGACATCTTGAACAGGGCTCTCCTTTTCTTTTCAATGTGATTATTTCTTTCGGATAAATTCATGAGCATTTCTTAATTTTTTTTTTTTTTTAGACTTTTTAGACAAGTTTTTGCTCTGTCATCCAGGCTGAAATGCAGTGGCTCAATCGTAGCTCACTGTAACCTTGAACTCCTGAGTTCAAGGATCCTCCCTCCTCAGCCTGCTGAATGGGTAGGACTACGGGAGTCCAACACCATGCCTGGCTAATTAGTTTTTAGTTTTTTTTTTTTTTTTTTTTTTTTTTTTTTTGTAGAGATGAGATTTTGCCATGTCATCCAAACTGGTCTTGAATACCAGACCTCAAGTGATCCTCCTGCCTGAGCCTCCCAAAGTGCTGGAATTACAAGCTTGAACCAGCATGCGTGGCTGAGCATTTCTTAATTCTGACCACCCATAAATACAGTGGTGTCTGTGATCTGAATTGTGTTGGAAAGAATTTAGGGATTTGGGAAGAAGTCAATGAAGATGATTATTTCTGGGCCATCACTGTAACTCACTGTAGTATTTTTCTATTTGCCCCATCTCCACCTTGCTTTTCTTTTCTTTTTTCTTTTCTTTTCTTTTCTTTTTTTTTTTTTTTTTTTTTTGACAGAGTCTTGCTCTGTTGCCCAGGATGGAGTGCAGTGCTCCGATCTCAGCTCACTGCAACCTCAGCTTCCTGGGTTCAAGCGATCTCCTGCCTCAGCCTCTTGAGTAGCTGGGACCACAGACATGCACCACCACATCCGGCTAATTCCACCTTTTATCTTAGTAAGCAGTAATATCAATGTCCTTCTATAAATATTTTTGCTCTTCTATAAGTCACTTTTACAAATGTTGGTAGTATATTGTTTATAAAAGAACTGAACCGCCTTTAATGAAAACATATTTACACTAAAATTAAAACTCTATCAAGGATTTGAAATTGCTTGTATCATAAACTATTGTTAGTATTTGCTCCTATTTATATTCCCAAGTGGAGAGTAAGCTGCCTGAAGAATTATAAAGAACTTCCAAGGTTGCATCTTACTCATTTTTTTAATAAAATTGTACCTAGCAAAGTACGTGCCATGTAGTTGGTGTTCCATTAGTTTTGCTGAACTCAACTGAACCAACCTTGGCCATACCTGTGGATTCTCCATTGCAGACTCTGGGCTCTAACCCATGGGAATAGTATGGTTTTACACATTTCTTCCCTAGGTGACTGTATGAAGGAGCCCTTGACATGCCTGAGAAATTCTCTTTTAATCATAATTACATATGACTTCTCTTCCCCTCCTGTATGCCAATATTAAATGCACCAGGGAAACTGATTTCAATTACAGTGGATGCCTTACCCCTTCCAGTTGATCAAATTACACATCCACACTTCCATGGAGGTTATCCAGTGTAATTCTTAGTACTGGGGAGCATGAACAGGGTACCAATTACTTAAGAAGTGCTCATTAGGAATTAGAAAGCAAACATAATTACCACATGCCAATTGCATAGGAAATAGGAAGGCTTCTCAACAAAGCCAGGCTTATTTTATGTATCCCATATAGTTCCTACAGGATGTGTTTTTACCTGTTTTGTTTTTTTTTTCAGTCCACCAAATACTGGATGCATATACAAGATGAAGACTTAACAAGTAGGAAATGTACAGACTGCAAACTCCTTATTTGTCTCACTCCACTATACCTCCAGCACCTAGCTGGGCACACAGTCAGTGCTCTAAACATATTTATTGGATCTTTTTAATACCTCCAGTAGAAAATAAGTTAATTTTATACGTATAGTGTGAGCTTTTTCACACACACACACTCACACACACAGCATCCAAAGTTTTGAATGTCCAGTTAGTGTCCAATTAGTGTTGGACACACTTGGCAATCAAAACATATTTGGTGATTGGTTAATTGCTTTATTTTATGCATGACCTTAGGAACTAATTAAATTACATAACAATTTTGCAGATGACCACAGAGAAAACAAAAATTGTAAATTTTTTCAATAATTGTCATCTGGTGAGTTCCACCTGATTTAGATAAAGTTAGGGTTTTCTGTACTGTTTCCCCTAAGAGGAGGCTTAATTTGCTTCTTATAATTTAGCTGTGTTCTCTTAAAATATAAGTGTAACATAGAAATAGTTTGGGGAACAAGTCAGATTTTCCATAAATTACATGCAAAACACAAAAGTTATTTCCCATCATCAAATTTTCATATTTTTATTTCATGTTAGCATGCAGAAATATTTAATAATGACGAAATAGTCTATAAATGGCCAAGCCACAGCCTGGGAACAGTAAGTGGCACTTTAAAAGCTTGTTTTTGACTCCAGCTGGAAGGGGAAAACTGAAGCCATTTCTTCAGCTGGGCACCCTCTCTTGGTGCTTAGGTCTCCCACACATTGGAAGGAGCCCCGTTTATCCTTTGAGTCACAAAGGAAGTATAGGATGATGAAACTTTGAGCTACCCCCATTTTTGCCTCATCTCTATCTACTTAGCAGTGTGGAGAAGTTGGCCAATGGTAACATAGCCCTTGTGGATTCTCTCAGAAGCAGGTAAGTTCCATTTTTAGTAAGGCTTTCCATGTTTCTGAGAGTTCAGGCTCCACCTGCCCAAAGCCAAGTGGGTGACTTAGAGAGGTGATTCATTGAGTCAACAAACATCTATTGAGCACCCACCCTGTGCCAAGCCCCATTCCAGGCTCTTGGTCTAGGCAGTGAATAAGGCAAAGTTCCTGCTTGCTTCTGGCCGGGGAGACAAACAAGAATCACGCGAATGCATAATATGATGTCAGGTGTCCTGAGTGCAGTGACAACAAGGACAGTAGGGTCAGGGGATACTGAGTAATAGGCGGAAGGTGCTGTGCAGTGGGCGCGGTTTGCATCTAGTAAGGGAACTTAGGATACCCAGGGTGATATAGGAGCTCAGTGTGGTTCCCTGGTGAACCTAGCACCTTTATCATTCAGTCAGATCTAAATTCTGATAAGGACAGGGCACACTCTGTTCACCAACATAGCTAGGCAAGCAGCAGCTGAGAGCACACTCTCAGCCTGCGTTGGTGTGGAGCCCAAGGATGTGATTTATTATTACTATTGTTATCACCTCTGTCAGCCTTGGCAATGAAGTTCCCATTGTTTCTAAATATGATTCTCAAAGAAGCCACAGAAACTCACATACCAGAGGACACTGGGGAGGGAGTGTGGCAAAATGGCTTAGAGCTGGGGTCAGCGTACCATGGCCTGCAGCTAATCCAGCCCCCTATCTATTTTTATAGGGCCCATGGGCTAAGGATGTATTACATTTTACATGTTTTAATGGGTGGCCAAAAATGCATAAATAAACAGATAAATCAATAGTAAACTTTGTGATGAGAAAATTTTATAAAATTCAAATTTTAGTGTTCATACATAAAGTTTTACTGGAACACAGCCATGCTCATTTTGAACATGTTGTCTTGGCTGCGTTTGTGCTGAAATAGCAGAGTTAATAGTGGTGATGAGATTGTATGGCCCACACAGCCTAAACTATTTATGATTTGGTCCCATAAGACAAAGTCTGTTGACCCTGGCTAATAGTATGGCTTGTATTCAGCAAGGAACTGGGTATAACATTTTGGTATGTGTTGGAAAAAGAATACTATACAAATATGAAAAAGAATTAGATTTCCATATGGGTGATGTCTATGATATGTTAAGTAAAACAAACAAAAACAATTTGAGTATAATACATCTGACTTCTCTAAATATTCCACTAGGATATCAGCTCCATAAGTGCAGCCCTGTGTCTGTTTTGTACATGTTTTTGTTTTTAGAGATGGGGTCTCATTCTGTTTCCAAGGCTATAGTGCAGTGGTATGATCATGGCTCACTATAGCCTCAAACTTCCAGGCTCAAGCAGTCCTCCCACCTCAGCCTCCATAGTATTACTAGGAAGCTGGGACTATAGGCACACACCATCATGTCTGGCTAATTTTTAAATCTTTCAGATAGATGAGATGGCACTATGTTGCCCAGGCTGATCTCAAACTTCTGGACTCAAGAGATCCTCCCACCTCAGCCTCCCAAAGTGCTAGGATTACAGGCATGAGCCACCATGCCTGGCCTTTGTTCACTGTTATATCCCCAGTACCTAGAACCTTGTGTCCCCTGGTATACTCTCAATAAATATTTGTTGAGCTGGGCACAGTGGTACATACCTGTAGTCCCAGCTACTGGGGAAGCTGAGGCAGGAGGATTTCTTGGGTGCAGGAGTTCAAGGCCAGCAAGACCTCATCTCTAGATAAATAAATACATACATATTTGTTGAATGAATGAATGAATATAACACAACACCTAGGGGGCTATATAAAATATATATGAAATTTGGTTTCATAAAAATTTAAAAGATAAAAATATATATTTTTTACATGGCCAAAACCATCATAAGTAAACTTAGCCATGATAAACTTCAAGAAATCACCAAGGGCCTATTACTTAATGAACTCCTACAAATCAGTAAGATCAACAACCCAATAGGAAAGTATGCAAATAGGGCTGGGCATGCTGCCTCATGCCTGTAATCCCAGCACTTTGGAACGCTGAGGTGGGTAGGTCGCGTGAGCTCAAGAGTTCGAGACCAGCCTGGGTAACATGGTGAAACCCTGTCTCTACCAAAAAAAAAAAAAAAAAAATTAGCGGGGCATATTGGTGCGTGCCTGTGGTCTCAGCTTCTCTGAGGCTGAGGTGGGAGGATCACTTGAGCCTGGGAGGTGGAGGTTACAGGTGAGCCAAGACCGTGCCACTGCACTCCAACCTAGGTGACAGAGTGACACCCCGCCTAAAAAAAAAAAAAAAAAAAAAGTCAGCAAATAATAACAGGCAATTTATAGAAAGTAACTGCAAATGGCTCCTTAAGCCTATTTAAACATGACCAAGTTCACTCATAAGAGAAAAGCAAATTAAACTAAATGAGTTATTGTTTTTCCACCTCTCAGCTAACGAGAACACATTGTACTAGTGGAATTGTAAATTAGCAGAACTTTGTAGGGAGTACAGTTTGACAATATGTAACCACAATTTAAAGTGCATATACCCTTTGATCTAATGATTCTAATTTCAGAAAGTTATCCTATAGAAATATTCACGTTCGAAATGACACAATTGCATGGTTATTTATTGAGACATTGCTTACAATCCCAAAATATGGAAAATAATTTAAATGTCCATCAATAGGTGAAATAAATTAATGTGCAGCCTGCAAGATACCATGCACCTCTAGAAAAGAAAGAGGCAGCTTTTCATGTATAGATGTGGAAGGATCTCCAACATATGTTAAGTATGAAAAAGTAGAATGAGCATGTATAGAATAACACCATTTGGTTTTTTTTTTTAAAAGGATTTATATGGAGTTCTTTGCATAGACTATCTTTAGAAAAATACAGAAGAAACTGGTAGTAGTGGTTGCCTTTGAGAAGTGTAACTTTTACAAATAAAATTAATATTGAAATATGAACTTATGAATTCAATTTAGAGAAAAAATAAGTATACATAGAAAAATCTGAAAGAATATAAACAAAAAACATTACAGGGAATTTTCACTTTTAAGTTATATATTTCCATAATGTTTAATAGTAGATAGATGGTAATTTTAAAAATATATGATGGAGATAAAAGAGAGCAAAAGTAGGCCAGGTGCAGTGGCTCACATCTGTAATTCCAGCACTTTGGGAGGCTAAAGCAGGTGGATCACCTGAGGTCAGGAGTTCAAGACCAGTCTGGACAACATGGTGAAACCCTGTCTCTACTAAAAATACAAAAATTAGCTGGATGTGGTGGCGGGCGCCTGTAATCCCAGCTACTCAGGAGGCTGAGGCAGGAGAATCACTTGAACCCAGGAGGCGAAGGTTGCAGTAAGCTGAGATCGCATAATTGCACTCCAATCTGGGTGACAGAGCAAGACTTTGTCTCAAAAAAAAAAAAAAAAAAAAAGAAAAGAAAAGAGTAAAAGTGAGCATGAGCTTTTATTCAGAGATGTGGGTAATAGGACTTACTATGACAGCTACTAAAACTACCAAATCATCTAACAAATGTAATCTGGCTTCATGTGTGACATTATTCTATGCAAATGGTACTCTCTGATGTACTCTGTTTCACCTTATAGGAATTCAAAAGCACTTGGCCATATATAAGTTCCATTAAAGTGGATAAAAGTTTATTTCATCTGATGCTGCTATCATCTAAATCTTTAGCACAACAAAAATACAATGAGGTCACTAATGAGTTATTTCAGCTATCGTTTTGATTACATATATTAACAGGTGTTTTAGGAAATTTAAAAATATCCTTTCTGTTTAAGAAAAGTTGTCCAACTTCTTTCTCCATCTATCAAAATACAAAAGTGGCTCCTAAGGACGCTGGAGGAAGATTATGACACTCTCAGTAATGGTAGCTGTTTTCTTAAGCACAGGACAGCCACCCAGCTTCCCTGTAAATGAATGTCAGGCATTTCTTGATTTTGAGTTGGGTCTGTTGTTTTGCATCCTCAAGTTAACATCAGTCCACAGATCAAGAAATAAATCCATATAGTGGCCTGTCTTTGTATTTTCCAGAATCCAGTTGGGTTTGGTGCCAGCCCAGAAGGTTTTGTGTATTTGAAGTCATTTCTTATATGAAAGACCAGGGTTCTGAGGCAATATTGGGATTGGAGTGAGGGCTTTGAGGGCTCATCAAGTGTGCTGGCAATACCCGGAACAGATATTTCTTGGCGTGGATCCACCTGTGTTATCCAATAGAGTAGCCACTGGCCATGAAATGTAGCAAGACAAATTGAGATGTGCTGCAAGTATAAAATACAGACTGGATTTTGAAGATTGGGGGAATAAAAGGTAAAATATCTCACTAACAATGTTTTATATTGACTACATGTTGAAAATAATTTTGTGATGTATTGAGTTAAACAAAATGTATTAATAAAATTAATTTCATCTGTTTCTTTTAACCTTTTTTATGTGATCACTAGAAAATTTAAATCTACATATGTAATTTGCATTACATTTTTGTTAGTGCTAAGTTAGGGGGTTTCCTATTCATTAGATCTTTCAGTCATTCATTCAACAACTATTTATGAGGAGATTACTATGTGTCAGGCATTGAGCTGGGTCCAGGAGGTATCATGACAAATGAGACACAGTCCCTGCCTTTAAGGGGCTTTCATTTTAGTGCAAGAGGAATATGAGAAGTGCTGAGACAGGTATTCACAGGGTGTTTTGTGAGTACCTAGGAGGGGGCTCCTGACCGCACTGGCTGTGTAGGGTGTGATGATGGAGGCTGAGGCAAGAAAGGGTTCCTAGAGTAGGTGAAGTATAAACTGAGTGCTGAAAATTGGCAGGAGTTAACCAGATCAGGAGAAAAAGGGATACGAGAGGAAGGTGTTGCAGGCATGGATAACGGCATGTATAAGACTGGGAGGCAGAGAGACGGCAGCTCCCTGTAGGAGGAGCACGTAGTCCTGCTGGAGTGTGGGAGTGAGCTGAGGGACTGTGGGGGTGGCAGGCAGGTCTAGATTGCAAGGAGCCCTCCTTCCAGGTGTGTCCTGCTTCTGACTTTGGGTGACGCCTCATGAGCATTCCAGGCCACCCTTGCCCTGGTCTGATGCTGCCCCCTGATACCAGGCTGGAGGTTGCTTTTGGGAGCCAAAGAGAAAAGTGAACTTAACTGGACCCCTAACTGCCCCACCTGTGTAGCCAGGACCTCTATCTGTTGGGAAGGTACATTCCTTGTACATTTTGGCCACCGGCATACTTTTGGCAACTAATGCCTTTTAACAAACACATTTTCAATTATGGTAAGATCATTATCTAACCATATTGGTAATATACTTAAGGCCTAAAGTTACCATCCAAATGGAATTCTCTACCTGTACAAAGAATTCAGTGTTTGACTAAAGCATTGCAATACATTCTAGAGTCAGAAGTTTTTGTTCAACTATTTAATGAGTGACTTTAAACAAGTTAATTAACATGCAGGGGCCTCTGTTCATTTTTAAATGAGAGGTTTCAACTCAGTGATCTCTAGTTTTCTTTTAGTTTTAACTTTGACAGAGTCTGGTAAATGGTGTGCACACTAATAAAGAATTATCTAACTAGGAAAAGACCAGCTACAATACCAAGAAAGCAAAAATGGGATTTCATTCAGTTTAATGGTCCAAGTCAGAGAATTAATTATATATTTTGCAATTATTATTCAAAGTATCGTATTTTATTGAATTACTCTGTGTGACACATCTAATTTTAAAAAAGACAAAATTGGCAAAATGAGAATAATAAGCACCCTTTGGACAGATTTTCCCTGGTAGTAATTTTTAAATCTCCCAAATATGATTAATTATAGTCGAACTTAAAAAGTACAGGTATGCTTGGGCAACATAGTGAGACCTTGTCTCTGTTAAAACAAAACAAAACAAAGCAGATTAGCTGGGCATGGTGGTGCATTCCTATAGTCCTAGCTACCTGGCAGGCTTGAACCCAGGAGTTCAAGGCTGCAGTGAGCTAGGATTGGGCCTCTGCACTCCAGCCTGGGCCACAGAGGAAGACGCTGTCTCTTAAAAAACAAAACAAAACAAGCAGTCTCTTCAATACAATTCAATTGTTTTATTGTATTTCGCTTTATAGCAATTCAAAGATACTGCATTTTTTACAAATTAAAGGTCTGTGGCAACACTATATCTAGCAAATCAATCAGCACCATGTTCCCAACAGCATGTGCTCACTTTGTATCTTTGTGTCGTGTTTTGGTAATTCTCATAATTCTTCAAACTTTTTATTATTATTATATCTGTAATGGTGATCTGTGATCAATGACTTGATATTACTATTGCAATTGTTTTGACGTGCCATGAACTGCACCCATATAAGACAGTGAACTTAATCAATAAGCGTTGCATGTGTTCCGACTGCTCCACCAACCAGCTGTTCCTCAGTCTCCCTCCCTCTCCTCAGGCCTCCTATTCTCTGAAACACAACAATATTGAAATTAGGCCAACTAATAACCCTACAATGGTCTCTAAGTGTTCAAGTAAAAGGAAGAGTCGCATGTCTAAATAAAAAACTAGAAATGATGAAGCTTAGTGAGGAAGGCATGTTGATGGTCGAACTAGGTAGAAAGCTAAGCCTTTTGCACAAGTTTTCTAAGTTGTGAATGCAAAGGAAAAGATTTTGAAGAAAATTAAAAGTGCTACTCCAGTGAACACACAAATAACAAGAAAGCAAAACAGCCTCATTGGTGATATGGAGAAAGTTTGAGTGGTCCGGATGGAAGATCAAACCAGCCACAACATTCCCTTAAGCCAAAGCCTAATCCAAAGCAGGGCCCTAACTGTCTTCAATTCTATGAAGGCTGAGAGGGGTGAGGTAGCTGTAGAAGAAAAGTTTGAAGCTAGCAGAGGTTGTTGGTTCATGAGGTTTAAGGAAAGAAACCATCTCCGTAACATAAAAGTGCAAGGTAAAGGAGCAAGTGCTGATGGAGAAGCTGCAGCAAGTTATCCAGAAGATCTAGCTAAGATCTATTTATTCAGTAAAGGTGGTTACACTAAACAGATTTTCAATGCAGATAAAACAGCTTTCTATTAGAAGCAGATACCATCCAGGACTTTCATAGCTAGAGAGAAGTCACTGCCTGGCTTCAAGTGACAGGCTGACTCTCTTGTTAGGGGCTAAGGCAGCTGGTGACTTTAAGTGGAAGCCAGTGCTCATTTATAACTCTGAAAATTGTAGGACTCTGAAGAATTATGCTAAATCTACTCTGCCTGTGCTCTGTCAATGAAAAACGAAGCCTGGATAAAAGCACATCTACTTACAGCATGGTTTACTGAATATTTTAAGCTCCCTGTTGAGACCTACTACTCAGAAAAAAAGAGTCCTTTCAAAATATTACTGCTCATTGACAATGCACCTAGTCACCCAGGAGTGCTGATGGAGATATACAGATGAGAGATTAATGTTGTTTTCATGTCTGCTAACATAACATCCATTCTGTAGCCCATAAATCAGTAGTAATTTTGACTTTTGAGTCTTATTATTTAAGAAATCCATTTCATAACGTGATAACAGCCATAGATTATGTGATTCCTCTGATGGATCTGGGCAAAGTAAACTGAAAATATTCTGGAAAAGATTCACCATTTAGATGCCATTAAGAACATTTATGATTCATGAGAGGAGGTAAAAATTATCAACATTAATAGGCGTTTGGAGGAAGGTGATTCTGACCCTCATAAACGACTTTCAGGGGCTCAAGACATCAAGACAACAGTGGAGGAAGTAATTGCAGATGTAGTGGAAATAGCAAGAGAACTAGAATTAGAAGTGGAGCCTGAAGATGTGACTGAATTCCTGCAAGCTCATGAGAAAACGTTAACAGATGTGGAGTTGTTTCCTATAAATGAGCAAATAAAGTGGTTTCTTGAGATGAAATCTACTCCTAGGGAAGATGCTGTGATCATTGCTGAAACGATAACAAAGGTTTTAGAATATGACATAAATTTAGTGACAAAGCAGCAGCAGGGTATGAGAGAACTGACACCAATTTTGAAAGAAGTCCTACTGTGGGTAAAATGCCACCAAACAGCCTTGCATGCTACAGAGAAACCTTTCATAAAAGGAAGAATCAATCCATGTGGCAAAATTCATACTTGTCTCAATTTAAGAAATTGTGGCCAGGTGTGGTGCTGTGCACCTGTAATCCCAGTACTTTGGGAAGCCAAGGCCGGCTTGAACCCATGAGCTCCAGGTTACTGTAGGCTATGATGGTGCCAGCCTGGGCAACAGTGTAAGACTCTGTAGAAAGAAAAGAAAGAGGGAAAGGAAGGGAAGGGAAGGGAAGGGAAAGGGAGGGGAGGGGAGGGGAGGGGAGGGGAGGGGAGTGAGAACAGTTTTGACTCACAGACTCCCTGGATAGTTTTTAAGGAACCCCCGGGGTCCCTGGACCACACAGTGAGAACTTCTGGAATACAGATCAGCTGAAAATAATTTGTACTCTGTGGAAAATAGAGTTTGAATGCAGGGGTTTATCAATAAGTATGGAATAGTGACAATTCTGCAGAGTAATGAAGAGTTGGGCACAGCTTTGAAGGGTGACAATTGCCTAGGGAGCAGTTGACATTAGAAACAAGGTAGCTGGTGTGTGTGACACCTGTTATTAGGGGCCCAGAAAGCATTTCTTGGAGGCTGGGCTGTCAAAGAAGCACAGTACAGAGAAGGAGGTGCCAACTTGGGAGGGACTTCAGGCCATTTGGAGTTTGCATGAGATAGGAGACAGTTTGCAAAGCAGAGAGAGCTTCTGGAAGGTTCCTGATACCCCACTGGAGACATCATCCAATCCATTGCTTTTCACACTTTCCACAAGGAGCAGAACTCCTTTTTCACAAGAATCGAATGCAAAGCCCTAATATATACAGTATAGAGCAGTGTGTTGCTTTGGATGAAATATGGAAGAGGTCCATGCGGCTTGGCTTACTGAAGCATGAACTCAGATCCCTAGGCTCCCAGGAAGAGTGGAGGAAACCCACTGATCTAACTGCAAACAATCAGCAGAGCAGGGATAAATACTCTCTAAGGATCCCTCTCCTAGGCATATGTGTAGGGGGAATGGAGGATATGAAGGGAGATACCTGCATGAGGCGACCTCATAATTAAAGGCTCTGTCTAGACCTGTGGCTGTGGGATAAGACCTGGGGGAGGACAGGATGGTAACGTGAATGTGAGTGAGGGCAACAGAGAGACAAGACTCGGGCCTGTGGCTCAGATTTTCAGTCTTGGACCTTGGGTTGGCCACTGGCCACAGGAGGACATTTAGAAAGAGTGAAGAATGAATAACAACATTAACTGAGCATTTATTATATGCAAGCCATTCAGTTAAGCACTTTCCACGAATGGTCTTGTTTCATCCTCATGAAACCTCTATGGGATTTTATGACTTTCCACATTTTATGGAAACAGAATTCAAGAAATTAAGTAACTGGAGCAAAGGGGCATAGGTCTCAGTGGTGGGGCCAGGCTTTCTGAAATTCTCAATGTAAAGCCAGTTATATAAAGTCTTTCAGACTTTAAATAAACTTGAAAGGGGTTATCAAAGACATCACAACAATGCTTTCAAAGTATCTTGGCTACTGCGGTAGTTACTATCAATGGCCTAGCCGTTGGCCACTCTCCTTTCTTTCTTGCTAACAGAACCCCATTTTTATTCAGATATCTGGTGGCTGTGTGCATCAAGGAAGGTTAGACCCCTCCCTAGCCCCAGTGGGTCAAGCTTGACTGGTATAAGCACAGCATGGTGATTCCATCCCCTGCCAGAAATGAGCACACAAGGCAATTCTGGCCAGTGAGAGAGAAAGGGAAGTTTACTGGGAGACTACTATTATATGTGCCTGCTGATAAAGGGATGCATGGGAAGAAACAGCATCTTCTCTGACTTCATGAAGTCATAACTACATGTGATACCCAGATTATTGGCAGCCACCTTGTGAGCACAAGGGGAGTCGATCTGAGAAGGCAGAACTGAAAGGAGGTAATGCTTCTGTTGTTAAGTTGCCAAATTAGTGAATCCTGGAACAGCCCTATCTCCGTACTTCGTAAGTGAATGCGTTATTTTATTTTATTTTATTTATTTTATTTTTGAGACAGTCTTACTGTGTCGCCCAGGCTGGAGTGCAGTGGCATGATCTCAGCTCACTGCAACCTCTGCCTCCTGGGTTCAAGCAGTTCTCCTGCCTCAGCTTCCTGAGTAGCTGGGGTTACAGGCACATGGCACCACACCTGGCTCATTTTTTTTTTTTTTTTCACTTTAGTAGAGATGGGGTTTCACCGTGTTGGCCAAGCTGGTCTCAAACTCCTGATCTCAAATGATCTGCCTGCCTTGGCTACCCAAAGTGCTGGGATTACAGGCATGAGCCACCGTGCCCGGCTGTGAATGCATTTTGCTCATTTATTAGAAATGTATTAGACCATTTCTGAGTCTCTTATTATTAGTGGCCCAAAGCATCCTAAGCAAATTGTGACTTATATTGCCCTATCTATTTAGAAAGGCAGCCGATCAAGCGATACCTTAAAACGTATGGTTGTTTTCTTTTAGCAAGGCTTCTCTTAGAAAATATAAACTTAACCAGGCCTTCTTTTCTGCTTGTGTGGTACAGTTTTACCTGCTGAAAAATGAATAGCTATTTGCAGAGCAATGTTAAAAGGTTACATGATGCAACTGCAAATATTCACTTATTTAGGCTATTGTTTACATTCCATTATGGATGAAAACTGCCTATATGCATTTTTGGTATTTCTAACTCCAGAAATCTGGATGTATTATACACATGAAGTATCACATTTTTTCTTGTGTTCAAGAGATTCTGGCTAGGTCCTACATGGTATCTCTTACAGGGACTAATTTTAAATAAAAACTAATAATTTTTTTCTAAAGTTTTCCATGCCTAATAGTCCTGATGGTGAACCCCAAATCATGGCTGCTTTGTTTGACACACCAGGAATGCTTATTACTTATTATATACACTAAGGAGAATACGAAGATCAGTGGTTCAGATTAGATAATGTATATGAAAATCACTGATTTTTTTTTTTCAATTGAGTCAGGGTCTTGCTCTGTTGCTCAGGCTGGAGTGCAGTGGTGCAATTATAGCTTGAACTCCTGGCCTCAAGCCATCCTCCTGCCTCAGCCTCCCATGCAGCTGAAACTACAAGTACATACCACTACACCAGCTAATTATTATTATTTTTTCCATAGAGACAGGGTCTCACCTTGTTGTCCAGGCTGGTCTCAAACTCCTGGCTCCAAGCAGTCCTCCTGCCTTGGCCTACCAAAGTGTTGGGATTACAGGCATGTGCCACCATGCAGGGCCTGAAAATACTTTAAATAACTAAATTATTTTCAATCTCCTTTACTCATCTTTTAAGGATAATTTCATCCTTTCAGGAAGGGTTACTGAAGATACAAGATAAAGCATGTTGCTCAAGGTCTCCCGACTACTACTACTACTAATAATTTAAAAAGGCCCTGAGCTGGGATTGAACCGCAAGTCCATCTTACTACAGAGCCACATCCCAAATTCTATTCAAGGTGCAGGGATTTCCCCAAGGCCTTCACCATGGCCACCTTCCTGCAGAAATTGCAATACGTACTAAACTGCTCAAAAGGTGTGCAAAAGGAGAGGGCGGAAGCAACAGACCTCCATACTGTACATACACAGAGTAAGCTGTACAAATTCTCTAGTTACCCTTAAGTCCTGCCTAAGGCAATCAAATAAACAATCTTGGGACACTAAATTATCTAATTCGAACCACCGAACTTTATATTCCTCTTAGTGTATATAATAAATAAATTAGCACTCCTGGTGTGTCAAACAAACCAGCCATGATTTGGAGTTTACCATCAGGACTGTTAGACATGGAAGCATTTTTTAAAAATCAGTTTTTGTGTAAAATTAGTCCCTGTAAGAGATACAATGTGGGACCTAGCCACAATCTATTGAACACATGATACAATACTATTTTTAACATTAGAGCATAAATCATGCACTGTCTAGTTACTGTGTAAGTAACTACAACTACTAGTTACTTTGTTAGTCTAGTAACAACTTCTGACACCTGGGCATATTCATGAAAGTCTTTACCATGTGTAATAAAGGCTCATACAGAGCTTCGTCACTACCAATTATGAGAATGAAGGTCTCAGTTCCCATCTCTTAAGAGTAGAATTGTCTAATTCTTAAAACCATACTTGAAAAAAAATCCCTTATGATACAAAAAGTTAGAAACAGTTTTTTTCTTTACCAGAAAAATAATTTAAATAATCTTTCAAATTATGTAGTTCTTCTGCAGTGAAGTGTAAGAAGATGACAGTGAAATGGCAACATATGCTTTGCTGAGAAAATCGGGAAAAAGAGGAAAAACTCAGAATTCTGCAGTCGCCTTGGGATTGTTCATTTACAATAGTTCCATGGCTACCATCACCAAGCTGTGGGCTCTGTGCCCATCATTCCATGTCCTCCAATCTCTAGTTCTCCCCCCAGCATCTGTTCAGGGGTTTCTACCTTGCATGCATACTCACCTCTATTCAGCCCAGCCTAGTAAACCATCACTGTCGATGCTGATGGCCCATCCAACATGAGCCCTATATGTTCTTGCCCTTCTCTAATCCAAAGATCTTGACTTCCATCCAGTTCAGCAACCCACCTCCATGACCACATCCTTGACTTTGTCTTCAGTGGGAAGTGCTCCAGCTCTGAAAGCTTAAGCATTATAATCCCCTCTGCTCTGTAACCTTCCATGTTCTACCTTTCTTATGTTCCTGGAAGCAGCTAATCTAATGGGGAAATGGGGGCAAGTTTTAGAAGCAGAGATCTGGGTTTAAATGTTGGCTTTGCCACTTGCTGGCTGTGTGACCTCAGGTAAATTATATTTCTGAGCCTTATATTCTTTGTCTGTGACATAGTATTTTGCAGGATTGTAAGGTGGGCTGCATATGACTGAAAGCACCTAGCAACACAGTCGATGCTCAGTGAAGCTAATTTCTCCCCTTCCCTCCCTCTTCCTCACACCTATTAACTTTATTGTTCAATCTCACAGAGAATGCTGGTCTCTCCGGTCTCTCGTCCCCCTCTGGGCTTCAAGGTCAGTCATTTCATTTCTCTGATGTTCCACCACATGGCTCAGGTTAACACCAAGCCTGGGACAATGCACCACTTCCATGCTTCACTCTTGCTCTTGGACTGCCCAGAACATTTAGCTTGGCCAGGGAGGCCCTGCACATTTCTGTTTCTGAAGCTTCTCATAAGGGAGGAGGAGGAGGAAGACAAGGAGGAGGAGGAGCAATATGAGGAGAAGGAAGGGGAGGAGGAAGAGGAGGAGGAAGAGGAGGAGGAAGAAGAGGAGGAAGAGGAGGAAGAAGAGGAGGAGGAGGAAGAGGAGGAGGAAGATGAGAAGGAGAAGGAAGAAGATGAGGAGGAGGAGGAAGACAAGGAGGAGGAAGACAAGGAGAAGGAGGAGGAAGAAGACAAGGAGAAGGAGGAGGAAGAAGACAACGAGGAGGAGGAGGAAGACAAGGAGCAGGAGGAGAAGGACAAGGAGGGAGGAGGAAGACAAGGAGGAGGAGGAAGATGAGGAGGAGGAAGAGAAGGAAGAGGAGGAGGAAGAGGAGGAGGAAGATGAGGACAAGGAAGATGATGATGAGGAGGAGGAAGAAGATGAGGAGGAGGAAGATGAGGAGGAGGAAGACAAGGAGCAGGAGGAGAAGGACAAGGAGGGAGGAGGAAGACAAGGAGGAAGAGGAGAACAAGGAGGAAGAGGAAGATAAGGAGGAGAAGGAGGAAGATGAGGAGGACGAGGAGGAAGAGGAGGAGGAGAAAGAAGAGAAGGGGGGGAGAAGCAGTCAAAACAGGATTATAAAAACGGTGGAATATTTTATGTTTAGAGGAAATACCCCAACCCCATCCTTGATGCCTTCACTTATGTGGAAGAAGAAATCACATTAGCATAACAAGTGGCATGATTTACCATCTTGGTGAGCTTGAAGGAGCTGGGCTTGGACAGCTGCTCTGTGATCTTCTACTCCATGGTCTAGAAGGGTTGCTCCTTCCTCCTGCTAGGGAAGGCTTAGGTCAAGAGCTGCCAGTGACTGGGAGGGGAAGTTAGCCTAAATCAGTAGAGTATTAGGAAGATCACTTGTCTGCAAATGTATGCTGCATTCTCTAATATAAGCTTATTTAGTAATAAAGGTAAACTTTTGGCATTTGTGTACAGACATTTCTTAATTGATGTCTACAAGTCAGGTGGAGGAGAGAAGTGATTTTTGTTGGGTCTCCTTAAAATCCTAAAGTTTATATTTAACAAATTAAGTCTTTTAAAGTTAAGAATATAGTGCACATATAATTGTGCTGCTCCTATGACAGAGAAATTAAGACAAAAATCACAGTAGACCCTAGGTGAGGGGATCCAGGTAACTGCAGCACAAATGCGTTGCAATCAGAGAGTATCTGCTCCTTTCAAGCCTGTTACTGGATCCGCAGGCCCTGGTGATGGCTAACTTTATGTCAACTCAGCTAGGCTGCGGTGCCCAAATGTCTGGCCAACCAACAGTCTAGACGCTGCTGAGAAGATATTTTGGAATGAGATTAACATTTAAATCAGTGGAGCAGATGACCCCCCATCATGTGAGTGGGCCTCATCCAGTCAGTGGAAGGCCTTTAGAGAAATGATTGAGGCCCCCAGGAAGCAGAAATTCTATCTCCAGGCTGTTTTTGGACTCTGGGCTGCAACATCAACAACTTCCAGCCCACCTGCCAGACCTGCAGATTTGGGACTTAGCAGCCCTCATAATCATGTGAGCCAATCCCTTAGAATAAATATCTCTCTCTCCATTTTCCTCTCCCCCATCTCCTCCCCTCTCCCTCTTCCACTTTCCCTCTCCCCACTCTTCTGCTCTTTATCTCTCTCCTCTCTTCATCTAATTGATTCTGTATCTCTGGAGAACTCTGACTCATACAGACCCTTATCCTCGATGTATAACTCTATTTAGACATTAAGTTGAAAGTCTAAATTTAGGGCTTGATGAATGATTTCAGGCCTGGCACAAGGGGCTTCCTCACTACCCCCTACCCCATTCCTGTGATAGGTCCTGAGCATCACCATACATTTCTTATTTCCAACTTCACCTCAGCCCTCAGTTTCCTTAGAATTCCTTCATTCTTCTCTGATAAGGCAGAAGCCACAAGTGCATCTCTAGTAACCTGTCTCCATTCTTCAGTAGAAATAGAATCCCAGTTTTTAGGCAAACATTTGGCCCTCTAGAATAAAGATCACATTTTCTAGTTTCCCTTGCAGTTAGGCTTTGGTACGTGACTATATTCTGGTCAATGGATATTAGAGGGAGGGGCCCGCACAACTCGTGGGCAATGTCCTTCCTTCCTCCTTCTTGCTGGCAGAATGGAGGGGCTAGACTGCCACAAAGTGACTTTGGGATAAGAAGCCACACACAGAGGAGCAATCACAGAGAAGTGCCTATGTGCCCTGCATTGTGCCACCACCACCTACCTGAGGCTCATCACTGCTGGACTTCTGGGGCCTCCATTTACTTTTAAGTAGACCCTCTTCTAAGTTTTGTATTAAATAAAGCAAAGCTTTAACATTAGAAATGTATTGTAGGCTGGGTTCATTGGCTCACACCGGTAATCCCAGCACTTTGGGAGTCCAAGGTGGGAGGACTGCTTGAGACCATGAGTTCAAGACCAGCCTGGGCAACATAGCAAGACCCTATCTCTACAAAAAATAATTTAAAAAAGTTAGCCAGGTGTGGTAGTGTGCCCCTGTAGTCCTAGCTACTCAGGAAGCTGAGGAGGTGGGAGGATCACTTGAGCCCAGAAGTTCAAGGCTTTAGTGAACCATGATGACACTACTGCACTGCAGCTAGGCAACAGTGTGAGACTTTGTCTCAAAAGAAAAATTAAAAATAACTAAAAATAAAGTAATGTAATCCTAATTGTAGTGGACTGAATGTTTGTATCCCCCACAGATTCATGTGTTGAAGCCCTAACTCGCATGTGATAATATTTGGAGATGGGGTCTTTGGAAGGTAACTAGGGTTAGGTAAGGTCATGAGGGTGAGACCTTCAAGATGGGATTAGTGCCCTTATAGGAAGATATACCAGAAAGCTCTCTCCCTCTCTTTCTTCTTTTTGTGTGCACAAAGAAAGGTCATTTGAACACATAGTAAAAAAAGGTGATCACCTACAAGACAGAAAGAGAGCCCTCACCAGAAAGTGAACCCTGCAGGACCTTGCTCTTGGACTTTCCATCCTCTAGAACTGTAAGAAAATAAATTTCTGTTGTTTAAGTCACCTAGTCTATGGTATTTTGTTATGGCAGCCCGAGGGGACTTAATTCTAATTAAACACTAATTCTGACTCATGTGTACCTGGCAAGGGATTTCTGATGAGGGAGTTTGGTGGTTAAACAACTGATGCTTTGAATTCAGATAGATTTGCATTTGGACTCTACATTACCAACAAGAGTTGGGTAATCTTGACTAAGCTGGTTTACCACCTTAAATATCAGGTTCTTCTTCTGAAAAATGGAGGTAATATTCAATTTACAAGGTTTTTGTGAAGATTAAATCAATGTGCCGAGCACAAAGTAATAGTTTACTAAATGACAGGTAGCCATTGCTACTGTTGTTAAGAATGTTACTACTCTCTATAATGTTTGTCTTAGACATTCTTCTCTCTTCAAGCCTTGAGTTCCATTTCCGTTAATCTAAGAGATGTTAGTTGGAATTGCTGATGAAAGAGTTCTTAAAATCACATATGGCTCTTTGATTTCCTCTTTCCCATCCACTTTCCTTCTTGAAAAATTTGGTTGTAACACCACTAGAGCAGAGCCAAGTGGTCATACGGGCCTGCTCTGGGGAAGCTGCAGTGACCCAGAGAAGGCACTGGAGTCTCGGTGGGTAAAGAGAATATATGTGTAGGAGGGCTGCTTGCTGTAGGAATAGGAGTCCCATGGGGTGAGGAGGACCTCCATGTGGGAGGGGAAACTGGCTCAGGTCACTGGAGCCCAGGCAAGTTGAGGAGGGTACCCCCAGAGAGGGAACACCGAGATGAAAGTTAGAGCCTGAGGTGAAAGCACAAGGTCACCCCATAAAGGAGTGGCCTAGTGTGGGCTGCTGGGGCCTGAGCAAGGTGATGATGATGTGCACATGGGAGGAAGGAACAAACTTGAGGTGTGGAGACTGAGAGGAGGGCATTGTGCAGGGAGGGGCAGCAGTGGTAATATTGATTACATACAGGGGCCTGATCAGATAATATCCTGTATCATATAGGATGGAAGATAACTACCCTGTGATTAGGGACTGGAATTGGAGGTATTGGTATGAGCTGAAGTTTTGCAAGATAAGCAGATATAAAAACAAATGGGTATTTTTTGTAAACAAAAGGTGTTAATAACTAACTATGTGTATGTACATACATGCTTCCAAACTCTTTCCACTGAGAGAGTCTGGGAGCAAACACAGCAGTAGCAATGAACACACCTAGTACTGGGGTCTTGGTGGTTTTTTTTTTTTGGAGTCTTGCTCTGTCACCCAGGCTGGAGTGCAATGGCACACTCTCAGCTCACTGCAACCTCCACCTCCCCGGTTCAAGCAATTCTCCTGCCTCAGCCTCCCAAGTAGCTGGGATTACAGGGGTCCACTGCCACATCCAACTAATTTTTGTATTTTTAGTAGAGACAGGGTATCATTGTGTTAGCCACACTGGTTTTGAACTCCTGACCTCAAGAGATCTGCCTACCTCGGCCTCCCAAAGTGCTGGGATTACAGGCGTGAGCCACCGCACCTGGCCCTTGGCTTCTAGATACTATTGCTCAGTGCAAGAAACCAGAACTTCTTGGAGAAATGATGGGTTCCAAGGCTGATTCTAAGACACTGTACTCATTGACAATCACTTCCCATTCTGACTTCCCCTCAACTCCTAGCAACCACTAATCAATCAGCTTGACTTCCCCTCAACTCCTAGCAACCACTAATCAATCAGCTTGCTGTCTCTATGAATCCTGTACCTATTCTGGACATTTCATGTAGATGGAATCATAGAATATATGACCTTTGTGTTTGGCTTCTTGAAGTTAGCTTGTTTACAAGGTTCATCCATATTGTTCCATGTATCAGAACTTCATTTGTTTTCATGGCTGAATAATATTCCATGTAGGGATGTACTCCCTTCTGTTATCCAGTCATTAGCTGATGGACACTGAGATTGTTTTCAGATTGTTTTCACGGTTAGACTATTATAAATGATGCTGGAATGAACATTCATGTATAAGCTTTTGTATGGATATATGTTTTCAATTCTCTCTTTTTTTTTACACACACACACACGCACACACACGCACACACACACACACGTTTTTGATTTTCTAGGAGTACAAATGTGGGGCCATATGGTAGTACTATCTTTAACTTTTTTGAGGGACTTCAAAATTGTTTCCAAAGCAGCTTCACAAGTTTACATTCCCATCAGCTGTGTTTGAGAATTCCTATTTCTCCACATCCTAACCAACACTTGTTATTGTCTGTGTTTTAAATTATATAGCTATCCTAAGTGGGTGTGAGTATCTCATTGTAGTTTTGATTTGCATTTCCCTAATGACTAATAAGATTGAGCATCTTTTTATGCGCTTATTGGCCATTCGTATATATTCTTTGGAGAAATCTCTCTTTAAATTCTTTGCCTATTTTAAATAGGTTTATTTGTTTTTTATTGTTGAGTTGTGAGGGTTCTTTATGTATTCGCAATGCAAATCTTTTATCAGATTATGATTTATAAACATTTTTTCCTATTCTGTGGGTTGTCTTTTGGACTTTCTTCCTGATGTCTTTTGTAGCAAGAATGGTTTTAATTTTGATAAAGTCCAAATTGTCTATTTTTTCTTTTGTTACTTGTGTTTTTGGTATCACCTCTAAGATACTATTGACAAATCCAAGATCACAAAGATTTATTTCAATGTTTTCTTCTAAGAGTTTTACTATCTTAGCTCTTAGAATTAGTTATGATCTTTTTTTGTATGTGATAATTTTATAAATGGTATAATGTATGATGACTTTTATTTCATTTTTGTCACATTCTTTTGCATGTAGATATCCAGTTGTTCCAGCAAAAGTTGTTGAAAAGACTATTCCTTCTCCATTGAATTGTTTGGTGCTCTTTTAGAAATTCAATTGACCGGGGGAGAAGCCGGGAGCGAGCCCAGGTGGCAGTCTTGATTCTCTTTTGGCTAGCAGTTTTTAGGTCCGTCAGTACTGCACTGCAAGAATGGCAGATTTTGGGATCTCTGCTGGCCAGTTTGTGGCAGTGGTCTGGGATAAGTCATCCCCAGTGGAGGCTCTGAAAGGTCTGGTGGATGAGCTTCAAGGTTAACTGGCAATGAGGGCCATGGGTCTGTGGAAAACATGAACCAGCTGTTGCAGTCTGCCCACAAAGAATCCAGCTTTGACATTATTTTGTCGGGTTTAGTCCCGGGAAGCACCACTCTGCACAGTGCTGAGATTTTGGCTGAAATCACCCAGATCCTTCAGCCTGGTGGATGTCTTTTTCTGAAAGAGCCAGTAGAGACAGCTGTAGATAACAATAGCAAAGTGAAGACAGCATCTAAGCTGTGTTCAGCCCTGACTCTTTCTGGTCTTGTGGAAGTGAAAGAGCTGCAACGGGAGCCCCTAACCCCTGAGGAAATACAGTCTGTTCGAGAACACCTTGGTCATGAAAGTGACAGCCTGCTGTTTGTTCAGATCACAGGCAAAAAACAAAACTTTGAAGTGGATTCTTCTAGTCAGCTTAAGTTTTCCATCACCAAGAAGTCTTCTCCTTCAGTGAAGCCTGCTGTGGACCCTGCTGCTGCCAAGCTGTGGACCCTCTCAGCCAACGATATGGAGGACGACAGCATGGATCTCATTGACTCAGATGAGCTGCTGGATCCAGAAGATTTGAAGAAGCCAGATCCGGCTTCCCTGCAGGCTGCTTCTTGTGGGGAAGGGAAAAAGAGGAAGGCCTGTAAGAACTGCACCTGTGGCCTTGCCACAGAACTGGAAAAAGAGAAGTCAAGGGAACAGATGAGCTCCCAGCCCAAGTCGGCTTGTGGAAACTGCTACCTGGGTGATGCCTTCCGCTGTGCCAGCTGCCCCTACCTTGGGATGCCAGCCTTCAAACCTGGGGAAAAGGCACTTCTGAGCAATAGCAATCTTCACGATGCCTAGGAAGGGCCTGACATGGGACCCATCTGCTCCTCCAGCCAACTCCTGTCCCTCAAATCCCACCACGGTGTCTCCTCCCACCTCCTCTGGATTTGTTCACTCTGAGATCTATTTGCAGAGTGGGTGCTTAGCAGACAGAGTGAAGCTGGCTGGGGGGGCGCAGTGGTGTGTAGTGCTGCTGTGTATCAAAAGACCAAGGTATTATGGGGCCCGGTTACTCAGCATGGGATGGGTTTCTTCACCTCATGTTAAGAGAAGGGAGTGTGTCCTGAAGAAGCCCTTCTTCTGATGTTAAAATGCTGACCAGAACACTCTTGAGCCCAGGCATCCTTGAGCATTAACACTCTAACAGAGCTGCAGACCCCTGCCCTGAGTCTCATCTCAGCAATGCTGCCACCTGCTTGTCTTTCAGAGTTGATAGTTTACTCCATTCTTTGTGACACGAGTCAAGTGTCTCGCAACCTCCTCAGGGCACCAGAGGACTCACTCACTGGTTGCTGTGATGATACCCAGTGTCCCTCTGCCCCCTTCCATCCCCAACCACATTTTACTGTAGCATTGCATCTGTGTCCTGTTGTCATTTATGTTAACCTTCAGGTATTAAACTTGCTGCATATCTTGAGATATCTTGAGATTCTGCATGTCTTATAAAGAGAGGGGATGTGCATTTGTGTGTGATGTTGGATAGTCATCCATGCTCAGTTTGGACCATTGGAGGAACTTAGTGTCACACACAAATGGGGCTAGTCCTACACTTAGAATAGGGCCTGTCTGCCCACTTTAGAAGAGCCCAGGTTGATGAGCATTTAGAGGGAAGCAGGGCAGAACTCTGAACAACAATAAGTCTCTCTGAGCAGAGACCCCTTTGTTCTTGTTACCCACCCGTACGGACTTGGGATCTATCTTGCCAAATATTTGGAGAGATTGTGTGGATTTAAGAGACCTGGATTTTTATATTTTTCCAGTAAATAAAAGTGTTCATTGGTAAAAAAAAAAAAAAAAAAAAAGAAAGAAATTCAATTGACCATAAATGTAAAGGCATACTTCTGGACTCTCAGTTCTATTCCATTAATCTATATGACTATCCTTATGTCAGCATCATATCTATATATCTATCCTTATGATTACTGGAGCATTTATTAAGTTCTGAAATTGAGGAAAGTGTGAGTATTCCAACTTGTTCTTCCTTTTCAAGATGTGATGCAACAAACACAGCCGTGATTTTGATGGAGACTGCATTGAATCTGCAGATCAATTTGGGGAGCACTGCCATCTTAACAATACTATGTCTTCCAATCCATGAACATAGTATGCCTTTCCAATTCTTTAGGTCTTTAATTTTCTTCAACATAATTTGTAGTTTTCAGTTTACAAATCTTGCATTTCCTTTGTTAACTTTATTCCTAGATTTTTTGCTGCAATTATAAATGGAAATGTTTACTTAATTTTATTATTGTATTGTTCATTATTAGTGTATACAATTGATTTTTAGTATTGATCTTGTATCATGTAACCTTGCAGAACTTGTTTGTTTTTATCATTTTTGGTGGATTTCTTAGTATTTTATATATTAAAAATTTATGTCACCTGAGGATAGTTTTACTTCTTCCTTTCTCATATTTATGCCTTTATTTCAATTTCTTGCCTAATTGCCCTTACCAGAACCTCCAGGTACACTTCCATGATGAATGGAAGTGATGAGAACAGACATTCTTCTTGTGTTACTGACTTTAGGGGAAATGTCTAGTCTTTCACAATGAAGTATGATGTTAGTTGTGGGGTTTTCATAAATGTCTTTATTGGGTTGAGGAAGTTATTTAGTGTTTTTATCATGAAAGGGTGTTGAATTTTGCCAACTGATTTTTCTGTGTCAATTGAGATTTTTGTCCTTTATTCTATTACTATGGTATAAGACATGATTGATTTTCATGTTAAACCAACCGTGCCTTCTTGGGACAAATCTCATTTGATCATGGTTTCATATGTTGCTGGATTCCATTTGTATTCTGTTGAAAATTTTTACATCTATATTTATAAGAAATGTGGGTATAGTTTTCCTGTCTTGTGATGGCTTTATCTGATTTTGTTATCAGGGTAAGGCTGACTTCATAGAATAAGTTGGGAATTGTTCTCTCCTCTTTCATTTTTTGAAAGTATTTAATTATTTATGCTTAGGCATAACAAGCAAATGGTATAAAATATCAAAGATTCAAAAGTGTTTTTAGTATCAGATTAAGTCATCCAGGTCCCTCTTCCAGAGTCTCATCACACAATTCCTCTCTCCAGAGGTAAAGATCTTTATCTGTTTCTTCCACAGGCATCAGGAACTTATCAGCTACATGATAGATCTCATAAATTCCCCTTAGAGTTCTGTTCTTCCTCCTGGGTTAATAACATCATGATCCACATAAACTTAAGTTCTCCTTCCACAGTTGTATCAGTTCAGCATATGCTCACCTGCGAATAACAAATATCCTAAAGAACAAAGGGCCTAAATATGAGAATAGTAGTTTATTTCTCTTTCATTTGATACTACAAAGCAACAGTAACCAAAACAGCATAGTCGTGGTACAAAAACAGGCACATAGACCAATGGAACAGAAGGGAGAGCCCAGAAATAAGGCCACACATCTACAACCATCTGATCTTTGACAAGGCTGACAAAAACATGCAATGGGGAAGAGATGCCTATTCAATAAATGGTGTGGGATAACTGGCTAGCCATATGCAGAAGATTGAAGCTGACCCCCTTCCGTATAGCATATACAAAAATCAACTCAAGATAGATTAAAGACTTAAATGTAGGCCAGGCCCGGTGGCTCACACCTGTAATCCCAGCATTTTGGGAGGCTGAGGCAGGTGGATTGCTTGAGTCCAGGAGTTTGAGATCAGCCTGGGCAACATGGTGAAACCTTGTCTGTACTAGAAATACAAAAAAACTAGCCAGTCGTGGTGGTGCACGCCTCTAGTCCCACGTACTTGGGAGGCTGAGGTGGGAGAATCACCTCAGCCTAAGAGGTCGAGGCTGCAGTGAACCAAGATTGCCCCACTGCACTCCAGCCTGGGCAACTGGAGTGAGACCCTGTTAAAAAAAAAAAAAAAAAGACTTAAATGTAAGCCAGGTACTATGGCTCATGCCTGTAATTCCAGCACTTTGGGAGGCCGAGGTGGGTGGATCACCTGAGGCCAGGAGTTCAAGACCAGCCTGGCCAATATATGATGAAACCCCGCCTCAACTAAAAATACAAAAATTAGCCAGGTGTGGTGGCATGCTCCTGTTATCCCAGCTATTTGACAGGCTGAGGCAGGAGGATCACTTGAACCTGGGAGGCAGAGGGTGCAGTGGGCCGAGATTGTGCCACTGCACTCCAGGCTGAATGACAGAGTGAGACTGTGTCTCAAAAAAAGAAAATAAATAAATAAATAAATAAATAGAACCCCACACTATAAAAACCCTAGGAGAAAACCTGGGCAATACCAGCCCATACATTGGAAAAGGCATTTGAAAAAGACGTCAAAAGTAATCACAACAAAAGCAAAAATTGACAAATGGGATCTAATTAAACTTAAGAGCTTCTGCACACAGAAAAAAAAAAAGCTATCAGCAGAGTAAGCAGACAACCTACAGAATGGGAGAAAATATTTGCAAACTATGCATCTGACAAAGGTCTAATATCTAGCATCTATAAGGAACTTAAACAAATTTACAGGAAACAAACAAACAACCCCATTAAAAAGTGGGCAAAGGACATGAACAGACACTTTCCAAAAGAAGACATACATGTGGCCAACAAGTATATGAAAAGAAGCTCCATACCACTGATCATTAGAGAAATGCAAATCAAAACCACAATGAAATACCATCTCACACAGTCAGAATGGCTATTATTAAAAAATCAAAAAAATAACAGATTCTGGCAAGGTTGTGGAGAAAAGGAAACACTTACATACTGGTGAGAGTTTAAATTAGTTCAACCATTGTGGAAAGCAGTATGGCAACTTCTCAAAGAGCTAAAAGCAGAACTACCATTTGACCCAGCAATCCCATTACTGGGTATATACCCAGAGGAATATAAATCATTTTACCATAAAGACACATGCACACAAATGTTTACTGCAGGACTATTCACAATAGCAGGATATGGAATCAACCTAAATGTCTATAAAGAAAATGTGGTACATATACACCATGGAATACTATGCAGCCATAAAAAATGAGATCATGTCTTGCAGGAACATAAATGGAGCTGGAGGCTATTATCCTTAGCAAACTAACACAGGAACAGAAAACCAAATACTGCATGTTCTCACTTACAAGTGGGAGCTAAATGATGAGAACTCATGAACACAAAGAAAGGAACAACAGACACAGGGGTCTACTTGAGGGTGAAGGGTGGGAGGAGGGAGAGGAGCAGAAAAGATAACTCTTGGATACTGGGTTTAATACCTGGGTGATGAAATAATCTGTACAATTAATCCCTGTGAAACGAGTTTATCTATGTAACAAACCTTCACATGTATCCCTGAACCTAAAATAAAAGTTAAAAAAAAAATAAAGAAACTCAGGAAGTAGGCCTGCAGTCCAGGGCTGACTTGGTGACTTTATTACCTCTTTAGGAACCCAGGTTCCTTCTAGCTCACTACCCTGCCATCCTCAGAGTATAGCCTTTATCCTCCTGTCCCAAAAATGGATTACTGTGTTCCAGGCAATAGGGTAGAGAAGGAAAAAGAAACAGACAAAGGGCATGCCTCAGCCGTCTTTTAGTAAAGGTTCAGGAAATCACCACATGACACATCTGTTCCGTTTCATTGATCAGGATGTACTCATATGGTCTCACTTAGCTGCAAGGGAAGCTGGGAGATGTGGTCTTTATTTTGAGTCAACATGGGCTGTCTACAATCGAGGGTCTTATTATGAAAAAAGAAGAGAGACAACAAATTAGTTACAACCACACATTCGACCTGGCAATTTTGCCCCAATTTTTCCCCAAATGTATCACCCTTTTTCCTTTGCCATTCCTCCCTTACACAAGTCCTTATAGCTTCTCACCTGAATTACTATGGTACTGTAGCTTCTTAACTGTGTGTTTTTTTAGAATTCCAATCTCTTCCCTTCAGAAAATTTTTCATTATATCTTTTCTGAAATAAATATGTAATCCCATCAAACCTTCAATGGTTTTCCAATTACCTCCAGAAAAAATTTCCAACTCCTACATGTGGCTTCCAAGTTTCATTCACGACCTGGCCCTAGACCACTGTTATAGCTGTAGCTTCTGTCTGTCTCTCTTTCTCTACTTGAACTTTTTGCTCAAGCCATACCTATATCCTGTCCCCCCTCCAACCCCCCTAAATACACCATATATCTATATCTATATCTATCTATCTATCTATCTATATATATAACATCTTAGTAACTGAGGTAGGTCGATTACAAAAATTGTTTACCCTTCTCTTTGCAATGTGACTTTTGTGAACCCAAAAGTATCTGAGACAGGTCTCAATCAATTTAGAAAGCTTATTTTGCTGAGGTTAAGGACATGCCTGTGGCACAACCTCAAGAAGTCCTGACAACATGTGCCCAAGGTGGTTGGGGCATGGCTTGCTTTTTACATTTTAGGGAGACATCAGTCAATACATGTAAGACTTACATTGGTTCAATCTGGAAGGGTGGGACAGCTCAAAGCAGGAGATTTCAGGTCATAGGTAGATTTAAAAATGTTCTGATTGGCAATTGGTTGAAATAGTTATTATCAATAGAAAGAAATGTCTGGGTTAAGATAAGGGGTTGTGGAGACCAAGGTTTTATCATGTAGATTAAGTCTTCAGGTAGCAGGCTTCAGAGAGATTAGTTTGTAAATGTTTCTTAAGGCCTGTGTTGATGTTAATGCCAGTTGGCTTTTCCTGAATTTCAAAAGGGAGGCGGGTATGATGAGGCATGTCTGACTGCCCCTTCCCATCATGGCTGAACCAGTTTTTTAGGTTAACTTTGGAATGCCCTTGGCCAAGAGGAGAGGTTCATTCAGACAGTTGGGGGGCCTTAGAATTTTAGTTTTGGTTTACACTTTGTAGCTCCTTCCATCAAGAGATGGGTCCACTACCCCACTCTTTGAATCTGGCTGGCTTCACGACTTGCTGGGGCAATGGAATGTGTGTGAAATAACTACATGCTAGTTCTGAGTGAGAGCCTAAAGAGGCCGTGTGTGCTTCAGCGATCTCTTGAACCTGTCTCTGTCATTAGAATAAGCCTGGCCTAGCCTGCTAGATGATGAGAGGCCAAGTGCAGTGCTGCACATCATCCCAGTCAAGGCCAGTTCTGACCATCCAGCCCTTGGCTGACCTGCTGGCCGACCTCAGCTCTGTAAGCCAGACCATTCAAGATCAGCCAAGTCAGACTCAGGTCAGCATAATGGCTTAGGTGACACATAGACTCACGTAACATAAGGACTGGTTGCTGCTTTAAGCCACTAAGCTGTGGGAGACAGCATTCACTATGGAATTAGATCAAGGACACAGTGCTTTTGCATGTGCTATTCCTTCACCTTAAAATGCCTATTTTTTTTTTCAGCTTAGTAAACTCCTAAACTCATCTTTCTATCAAGACCCAGATCAAATATAATCTTAACTGGAAATTTTCTTGTCCCTACCTGGGCAGATCTAGCTGCTTTCTTTCTTTTTTATTTTTTTATGAGATAGGGTCTTGCTCTGTTGCCCAGGCTAGAGTGCAGTGGCACAATCATAGCTCACTGTCACCTCTGACTCCTGGGCTCAAGCAATCCTCTGACTTCAGCCTCCTCAGTAGCTGAGACGATAGGTGCAAGCCACCAAGCCAGGCTAATTTAAAATAATTTTTTTAGAGATGGGATCTTGCTGTGTTGCCAAGGCTGGTAACTTTGGCCTCAAGTGATACTCCTGCCTCAGCCTCCTGAGTAATTGGGATTACAGGCATGAGCTACGTGCCTGGCTAGACACTTTTTTGACAAACCTCACACCTCTATTATAGCATGTAACATATAGATACTTGTTCACACAGCCATTTCTCCTTTTGGCTGAGCTAGCTGAGGGCAAGGACAACCTATCCTATGATGTGCACCAAAAATATCTTTTGCACGAATGAAAAAATAAATTCTAGGATGTTAAGCATATGTAATTCTTTCTCTTTTATTCTCTTTCTTCCAAACAATAAATATAGTTTCTTATAATGCCTAGGTCTTTCCTTCCATAATATTTCCCCACTCACCCAAATTTCAGTCACTGATCACATATTGGAGGATGTGTTTATACCTCTTTTTCCTTCTCATGTGTGGCTTTTAAGCCCATGCAGTGTCATATTTTCATTGATTGGTAATTTCCCGTATTGAACAGTCATGTTACTCCTTGAAGTTTTTGAATTCTTTTATTTTTTAAATTCATTTACTTTTTGAGACAGGGTCTTACTCTGTCATCCAGGCTGGAGTGCAGTGGTGTGATCTTGGTTCACTGCAGCCTCGAACTCCCAGACTCAAGTGATCCTCCTGCCTTAGCCTCCCAAGTAGCTGGGACTACAGGTGTGCACCACCATACCTGGCTAATTTTTAAAAATTTGTTTGTAGAGTTGGGGTCTCACTATGTTGCCCAGACTGGTTTCAAACTCCTGACCTCAAGCAATCTTCCCACCTCAGCCTCCCAAAGTGCTGGGATTACAGGTGTGAGCCACTGCACCTGGTCTCAAATTCTTAAAGTTTCTCAATTGTTTGATTTAGTTTTCAACTACATTCACCACTACTCTTTTAAATAAATTTTAAAAGTTTACCTGTTAGCTTTTTAAATTTTAAATTTTTAATGTTTAAAATAATCCTTTGAATGCATTGCTTACTTTTAATGTTACTATTGTCAGCTTCCTTAAAAGTGATTAAAAGACACTGTTTGATCTCTTGTCTTACCTGCTTCACTAATTTTCTATTTCCAAGTGAGAGTGGAGATGGCTGAGAAAATTGTTCTAACCACAGGCTAATTGGCAACTAGGTAGGATCTTGTGACCTGTGGTTTTTCAGTTCTTTAGTTCAACCGATTCACCTAGAGCTTCATTTGTTATGTGCCAGTTGGACATGGCTCAAGCGTCAGTTCTTAGTGCAAAATGATGTTTGTGACAGAAAGAACCTGAAGAAAGGCACGAAAGCCATCCTTCTGCTCACTGTAGCATTCCCAGAAGGAGCCTGGGGGAGCACAGCAGTCCATATGGGGCAGGGTCGGTGGGCTGCTCCCACCCTCTGCACTGTCACCCCCGAGCCCGCTGCCCCCTCATTATTCTTTGTTGTATTTTATGTGTCAGTCCCCAAATTTCTGAATGTATAATTAATCACCTCCTAAGTCTTATTGTGCACAGTGATGCTTTACCCACTTTATATTGAACACAGTATATTTGATTATTTTGAAGAAGGAAATCCATCGGCAAGAAGTGAGCTGCGTCTTTTCTGCAAGTTCTGATTTCATCAGAAAGCTCTTCTGGAACAAGCCAATTGCTTCTGATGTCAAACTTAGCAATCATTTATGAAATAATACAACAACAATAACATTTAATGCCTTTCATCAGATCAGACTGTAAATACTAATTAGTTATAGTTCATCGCATTCTGGTGGGGCTCAGTAAATTATGATGCTTGTTTTATAGATATTGAAACAAAGACAAGAGATTAGAGGCACTTGCCCAAGGCTGCAGAGGACGATGTCAAAATTGGGGTTGTAACTCTTGTGTCCTGGATTTATAGGATAAATCTCTGGATTTATAGGATAAAACTCTCTGGATTTATAGGATAAAATGTTAAGGTAGTACCAACATCTAATATAATGCAATAAACAAGTCCTGCCATGTCAGCCACTGCACTTTATATGATACATTTATATGAAAATCCCTTAGCATTAAATATTTAAGAAGAAAACATTTTAATGAAAATAGTAAACATCTCAAGTGCCTAGCATAAATGCATCATGGCCTAATTCTCCCTAATGGGCTGTGATATTAAAATGAATTCGGCTCCGGCCTCACTGTCCACTGCCACGCTGGGAATGAAGCAAAAGATTTCTTGCTTAAGCACCAAGTTCAGCCCTGGGAGGTTAATGGGACCATATTACCGGGTGATGGACCACCATGTCTAAAAGTGGTGTCTCAATAACAGCTCAAAGGACGGAGATGACTTGCTGTAAAGTTCTTTGCTCTTTAAAATCCTGGATACAATTTACTTTTTAAATAACTGATTTCCCCCTCATGAAGACTGTTTCTCAGAATGTGGAAACCCTGCCTTTGAGCTCTAAAAGCGGGTAGTTCAGATTGACTCCAATGCTAAGACTGTTAACATGTCTGCCCATCTAACCACCAGTAGGATTTTCTGTTTTCTAGGTGACTGAAACTACAGCCTTCAAATTCCAGAAAGAGCCTAGAACATAACTTTTACAACGATAAAGTCAATTGTATTTCATTTGGGATAGTTCATTTAAATTCCACCGGCTCCAGTGACAAACTTCGAAAATGCTTTTGCCAAAAGTGATCTAAATTTCTGCCATAAAACACATGAAGTGTGTCAACTTACTGATTTTGGTTTGTGATCTGCAAAATGGGGATATTTGCACTATACATACCCATTTCATGAATATCTTAACTGAAATACTGAACATTTAACAAGTCATTAAAAAATGCTTCATTCAAAAATTTATTTAGAGAAGCCAAGAGAATAAGGCATTATCTCATGATGTTATGAGAATAAATCTAAGATGTGGGTACATCTATGGTGTCTGTCCCTATCTATCTTGTAAGTCCACTTTGAGTTACTTTTTTTTTCTTTTTTCCTTGTCAGCAGATTCCAGTTGAGTTACTTTCTGTATATAGTGTGAGGTATAGCTCAAAGTTTAAATTTTTCCTTATGAATAAACAATTTTAAGTCCCATTTGTTGAAAAGACTATCTTTGGCCAGGCATGGTGGCTCATGCCTGTAATCCCAACACTTTGGGAGGCCAAGGCAGGTAGATTGCTTGAGCCCAGGAGTTCAAGACCAGCCTGGGTAACCGTGTGAGACCCCATCTCTACAAAAATAAAAATAAAAAAATTAGCTGGGTGTGATGGCCCATGCCTGTAGTCCTAGCTACTTGGGAGGGTGATGCAGGAGGATTGCTTGAGCCCATAAATTTAAGGTTACAGTGAGCTATGACAGCGCCAATGCACTCTAGCCTGGGAAACAGAGTGAGGCTCTAAGAAAGAGAGAGAGAGAGAAAGAAAGGAAGAAAGGAAGGAAGGAAGGAATGAAGGAAGGAAGGAAGGAAGGAGGGAGGGAGGGAGGGAAGGGAGGGAGGGAGAAAGAAAGAGAGAGAAAGAGAGAAAGAAAGAGAGAAAGAAAGAAAGAGAAAGAAAGAAAGAAAGGAAGAAAGGAGTCTATCTCTTTACTACTCGATGGCCTTTGTCAACAACCAGCTGCATGCACCTGTGGGTCTGCTTCTGGACTCTGACAAGATATCACTGTTACCCTTATTTTTATTCTTCTGTACTTAATATGTCTTTTTTCTGTGGCTCTTTTAAGATTTTCCTTGTATAACTGAGTATGAGCAATTTGACTAGGACATGTCTTGGTGTTCATTGTTCATGCTTCTTGTCTTTGGGGTTTGTTAATCTTGGATCTGTGGGTTTATGGTTTTTGTCAAGTTTGGAAAGTTTTTGGTCATTATTTCTTCAAATATTATTTTTCTATCTGGCTCTCTCTCTCTCCTTTGGAAACTCTAATTACAGGTATATTCAGCTGCTTGAGGTTGTCCCACATCTCACTGGTGCTTTTCTCATTTTTAAAAAATTAATTTTTCTCTTTCATTTTGGATGGTGTCTGTTGCTATGTCTTCAACATCATTAATCTTTTCACCTGCAATGTCTAATCTTTATCTATTTTTTTTCACTTCAAACATTGAATTTTCATCTCTAGAAACTTGATTTGCCTCACTTAACTTTTTGGACATATGGAATACAGTTATAGTAACTGGGTTTTGTTTGTTTGTTTGTTTGTTTGTTTTGAGATGGAGTCTCTCTCTGTCTCCCAGGCTGGAGTGCACTGGAATGATCTTGGCTCACTGCAACCTCCACCTCCCGGGTTCAAGTGATTCTCCTGTCTCAACCTCCTGAGTAGCTGGAATTACAGGTGTGCACCACCACACTCAGCTAATTTTTATATTTTTAGTAGAGGCGGGGTTTCACCATGTTGGCCAGGCTGGTCTCAAACTGCTGACCTAAGGTGATCTGCCTGCCTTGGCCTCCCAAAATGTTGAGATTACAAGGGTGAGCCACCATGCCCGGCCATAATAACTGTTTTAGTGCCCTATCTGCTAATTTAACATCTGTGTTAGTTCTGGATTGGTTTTCATTGATTGACTATTCTCATAAGTCATATTTTTCTGCTCTTTTGCATGCCTGGTAATCTATAATTGGATGCCAGACATTGTGAATTTTACTTTTTTGGGTGATGAAGACTTACATGTTGCTAAAAATATTTTTGAGCTTTGTTCTGGGATGAGTTAAGTTACTTGGAAACAGTTTGATCTTTTGGGGTTTTGCTTTTAAGATTTGTTAGGTGGCTCTGGAGTAGTGCTTAGCTAATTACCCACCATTACTGAAGCAAGACTTTCCTTAGTCATCTACCCAATGCCCTGTTAATTATGAGTTTTTCCAATCTGGCTGGTAGGAACAGGCACTATCCTTGCCCTGTGTGAGTACTGGGCACGGTTTCCTCTAATTCTGTTGAATAATCTTTCCCCTGACTTGGATAGTTTCCTCACATGCATGTGCTGATCAAATTCTGTTAAATAATGCAGGGGATCCAATGCAGACCCCAGGGCTTCTCTCTGTGCAGCTGTTTCCTCTCTGATACTCTGACTTGCAAACTCTGGCAGCCTTGGTGTCCCTGGAATCTTGCTTTATCTCTTCAACTCAGGGAGTCCACCAGGTTCTCTCTGGGGTCCCTATCTATTTTGGGTTGAATTGATCCCCTTCCCAAAAACATGTTGAAATCCTAACCCCCAGTACCTCAGAATGTAACTGATTTGGAAACAGGGTCTTTATTGAGATAATCAAGCCAAAATTAGCTTATTAGAATGGGTCCTAATCCGATAGGACCGGTGTCTTTGTAAGAAGAGGAAACTTGGACAGAGACTTGTACAGATGGGAGACCACGTGAGGACACAGGGAGAAGATGGTCATCTACAAGCCAAGGAATGCCGAGGCACCCAGAAGCTAGGAAAGAGGCATGGAACAGACTCTCCCTCACAGACTTTGGAAGGAACCAATGCTGCTGATATTTTGATTTCAGACTTCTGGCCTGCAGAACTGTGGTCAATAAATTTCTGACATTTAAGCCATTCAGTGTGTGGTACTTTCTTACAGCAGCTCTGGCAAACTTAACACATCTTCCTTGCACTGTATCCTGGAAACTCTTCGGGCAGTGAGCAGGAGCAAGCATAGGGCTCAGCACATGTGTTTTCCACCTCTCATTTTTTCGTTGCTTGACATCCATTGTCTTAAAAACCAGTGTTGGTTTGGTTTCTGTTGTTTTAGGTGGAAGGGTAAATGTGGTCCTTGTTATTATTGCTTGTTGGCTGGAAGCAGAAGTCCTCACTCATTTGATTTTTAATTGTACAGTGTCCAGTGTCACTGTTTCATATTCTGGGGACTATGTTTCAGTTTGCCAATGGGATTATAAACTTTGAGACCAGAGACCTTTGTGCCAACCACAACGCCTGAACTAGTCCCCTGTGCATGACAGGAGTGCAATACGTATCTGAGCTGAACAGTGTATTTTTGGTTTTTCGGACTCAGCACACTGAGGATTGACTTGTGATGAAAAATCAATGGATGTGAAATTTCTTATTCCACTTGATATTTTTAGTGTGTGAAAAATAGCCTGAAACTAAAATATTTTAGTTCCTATCTTGTTTTCAAAGAAGTGACACTCTGACGATTTCCTTTTTTTTTTTTTTTTTTTTTTTGAGACAGAGTCTCGCTCTGTCGCCCAGGCTGGAGTGCAGTGGCGCGATCTCGGCTCACTGCAAGCTCCGCCTCCCGGGTTCATGCCATTCTCCTGCCTCAGCCTCCCGAGTAGCTGGGACTACAGGCGCCCGCTACCACGCCCGGCTAATTTTTTGTATTTTTAGTAGAGACGGGGTTTCACCGTGTTAGCCAGGATGGTCTCGATCTCCTGACCTCGTGATCCGCCCGCCTCGGCCTCCCAAAGTGCTGGGATTACAGGCGTGAGCCACCGCGCCCGGCCCGATTTCCTTTTTAAATTAACAGTCATGTACCTGGTAGCACAGAGCTGTGGCAGAAATTCTTGGGCCCAAACCACCCAGCCTGTGAAGTAAAATGAACAGCCTGTCACGGCTCATCTGGATTTTCTATCTGTCATTTTTGTCTGTCTCTCAGTTCTTTTCAAGGAAGGAGGTAACATGATTTGGTACCCAGGCTTTCCTTGACATGGGTGTGAAAGCAAAAGGAGAGAATCACATTTTTTGGTTTCATTCTGGAGATTCAAATTAACTCCATTTTTTATTGTACTGCTAAAGTGTCCATAGAAAGCTAAAACATACACAAGAAACTCTGGTCCAAAATTTCCCAAGTATAAGCTTTATAAATTGTAAAGCTGTAGACTAATGGCTTTAGTATATCATTTACAAAGCAAGCATTTTTGTCCTACTTTGAACAGAGAGAAGAGGCTCTTTCATTTGACCAAACTGCTGACAGAATGTGCTGAAAACATAATTTCATACATTCATTCATCAATCATCAAGCATGTCCCTATATCGGGGCCTTTGCATATATTGTTCCCTCTGCCTGGATTGCTCTTCTCCCAGATATTTACATGGTTCACCCCCTCATCTCATTCAGGACTACACTCAATGGTCATTTTCTGAGCAAGGCCTTCCCTGCCCATCCTACTTAACAGAGCGTTGCTGCCCCACCACCCCTTCCTCATGTGACATTCTTTTCACTTGCCCTCTTTTATTTTCTTCATATCACTTATCACTTACCACCTGACAGTCAGTCAGAAAAATATCTACACATATACGTTGATCTAACACACATGTGTTTATTTATTTATCGTCTATCCTCTTCTCCTAGTCTAGTGTCTACTCCATGGGAACAGAAACTGTTCCTGCTATATTCTCGCACCTAGATCAGTGCCCAGCACACAGTATGCCTTCAGTTAATATTTGTTGAATAAATGAACACATGTTTGCTGATTTCCTCTCTGTGCAAAGGCACTGGAGGGAGGAGCTATGATGTGAATCACCCCAGCCCCGAAATTCCAAGAAGCTCACCTTCTAATAGAAAGACAAATAGAAAAAATCCATGACTATGCTCCAAAGCAAAAGAATGGGTTGAATAATGTAGTTTGAAAGCACAATGGAAAAAGGGGTGGGGAGAGGCAGGGGAGTTTTTGAGATGAGCCTGGCGCAGATGTGGGATGGGCAGAGAGGAGAGGGATGAATCGCTCAGCCTCACAACACAGAGTGAGCAGATACTTGGAACCCTAGGAGTTGACAGAATGCTTTGGACCCAGCTGGAAATCTGTGTGGGTTTGTGAAGATGTAGCAGGCAAGAAAGGAGACTTGGGGCCTGATCTTGGAAGGCTTTGGAATGTTTGGAATTTGGAATCTATCTTAAAGGAGTTAAGTGGGTAGTATTTTTAAACCACCTCTAGCGAATCAATCTCCTATCCAGGAAACTTAGTTGTTTATCAGCATCTCATTGAATGTGAACTCGTTAACGTGGTGACCTACACTCATCTTGTTCCCTTAAACATATATACAGAGATACCTTTTCTCTTACCAGTTATGTACCGTGAAAGTGTGGCAGAAGTGTAAGAATACTTAGTAGCTTTCACTAAC
This sequence comes from Pan troglodytes, assembly GCF_028858775.2. Classification (NCBI taxonomy): domain Eukaryota; kingdom Metazoa; phylum Chordata; class Mammalia; order Primates; family Hominidae; genus Pan; species Pan troglodytes. The sequence goes on from NC_072415.2 coordinate 36,461,389, forward strand.
AATTTGCTCATTGATTGATTTGCTTTTTAAAATTTTCAAATAACAGCTTGCCTTCATTTATGTTCCTGTATATAAATGAACCCAGCACTTTCTTAGGAAGGCTCTTGATCTGGTTACATGGACCAAATGAATTCCATGCAATCAGTAGAAGGACAGAATGTGAAGTGAAACAAATCATAACATCCTCCACACCTGGGCAGGGAAACGTTATGGGCTTATGGAAACCTGATAGACTACAAAGCTTTGTAAATAACTGCCCCCCATCCCTTCTCACCCCATCCAACTCAGCCCAGTCCTGAGGCTCAGCAGACTGAATGACTGGTTCTGTGGCTCCCAGCTGCTCAGTGGCTGAACCAAACCTGTGAGTCAGGTGAGAACTTTTTCTACTCCTCTCATTTATGGAGCAAGGGTGGGTTATGTCAAGGCTACTGGAGAAAAACAGCATCAGTGAGGATATTTTGCTAGTCTGTCAGATTTACTCAGGGTTTTAGGGGAGGAGTCCGTGGATAGAGAAGGGGATGGGAGACTTAAATAATATAAGAAACAAGTAGTACTGAGCATTTTGATGTGCAAATGAAGATCTCTTATGAGAAGAGTGCAAAATCAACTTGAGTCTTAAAGCTGGAACAGGAAACATCAAAGAAATATCTGTTTTGGGTGGACCCCTCCAGCCTCAGTATCCTGTCCCCTTACAGTACTGGTCCCCTGAGAAATTTGAGATACAGCATTCTACCCCGTTCTGATTAGAATGTGATCACTTATCTACCTAGTTTCAAATGGGCATGTTTTTCTTGGTTGGAGACAAAAGGCATTTCCAAGGAAAGGACGTGGACTATAAAGAAACATCTCAGCACTAGCTATAAGAATTGGGATCACTAGTGCTTTTTTTTTTTTTTTTTTTTGAGACAGAGTTTTGCTCTTGTTGCCCAGGCTGGAGTTCAATGGCACTGTCTCAGCTCACTGCAACCTCTGCCTCCTAGGTTCAAGTGATTCTCCTGCCTCAGCCTCCCAAGTAGCTGGGATTACAGGTGTCCACCACCATGCCCTGCTAATTTTTGTATTTTTAGTAGAGATGGGGTTTCACCATGTTGGCCAGGCTGGTCTTGAACTCTTGATCTCAGGTGATCCACCTGCCTCACCCTCCCAAAGTGCTGGGATTACAGGCGTGAGCCACTGCACCTGGCCCACTAGTGCTTTTAATTGTCATGGGAGACAATAATTTTTTTTAAGTGTTTCTTTTTTTTTTCTTCTCTTTTTATTGTTGGACCTCAGGTGCTGAGTTGGAATTAACCATACTCTATAGTACATGGCTCATCATCATGGGTCTGTGATTGATTGATTGATAGATTGATCAAGTGCTTTAATCCCCATCCTCTCCCCTAAATTTACCAACCACAGGTGGCCTTCCTCATGGTTTTTAAGGTTTATTCCCTTGTTTTATATGTTCTTACCAGATGTGGATTGTTGTTTTATATGCCTATTTCTTTTTTACTCTGTACAACTCCCTCGAGGCCCATCTATGACACATGTTTACAGCTAATCCCTTACATACATATATATATATATATACACACACACACACACATATATGTATACATACATACATACACACACACACTCATATATACATAAAGAGACAGAGTCTCACTCTGTCACCCAGGCTGGAGTGCAATGGCACAATAATAGGTCACTGTAACCTCCAACTCCTGGGCTCAAGTGATCCTTGGGCTTCAGCCTCTTGAGTGGCTGGGACTACAGACATGTGCCACTATGCCTGGCTAATTAAAAAAAAAAAAACACTTGTAGAGACCAGGTCTGGTTACTCAGGCTGGTCTCAAACTCCGGGGCTCAAGTGATCCTCCTGCCTTTGCCTCCAGAGTGCTGGGATTACAAGCATGAGCCATGGCATCCAGCCTAATCCATTACTTGTAATGCAATCTAGACTTATTTTGCTAATCCACTCTCCTGGTGATGGACAGAGACCTTGCCTTTTGGGAGGCTATTTCAAAGAGAACAAGATGCTCAATCTACATCAATAGTTTTACATATAAATTCAATTATTTCGTATTTCAGTAATGTGGAAAACAAGCAAACCTTGCCATTATTATTATTGACCAAATAAACACAGAACTTTGCCCAGACTGTTAAGTGTACTCTGCCTGACCTTGATTTGGTGGAGTAAGGAAGAGAAAGGGGTGGGAATTGCTGGGTATGTCTTGCTCTGCTCACTTAACACCTATGAACCTGTGAGTAGTGGACTCATGCATTTTAAACAAATTGGCCATCCCAAGATAACCTTTCCAGGTCATTTCTCCAGGCTAAGTCCATTCAAAAACACTGCTCAAAAAACAGAGTATGTCTTGAATACTATTACATTCAGGGTCAAGGAACAGGCATTACAGTAATCCACAGAGCTAGTTATGTCAGCCAAGAGGAATGTATGCTGTCAACTGCCGTACAAAGATGTGTATCATAGCTGACGCTTCTCAACATATCTCTCTCCCATGCCGTGTTTGAGGAGCAAAGGCTCTTAATAGACAGGATGACTAACAATTTGGCTTTTGAAATATGATATGGGAAAATCAGGATAAACAAGAGTCTTTCCATCAATTGGGTACTATTATTGAGCTGAAAATATGAGAAGCTAGAGGGAATAATGTTTTATAAATGATGACATGTATTTTAAGTAGCCAACAATATTGTTTTAATGAATGTAATTTTTCAAATTATGCCACAGCCTCCTATGTGGTAGAGAATGGTTTTGGCATGTATAATGCGGTGTCCAAATCTCCCATATGTTGGTTATAATTGAACCAAAAGTTGGATAGAGAAATAAAAGAGTGTGGGTGGAAGAGATAACTTAGTTAAATGTATTTGTTTTTATCCCCAAAACCACAGCTGTGAGCTTGGCATTAAGCAATCAGAGGAAGAAGGAAGGAAGGAAGGGAGGGAGGGAGGGAGGGAAGGAGGGAGGGAGGGAGGGAAGGAGGGCAGGCAAGGTAAGGGAGGGAGAGGGAAACAAAAAGAAGGAAAAAAAAAAAAAGGAAGACAGAAAGTCCATGTGAACTTTGAAGCTATAACAGTACATCACAGCACAAATAATTAGTTCTTTGTTGACTGGTTCCGCCTATGCCCAGTTACGAAGGCAGTGTTAATGAGGAAAAAATGCTGAACTTGGGTAAATAAGAAGACCTAGGTTTAAAAAAAAAAAAAAAAAAAAAAGACTCTGGCACTCAAAGCCATGTGACCTTAAGCAAGTCTTTTTATCTTTCTAAATCTTATTTTTCTCATCTGCAAAATAGGCAAGACAATTATCTTACAAGTGGTTATGCAGACTCAGTGGGAATGCCCTTAGAAATTGTCAAGTGTTGTTCAAGTGTGAGGGTTCAAAAGAAAATTTACCTCCAAGAAGTTAATTGAATGGATTAGGAGATGAATCAGCATATTTAGTGTTGTCAGTACTCCTGTAGGATAACTTATGGTTTCAGAGAACCCTGCCAAGTGGACTAGAGCCTTTGCTTCAGGAACTAGATGCATTCCACCTACCACCTACCTACTCTGTCCTCAGAGAACCGCAAATCAAGGACTCAAGAAAACACATTCTCAGAATAAACGATGCCTCTCTAGAGCTTCATCTTTCTCAGACACCCAGATCCTGTGATAAGGATAAAGGTGAACGAGGAAGGACCTTAAGGCAAGACTGTTTCAAGATTGACTCTGTGGGCCAATTTAATTTACAGTTCTGTACACGACTCGATGTGCTGCAAATCCAATTAGTTTCGACCATTTTCCAAATCAGGGTTGTTATTATTTAGAATTAAAGTAGTTGCATTTCTACTGATACTTGAAAAATTCAACTGTTTTCCAACTATTTTCAACTATTTTCCAAATCAGGGTTGTTATTATCTAGAATTAAAGTAGCTGTGTTTCTACCGATATTTGGAAAACTATGCGTAGATGAACTGCATTTACGGTTGGATGTTTCCTTTCACAAACTGCAGAAATCATCTGTCCCAGTGTTTCTGTAAGAATAAGTAGTTGGCATTTTACAGTCCTCCAGGGAAAGCCAGTGTCCATTTCTCTTTGCCTATAGAGTGAGGCTCTGCCTTTCCTGGAGTCTTCGGCCTTCTCTGGAGTCTTGGATAATTATTGTCTATTTGGCAGAATTAGCATGATTGGTACTATCCTAAGTGTCTAATTTTGAGTACTAGAAAAAAAAGTTTAGCTTAGATATATGTTGTGTATAGATGCCTTTGTTGCTTAAAAACTTTAGTGTGTCTTGCTTAGCTAAGTAGATATCAAGTTTCTTCTATACAGGAGCTATAGTAGATGCCACTGGTATACCCACTCCATACTTCCTGCTACAGTGTGTCTTAAATGATGATCTCAAAGTATTGCTTATTTCCTTACTTGACTTTGTAAACAGATTTCACTTCTGGTTGTAAAAAGAATGTATGTTCACTTTTGGCAATAGAAAAGTAAAAAGAAGAAAAGGAAAAATTTCCATACTATTACTTCCCATTGAGACCACTAATAACATTTTGGTGTATGTAATTTGTTTGTTTGTGCAGGTGATATAGACGTATTGTAGGTGACACTGTGGGTTGTCTCAGAATAGCCATTTCTCTTTATTTTCATTGCTATCAGCATGTGGTTTTGTGTAGGCTTCCATAGCCACGTGTTTGAGGGATGCTGGCTGTCGACAGCTATTCAGGTCTCATTTTACTAGGCCAATAATTGCTTAAGGCCTGGGCACTGGAATCAAGCCTGGGCAATGGGACCTGAGGAGACATCTGCCGGCAGTGCGGGCTTGTAAAATAGAAGCACGGGAAAGATGCCTCTTCTTCACTGGACATGGCCCTGTCTGCATCCTTGGACTACAAGGGGAGCCACTGCAGAGTGGAGAGATGAAGAGCACACTTATTCTTGAGAAGCCACCAAATGCACCAGCTCCAAAGTGCCGTTCTTGGGCTTCCTATTATGTGAGATGACAAGTGGCCTTCTCATTTAAATCACTTTCAACTGTGTTTCCTGTTACTTTCAGCCAAAATCATCCTAACTTATCTTGCATTCTTTCCTCAATAGTATATTGTATGCACTTACCTAGTCATACAATATTCTTCACAAGGAAACCCTGCATAATGGTAGTTGCTATTTGCTTGTGTCTCTCCTCACAGGTCTCTGAACTCCTCGAGGGCAGAGATGAGGGGTTTTTGTTTGTTTTATGGTATTTTTTCTGTCTCATAATCAGACCTTAACACAATGTCTGGCACAATGTAGACACTAAGATTCTGTGGAATGCGGGGACTGATGACTGAATTCCTTATTGTGGCTAAAAGGCCCTGGTAGAAGGTGACAAGTATTTATTGAGCATGACAGATTGTCTTCACTGTTCTCCAGGGAGCTGTCCTTATGAAATTCAAATTCACGTGTGAGTTTGCATTTGCTGAAGGTAAATCTTAAAAAAAAAAACAAAAAACTATAACAAGTTAGTCTGACACTTTTGTGACAGCGATCAAAATTGCATTTTTTTTTTTTTTTTTTTGAGACAGGGTCTTGTTCTGTTGCCCAGGCTGGAGTGTGGTGGTGCAATCGCGGCTCACTGCATCCTCCACCTCCGGAGCTCAAGCTCTCCTCCCACGTCAGTCTCCTGAGTAGCTGGGACTAAGGCATGCAGCACCACGCCTGCCTAATTTTTGTATTTTTTGTAGAGGCAGGGTTTCGCCATGTTGCCCAGGCTGGTCTCAAACTCCTGGGCTCAAGCGATCTGCCGGCCCTGGCCTCCCAAAATGCTGGGATTACAGGTGTGAGGCACTGAGCCTGGCCTAAAATTGCGAATTTGATAGCAATTTAAAAATAAAAGGTAAGGGTGGTGGTGTAGCTTTATTCACTGCATAGCGGTCATCCTGAAACACTTGAAAAGCTTTTTTTTTTTTTTTTTTTTTTTTTTTTTTTTTTTTTTTTAGACGGAGCCTCCCTCTGTCGCCCAGGCTGGAGTGCCGTGGCGCGATCTCGGCTCACTGCAAACTCCGACTCCCGGGTTCACGCCATTCTCCTGCCTCAGCCTCCCGAGTAGCTGGGACTACAGGCGCCCGCCACCACGCCCGGCTAATTTTTTTGTATTTTTAATAGAGACGGGGTTTCACCGTGTTAGCCAGGATGGTCTTGATCTCCTGACCCCGTGATCTACCCGCCTCCGCCTCCCAAAGTGCTGGGATTACAGGCGTGAGCCACCGTGCACGGCCGAAAAGAATTCTTTACAAAGCTATGCTGAAGAATTTATTTCTTTGGGGGGATTTGGGGTATATGTTTATCTTTTTACTTTTCTTTTTAAATATAAGGGTGCTACTTACTCGTTTGGATGAATGTGGTCGGGTCCTCTGATTATTGCTCCCCTAACCTCTTGTGCTTCCCATGTCACAAAATACACACTCCAGCGTCCATAGACACTGTCCATAGACACTGTCCATAGACACCTGATGGTGCACGTTTCCTGCTATACGGGAAGCTCGGCACTTCCTAGTTGTTCCATAAATACCTGCTCAATGAATGATTAAAAATTGAGGCGGCGGAATTCGTCTTAGCCGTCCAAGAGCTGAGTCTGCAATCTGGACTATACGTGGAAAAACGAGACAAGCAGGGGCGACACTGGGGGAGAGGAGGGAGGGGAAGGCAGAGGAAAGAAGCAGCTCATCTTCGCCCCACCCCGAGCCGTCCTAAGGAAATGCACTAATAGGAAACTTGCACAAGGGGGCAGAGCAGAGCCGCGGTGAACGCCAACCTGTTGGCTCTTGGTCTTTGCTAATGGTATTCTTTAAATAGTATTGGTTAATACCGAGTTGGTTTGAAAATACAATTTCTCTTGTTAAAAGGCACTGGAAGACCCAAACCCTTCTTTCACAGTGTCATCATGCATTCCAGAAAACACATTTTTTGTTTTGTTAAATAGGAACAAAATATGCATTTGATGGTCCTCACGTGCTTTCTGTGGCCTCTGCAGGAGAGTTAAATTGGTTCCAGAAAAGAGCCAAGAAGTTCATGGATTTCTGACAATTCACCCCCAAGGCTTGACCTCCACTTCTGCACTGAATATGGACTAATGAAAGGGCGCTGAACTGGAATTTTACAAAGATGGATTCTAGTCCAGGTTTTCTCTCTAATTAGCTGTGTGGCTTTAAGTCATTTCACATCTCTGGGACATATTTTTCTTATTTGCAAAACAGAGGGACTTATTAAGGGCATTTCTCAATCCAATACAACTATGGCTTGCAAGCTGTCTAAATTCTCTACTAAAGATCACAGAAGTAAGAAAAAAATAGAGGGTGAGGAGGGCTAAGAAGAACCAAGTTGTAAGAACTCACGAGAGGAGCAGAAGAGGAGGTGCAAAGGCATGGGTTGGTAAAGAGGTACCTCATTTTGAGAAAACACTGGACTAAGTTTTCTTCAAGCTCTACATTCTGAGGTTCTGCTACTTCTTATTTTGTATCTCCATTTGGATATCTACCACAGACTCAACTTGCTCCACATCAAAGTCATTTCTCCTCCCCATAAACCATCTGTTTCCCAGCGTCCATGCCTGCTGGTGGGTAGCACACTGAATGTCACCTACACCCAACCCTGGAGTCCTTGCCAGCCATTGTCTCTGTTTCCTACCATAGAGCTAAACTCTGGTGAGGGAGACAATGAAAGGGTCAACAAATACATATGCCAATATAAACACCGATGAATTCCATAAAGAAAGGAAGGATTCTTAATCAAAAATAACGTGAATATGCATATGAGATAAAGAAAAGAGCCTAGTTTGGCTGGCAGAGGTCTCTGGGAAGATGACATTTAAGTTGAGATCTGAAGCAGGAGCCTACCAGATGGGTAGGGGTGGAGAGGGTAGAGAGAGGGTGGCAGAAGTGCATACAGAGGCTCTGGGGCTGCAGAGGGTGCGTCAGAGGAGACTGAGTGTTGAGAGGACCAGCGTGACGTGGGGGTAGTGAACAAGCCATAAAGGGGCAAGACACAGTTGAAGAGGCATACAGCATTCTTCAGGCCAACCAGGGAATGATTTTATTCTAGGAAAATGGCCAGTCATCTTTTATTTAGTCCTCTTATTCATCATCTATATGCAATCAGCCATCAAATCTGGTTAATATGTGTCGAACATCTTTTCTGTCTCTTACATTGTTTTCATTTTTAATGTCTGGTCTCTGCCTTCACCTCATGTGCAGACAATCTCTTCATTGCCTCTCCTGGCTCCAGGTCTCTTCCCTCTCCCTGACTATCCCTCCTACCCACTACCCGCCCTGAACATTTCTTCTCACTAAGTCTGCAAACTGCTGCCAACTGATGTTCCTCAATGCTTCTTTCATTCTATTATGCCATCACTCAGAATCTTCCATGGCTTCCTAACGTCTATCAAATAATGAATAAATTCCTCTTTCCTTAAGAGGTATCCCCATTTTGGCTGATATGCTTTAACTGTGTCCCCACCCAAATCTCATCTTGTAGTACCCATGATACACACGTGTCATGGGAGGGACTCAGTAGGATGTAATTGAATCATGGGGGCAGTTACCCCCATGCTGCTGTTCTCATGAAAGTGAGTTCTCATGACATCTGATGGTTTTATAAGGGAGTTTCCCCCTTTGCTTGACACTTCTCCTTTCTGCCACCATGTGAAGAAGGACATGTTTGCTTCCCTTTCCACCATAATTGTAAGTTTCCTGAGGCCTCCCCAGCCCTGCAGAACTGTGAGTCAATTAAACCTCTTTCCTTTATAAATTACCCAGTCTTAGACAATTCTTTATAGCAGCATAAGAACAGACTAATAGAGTAAATTGGTACCAGTAGAGTGGGGTGCTGCTATAAGGATACCTGAAATATGAAAGTGACTTTGCAACTAGGTAACAGGCAGAGGCTGGAAGAGTTTGGAGGGCTCAGAAGAAGACAACAGGAAAATGTGGGAAATTTGGGAGCTTCCTAGAGACTTGGAGAGCTCAGGAGACAGGAAGATGTGGGAAAGTTTGGAATTTCCTAGAGACATGGTGAATGGCTTTGACCAAAATGCTGATAGTGACATGGACGATGCAGTCCAGGGTGAGGTGGTCTCAAATGGAGATGAGGAACTTGTTGGGAACTGAAACAAAGATGATTCTTGCTATGCTTTAGCAAAGAGACTGGCAGCATTTTGCCTCTGCCCTAGAGATTTGTGGAACTTTGAACTTGAGAGAGATGATTTAGGGTATCTGGTGGAAGAAATTTCTAAGAGTCAAAGCTTTCAAGAGGAAGCACAGCATAAAAGTTTGGAAAATTTGCAGCCTAATGATGCAATAGAAAAGAAAACTCCATTTTCTGGGGAGAAATTCAAGCCAGCTGCAGAAATTTGCATAAGTAATGAGGAGCCAAATGTTAATCACCAAGACAATGGGGAAAATGTCCCCAGGGCATATCAGAGAACTTCATGGCAGCCATTCCCATCACAGGCCCAGAGGCCTAAGAGGGAAAAATGGTTTTGTGGGCAAGACCCAGGGACCCCTTGCTCTGTGCAGCCTCAGGACATGGTGACCTGAATCCCAGCTGCTTCAGCTCCAGCCATGGCTAAAAGGAGCCAAGGCAAAACTCAGGCTTCAGAGGGTGCAAGTCCCAAGCCTTGGCGGCTTCCATGTGGTGTTAAGCCTGTGGGTATACAGAAGTCAAGAACTGAGGTCTGGGAACCTCCACCTAGATTTCAGAGGACATACGGAAATGCCTGGATGTCCAGGCAGAAGTTTGCTGCAGTGGCGGAGCCTTCATGGAGAATTTCCACTAGGGCAGTGTGGGAGGGAGATGTGGGGTCGAGCCCCTACGAGGAGTGCCCACTGGGGCACTGGCTAGTGGAACTGTGAGAAGAGGACCACCATCCCTCAGACCTCAGAATGGTAGATCTACTGACATCTTGCACCATGCACCTGGAAAAGCCACAGACATTCAATGCTAGCCCATGAAAACAGCTGGAAGGGAGGATGTACCCTGCAAAGCCATAGGGGTAGAGCTGCCCAAGGCCATGGGAGTCCACCTCTTGCATCAGCATGACCTGGATATGAGACATGGAATCAAAGGAGATCATTTTGGAAATGTAAGGTTTGGTGACTGCCCTGTTGAATTTCAGACTTGTGTGGGACCTGTAGTTCTTTGTTTTGACCAATTTCTCCCAATTTGAACAGGTTTTTCCCAATGCCTGTACCCCCATTGTATCTGGGAAGAAACTAAGTTACTTTTGATTTTGCAGGTTCATAGGCAAAAGGGACTTGCCTTGTCTCAGATGAGACCTTGGACTTGGACTTTGGTTTAATGCTGGAATGAATTAAGACTTTGGAGGACTGTTGGAAAGGCACGATTGTGTTTTGAAATGTAAGGACATGAGATTTGGCAGGGGCGGGGGAGGAACGATATGGTTTGACTGTGTCCCCAAGCCATGTCTCATCTTGAATTGTAGTTCCCATAATCCCCATGTGTCATGGGAGGGACCCAGTGGGAGATAAATGAATCATAGGGGTGGTTACCTCCATGCTGTTCTCATGATAGTTAGTTCTCATGAGATCTGATGGTTTTATAAGGTGCTTTTCCCCTTTTGCTCAGCACTTCTCCTTCCTGCCACCATGTGGAGAAGGACATGTTTGTTTCCCCTTCCACCATGATTGTAAGTTTCCTGAGGCTTCCCCAGCCCTGCAGAACTGTGAGTCAATTAAACTTCTTTCCTTTATAAATTATTCAGTCGTTGGCAGTTCTTTATAGCAGTGTAAGAATTGACTAATACATTGGGTATTCTGTTGTAATGTCCTATAACATTGTTCCTTCATGCTACAAGAAGCCCCATTCATAAATAAGATCCCAGGCATCTTCATGCATTTAAGTTTTAGTGATGATGCAGTAGGTGTCTTTTGCCTCTCTAGTCCCCCTTCCTAACAGGATTCAGCATTTCCTTCTCATTTCCATATCTCTTCCACATAGTCCACCCTGGCCAGACCATATATTCCCCTTCCTTGGCTACAACTGTTGCCTTGGAGAGAGCATGCAGAGTGGCCCAAATCAGGTCAATCAGAGTGTATTTGGGACTTCTGAATCCTAGAACAAAGATGCTCTGTTCTGGATGATGTACATATGGATGTGAAGCCTGGAACTGCTCTGGTCATTTTGCCACCATGAGGTTTAGGCTGTAGCTAACACTGTGAAAGCACAGTGAAGACATGGAAAGACACTGGATCCTTCCTTAATGGGACACTGAACTTTACAGTTTCATGAGCCAAAAAAAAAAAACAAAACAAAAACCTTTTATTGTTGGAGCCAACTCGATTAGGACTTTCTGTTGCTTGCAATCAAGAGCATCCAAACAGCTTAAGCCTATGCCAGCACTGTTCCAGAAAAGTCCTTATTCTCATGAAGCTAACCTCCTACCACAGGGCTTGAAGGAAGCAGACCAAAAACCAAGAAATAAATAAATAAGATAACTTTATCTATTGGTAAGTTCAATGAAGAAAACAAAACAAAATGATAGAGACAGCTTGGGCAGAGGGATGGCTACTTTAGATCTGGGAGTGAGGGAAGGCTTCCCTGAGGAGGTGATTTTTTTTTTTTTTGAGGCAAGGTCTTGCTCCATCACCCAGGGTGGAGTGCAGTGGTGCAATTACGGCTCACCACAGCCTCCACTTCCTGGTTCAATTAATCCTCCTACCTCAGCTCCTGAGGGGCTGGGACCACAGGCACGGGCCACCATGCCTGGCTAACTTTTTTGTTGTTTGGTTGAGACAGGGTCTCTATATGTTGCCTAGGCTGGTTTTGAATTCCTGGCCTCAAATGATCCTCCCTCTTTGGCCTTCCAAAGTGCTGGGAATATAGACACGAGTCCCTGTGCCCAGCAGGAAGTAATATTTAATAAGAAACAAGACCTATCCATGGGCAGATGAGGGGGAAGAAGATTTCAGGCAAAGGGATCAGCCAGTGCAAAGGCTGTGCAATGGGAAATTGCCTGGTGGATTACAAGAACAGAAAGGAGCCACTACAGCTGAACAAAGGGCATGAATAGCAAATAATGGTATCAAATAAAAAGTATGGAATAATGATGCTTGTTCCTCTTTCTTAATTACATCCCCCTCTATCTAAACATCTTTTGAAGATTTCAAGGCCTAACTTATGCCCCACCTCCTTCTTGAACTCTCCCTAACTGAGCTAAGAATCACTTATCCTTTGTACTAATGAGTTCCTGGGCTCTCCCCTCCTTTGCACCTGGAAACTGGAAATTGGAAAGTAGCTCCCATGTACTGTCTTCTACAGCTTTTGATTTTTTTCTTATGATTTTGTTGACTCTCCTCAATTTGATTCTAGTCTTTGAGACAATCTTCTGGGTTTTGTGTGTGTGTGTGTGTGTGTGTGTGTGTGTGTGCCTATAACAAAAGCTTAATGCCAGTAAGCCTAACTGTCGTGAAAACACACCAAGCTTCTAGATTTACTGTTTCGCTACCAGGGTGCATTAGAAATATTAGATTGAACCATGTACCATTGTCATTCATTGTGGGGTCAAAAATATCAAGCATCAGCATTGTCATATGGCTCAGCACACACTAAAACATCATTTTAAATGACAATATAGTTCAATTGTGCAGCTAATTATCCCAATGCATTGGTCATGGTTCCAGAAAAATTCTCTTTTTGGAACCTGGGCCCTCTAAGGAAATGCTCTGTTGTAATGAAGCTATGTATCTTTGGCCACCTGACTTCCCTTAAATTAGTTGTTTGCAGCAAATAATTAAAACAGCAACAATAAACAACACTATGCAATTTAGCATTTGTTTTCATTTAGGCTTAGATGCTGCATTTGAATTCTATGATGTCATTAGTTTTTAGTGATATAATTTGAGGAAAGCAATGGGATATTAGTACATATGTGACCTTAGTCAAGAAATTCCTGGCCACTCTTAATAGAAGCCATGACTGTACCTAGTTATCCACAAAGGAAGAGTCCACCTGGTTCTTGCTGTAGGAACTTGGTGGTGGAACTGCTTTACCATGCCTGACTGGAAGAAGACAAGCCAGAGCCCCCAGGGATCTGCAGGCTGCCGGGAGGTTGCCTTGGCCCCCACCCCGCTTCCCACCATGTGATCTGCCAGGAGTGGTGAAAATTATAACCTTCCCTGGGCTAGAGGCCCTCCTTTCCCTCCAAAATGGTAAAGTGGCCATATAATTTACTTTTGTTTTATGAGTCTGTGTTCTCTATGTAAGATACATGTTTCAGAGTTAATCATTTATTTTTCATCCAGACTAAAACATTTATACAAGCCTTTGGACCTCAGTCTTCTCACTTGTAAACAGGACCCGGACTAAGTATTTCTAAGGTCATTTTTGGTAACAGGCCATGTGGTTGACCAATGACATTTTCATTGGTAAGATATTAATGCATCTATAATACACACACACACACACACACACACACACATACATGCACACACACACACACAGACCTTTTTTCATAGATCTGATTTTTATCGTAATTCCCATGTACCATTTCCATGCAAGTTTCTTTTAAAGAGTGGAAATAAATCTACTTACGGGCAATTCACATTTTGTGAACAACTTCATTACAGCTCAACCAAATTTCTTCAAACATGCCAAAGGCACTAAGAAGGACAACTTGAAAGTTCTAAAGGAAGCAGTTTGCATTTGGGAAATAAAATAGTAAAAAAAAAAAGTGTCTGAGTGATTTCTTAAGCGGTGAAATCCCCCTTTTTTTGCCCTTTTTCTTGTGTTTTAAAAATAGCCTAAATTAAACCTTACTCAACTTTCTACAAAAAAAAATACCTTTAGGCTGAGAGACAGCATTAGAAATTTCATCCTAAAGAATTATTTTTGGGGAAGGGGTATGGGGTGGAGTTATAAGAGCCTGAAGATAGAGGCTTCTAATTAAATTGGCCTCTCAACCAGAACTGCAGAGTCTACGCTATAATCACCACAATTCGGTTTAAATCTGGGACAGAATGATAATTTTGTTAGTTCAGAGGTTTTTAAACTATGGCTCATAACTGCTGGAGAGTTTCCGATTACTCTTCTAGGTTCTACAAGGCATGTGTATTTGCTGGGGGACCAGGGGACTTTTAGTAAATGAATAAATAGGAGAGATTTTTACAGTCTCAGGGAGTTTAAGTGGGTCTCAAGATAATCAGGAAGTGCTGGAGTTGTCTTTCTGGCTTTGCAGATGGCAACAAATCTACAACAAATTATGAGGGAGGAAGTGTGGAAGGGTTTTCTTACTTATGGTGATGGATTTGCCTTTATTCATCTGCACCCTCCAACCCAGTTGGTGTGCAGTGCAGGCTTGAGGAGAAAAAGCTAGTGATGGGAGCTGTAAAAGGAGAAAAGCGTAAAATTGGGCCAGCCCATGACCTTAGCCTCTGCCCTGCAAGCTAACCAACTGAGCTAACCAGCCATAAGTGAAACAGATCATTCACTCCTTAATTTGTTCAATAATATTGATTGAATGCAATAAGTAAGTAAGGTGCAAGGTGCAGAAGATACCAAGGCAGAAGAGGTAGGCAGAGCCAGAAGTTTACACTCTTGAGGGAGCAGACATTCATGGATAAACATGCAGGTAAATGTTAATTACAATTGTAATAAGAGCTGTGATAGAAATGTCAAGGTTTCCTGAGAGCACAGAGCAGAGCAGCTGAGCCTAGTTTGGGCAATGGGCCCTGTGAAAGGGACATTTACATTGCAACCTCAAAGATGAGGAGAAAAATGGACGAGGCAAAGTGTTGTGAGATCAGCATTCCAGTCCAAGGGACCAGCATGTGCAAAGTCCCTGAGTTGGGAAAGAGATTGACCCCCCGCTTTTTTTTTTTTTTTTTTTTTGACAGAATCTTCCTCTGTTGCCCAGGCTGGAGTGCAGTGGTGTGATCTCAGCTGACTGCAACCTCTACCTCCTGGGTACAAGTGATTCTCCCACCTCAGCCTCCCGAGTAGCTGGGATTATAGACGTCTACCACCATGCCCAGCTAATTTTTGTATTATTAGTAGAGACGGGGTTTCACCATGTTGGCCAGGATGGTTCTAACTCCTGGAGCTTGGCCCTTTCAAGGAACAAGAAAGAAGCCTCGTCTGTCCAGAGCAGTGGTTCCTGAGGTATAGCCCACAGAACCCTGGGGTCCCTTGAGACCCATATGAAAGATCAGCAAGGTCAAAACTGTGTTCATAATAATACTAAGGTGTTATTTGCTTTTTCACTGTGATGACATTTATCTGAATGGTGCAAAAGCAATGATGGGTAAAACTGCTGGTGCCTTCCTGCTAATACAGGCAACAGCAGCACACTACATGAGTGATCACTGTATCTTTCACTGCTGCACACCCCCAGTTTTTAAAAAAATCCAGTTTCACTTAACAAAGCAGTAAAAATTGTTAATTTTATTAAGTCTTGACCCTTGAGTATATGTCTTTTTTTGTTTTTTTAGAGATAAGGTCTCACTGTCATCCAGGCTGGAGTACATTGGCACAATGACAGCTCACTGCAGCCTCAAACTCCTGGGCTCAAAAGATCGTCCTACCACAGGCTTCTGAGTAGCTAGGACTATAGGAATGCCACCATGCCCAGAAGCTTTTTAAGAATATTTTGTAGAAACATGGTCTTGCCATGTTGCCCAGGCTGGTCTCAAATTCCTGGACTCTTAGGAATTTGAGAGGCCAAGGCGATCCTTCCACCATGGCCTCCCAAAATGTTGGGATTATAGGCATGAGCCACTGTGCCCAGCCCACGTCTGCTTAGTGTTCTGTGTTGCTGACTGGAAAGTATGTATAAAGCATTTTTGCTGCACACTGTGCTATGAAGATGATCTCAAGGAAAAGTACTTGTGTGGTTGAGTTGTGAGCTGCACTAGCCACTTTGTCATGGAACGCCATTTTTATCTGAAAGAGCAAGTGACAGACGAACTATGATTATTGAGTCTTGGGTAATTGGCAGATGTTTCCTTGAATGAAGGATGCTTATCACCTCAAGGAAAACAACTGGTTGCTGCTTTGAGACCTTCACTTGAAGCTCTTAAGTGAAAGTTTTAGAATTTTGGAAAACTTCCATCTGCAACTGCGATCTTGATATCCTCCCTACACTTATATATGCTTTTCTGATTAGATTGGTGGTGATACTATTCTAGTTACCTGTCAGACAATATAATCTCTCATTTTGCCACTGAAACTTACCAAAATCTCCTTTGTGAAAAACTATTTCATTTATAAGTAAAGATACTGGAATTCTAAATAGAACAGAATCAAGCACCTTATCAATAAACCAGGTAGGGCTTATTCCAGGAATGCAAAGTATTTTCATAGCAGGAAATTAACATATCATTACATTCATGTATCACTTAACTATGGAGATATGTTCTGAGAAATGTGTTATTAGGCAATTTTGTCCTTCCTTGTTCAAACATCACTAGGTGTATTTACACAGACCTAGCTTTTATAGCCTGCTCCACATTTAGGCTATATGGTATAGCCTATTGCTCCTAGGCCACAAACCTGTACAGCATGTTACTGCACTGAATACTGTAGGCAATAGTAACACAATAGTAAGTATGTGTGTATCTAAACATAGAAAAGGTACAGTAAAAATAAGGTATTCTAATCTAATGGGACCACTACTGTATATGTGGTCTGTCATTGACTGAAGCATCATTATACAATGCATGACTGACTGTACTTCAAGAATTAAAGGAGAAAATTAATACAAACATATCAGTAAAAGATTATGAGGAATTAGAGGTCAACATAGCAGCTATTCCTAATAAAATTCTAACAAAAATATGACTATAAGGAAATCACTTACATAGAATAAAAATATTTCAAAAAATCCTCCATTAAATGCACTACAACTTTAAAACCATTTCATGGCCAGGCGCGGTGGCTCACACCTGTAATCCCAACACTCTGGGAGGCCGAGGCGGGCGGATCACGAGGTCAGGAGATCGAGACCATCCTGGCTAACATGGTGAAACCCCGTCTCTACTAAGAAATACAAAAAAATTAGCCGGGTGTGGTGGCGGGCGCCTGTAATCCCAGCTACTCTGGAGGCTGAGGCAGGAGAATGGTGTGAACCCGGCAGGCGGAGCTTGAAGTGAGCCGAGATCGCACCACTGCACTCCAGGCTGGGTGACAGAGTGAGACTCTGTCTCAAAACAAACAAACAAACAAACAAACAAACAAAACCATTTCATTTAAAATCAACATACAGGCCGGTGCAGTGGCTCACACCTGTAATCCCCGCACTTTGGGAGGCCGAGGTGGGCAGATCACTTGAGGTCAGGAGTTTGAGACCAGCCTGGCCAACATGGTGAAACCCCCTCTCTACTAAAAATACAAAAAATTAGCTTGGCATAGTGGCAGGTGCCTGTAATCCCAGCTACTCGGGAGGATGAGGCAGGAGAATTGCTTGAACCTAGGAGGCAGAGGTTACAGCAAGCCAAGATTGCACCACTGCACTCCAGCCTGGGTGACAGAGTGAGACTCCATCTTAAAAAATAATAATAAAATTAAAAACAAAATAAATCAACATAAAGACAGGAAAGTTTGCTCTAACCATTACAATTTGACTTTGTCATGGAAGAGTTAGTGAATGCAATAAAAGGGCAGTAAATAACTGAAATAAACAATTGGAAAGAAGAAATAAATATTTTTGCTGATGATATGAAAATCTAAGAGATACTGAGTTTTTAAAAAAATTAGAATTAGTAAGAGAATACAAGAGTTTGAGGATACAGGATAATAACACATATATTAGCTTTTATCTGTTCTAATGATAAGCATATAGAAATGGAGAAGATGAAAATATCCTCTTCAGAAAATAGTGAACAAAAATAGCTAGGGATATAATTAATAATATAGCTACATCTATATGAATAAAATTCAATCTTAGTAAAGGTCTCAAAACAACATCTGAACAAATGAAAAGATATATCAAGTTATTGGATATGAAAATGGAATATGGCATAAAATTATCAATTATTCCAAAGAAATATAGAAATTTTATGTAATTACAATTAGAATTGCAATAGTCTTGGGAGGGGGTGAGGAGGGGAAGGAACTGGATGAAATGATTTAAAATTTCATAAGGAATACATTTATTCACTTCAGAATAAATGCTCAGGAATAGCAGGAAAATAATAAAAAAGAACAGTGCAAGGGGAATTACCTTACGCAACATGAGAGGATATTGTAAAGCTGTTATGAAGTAAATATTGTATTGGTATGAGAATGAGAAATAGATCAGTGAAAGAGAAAAGAGGATCTAGAAGTCTTGGATATGAGAATGTAATATACATCACATATCAAATGTGGGAGTTCAGTGTAGTGGGAAAATAATAAATTATTTTAAAAACAATACTGGCTATTCATCTGAAATAAAGTAAAATTAAATCCCTGTTTTATACCATAAACAAAAATACATTCCCCAGAGAGTAAAGTCTTAACTGTGGACAACAAAACAAGACAAATTATCGTAGAAGGAGGCTTCATGTATAATCCAAGGACAAGGAAACCTTAACAAGACTGGAAAACACAAGAGGCCATAAAAGAAACATATTGTTGACCATATCGTAAATGTAGTATGATCCCATAATACACACAATCATTATTCGTCAATTAAACATAAAATAAAATAACTACCCCCCCAAATGTGTACAGTATTAAATATTCTAAGCAAATTCAAAACACAAACGATAGATTTGGAAAAAATACTTGTAACCCAAACTGCAAAGAATGTACTTATATCATATAGAAAGAGATTTTATAATTTGTCAACTCAATAGAAAAATGATGAAGGAATAAGAAAAGGCAATTTATAGAAGCACAAAAGCAGAGAGTCAACAAATGTACAAAAAGATGCTTGAATTTACCATCGTTAGGGAAATGCAAATTAAAGTACTAATGAGACATCATATCTGCCTATCAGGCCTGCCAAAATTAAAGACAACTACAACAATATTACAAAGTTGAAATGTAAATTGTACAGCACTTTGGGGAAGTGACATGGCAGTATCTATTAAAATTTGAAATACACATACTCAGAAGAATAAGCAAACTGTGGTATATGCATACAATGGACCACTCAGCAATCAAAAGGAAAGAACTACGCTACACTCAACAGCATGGTTCAATCTCAAAAACATGCTGACAAAATAATCCAGATACAAAAGATTCCAGACTGTATGATTCCATTTATATCAAATTCTGGAACAGGGAAAACTATCTACAGTATTAGAATATATGTATCAGTATGTTTAAATATAGCATTATTCAGGGTGGCAAAAAAGTGGGAAAAAAATGAATCCTCATTAGTACAAAATGGGAAAATGAATCATGGTAGTGCACCTCTAGACTAGCACACTGCCAAGGAAAAAGCAAAGAATAGAGCTACACTGGTTGGCTTGGAGGGATTTCTATATGGTATGCTTTATAAGTGAGTGCAGAAAAGCATTTATGATATAATCCATTTTGTGAAACAACGATCCCAACCTCCGTATCAAAATGTGTACACATGTATATGCATGTGTGTGTTGTGGTCTGTACCTCATTATAGAAATACAAAGGAAAATATGGAAAATACATATCGGGCATGTTAGCATGAGTTACACGGGGAGGGGAGGGAAGGAAAAGAGTAAGAAAGGGGCATTGAGCTAAAAGACCGAGCTAAAAACAACAGTATGTATGATATGATTACATGTGCACATTTATATAATTAAAATTTATATTTATAGAGGATTACTTAAGTAAATGCTGTCAATCTTGTAGATATTTTAAATTTGGATTAAACTAGAACTTCAGAGCTCTGTAATTGGACTACATCATCTTGGTCCTTCTTTATTTTTACCGAATTGAACTTCAGCCCTCTCTATTTTACGGAGAAGAAACTAAAGCAGTAAAGCTTAATTGACTTCCCCAAATGAACACAGCTAGGAATTGGCCAACCATGGATCTGAATGCGGGCAGTCTAACTCCACAAACCACACACAACTCTGGCCATTTGCTAAACGCCCTCTGAGACTCTAGCAGAAATGAGTGAGGCAAAATTTAAGGGGGTGCCAAGAGACTCAGAAAGAAAAGAAACAGCATTTTAAAAATAATAAAATTAATGTTAAAAATCCACATTGAACAAAAACATCAAATATTTTAATGTAATTCTAGCTGCCTTGGAACCTTGTCTTTATTAACTTTTGATCTGCTTCTCATTATGGCTTTTTTTGCATTAATTTTTATTTCAAAAAATATTGCATTAAAATATTATTTATCTCAATTTCTGAGTTTTTTCTTGTCCCTTAAATGTTGTGCTGGACCTGTTTGTCTCTACCGTTTGGCCACCAAGTGACACTAAGCAAAACCTGTGCATCTCAAAGGCTGTTTTCTCTTCTATAAAGTAGGAATGATAAGAGTTTCCCTGCCCACTGTGCCCACAGGACTAGGGTGAGAAACTAAGAAGATATGAATACAGAATTGCTAGTGCAACAGGCATATTCTTGCTACTGGAGTTGCTCATGAATGGATAAGCAAGTTGAATCCCCAGACCTGGTCGTGCTCCTGCGCGCTTGGCGTGCCCACACCCACGGCTGGAAAATCGCCTGGAACCTAATGTTTGTTTGAATGGCAGCCGCAGGAGCCTTCACCCATCATGCACCCCTCTCCGCCGTTCTGAGCATGTGGTGCAAGAATGGATCTCTTAAGCTAGAGCAGTGCTTCTCTAACTTAACTGTGACACAGATCCCCCCAGGGATCTTGTTAAAAACCACATCAGTCAGTCCAGTGCGGGGCGCAAGGGTCTGCATTTCTAACAAGCCCCAGGTGATGCTGAGGTTACTGGTACACAAACCATAGAGCTTTGAGGACTAAGGAGCCAGACTAGATGCTTGGTGAGATCAGAAGGACTGTGAAATGCCCCCAAATAGTGACAGCCCTCTACACACCAGGCACAGTTGTGCACAATCCTTAAAAGAGCCCTGGGAGATAGGTTATCATGAAGCCCCCCAACCAAAGACCATCAAGAACACACTTGTAGTCACGCCAGGGTAGATTAATTCAGCTTGCTGCAGCAAGTGAGGACACACACCAGGGAACTGCAGGAGGGTGTGGGAGGGGTTGTTCCGGGGTTGGGGCTTGTGCTGGGAGAGTCTAAGGAGGGGTTAAGGAATGAGTGGACAGTTTTAGACTGAGTTCAGTCCAACAGCAAGGGCCATTTGACGATTGGGGTTATCTTGATAATTTGTCCAGGAGGGTGGAAGATTAAAGTGGGCTAGGACTGCCGTGAAGAGAGAACCAATAGTCAAGTTAGTCAGAAGAGGGGGGAGTTTATGTTTGTGGTTGCAGAGTGCCCATCTGTCTATTTCATGGCGGTCTGGTTGCTGGTTTGTTCCCACAAAGTCATAGAGAAACACTGTCTGATTATTGTTTTTATTATGTGAGTGATGGTTATGTTCCCTTAGGAACATCACAGCTAGTATTGTCCTTCGACCTGAGCAAGCTGGGACCCTGTGCCTCTCAGGGCTCCTCACATTGCAGCAACTTCCTGGAATTTTCTAGGTCCCTCCCTGCTGCCTGAGACTGGCCAGAGCTGGCAGTGCCATCACACCAGGGTGCCCTGAGTCCCGACCGAAACTCCCATTTCTCCCATTCAGAGTGCTCTCTGAATTTCTACTGGGTTGGTGAAAAAGTAATCGCGGTTCTTCTTATTACTTTCAATGGCAAAAGCCACAATTACTTCTGCATCAACGAATACCTGAGCATTGGGGTCACTGGATGCCCTCAGGACTTCACACTCACATAATCACCCATGGCCCTGTGTCTGGACACCTCTTCCAGGAGGGCAGCCTGGCGAGCGGCTTGAGCTGCCAGAATGGTCCTGCCACGCTTCAGAGAAACCCAGTGTTCATACAGATGGGCCCCCACGGAAGTTATTTGCCTGGGGCCTGGACATCCAACAGCTGGACCCCATTCCAACCTAGCCGGCAGTTGCTGGAACTATTTTCATTTTCTTGAATATTATCATCCTCATTATACAGAAGAGGAAACTGAGGTTCCCAGAAGTTAAGCAACTCCCCTGGAATTCCACGGCAGAGAAGCGGTGAAGCGGGGATTCCTCCCACTGCTCTCACCCGCTGCGGTCCCTGCCATGACTCGCTCCCTCCAGAGCACCTCGGAGGGCTTCAGACCCTTCGCGTTTGTGCTCCATCTACTGCTGACGCTTCCAACACTGCGCCTAGTTTTCAAACGGTTTAAATTTTTTTGTTGTTGTTCCTGTGTGGTACTTGCAACTCTCCATGCATCTCCCATGTTTTGCGCTTCCCCTCCTTCCTCCTCCTGACTCTATCGTCTCTGGATTGCTTCTGATTAGGTGCCTCCCATGCTCCTTCTGAACCCCGGGCCAGATTTGTCACAGGACAAAAGAACACTCCAAAGTGTAAACTTTGGCTTTATGTGAACCCCAGAGACTGTGAACAACGAAGAATGTTCTCTCAAATGGCAGGAGGACTATCCAGATTGCTGGGGGTGGTGCTGATGTGAGCTGCGAGGAGGAGGCGCTGGGTGTGTGGGCAGAAATGTGAAATGTGTTAAGGCTTCTATTATGGGGTCAGCCCACCTAGTGTGGTCACCCTCCCCTCTGCCGATTTCAAGAGCTGGAAACAGAGGGAAGTTAAGCCATGACTAAGAAGCCTGGCGTCCTTTCAATGGAGAAAGGTAGCCCTGTCGCTTCAGTGGGATGAGGCCTGTTTCTTGCTGTTGGAGAAGATTCCAGAACACAAAAGAAGGCATGTCTCTGTGAGTTGATTCAGCGGTCGGCTCACCCTAGAGGCAGTGTCTCTAATGGGAGGAGCCTGGGCTTTGGGGTCCACTGACCTGGGCTGGAATCTCAGCTTTGTCAGTTTATTAGCTGTGCAGCCTTGAGAAAGTTATGTGCCTCAGTTTTCACATCTGAAGAGTGGAGACAATAATGCTTTCCTCAAAGGGTTGTTGTGAGAATTGAATAAGAGGGTGTCAGTGCAGTGACTGGCACTTTGTGGCTATTGTTATCATTTTTGTAATGTTAGACCATCTTAGCAAGGACAGTCTGAATTTGTAGGCTGGCTCTCCTGGGTGTCACATCAAAGACTTAAGGAAATCTCTCCCATATATACATAGTTTGTCTTTAAAAAATCAGTTGCAAATTAATCATCTATCAGTATATCCAGGTCTTTTGCACTCACTGTACATTTTCAGCCTGTATCATACCTGCAGGTAATAAAGTGCAAAAGCACCGCAGCTTGTTATGTAATAGAGCATCTTTCATTTATCCAGAAACTCCCACGCTTCACAGTTCAGTGTCAAATCAGTCCAAGTTCATTCTATTCATAACCTTCATAACTTCCTAGAAGACACTTGAATATCTTCTTTTCCTCCTTTAATATTTTATTTATCTCCCACCAAAATTTTTCCAGTAGCTAAAAAAAAAAAAAGTCTTAAAATACAACTGCAAAACTATTCCAGGCCTAAGCACAGCATACAATTCATTTTTTAACCTCAGCATTTCTGAAGGCCAAGAGATCTGCTGGCTGTTCAGGCTGTAGCAGCAGCCGCAGTGGAGGAGGCTTAGTTAGCAGCCCCCATTTTGGGGTCAGTTGTGTCAGGTTTGAATCACGTCTCTACTGCTTAACAGTTAGCTGTGTGACTGTGCCTCACATTAGGTGGCTATGACATTCGTATTGGTCACAGGGGCTGGTGGTAGTCATTGGATGTGTTTGGGGAAGTGCCCGGCAGGGCAGCAAAGGGCAGGTGGCTAGGAACAGGAGCTGTGGGAGCTCTTGGTGCTGTCTTCAGCAGCCAGTCCACCTGAGAACAAGACCTCACCCCTTTTGATTCAACTACAGCCAACTGCCTCTTTCCTGACTTTCTGACCTCTGCACATTATTCATTTTGCGTAATATTATTGCCCATATCTGCTCCTAAAAATGTTGCTTTTATCATGCTGTCCTTAAAAAAGTCTTGCAAAATTCCCTCTTGCTGTGTCGTTTTTAGAGTCCTGCATGCAACAGCCTCCCTTCCTTCTTTGCCTCTCCGTCCCTCTATCTCTCTTCAAACCTCAGAGGATTCTACAGATGTCTGGAGATGCCCACGGGACTGCGGCCCAGCCTGGAGACTTAGGGAGCTCTCGGTCTTGGTGAGCAATGCATGTTGCCCCAGAGTCCCCTGGGGAGAAACATCTCCCCACAGAAAATCTGGGTTCTGAACCATGGAGATTGCTTGAGTCCAGGAGTTCCTAGTGTGAACAGGGGTCTCGTTGGGCAGTAGTGAAGTCAGAAGAGCTGAGAATCCCTGCGAAGTAAGGACACAAGAAAAAGAGAAGACGATGCAGGACACAGCATCTGGGAGCAAAGAAGTCTGGAGAAGCTGGAGCCTAGAGTGCAAGTGAGGCAGTGGGAGGAGTCGCCAGTCTATCTGGCTGTCAGCAGATGCGGGGCTCCCGAAGCCGGGCCCAGGGCTTTGGTTCCTATCTTGTAGGCAGTGGGAGGTTATTGAACCTTTTCAAGCAGGGATGTAACATCATGTCATATCCAAAGAAAAGATCAGTTTAATGGTTGTAAAAGGATTTCATGGTTATTATAGAGAATTGGAAAAATAAAGGAAAAAATGAGAAAATAAAAATCCTAGGGCCCAGAGTTAAACGTTATTGTGTAACAATACAATAATGATAAACATTATCGATAAAATTATTGTATTCTTATTATCTCTCTCCCCCATCCCATCGTAGCTATTGTGTAATGGGCGCTGATTATGTGCCTGGCTCCATTACAAAGATTTGCTTTGTTTAATCCTCACAACACTGCTGTGCTGTAGGTCAAATGCTGATCCACGTTTTCAGATGAGGATATGTTCAAACCCTGGGCCGCATAGTTGGAAGCAGCAGCTTAGGGGTCTAGGCCCAGATAATCAGGCTCCAGCACCTGTATTCCGAATCCTTGGGCCACACTGCTGCTTGGGGATCACACAGCATAGAATCAATACACACGTGCATCAGTAGATGGCCAGTTTTGTTTAAGATAGAGTTTGGCATCCTAATATTCTGAACTGGGTTGTCAAAAGAGAATTTTGGTAATAGCAGGAAGGAGCTTGTGTTGGTGGGGAGTGGTTTACAGGGAGGAGGTAGGTGGGACAAGCGTTGTGGCCACAGCAATGGTCCAGAGAAGAGAGGTCTAAAGGAGAAATTCCAGTGGTCCAGAGGAGAGAGGGTAGATGAGTAAGTGTAGAGAATGAGAGTGTGGCTGCAGTGGCTGCAGTGGCTCATGCCTGTAATTCGCACTTAGGGAGGCTGAAGTGGGAGGATTGCTTGAGCCCAGGAGTTCGAGACCAGTCCGGAAAACATAGTGAGACCTCATCCCTCCAAAAAATTTAAAAATGATCTATTCATGATGCCTCCCACCTGTAGTCCCAGCTACTGGTGAGGCAGGTGGTGGGGTAGCTGAGGTTCCTGGGAGCTGAACCTGGGAGATTCAGGCTGCAGTGAGCCG